>NW_026695219.1:5310441-6513382 GCF_021218885.2 Marmota monax
TTTTTTTTGGTACCAGGGATTGAACTCAGGGACAGTTAACCACTGAGCTAAATCCCCAGCCCTTTTTAATTTTTTATTTCCAGACAGCCTCACTAAGTTGCTGAGGCTAGCTTTGAACTTGCAATCTTCCTGCCCCTGGGATTACAGGTGTGTGCCACCACACCCAGTGCAATAATACTTTATTCCATGTCTGCTACATGAATTTTTTATTGTTATTTCTAATACCAACAATACTCTGTTTGTAATATTATCTCAATAAATACAATTTTTTCAACTGCTACAGAAAAAAAATAGTTTAATTATTAACATATTACTAATAACCAAGATTAGGTAAGCATTTACCCATATAATATCAATAATTAAAACTTTTATTTTCCTTTTCCAAGAAGGCATTTACTGAAAAGCAAATTATTCACTTAAAATACAAATAAAATCAGACTATATCTAGACAGGAGCTAATTGAAAATAATTGATCCAAAAACCCTTTCCACCTGCTCCTCACAACATTAAGATCCAGGAAATACAAAGAGCTCAAAAAACTTAACACACACACACAAAAAAAACCCAATTAATAAATGGGCAAAAGAACTAAACAGGTACTTCTGAAAAGAAGTACACTCAACAAATGTATGAAAAAATGTTCAACATCTCTAGCAATTGGAGAAATGCAAATTAAAACTACACTCCAGTCAGAATGGCAATTATCAAAAATTCAAGCAACAATAAATATTGGTGAGAATGTGGGGAAAGGGTATACTCATACATAGTTAGTTAGTGGGACTGCAAATTAGTACAACCACTCTGGAAAACAGTGTGGAAAAACCTAAGAAAACTAGGAATAGAATCACCATATGACTCAGCTATCCCACTCCTCAGTATACATCCAAAGGATTTAAAATCAGCATACTACAGTGACGTAGGCACATCAACATTTATAGCTGCACAATTCACAATAACTAAGCTATGGAATCAACCTAAGTGTCCCTCAATACATGAATTGATAAAGAAAATGTGGTATATATACACAATGGAGTATTACTCAGCTATAAAAGAATAACTTAATGGCATTTGTGGGTGAATGGATGGCACTGGAGACTATCATATAAGTCACTCCCCCACAAAAAAAATCAAAGGTCAAATGTTTTCTGATATGCAGAAGCTAATCCAAAATGGGAAGGGGGGTATAATAAAAAAAAGGAATAGAAGTTTATAAGATCAGAGAAGTAAATAAGAGGGAATAAACGGAAAGGAGGAGGGATGGGATAAGGAAAAATCGGTGGAATGAATCTGACGTACATATATGAATATATCACAGTGAATTTCACCATCATGTATATCCACAAGACACTAATTTAAAAATATATATGTGTGTGTGTGTGTGTGTGTGTGTGTAAACAGTAGAAAAATCAATAGAAGCCAGGCGCAGTGGTGCAAACCTGTAATGCCAGCAGCTTGGGAGGCTGAGACAGTAGATCACAAGTTCAAGGCCAGCCTCAGCAACCTAGAAAGGCCCTAGGCAACCTAATGAGACCCTGTCTTAAAAATAAAAAAAGAAAAAGGATTGGGGTGTAACTCAATGATTAAGTACCATGGGTTAAACCAAAAAAAAAAGAAAGAAAGAAAAAGAAAAATCAATAAAATAGAGAGAAGGGAATTAGAAGGGGAAATACTAGGGACTGAATCAGAACAAATGATATTCCATGCTTTTATAATTATGTCATAGTATATCCTATTGTCATATATAACTAATTAGAACCAATAAAAATATATATTTACCAAACAATGGGCTTCAGAAAAAGTACTAATATTCAAAGAAAGGACTACAATTATAACTTTTTCCCCCCTTTGGGTTCTGGAAATTAAACCCAAGGCTTCAAGCATACTAAGCATATGCTCTATCAATGAGCTATACACTAAGTCACAAAATTTTTTATAGCTTTTCCACATCAATCTCCTTTATTAATAAAATAAATAATTTTAAAACACTTCTGTAAACAAATTATCTTGTAGTGCTTACAACCACACCTTGAGGCAGATATATCATATCTATTTTCAGAAACATTCACAAAAATGCAGGTGATAATAATCTGCCTAGGGAACATAGACAGTAAATATTATTAAGCTATTTTAGGAAGAAATTTTTCAAACCAAAAATAGAACCAAACAACAAGAGGCTATACCATGAAATTTATTTAACTAAAACACAAAATAATACTGAAAAATATCTAAAGGAATAAATTAAGAATAGTAGACAGAGAAAAAATGTTAACTTTCATTTCCCCTACCAGTCCACCTAATGTTTTCAAGAGTATTGAAATTACCATCACAAATCATAATTTAGTCAATAAAGAAGAAAACTATAAAAATAGAGGACACTACCAGTAAACCCTCTCCTTCTCTCACAATTATACAGGCAAACAGCTATCATCAGACACCTGAAGAAAACTAGCATCTCCAAAAAAACACCACAACAAACAAATTGAAAGTCACTCAAAGTGGAGAAAAATCTCCAAAATTTTGGAGCTGGGCTTGATGGCCCACACCTATAATCCCAGGGTCTCAGGAGCCTGAGGCAGGAGAATCATGAGTTCAAAATCAGCCTCAGCAACTTAGTGAAGCTCTAAGCAATTCAGTGAAATTCTGTCTCTAAATAAAATATGAAAAAAGGACTGGGGATGTGGCTCAGTGGTTAAGCACCCCTGGGTTCAATCCCTAGTATGTACTAACAAACGAATGAATGAATGAATGAATGAATGAATGAATGAATGAATAAATAAATAAATAAATAAATAAAAACCTAATGAGTATCCTAAGATTAAAGATGATAGCTATTAAGTACAGGTGACTATTAAGTACAAGCAGTTCCCAAATATATAAATAGCTGAAATCAATAATTTAATAGGGATAGAAGAATCAAGAAAATTGTCCAGAACAAAAGTTTTTCTTTCTTAAAAAAAAAAAAAAAGTTTAAATGGTAAATCAAAATTTCAAAACAATAGACTGATTCAAAGCCCAGAAAAGAGTAAATAAATACAGAAACTATACAAAGGAAGAAATTAAAAAAAAAAAAAAAGGCTGGGGTTGGGGCTCAGCAGTAGTGCACTTGTCTGGCATGTGTGAGGCATTGGGTTCAATTCTCAACACCACGTATAAATACATAAATAAAACAAAGGTCTAGCAACAACTAAAAAAAGTATTTAAAAAAGAAAAAGAGATATAAGAGATTTCCTAGAACAAAGAAATTTCATGTTCAAAGGTTCCGCCAAATTTTTTACAGGATGAATAAATAAAAGACATCTTACTTTAAATTTCACAATTCCAATGATGAAAAGGCACAAAAATTCTTGAGAAAACAAAAACAGGTTACCTACATAGAAATAATTCATTTGAGCATCAAACTTCTTTATCAGTAAAACTGGCCACTAAAAGGCAATGAAATACATCCTTCAAAATTCTGAAGGAAAACATATTTAAACTTGAATTCCACACCCAGTCAAGTTCCATATCGGGTATGAAAGCAAAAAGGATGTTTTCAAACATTATGCTAACAAGCACTCACATACAGTCCTCCTGAAAAATTAATTCAGGAGGTGCTCTAGAAAACTAAATAAACAACCCCCCCCACACACACACACAAAAAAAACAAACACATGAGGTTCAAAAAAGCCAAGAACTTAATTGAGAAATAAATTAAATAATGTGACAGCTGAGCATGATCTCCAGAAAAGTCAATTCATATTAGAACTTCAATGAATAGTATGATTAAAAAGCTAATTAACTGAATGATTAGGATGAAGTCATGCTCTCTTCTACAAAAAGGGGGGAAATATGGCAATTAGAAAGTCAAGGAAAAACAGTCATGGTTCAAACTAGAAGCCAAACTAAATTAAGACTGGCACAATTTTGAGTACCAATAGAATATAAGAAATTCCTTCTTTCCCTAAGAATCCCATCATACAACATTTTTAGCAATATGTCTTACTTACATAATTGTAACATTGTTTACTCCTTTGCACAGTTGACAAATATATACAGTAAATCTTGACAAAATATGTGTCATAGTTGACATAAATTAAGAAGGAAATATGAGGAATTCAAGGGAAAGATGGCAAGGGTTCCTAATTTTTCACAACTTGTAAAGTGCAAGTTTATAGATAACATTCGAATATTTTCTAAAGTGGTCCAACAGCTTGACATTTAACCATAAAGTCAACCAAAATTTAAAAGGGCGGGAACAGGTGTAATAGGTATTGAAAGTTCTTCATTTTTCAGAATGAAAACACACAAGATTAGGTAACAAGAGTAAGCCACAAATAAAGTTGAATGTATAATGTACCAATTAGGATAATGATCAGGAGAAGAATTTTAAAATCTAAAATTACTACCTCTGAGAAGAAAAACTCAAGAGGTAAAAGGATCTTCCCTTTTCAATCTATACCATTCTGTACTATTCAAATTCTCACATTCATACAACTATTCTCAAACACACACACACACACACACACACACACACACACAATTCCCCTTCTCTGACCAATGCAGAAAAAAACACTAAAAGAGTTCTTTTTTTTTCTATATTCCAAGCACTAGATACTAACCTTCTACATGCTATTTCAGACAAGATAAAATTAATTAGACTAAAGAACCACCCTAAAAACCCTGAAAAACATAAGGACATAGTAACAGATCTACATTTATGTTAGGATTGTCAAATATAGCATATTCTGGGACTGGAGTTGTAGCTCAGCAGTAGAGTGCTTGCCTTGTACACATGAGGCACTGCGTTCAATTTTCAGCACCACATATAAATAAGCAAATAAAATAAAGGACCATCAAGAACTAAAAATATATATATATTAAAAAATATATATAGCATATTCATTATCTCATTTAGTCCTCACAACATAAATTTTAGAGATAAGTAAAATTTTAAAAGGTTTATGTTATTTGCCATCCCCCAAAAACCAAGGTATGAAAATTAATACACAAGTTTAAAATTTTTTTAAAACCTTCATAAGGCACTAAAACCTGGAAATCTGAAAATGCTTTCCAAATTTAATTATAGAAAAACTTAATAACAAATGGTCAGCCACTCTGGAAGACAGTTTGGCAGTTTTTATAAAGTTAAACACATACTTCTTATAAATACACACTTACCATATGATTCAGCAATCTCATTTCTAGTTTATTGCCCAAGACAAATAAGAATAACATACGAAGTCATGCACTCATGTATTCATAAGCAGCTTTATTCATAATAACCAAAAACAAAAAAAGTCCAAATGTCATTAACTGTTAAACATGTTACAGATAAAGAGTGATATTTCCAAACCTTGGAATACTACTCAACAATAAGAAAGAACAAACCAATGATATTCACAATATGGGTGAATCTTAAAAGTATTGTGTCGTGTATACATATATGATGTGGTGATGAGAAAAAGAAAAAAAAAGTGTGTCATATTAGATTGGATAGAGAGACAGGATGGGAGAGGAGGGGAGGAGTAGGGAGGATAGGAAGGGCAGCAGAATAGAACAGACAATATGATTGAAGTATGTACATTCCATGTATGTATTATATATCAAAATGCATTCTACTGTCATGTATGACTAAAAAATAAATAAAAACTTTTTTAAAAAAGTATTGTGTCATGTGAAAGAAAACACGAAAGACTATGGATCCCATGATTCCATTTAAATGAAATTCTAGAAAAGTAAAATCATCATAAGAAAGCAGATTAGTGGTAGGGTTGAGGGAATCAATGAGGACTATGACTACAAAGGGACGTGAAGGAACTTTTTGGGGTGATGGATATGTTCTGTATCTTCAATGTCTGTTACACTACATTTGCTGAACTTACCAAAGTGTAACTTAAAATTGTTTTATTTTATTGTAAGAAAATTACAACTCAATAAGGCTGATTTAAAAGTTCAATAATATACAATCACATTTAACTACTGACAACAGCTTTTCAGCATAGGTATCAGCTATAAATCTTCAAAGAATATGAAAATCAGTATTTAAGAAGTACCTTTAACCAGAAAACAGGAACTAAAAAGTCCTAAAAATGGCAGCGTCTTCATCCTACTCAACTTAGCCATGTGAGTAAACAGTAGTTGCCTAGCAACTAGTCTAAACTCTAGATTTCTAATAAATACATTGACTACATAAGCAGGTAATCTCACAGATAACAAATTAAGCTTTACATTAAAGAGTTCTTTCTTTAATAATAATAATAATGAACATTTTACTTTGAGCAGTAAATACAAAAAATAGATAATGAAAAATAAAAATATAAAATTAAAAATACAAAAAAACACAACTTCTCATTTGGCCTTTTACCTCAAGACTTTACATATCTAATTTATGGAACTGTTGATTCCATGAGTTTGTTGGTGACCCCTCCCCCCTTAATTATTTTAAGCCCTTCCTGTGCCACCATCCAAATTTAACTGAATACTTTTATTTATATATTTATATATCATTAAATACATATAAGACCTCGCCTACATATTAAATGACTCTAAAGCTATCTGTGGACACCACAGAAAAATATAGCACTAATATGCATGCACATAATGTACCAGAAAGTCAAATCTCATTTCATAACTAAACCATAAATTATCAAAGTCAAGAATTATAAAGAAATCTCTAATAAACAAAATCCTTACATATATGTTATATATCATTTCTCTCTTACTAGACAGCATGTTTAAAAATTTCAGGAAAAAAAGATCAACTTCTAAGACACCACTCACTGTTTAGCACGCTTACCAACCATATCATTTCGATTTTGTTGAGCACTTACCCCTCTTCTGAACCCAACCTTCTTTCACAATGGTAACATCGCTCATGATGGCTCCCCTCTGAGCCCCAAACTTGGAGAAATGGTACTTCGTGGTATCAGCTTTAGGGTTTGGATTCTCTGCTGCTGCTGCCCTTCCCACTCTCTAGTGATGACTCAGCCTGGAAGGAAGTATTGAAGAAAGAATTTCTTTTTTTTTTTCCATTCTTGCAACTCACATAGCAATAACAAACAACTAATTCTTTGTAAATGTCTTCAACTTGCCTGACCTCACATAAAAGTCTAGCTCTTCAAACTGCAGAGCTTATTTATTAAATATTTCTATAATGAATGCACTTCTCTGGTCTTATGACAGATTTCAAATGATAGCAAAACTTTTAAATCTAAGAGATTACAATAAAATATGTCTTAAGAAAACCACTGTCACACCTGTACAAAACATAATATAGAAAATTTGTGACATGTGTCTGAAGTGAAGAAAAGATAAAATGAAAGTTAAGTGGCTTAAATCTGTTAATTCCAGAAAGTTAAGGCAAACCATTATGAATATTTTTAATTTTGCTGTACTTTAAGAAAATATGATGTCCTAAGAAACTAATGTTTATGTATTCTTACTCAGCCTTATTCCAGGAAATATTTTAGGTAGATTTACAGTAAGCACATAATGAGAAATCATTTATTTTTTTAAAGGACATGAAGAAAGTGAAACAAAGAGGATATGAAAGTAGAAAAAAATGAGTATTCAAGATGTACTAAGCACTGTTATTGGTGCTTACATTTATCATTCTCAGATAATCTTCACAACCCTCTTATTGGTACTATTAACTATATTTCATAGATGGGGAAACTTGAGGCTGGCAGAGATTAAACAGCTTGACTGGAGTTCCACAGATCTAATAAGTGATGGGAGTCCAGATATGAACCCAAGCTGACTGACTTCAGAGTCTGCGTTTTTAATTGAAAACTACATAGCCTTAAGATAAAAGAAAATCAGAGTAAAAGTCTTTGTTTATGAAAGATGAGCCACAAATTTCAGGAAACACAACAGGTTTAAATATTTATAATAAAAATGGAAAAAGTTGCCCAAAAAGAATTCAATGCCTCCTAGGACAAAAACCAGAAATTCATTCCATGGGCCTTCTTAAGATATCATAAAGTGCAATAATTAAAAGTCCTTAAAAACATCCTTATACATAGTGGTGAGTTTATAGGACTATTTCTTATTATCCCTCTCAACCTAAAAAGGAGTTAAAGGACAAAACTGCATTACAGCATTTCCACATTTCCAAAGAAGTGGTTCCAGCACACTGATGTTATAGTAGTCCAGGAACAAAAGTATAAATTTTAGATAACCAGAAAAATGGATGTACAGACTATATAACCATACTATCTGTCAACTTGTTTTGTTGTTGTTGTTGTTGTTGTTGATTGACCTTTATTTTGTTTATTTGTATGTGGTGCTGAGAATCGAACCCAGTGCCCCACACATGGTAGGCAAGGGCTCTACCACGAAGCTACAATCCCAGCCCACTCAACTTGGGTTTTGATTAATAAAACATAGCAGTTAAGTTTAAGATCAGACTCCCTAAATAGTCTTGAACTAGATTACAGGTTTTTCTCCAATGCAAATTAAGTGCAGACAGAGCCTAATCATTTAGCAATCGAGAGTCAAGACTAAACATCCTCTGAACTGCCTGACTAGCCTGACAAAGGCTCTGCAGCTTAAAAGAAAACAACCTCTTGTGCCATGGTACTGAAGGCAATACCCATAGATTGGACCAGGACTACTCAAAATCATCATAGGTATCTGCTCTTGAAGAGTCAAAAAGGGTATTAAAATCTAGGCTTGTTTTCCCAAAATATGTTTAACAGAATACTAAATTAGAGAAATTCTGGAAAATAAAAAAGAAGTTGGTCAAATAAGTTTAGGAAAATTCTACAAACCACATCCTTCTCAAAACATCACTAGCAATGTATTAAATGTTCTAATATGTATAACTTCTTTATTCCAGCAAAGCCTAAACTAATACCACCATACAAAATTTTCACCTAATTCAAGATCAGACCCATTTCACCACTAAAAATGGCACCTCCCACCCCCAAGAAAGCCTGCAGGAAAGAATCTAATCATCATTTTAATTTGACTGCTTTAACACCCTAAAGAACCCAGCTACATAACACAGAGCTAGGTAACTGAAAGGGTTAACTCATTATACTACATAAATAATAAGCTAACATTGGGAAACACTCAGGCAAAATGATGTCTTCAAAAGATCTGTGTGGTAGCTCTTCTCTTTGACAGTACTTGTAGCAAGGGGTCCCACATCTAGTAAAGCCATCTTTTTGTGTGTTTATGTGGTGCTGGGTTTGAACCCAGGGCCTTGTGCATGCGAGGCAAACACTCTACCGAGTTATATCCCCAGGTCCGTAGTAAAGCCATTCTTTGTGACTATAAAATTACATAATCTGAGTTCAAGAGAATTTTACATCTTATTATTCTTGACAGTGAAAGTGGACAAAAGCTCAGGGAAATAATTAATAATAACAAAAAATAAATATCTAATAAACATATACTTCCTATTAAAATAATCTGCATTATGATATCCTTATGAAGAACACCAAGAAGTATTTTCAAAATTGAAAATAAGTGGACATTTTATTAGTGAAATCTTAAAGGTGGAAGGATCTGTATTTTAGAGTTGAAGAAAAAGAAGTCAGACATATAACATGACTTGCCCAAGCTCACACAGCCACTATATGGGAGAACCAAGAGTAGACAACCAGGCATATATGTATGCTTTTTCCACTGGCACTGCCTCTTCAGTACAAAACAATAAAATGAAATACCCAGATCAATCTAAATCCAGAAATTTTGTTTTTCAATGAAATAGTTTCTAAAAACTAATTTTTTAGATAAGTTTTTTTTTTTTATCAGTGTTTGTATAAAATTTAAGCTGCTAAAAACGTACATTAAATACACAATCTTCCGGTCAATAATTGTAATATTCAGCTTTTAAAACTGCTTCTGGTTATTTATTGGCTAAAATAATACCTTCTTCAAAGAACTTAAAAGATGTCATAGGTCAAAAATAAGCAACAAACTATGGTCTTACCCCAAGTCATCTTTCATGTTACTAAAAACACTAGTCTATAAGATGAACTGGAACTTTTGCCACCTGTTCCCTAGAGTACAGCAAACCTCCTTCCTACACTCCTAATTTCTATAGAAATGTGTTCTATCCAGTGAGTCAAGACAAAATTTTGGCTTATTTTTCTTTTAAGCCTATTGCATTAAACATTTCACTGTGGACAATCTAATTTTTCCTATTCTTATAAAATGTTTCACACAAAATTCATGGCAGATTCAATACAGAATTAATACAGAGCAGTTACAACAAAGGTATCTTCATTCAAGACTATTTGAAGAATTTAACAATAATTATTATAATTGAATGCCATTTTATAATGTACAAAATATTTCACATTTTTTATTTCACTTAATTACAATATAAATTAGTAAAGCAATTTGATAGTGCCAGGGACTTGGATTTTCAACAAATATGGAATAAATGAATGAGTGAATGAATGAACAAAAATGCAGCTTTAGATAACTAATTAAAAAAAGAGGCTACCTAGGCGTAGTGTTGCACACCTATATTTCCAGAGACTCAGGAGGCTGAGACAAGATCACAAGTTTGAGGCCAGCCTCAGCAACTTAGTGAGGCCCTAACCAACTTACTGAGACCATGTCTCAAAATAAAAAATAAAAAGAGCTGGGGATGTGGCTCAGTGGTTAAGCATCCCTGGGTTTAATCCCCAGTACCAAAAAAGAAATAAAGAAAGAAAAGAAGCAAACCACAGCTTAAGCAAACAAATACTGTAAATCAACAAAGACAATGGTTTTATGCTACATTAAAAACAAAACTGAATTTAAACATCCTGGAATTTAATATGAATTTACTATTTACATCTATGTAAATAATTCAAATTATAATATTCTTTCCTATCCTTTAAAGTATGTTTCCTGCAAGATGAGTGTCAGAATGAACCCAACTACTATGTGTAACTATAGAGCTCTTAATAAAATAAAAAATAAAAAAGATTAGCTGGAACCTTGCCATCCATTTCCTAGAAAACAAAACTTCACCTCTCTCCTACAATCCTAATTTTTATAGATGTGTTCTATCCAGTGAGTTATAAATGACAAATTTTGAATTTTTCTTTTAAGCCTACTGAATTTAAGCATATACCTATTCCATTAATTGCAAGGACTAAAACACGTTAAAACTATTCTTATTTGACATTTTTTTTGACAATTTTTGTTTTGATCATCAAGCTCCAACTCCAAACAAAATAAACATCAATACTACCCAAAAATTATCATGGGGAAAAAAAGAGGAAAGAACAGCCTATTTGCTCAATGATATTTTTTAATTTTTTTAAAAGAATATGTTTACATATAGCAATCAACCATGCAATGTTAAGCAATAATTAAACTTCAACTATGTGTTAGAATATCATTCACTCAAAAAGTATGTAATATACACAGAATTACTCGGTCAACTATATATTGATTTTCTACTCTGTGGCAAAAATGATATTGAATTAAGGTAAGTATTTTTAAAAATATTTTCCAAACCTATAACAAAATCTGTCAAAGATCTTTCATTTATAAGACCTCATTTGATTCTACAAAAACTCTGTGCAGCAGTTAATGCATCCACAGTATTGAATCTAAGAAAACTATGACCAGTAATGCTGACATTTCCCCACAGTTATCATAGCAAGCTAGTAACAAGTAACAAGTAACAAGAGCGACCACCTACAAGTGAGGTCATCTATCAATTTGATATGCTTTCTACCCATTAGTAAGATATGAACTCTCAAATATACATAATTAACATTTGCAAGTAGTTCCGAACAATTTTTATAACATATTATCTTCCAAAAGTACAAGAGCAAAACGTTTTAAACTACATAAAAAATTTAATAAATAAAGTATCACAAATTAAATTATAACAGAAGACTAAAAGTAAGTTGACATACAGTCAAAAGGTGCCTCCAGCAATTCTCTTTCATACAAATAAGAACAAAATTTCATAGGATAATAATTTCCTATATGTTAATTTCTAAGTTAAATGTCAGAAAACAATTTAATAACTTTCTCTAAACTATAATAATTCTTAAACTTTGGCTATAATGCTGTCTGAAATGTACTTTTTCTATCACAGTTTTTATATACTGTATACATGCTAACCAAACTGAATAAGGACAACTAATGTTCAAATACAATGAAATATTGCTATTTAAAATACAAATGATGGTCAAAGGTATCCACAATATAATTCTATGGTTTTTTTCTGATTTCAAGAAATAGGTGAAACTAATACATGCCATAATAAATACATGAGAGTATATAAAACTTCTAATTCTAAGATAGTCTTTCCCTTTTGAGTTGCTACGTATTAAAAAAATACATGTCATAATTCAGTCAGAGGCCCGGTGGCACATGCCTATAATCCAGCAACATAAGATCACAAAAGTTTGAGGCCAGATTCAGCAATTTAGTGAGGTTCTAATTAGTTTAGTAAGTCCCTGTCTCAAAATAAAAAATAAAAAAAAATTAAAAGGGCTGGGTTGTGAGTATAGCTCAGTGGGGTAAAGTACCCTGGGTTCAATACCTAAAACAAAACAAAACAAAACACCATATCACATTCAGAAGTGAGTTACATAAACCATATACTATTATTTTGGATTTTTTTCCTCTCATCAGAGCACAATAATACACTTAGTGGAACATTCTTAAAGCCCTCTATCAGAGATTCAGATTGTGATGGTAAAATACCTAAATAGATATAACTTTCAGACATAATTATCAGTTCTTTAAAACTGTCACTTCTATAAAATACATCTACAAAAACTTAAAGCATTTTTTCCTTTTTAGGGCATTTTGAGTGCCATTTAACCAATATGTCCATTATTAAAGTCATCAGTTTGTGACTAGGTGATATATTTAATATTCTAATTTAAAACAATTAGGAAAATACTCATCAGATTCCGTTGCTTCATGAACTAAACCACTAAACAAGAGCCAGGCTTAGGGATGCATTCCTGTAACCTCCACTTACTCAGGAGGCTGACACAGTAGAATCCCAAATTCGAAGCCAGTTTGGGCAACAAAGATATGCCCTGTCTAAAAATAAAAAAGGGCTGGTGATATAGCTCAATGACAGAATGTCCCTGAGTTCAATCCCCAGTTCCACAAAAAACAAATAAATAAAAATAAACAAGCTTCTGATAAATTATCCCATTTTTTTTTCTTATAAAAAGTGTCCATTTCTCATATAAAAAGTGTTACTTGTCTCTATGTGAAGGCACCTTGATAACCTAGGTTGAGGACTACCAAAATATCTTCAGTTATAACTGGCCACATATTTCTAACATACATCTAAAATCTGATTTGGAGACCATTTTAATCATAAAATAAAATCTATACATACACACTAATACAATTAATATATGGTTCAGTAAATGCCAAAATCATCTTAACAATTTTACCCCAGGCTTAACTGAGAGTTAACCAGTCAAGTCTGAATCCTATAACAAAGTTCATCACAATTGTACATTAGAAAGAGCACTGGACTAACCAAAAAACTTGGTTCCCTGTTCCAGACTCTGCCCTACCCAGAGTAATGCTGTGTAAGATCCCTTTAATTCTTTAATTTCCTTAGTAATAAAGTGTTGCATTAGATGAGCTATTTGAATAGCTCATAATTCTTCCAGAACTAACATCTGATTTCTCAAAATTTATTAAAAATCTGCTTCACATATAGATGGCATCATAAGTGACAGTATCATGATTTTACATAGTTCTTGTCCTCAAGAGCTGAATAAATAGTTGGGAAGATAAAGCATCAAACAGCAATTCAGACAAAATTTGGTCTAAACTACAATATTGGCAAAACATCCCCCAGCCACTCAAATATGGTCAGAGGCTTTCCTCTAGGGAGGAAAAAAAAAAAATCTCATTTTAACATTCTCTGTGTCTTCCTTCAGTAAATCTTTCTATTTTCTCTGCAGATTAGCAAAATATACTCACTTAGAAATGTAAAGTATCTACAGTTGGTAATAAATATAAGCAGAGGACTGATAAAAAACAGAACTAAAACACACACACACACACCTACAATTTAAGAACATATTAATGTAATTACCAAACACTATTTGTAGATTACCTGGCAGGAGAAATGAGTTTATATTTAATCTGATGAAAGACTACAATGTTAAAATAAGATGTGTAAGCAGTAGAGGCATTCAATTTGGCATTTAAAACAAATGAAATGAAAAAGAATGTTAATGGGTCAGTCAACACACTTCTGTTTTTTACTATATTGATTCTGTGAAGCTTATTGTACATTATGAAATTTAAACTCTAAGAATTAACTCTAAAAATAGGCACAAACAAGTTAGAGAAAATGCTAAAGAAAAGTGTTCCAGAATCAGGAAAAATCAGATTTTTTTATGCCACAGTAAGTATTTTTCTCACATGAAAATCACTTTCAAAAGTGTAGCAAGAATTGCTGTGAAGACAAAGTGAATTAATACATGAAAAGTACACACAGCAGTGCCTGGCACATGACAAATACTCACCAAGCACTAACTAGCATTAACTGGAAATTGGAATCTAGACCATGACAAAACATCTGTCAACATCAGAAAATTCAGACTACCCTTCCAGAAAAGTGTACAATGTGTGAAACCAGGATTTTTATAATACTAATACACATACTGAAATCTGGAGTTGAGGAATAATTTTAAATGATTTAAATTTTATAACACAAATTTTCTACAGAAATTATCTTAAAAATGCAAGCCAAATTTCAAAAATAATTTGGTCAAAGCAAAATGAAAATGGTTTTTCTGTCCTTGCATATTGTTGTTCCAATCTAAATAGTTTTAAATTATTTTTAATGCTTCAGACTGACTCATACTTTAAAAACCAGATCCTATCAAATCAAGGTAAAGATCCATTAACATATTAATAGTAAGTGTGTCTTAATCATCTCAAGGACAAATTCCTGAACTAACAGGTATTAAAAACCAAGCAAACTGTAACTACCTATCTTCATAAAAATATGGAAAGTTTAAATAAAAGGTAAACTCCCACAAAACCAATTTATAGTTCCTCTTTTAAAAGAAGCCCCAATGGTTGAAAATTTTCATGTTTAAATCAAAAGCTAGAGTTTAAAAAATCTTAAATTTTTACTTTGCAGATTCCATTTTCTCTAAGTTTAACCAATACTTTTTTTTTGTTTTTTTGTTTGCAATGATTCTGAAAACAAATTCATTCTCACTATAGCAATCTTCTGAATAAAATATAAATATTTAAAATTTTTACTCAAACCAGCCCCCAGCACAACATTCCACTCTAATAATTTGTTAAATGAATAAAACCTTAAAACTATTTTACAACAATAAAATTACATAACCAAAAAAGTCCAAAGCAAACCTTTAAGTGTTCTGACATACATAACAACTAAGGATCAATGTCAAGATTATTAAGCTAAATATTAATTTTAAGTTGGAAGACAATTCACTAATCATTACAGAAAGGCTAAGCATGGGAGACAAAATGAATATGAGTAACGGTACCACAAATTTTTTTGGCATAATTAGTATGTACTTTTTAACTTTAAAATATTGTAGGAAAACATACCATAGAAAATACACAATACAACTGAAAACTAACCACTACCTGCAGTTCATCTAAATTCCAATGTTGTTTCTTTCATGTAATGTATGCTTTCCCTGACTTTAAAATTTGAAACTCAAACCAGATACTGGGGTCATCCCAAGTATGAAAACAAAAAGATCTTCAAAGACAATCAAGATTATATATTGACAAAGAAAAAAGTTACATTATGTCTTGCATATAATTGTGTATTCACTCAAGATATTATGGAAAAACTAGAAATGTATGAAGTAGCCATTTTCTAATAAAAAAATTTCACACTTTAGACAACCACCTCCTAGAATATTCATATTTACACATATTTTTCAAATGATACTCATACTAAATCTCATTTCTTAAATCATTTTTATTGAACTAGTCCACCTTTGATTTTTCCAACTTTTCCCTAAGTGAATATATCATCCAATGAGTGTCTACAGAAAACAAAATGCAGTGGTTGTCTAGAGATTTATGGTTCTTCTAAAACTTATGACTTTAGAAAATATGAAACACATCTAAAGAAATGAGTTGAGGTAATGGTCAACGTACTAACTATGAATGAAAAGTCATTCATATCCTTTAGCTTCAAGAAGCATTTTCTAAAAACAAAGTGTAAATATTTTATTAGTACTAGAAATTATTATAAATATATAGGTTTCGTTGTCGTTTCTATTTGGAAACTATCAATTACAACCCATTGGGCTTACAACCAAAATACCTCACTGGCAAAATGAGCTTTATTTTCATAACATTTTTTGATAGATAAATGTGAGCATCCTAGCTTTTGACGTATGGGTGAGCATTTCCTCTGCTTTCTGAGGACAAACAACCAGTAAATAATAGCACTGGAAAAAACCTAGCCCCAAAGAGTTTCAGTATCTCTAGCCTAAAGGTAGATTCCCGGGAAATCCCAAACAAGGGGTGACCCCGCCTCAGCATCAGGGTTATCACAACAACCACCGAGACTTCAAGTTTGGGCTCTGAAGGGCCCCACCAACATCATGGCTGATGCAGACTGATGCGCAGGAGGAGGAGGTGGACGAGGAAGAGGCTGGTTTGTTTACTTGCAGCCAGAGCCGCCGCCGCCGCCGCCGCCAGCAGCGACAGCATCAGTGTATCAGCCAAACCCAGTATCTTCCGCACATTTCTATTCTTAGCACACAACTCCCAAGCGGATCAAAACCCCACCACTATTAAAAACACAGACAAGTACGTTACCCACCTCCCACATACACATACATACATACACACACACACACACACACACCACCCCACCCGCGCCGTCTTTTCCTGTGCGCAGGCAGCAGGGTAGGGTGGGACAGGAAGGGGACCCCGGGGGACGCCGGTGCATCCTCGCCTTCACCCCACCCTACGCGCATAGACAGCCCCAGCGCCAGGGCAAGCGACAGACAGCCCCCTCCCCCCCCCCCAGCAACCCAAACACACTGACACCGGGCGCTACGCGTTATATAACCTCACCGCCGCCCCGGGCCAAGTGGGCGCCCCCTCCCCACGCCCCGCGGCCCGGACTGGGAGGGCCGAGGGGAAGAAGCCAGAGTTGCGCAGAGAACGGAGGCGCCTGGCCCGGGCAGCCCAGACACAGACGGTACCGCTAGGCCGGGAACACCCCTCCCCCGGCCCCCAGTGCACCACCGCCCCCCAGTTTCCCCCGGAAAGTAAGGGGGTGTCGGTGTCATCCGCGCCGGGCATCCCCTGGCCTCGCCACCCACACCCAAAGCTTCGGGTGACCCAGCCTCCGCCCACGCCCCCGGCGCAGTAACAACCCAGACGCCCCCGCCTCACTCTACCCCGCCGCCACCCCCCGCCCGTGGCCCGCAGTGAAAGGGAACCTGGATAGGGGGACCCGAGGGAGTGGAGGGGGGCGAGAGTGGGGGGCGGTGGCTGTTACCTGCAAAGGCGGCGGCGGCGGCCCCGCAGCTGCTCGGGCGGTGGCGGAGGATGGAGCTGGGGGGGCGGGGGGAGGAGAGGGGGCGACTCGGGGGTCCCCCCTCCCTCCTCCACCCCTCCTATCCTCCCCCCACCCCGCAGAGCCTCTGGCCCCCTGGAGCCCCGGGCGACCGGCGGGAGGGCAGGCGAAGGGCTGCAGGGGAGGGAGGGAGGGAGCCGGCCGGGCCGGGCCGCGGAGCTGGAGCGGGCGGCGGCGGCGGCGGCGGGAGGAGGCGGGAGGAGGGCGGGCGGCGGGGGGGGGGCGAGGAGGCGGAGACTCTACATGGGAATCGGATACCGGCTACAAATTCAATTCATCACCAGAAAACACCGCTTGGGCGGGGGCCGGGTCAGGCCGGCGGGGAGGCCACAGGCGGAGGCTCTGGGTCCCTGGGCGTGACTCGCGCGGGGCGGGGGTCTGCGGCCTCGTCTGCAGGGCCGAACCGCGCCTAAGGGACCCTGCCGCCGTCTCCCCGCCCCCTCCGTCCTCCCTCGTGGGGCTGTAGCTGATCGGTTTTCGCCGCCGCCGCCGCCGCGGGGCTTGTTGTTGACTTTGAGGAAAACTCCTGACGTCAGGGGCTGGCTCTCGGCGACTGGCGGGAGAGGCTTCCCCGCGTCCCCGGGCCTGCCGGCGGCCTCCCTACCCGGCCCTAGTCCTCAGGCTTCCCCGTGCCCCCCAAACCCGCGGCGCCCGACGCCCCTCTCCTCTCGCGAGAACATCCCCCCAGCCAGCCAGCGCCGGGAGCGGGGGCAGTCATTCCTGAGCGGGAAGTTCTGGGTTTCCCGTCGCCCGCGTGGCTCTCGGTGGACACCCGAGGCCTCGAGGCCTCGCTGTAGAAGCTCCCCTGGTGGAGGCGTCCTCTGCATGCCCACCCGCCTTGGCTAGGGCTCCCGCATCCATGCCTAAGCATCTCTGCGGCTCCCCAGGGCGAGTGGGCCGGGCGCCAGGCCACACCTGGAAGCCCCCTGGTGGGCGGGGCCCGCTGGGGGTAAAGGGCTCCACCCCCAGTAGTGTGGGTGGGGGGGGTCTCCCGGTCTGTCCCAGACGCCAAACTCGTATTATTGTCCTATCAAACATTATAAAGAACACCTTTCTGAAAAAAAAAAAAAAAAAAGAACAATTTACCACACATGGTATAGGGTTGTAGTGGGATCTTAATTCACTCTTAAAATCTCCAAAAAGGGTTTCTTAGGGATATTAATTTTTGTTGACTTTGAGGCAGCCCCTACGTTTACTAGGAAGATACCATTTCTTTTAAAGTTCATTGCCTGAGGATATGTGCAAAGGAGACACTGTTTTTGAAAATGGCCATACTTCATCATACATCACAGTCCAGAAAGTTCTTTATAAAGTTTACTTTCTCTGAGACTGTTTCATCCTTTCTGGAAATACCTGTGTTGTAGGGACAAAGGAGGCAAGGCACCGAATATAGCAGGAAACAGTTTTATTTGGCTGCAGCCAGGTTCAGAGAGTACAGCCTTTGCTGTAATCAATCAATCCCCCTGAACCCCGAGTTCAGGGAGTTTCAGAGTTTTATACCCAGCGTGTAAGGGGAGGGGCTCAGAAATTCACAGTCTGCAGAAGTTTACACAAAAGCAGCTTTTTCCTTCACTATTCTGGGCATGTTAACTCTTTAAGGACAACACCTGAGAAGGGGGAGCTTCATCTCCCCTTTCTTTCCTCCCCCTGCCAGCTGTTACCATGGAGCCCATTTGTAACTTATCTTAAAAATGTAGACATCTCTGTGAAGCCCAGCTCAAGGCCAGAGGCCTTGTTTGCACATTTCTTCAAAGTACTATACTGGATAAGTTTGTGAAAAACTAGTAAGGGGGTGTCCAGCACCTGGAGTGCTGGTATCTTCTCAGCCAGTGGCCAAGTAAACAGGGTGACATGAAAATAGGAAGTTTACCTACAATGGACTCTTTTGCTGACGATCTTAAAATCAGCCATGGTGAAGAGGGCTTTTCTGTGGAGAAAGGGGGTGCCACTTCACCTCCACATTAATTCGCCACGCGGTTCTATCCTTGTTAAGGTACCCATTATTTTTTCCCATTGCAAAATTCTTGTTAATGGCTTTGGGGTTTTTCTGTAGAAGAGTTTCTCCCCATCTGAACTTCCTTCCACTTTATGTCCCCTTTTTTATACTAAATCCCTTGGTATTTGTATGGTGAGTTGCATTTGTGCATCTAGCACACATCTTTTCTCTTAGGAAATGCATGTCTTTTGGGATCGTGAAATGAAGTAGGAAACCTAATAAGAAAAAAAGGTGTTTTCTCCACTAATAAGTGAGACCTATTTTGCTTGAACATTTTAGAACAAAATTTGCCATTTTAAGATAAAAAGTTTGGGACTGGGGATGTAGCTCAGGTAGAGCATTTGCCCAGTATGCGCGATGCAATTGTCATCTCTGCCCCCCAAAAAAAGGAAAGAAAGAAAATCCATATAAGAGTAAAGTCCTCCATTGTTACCTTTCTCTTTTCCCATATTTCCCAACAGGCTATGAACTGATTAATAAACTGAGTCCTCATTCTATTCAATTTATGTATAAAATAGACATAATTTATTCCCACAATTGCCAGACTAATTCTAATAGTCGCTATTGGCAAAGTGATATGGTTGCACTTTGCTTATGTAAAACCAGCAAATGGGTCAGGTTTTTATTATGTAGTAGCCCAACCCACTTTTTATTTTTAAGAAAATGGTCTCTTATGACATAAGCACTAGAAAGAGTGTAAAGCTCTTTTAAATATTTAATTAAAAATTGTTATAGTATTCTGAATTATTAGATACCTCATCAATGAGATTTTCATTTGTTTCCAATTTTAACATCAACGTTGAAAAGAACTAAATATGTTTTATGAGCCAGAGTTCCTCAAAATATTTCTCCTGGTCTCATCAGATTGTATTCTCATCAGATTGTAAATGTTGCGTGGATTGAATCAGGTTTAAAATTAAGTATTGCACAAACTAGACTGGATTGTATACTCTGAGCTTCAGGTATTTGAAAAATACATTTAAGCTTCTATTTCTGCTACATTTTTGTTTTAGTACTATAGTAGTTTCCTAAATTTCTATAATAAAAACTTTTGTCATAAAATTATTAATTAGAACTATATAGCACTATTCTTTCTCTTACACTTTGGCATTATGAATTTGGCAGAATCTGCCAATTTTGGTATGACGATGCTCTGGTACAAAGCATAGATTTCTCCTCCTCTTCCTTGCCATCACATCCCAATAATGTGGAATGCAGCAGCATGTTCATCCATAGGAATGTCTCTCCTAATTTTAGAGAGAAAATCCTCATTTGTTATTAGGCTAGATTTTCTTAAAGCTAGTATTTCTCAGTAGTAGTTATTTATTTGTTGTAATGAATAAATTACATACCAAGAGCTATTTCTTTAATACTTATACCTTTTCTTGGGAATAATTTAAATTAGAAGCGCATTTAGAATTTCAGGATATCATTCATGCTATAATGGAATACCTTAGACTCTGGATCACTTATAAAATAACAGAAATTTATTGCTCACAGTTCTGGAGGCTGGAAAGTCCAAAATCAAGACACTGGCAGATTTGGTGGAGGCCCAGTTTCCTGTTTCACAGATGGTGCTTTTTCACTGTGTCCTCATATGTTGGAAGGAGTAAGAGAATTCTCTTGGGTCTCTTTTATAAAGTCACTAATCTTATTCCTTGAGGGCCCAACCATCATGACTTAATTACTTCCCAAAGGTCTCACCTCCTAAAACCATTGTCTTGGGGTTAGGATTTCAAAATATAAATGGGGGTGGGAAGTATAACTACTTAGGTCAGAACATCAGATAACAAAAATTACTACTTCTCTGTCTTAATAAAAGGACATCTTAGCCCAGTATAGTTGTGCATGCCTCAGGAGGCTGAGGCAGGAGAATCACGAATTCACAGCTCAGCAACTTAGCAAGGCCATAAGCAACTCAGCAAGACTCTGTCTTCAAATAAAATATAAAAAGGCTGGGAATGTGTGGGAATGTGTTTCAGTGGTTAAGCACCCCTAGGTTCAATCCCCAATACCAAAAAAAAAAAAAAATGGATACCTTGTCTAGGATAGCACAGAATTGTGTATTGAATATGTTAATGAATGGACAAATATGGGCACTATATGTAGTTTATGTAATATTTTCCTCTTGAGATGCAAAATGGTTTATTGAAAAGCACATAATGTGCTCTGGAGACTTGCAGATTTGAGTTCGAATCCTCTCTGTGCTTTGTGTCCTCTCCAGCAAGTTGCTTGATTTTTCTAAGACTTTAATTTCCTCGTTTGAGAAATGGCAATCACAACTGCTTCAACAACTTATGTAAAATAAATTTTGTGAAATATTAGTGCCCAAAACATAGTAAGTGGTCAGCAAGCTAAAATTCCCTTACCACAAATGTGAATATATTTATATTGATGTAATACTGACTGCTGCAACACAAAAATCTGTATTAGAAGTACATTCACATCATACTTATAAAGTCCTGAATGACAAGCAAGTCTTCACTGAGCATTTATTTATGGGCACAGGTTTTTTACACATTAGAGATCTGATGTGTTCAACATATAATTACAACATACGTTGGTAGAAAAGTCAAGCATGGAAGATGGCTCAATGAAAGTTTTATGTACATCACTTCCATACACATTCCACTAGTAAGAACTCTCCATCATAACTACAAGGCAGGCCACAAAATGGAGTCTTGCTCAGAAAGAAAAAGAAACAATTCAAGGAAGAGTCGTCCAGTTTCTGCCACGGTTGTTTTCTGAAATAACCATGTTGAGTCTACAGATGTAATCAGTGAATATTGTAGAGGATTAATAGAGAAATTTCCAAAACAGCATAACTTAAATAAAGGTATGAATAATATACTATGGACTGAATATTTGTGTCCTCCCAACATTTACATATTGAAATTTTAATGAGCAATATGATGGCATTAGGAGATGGAGCATTTGAGAGGTAGCTAGCTCATCAGGGTAGAGCCCTTGTGAATGGGATTAGCGCCCTTTAAGGAAAAACATGAGAACTTGCATCTTCTCTCTCTACTCTCCAACATGAGAGGACACAGTAAAAAAAATGTCTGCAGACCAGGAAGCAACCCCTCACCAGATATTAAGTGAGCTGGGGACTTGATCTTAGAATTCTCATCCTCCAGAACTGTAAGAAATATTTTTCTGTTGATTAAACTAACAGTCTATAGGATTTTTGTTATAGCAAAATGAACTAACCCATAATAGAAGAATCCATTGCAGTAGTTACCTGTACTAATTGTCATCCTCTCTTTTGCATAAATGTTTTTCTTAAGGCATAGGTCAAATACTTCTGTAGGAACATGAACATTCCTGAGGACAGAATATATCACTAACCTGGTATCATGTGAAACTGGAATATATAAAGCCCCGTGAAAACCTCCCTTTTACTTTATAGTCAGATTGTTTTCCTTCTATGTTACTAGAATATGAATGAATGTTTTTCACTTATATTTTCACTCTCTAACTTAGACAGCTGAGTCTGTTTGCAACTTAAGCAGTCCCTAGGTATTATAATTTATATTTCAGGATGTTTGGGTCACCAAAAGTTACTTACCAAATTAAACAACTGCTTGTGGAGTTTAGAGCTAGAGTTCATGTTCTAACTCCAAAGTAACAAGCATAATAATTATTATTCCTGGCTGTGTAGAAGACTCATGGTTTGTGATAAAACTAATACATACACATTGTAATTCCAGAGCCTCATGTTGGTATATAATTTTATCTTTCTGAGGTTGAACATTTCTAGCTGTTTCAGAGTCTGCTCTGTAGGGACTGAACTTTCCAGTACAAGAGCTAGCAGTGAAATAGTAACAGTAAATTTCTAAATTTCACCTCAGTAACTCAATTCTTTGTTTGGTTATCTCATGTAAATACGTTCCTGACCCACCTGTTCCAGAAAGTTTCCCTATCCATTAAAAAGCACAATTTCTTCTACCAATAATCAACTGGGACATTTCAAATCCATTTTCTTAAATCCACAGTGAAGTCTTTTAATTTTTAATTCTTTACTTTTTTATTAAATAATACTGGTTTACATCTTTTTGTAGAAAGAAATGCAGCCTCAGAATTTTTCTGTTGACCTTTAGTTACTAAACAGAACTATGGCTGTTTCAAATTGCAAACACTGTCTCAATTCAATAATGATATTGTAACCAAAACTCTGGATTTGATTTGGATTGCAATTTTTCTTTAGACTAAAGGGCTAAGAGGATAAGGCAGGCAGGCTCAACTTCTCTATTTCTCCATCTTGTTCTCTTCCACTCCACAAGTCAGTCTGTGGGTAAAGGACAAAACAATTCTCACCCAGCTGGTACCATTGCTAGCCAGGTTTGCACTCTCTCAAACTGGCATGCAAAACCGGCTACATGATTTGCAGGGCCTGGTACAAAATTAAAATGTCAAGGTTCTTATTGGAGAAGAATTAAAAGTTTCAAAATGGTGACAACAAAACATTAAACCAAGTTCAGGACCCTGTACATTGCATGTCCATGAAACCACTGGTGTGTGCTTTCAGACTTGTTATTCAGAGGTTCTTTGAAGTGTTACTCCTGGCCCTTCTACCTATAATCCCTGTGACATGGGTGATCAACTTTTGCTTTCAGCTGTCTGTTCCTGATCTCCCCTCAGTTTCTGTTTCCTGAGCCTATTGGAGTCCTCTTGACCCCTGGCAGAAGGTCCTACACATGATTCAAGATAATTTCAGATCAGCTCTCTTTTCCAGGGAACTATATCAGAGCCACAAGAAACAGTCAATGCTCCAGCATCCATTCTCTCCCTCTTCGTTCTACATGGAAGCAGTTGGGCACCCTATTTCCAGGATCCTAGATGGAAGTCGTATCCCAATATGCAGAATCCGCTTATTCCAGGGGACACATTTCAAGCTTTCTACATGATGCCATGGAAGCCATGAAAGCCTATGAAGACTCTCAAGCATTTGCTGAAGAAGCATCTTCTACCTCCTTTCCACAGGAAATAGAAGAGATGGTAAACGCAGCTCTCCTCAGTATAATCCTATCATAAGTCTCCTCTCTTTTGAATTGTCTCCACTATTTTATATTCTTAAAATAGATGACAGCAGTTGAGACATAGACTAGGTTTTTGCACTATTTTTTCATAATAGTGACCTCGCTTGAAATTTTACTTTTGGTATCTTGAGATCTCAGTTGAAACTTGTTTTAAATTCCTATAAAAAGCATATTCTCTCTGGTGCATATTTATTTTCTCTGTTTCTTATTTGAATATGTGCTCACATGTAGAAAAAAATTATCAGCTACTACTGAATAAAATATATTTAGGTTAACAGGTGTTCAAGACACAACATTAATTAAAATAGTATCTTCTCTGTGTTTATTTGTATTTCTGTTTGACAAATATGTGCCAACAAATTGCTTTTTTCATACATTATTACCTACATTAATGTTATTAAATATTTTTGAAGATTCTTTCCCTTGGTTAATTTCTCAAAAAATTTTTTAAGAAATTTAAAGTTGAACACGATGAAATTTTATTTCTGAAGATCCTATGATATGGATGCCACAAAATCAGGAATAAAATATAGAAATACAGTTTATTAGGTGTTTTAGTCAGCCTTTTCATCACAAAAGACCTGGCAAGAACAAAGTAAGAAATTTTATTTTGGCTCAATGATTCAGAGGTTCAGTCCATGGTATGCAAACTGTACAAGGAGAGGCAGAATGCCAAAGTGGAAGGGCATGACTTAGGAAAGCAGCTCAGAGAATGGTAACCAGGAAGCAGAAAGCACCTACTCACCAGTTACAAAATATAAACCCAAAAGGCATGCCCCTAGTGACCTACTTCCTCCAGCCTATTCTACTTGCCTATAGTTACCACTCAGTTAATCCATTTCAGAGAATTAATCTACTAAGTAGGTTAAAGCGTTCATGATCTAATAGTTTCACCTCTGAACCATGTATTTTTTCACACCTGAGCTTTTGGGGGGCATCTCATATCTTAACCATAAAAATAGGAGAGTTGGTCACTTGGACAAAGGTTATATTGAGTCATTAAAATTCTAGATTCAGGCATGAATCATTAATCAGATTGGTTTATAAAAAAGAAAACAATGTAAGCTTACTTTGATTTCCTTTTAATGTTTGTGATTACCAAAGAGAAGTTACTTTCCTTTGTTGTGTATTTGGGTATTTTTAAAAAATCAGAAAAATCTTTGAACTTCAGTGTCTAGTTTAAGTCTTTAACTTTTTCTTGCTCCATCCAAAGTGCTACTGTGAATCTTGATATATGGTATATAAGGCTCAGAGAACTACAATTTACTAAACATATGTCAGGCTTGCTATATCAGGTCTCTTTCCACATTTTCATCTTCTGAAAAGTTACTTTCCTATAGTAAATAGCTGTTTACTTCTTGCAAATATCTGAGAAAGTCCTTGAATTAATGACATCCAGAAATCTTATTAGATCAGAAGCTTCTTTCAATAATCCATGAGGGACAATTTAGAAAGGGCAAAGAAAAGGGCAAAGTCTCCCACTTTTGTTATTCATCATGCACTTTCCCCTAATGATGGGTTGTCATAACTCTTTTTCTCAAATCCCTTGTCAGGGTTTCATAAAACTCACTTGTTCTGTTAGTCAACTTTTCATTGCTGTGATCAAAATACCCAGAAGGAACAACTTAGAGGGAGAAAAGTTTATTTGGAGCTCATGGTTTCAAAGGCCTCAGTCCATTGGGGGTCCTGGGGCTCTCGGCACAAAGGGAGGCAACACATCTTGGTTGAAGGATGTGGTGTGCTCTATTCTCCTGTGCTCCATTCATGGCAACCAGGAGGCAGGGGGTGGAAGGGACTGCAGGGAAGATGAACCCTACCAGGTTCACCCCCCAGTGACCCATTATTTCCAGCCATCCTGCCACCCAAATGCCTACAGTTACCACCTGGTTAGTACAAACTAGGATGGATTGATTAGGTTTCAGCCCTCACAATCCACTCATTTTACCTCTGAACATTCCTGCCGAGGAACAACTTGTATCCAAAACATAGCACTTGCATGTTTACCTCATTCTGTTATCTTCTCTAATAAAATGTTTTAAACCTCAGACCAAATGATTTACATTTTAGCATTCACTCCAACTTAATTCCATAAATACACGTTCACTCACTACACAAAGGTCTAGAGAAACAGGAGTACAGTATGGAGCATATTCAAGATTATCCATCTATGTGGAACAGCAACATAAATAAGTAACTATAATACAAATAAGTGCTACAATAGGAATAGGTGACAAGAACACACTATGGGGAACAATTAACAGTGCACTGACACAGAATGAAGAGGTCAACTTAAAGAAAGATTAATGACATTTTAATTGAGCATTAAAATGAGGACAGAAGTTGATCAGGCACCAAAAAGTCAAGAGAAAGTAACATTAGAGATTCCCAAGAAAAAAATAGGTTCAGGGAAGGTTTCATTGACTTGAAGTCATTTAAATTGCAGAATAAGAACAATAAGAGAAAAGAAGATACTATGTGAACATAGAATCAGTAGAAAGGGGAAAGTGTTTCCAGAATAACTCATGTCTTAGGACCCAGATGCTAAGTCAAGGAGTAGGGGGAAAAGGAATGAAGGATAATACCCAGAATTCTCCCTTGTCATCAGTGTGAGAGGCATACAGTGTGTGTGTGTGGGGGGGGGGGTAGGAGCATGCATATACTATTGTTATTATTGTTGTTATTGTTAACAGACAAGATTATGACTAGAAAAGAAAAAATGAGCCATTCTGTTAAAATGGAAGTATAACTGTGAGACTTCCAGGTAGATATAATAATTACTATAGTTTGGATCTTAAGTATATCCCAAATAACCATGTTCATGGGAGATGGTGGAACATTCAGGAGGTGGGGCCTATTGGGAGGTGCTTGGGTCTTTAGGAGAATGCCCTAGAAGGGGACTGTGATACCTCCAGTCCCATCCTTCCTGTTTCCCTTCCTGGTCACAAAGTAAGTGGTTTTGCTCAACTATGGTTTCCTGCCAGGATATCCCGCCTCACCCTAAGCAACAGGACCACCCAATCAATCATGGACTAAAACCTCCAAAGCTGTGAGTCAAGATAAGTCTTTTTATATGTTTATGGTCTCAGGCATTTGCACTATTAACAAAAAGTCGGCTAACAGTAATAAACACAATAGTTGACATAACAGAGTGCTCACCCTGTACCAAGTACTTTAAGCCCTCTACCAGAATTGCCCAATTTAACATGAGAGGCATTTAGGGATTGGCAATAATGGAGTTGGTCTGGATTAGAGTGGAGTAAGTGGCACCAACCAATAAACAAAGCCTTGAGAAGCCCTAACATTAGAGAATAAAAGGAAAGAAGAGAAACAGGAGTCATGAAAGTCAAGTTTCAAAGAGAGGGCAGTGTCAATTCTACACAGAAGTCAAATAAAAGATCAATCCTCATAAGTGCCTAATGAATTATACAAATGTTAAATTATCGGTTTCCTAGATTGAAGTAATTTCATGGTGTGATGCACTGAAACCTTCATTGAACTGAGAGAGAAAATAGCAAATGAAGAAGAGCAGATAGTGGAGAGATATGGGGAGGAACTGATATTTATTGAAACATACATGGAGACAAGTTCTGTGCCAGCACTTTGCTTATGTATATAAGGACAATACAGACGGTCCCTGACTTGTGATTTTTCTCGACTTTATGATGGTGTGAAAACAATACACATTTAGTAGAAACCATACTTGGAATTTTGAATTTTGATCTTTTCCCAGCCAAAGTGCAGTACAACATTCTTGTGCAATACTGGGCAGGGGCAGGGGCAGTGCCCACAGCTTCCAGTCAGCTGACACAAGTGTCCACAACCGACACTCTATAGTGTTCTGTGTTGCTAGGATGTTCAGTCAGGTTTTTTCAGTGCACTTTTGACTTACAATATTTTTCAACTTGTGATGAGTTTATTTGGATGGAATCCCATCCTGGGGCCCAGCACTACCTGGACAGCAACATAAGACTCCTGTGTGACCAGGATTTATAAGTTTGCACACACCTCAAGGCAGACTTTTGAGATTCCCATGCTCTACTAGAGAATCAGCATCATGATGCCAGTAAACCACCACATGGGGATGAAGGGACTGAGGGACAGCTCAGATGTAATTTTCAAGGATTAAAAACCAAAGGGCAATTGACATGACTTACATCTCAGAGAATGCCTGAGAATCAAGACCAATAGCCTCTGTTTTCCAGATGAATTGCTACCAGCAGGGTCATTTTTCCAACTGTTTCCCCTCCAAAACATCATTACAACCCTAGGTGGAAAGGACGTTTCCCACCACCTAACAAAATGGAGGCTCAAAATAAAAATGAAATTGCATTCTAGAAATAATGTGACATAACCTACGTGCCTGAATTTGGGAAATTAATTCATATCCATTGTATATTTTCTATTTAATTCTCATTACAACTTCCTAAAATAAGAATTACTATCCCACATTACAGATAACGAATAGAGTTCAGAGAGGTTAAAGAACTTTCCCAGGCTAGCAAAACCAGAACCCCCCACCAAGTTTGCCTTACATCACAGCTCAGGCGTGTTCTTTCTTTTGCTCTTTGAAAAACTTTAGCAGAGAACAGGAGTGATAGCCAAAAGGGATCCAAGGTAACGAAACTTTTTTTATTATTATTAACAATGAGAGAAATTAGACAATACAAATGAGGAAAGGGAAAGAGCTGATCATTTATCAGGAAATGAAGGAAAAAACAAATCATTTATCAGTGAATGATAAGAAGGTGGGGGAAGAATAAACAAAGGGATAAACCTTGAAGGGAAGGTGGGTACTCCTCCAAAAGTAAGAGTGAATGTAAGAGTTGAGGATGTTACACAGTGACAGAGCACTTGCAAAGCATACACCAGACTTTGGTTCCATCCCCAGCACTCCCCCCCCCCCCCACACACACACACAAGCTAATGTGATGAGGATTTACATAGCTAAATAGCAGGATGAAGACTGACCCATAATGTCTTACATAATACTTCCTTGAACACAAGTGTTACATGTTTTGCATTTGAGTTCTTTCAACATTTTAGTGGATGCTGCAGTCACTACACAGACCTGCAACCCACTCCTTTCAGGACAAAAGCAGACATTTCTCCAGCTGCTGGGAATGTTGTCATTGATAACCTCTTAATTAAGTCTCCTTTCCAGGAATCACCCTCTACCAAGAAAGCCACTTTACAGCAACAGATTGCACTCCCATCCCAATGATAGTACAGTCTGAGGATTAAGGTCCAACCCCTGCCTCAGTTTAGGATGAGTCTATAGGTCTATATCTACCCCCACCTCCAGTGAGTCAGCTAAGGTCTTTGTTGTGATGTAGATTATTTTTCCATCCATCCAATCCTGCTTGCTTTACTCCTCTGCAGCTATTTATCTTGAAAACTCTCCCCACAAACTTCCCATAGGCTACGCTCCATCTCAGATTGTCTCCCTAGGAATCCAACAGGAGCAAACACATAACCCCTTAGGAGAGCACCAGTGTCTTGGAAATGTCGTGAACACTAGGAAAGAAACCCAAGTTCAATGAATGGACAACTCTGGTGGGACAATCTTTAGTCTTCCTGCCCTTTTTCTCCCATGTGGATTAACTCCTGAACTCTCCCCTTTCACATTCCCTCCTTCCAAAGAGGATCTGATGGGGGAGCTTATCTGGGAAGTACCTGGGCACTTCACCCATTCTGAGGTTCTCCCATTTGAAGGACAAGTTGACCCAAGTTCTCTGCCTATACCCCAAAAGGCCTATTCTAGCATGTAGTTAGCCAGACAAACTCACTCATCTGCAGGTACACATGCACATTCTTCATTCTAGTTTTTATTAATGTAATGCTGATATTTTTTTCTTTAATATCCCTTTTTGTATTGTATTTCTCAACTAGGATCCACATTCACACAGAGGAAAGAGGGGGTTATTCTCTGCAATCTTTGCCCTAATGTTCTTGGAAGGGAAGGAAAACATTATTTAAGGTTTGGGTAGCTTTTTAAGGTGAGAAATGGCAAGTAAAGAGTATCAAGGAATGTAAAAAATAAACATGATGTGGAGTATAAAGAAAAATATAATAGTTCTAACACTTAGAAAATGTCCATTAATTCTGGTCCTATATGCAAAGCAGTTCCTGCCTGAGAAGGAATGAATGAATCACAGACAGAAACTACCCAGTGTCCCAATCATTAGATTTAAATTATTGTTCCTTTATTCTCCAAATTTTTGGCTTAATTCAAAAGATTCATAAAGAATCAAAAGCATTGGCTCTGTTACAAGAAGAACTGCATCAGCATTTTACTAAAATCAGTTTTACCATTAACTTAATTACATTTTATTACTAAAAGATAAGAATGCTAAATGAATCCTATATCAAAACATCTATTATAGGTTTGCAGAAATGGTGCTAAGGATGACATTATTTTTATTAATGCTATTTTAAAATAACTTTAATTTGACCTCATTTTACACCCAAATTACTCTTTGTTGAAATAATGTTTCAGGCTTAGTCCCAATTTAAGGATGGCTCTGAAATTTTTCTGTATTAATAAACTAGGTAAAACTTAGTTTGCTTTGAAAACAAACAGGAGGAAAAAAAAATTTACATCTTAGACCAGTCAAATATTTTAGGTGTTATCTTTCACAGATTTTACATTTATAATTCTACTTTTGGTATTCATTGTTATTAACTGGAACTAATAAGGTTTCAGAAGCTAGAAAGCTTGTATTTGGCTTTTCTCATCTGTTTGGGTCAATGTTAGAATTTTTAAGGTATCATTAAGTATCAATGAAATTAATCCATTGATCATTTGTTGCTTGCCCGTCATATTGCTTATCAATAATTTTATCATCAGTTTCCTCTAATGTGTGCAGGTTTCATACAAAAGGGACTATTTTATATGCAACTGTAACTTTTCACCTTTTAAAATAACATGGTGGAGTGCAGGAAGTGGGAAGAGACAGGGGCCTTTGATTTCCCCATCCCAATATAATGTCCTCTGGCATGTCTGAGGTAAAGGATGTTTGAGATAACAGGATGGCCCAGCTCACAGAGGTGATGATGGGTTTGCGCTGAGCTATCGACACTCATACCTGGGCCTCTTGTGATCAATGACACTCCATTTGGAGACGACTGACTGGGGTTAATGGTGCAATCTGTGGCTTTGGAACAGAATTCTTCTCTATGTGAAACTAATTGGCCCATATGGGGATTAAACTGTAACAGTGTCCTCATTTGTCAACCCATCTACTGAGCATTTGACTCTGGTTGTGTTTGAGGACTGTCTCAAATTCAATCAATGTCTTTTCAAATCATACTAGCATAACTTCAGAAAGAGGAAGAAACAATTTTTTAAATATACAAGTGATTTATCAACCCAAATCACTGAAAGAAAGTCATTATAAATTAAATAATAATTATTCTATTGCCAATTATTCTTAAATGAATAACCCTGTGATGTGATGTGGGAAACAACAGGAGGCTAGTCTGTTTCCCATTAAGCACCTTATTCCACTGGAAATTCTGGAATTGCTTCCAAAATTGTAAGACGTGCCTTCATACTTCCAGTCCTGACTGCCCAGACACTACTTGGAGGATTGCCACCCCAACTTCCCAGGTCTTTCTCAAAATACCAGATTAAAATTGGGACTGGATCTTCTTTACCTCACTTCATCTTTCTCTGTTTCTGTGTTCGCCAGAAGTCTTTCTTTAATCTTCACCCCAGAGTGTATTTTTCAAATTCATTTACCAAGTACATGAGTAATGCCCTGATTTTGAGAAGAAGAAGAAAAAAGCCAAAATACTGTGTTTACCACAAAATAGAAGCCTATTCTTTAGTTCAGATTTATAGGACAGATCCCAGCAGTATAACATAATTAGCCAGGCCTGGTGGTGCACACCTATAATCCCAGCAACTTGGGAGACTATGGCAGGAAGATCTCAAGTTTGAGGCCAGTCACTGTAATTTTGCAAGACCCTATCTCAAAGTTAAAAAAAAAAAATAGGAGGGGCTTGGGATTTAGTTCAGTGGTTAAGTGACCCTGGATTCAATCCTCAGTACTGAAACAAAACAAAACAACAACAACAAAAAAAACTAAAACAAACAAGCAAACAAAAAAGCCCAAATATAATATAATTGAAATTCAAAACTTCCTTTTAGATTAACTTATATTTTCTCTTTTAATTTTTCATGATTAACACAATACCTTTCTCTAGTTCAATTGATACTTAATATCTGACTTAATGCATTTAGAAACCAGTCCAATATTGTCAATAAAGTGTTCTGGGGTGCAGCCTACAGCATAGTGGAAATGAAAAGAAGTTCTTTTTTGTTCCTACTACGTTAATTTTTATAGAATTTTGAACATGAATGAGCATATTGTCAGATGCTCTTTTCTGAATCTATTGAGATAATCATGTGATTTTTGTCTTTCAGTCTACTTATGTATTGATTTACATTTATTGGTTCCATATGTTGAAACAAGCTGCATTGCTGGGATGAAACCCACTTGATCATGGTGCAGTATCTTTTTAATGTATTTTTGTATGTAACTTACTAGTATTTTATTATCAGGCATATTGGTCTGAAGTTTTCTTTCCCTGATGTGTTTTTGTATGGTTTTGTATCAGGGCAATACTAGCTTCGTAGAATGAGTTTGGAAGGGTTCCCTCCTTTTCCATTTCATGGAATAATTTGAGAAGGATTGGTATTAGTTCTTCTTTGAAGGTCTAGCAGAACTCAGCTGAGAATTCACCTGGTCCTGGGCTTTTCTCTGTTGATAGGCTTTTGATGGCATCTTCAATTTCATTGCTTGAAATTGATCTGTTTAAATTTTCTATGTCCTCCTGGTTCAATTTGGGTAGATTATGTATCTTTAGAATTTGTCAATGTCTTCAAATTTTTCTACCTTATGAAAGTATAAATTTTCAAAATAGTTTCTGATTATCACCTGTATTTTGGTAATATCCATGGTAATATTTGCTTTTCTAATCACAAATTTTAGTAATTAGATGTTTTTTCATCTTTCTCTTGGTTAGCTTGCCTAAGAGGTTATCGATTTTATTTATTTTTTTCAAAGAACCAACTTTTTGTTTCTTTGATTTTTCGATTTTTTAAAAATTTCATTGATTTTGGCTCTGATTTTAATTGTTTTCTGTCTTCTACTGCTTTTGATGTTGATTTGTGCTTCTTTTTCTAGGGCTTTGAGATGAAATGTTAGGTTATTTATTCGGTGGCTCTCTATTCTTTTAATTAATGAGCTCAATGCAATGAAGTACTCTTAGAACTGCCTTCTAGTGTCCCAGAGATTTTGATGTTTTGTCTCTATTCTCATTTACCAGTAAGTATTTTTTATTTCACCCCTGATTTCTTCTGTATCTATTATTCATTCAGTAGCTATTATTTAGTTTCTATGTGTTAGAATAGCTTCTATTTTCTTGTTGATTTCTGATTTCATTGCATTATGATCTGATAGAATTCAGGGTATTATCCCTATTCTTTATATTTGCTAAGAGTTCCTCTGTGGCCTACAATATGTTTTATTTTAGAGAAGGATCCATGTGCTGCTGAGAAGAAAGAGTATTTAATCATTGATATATATCTTTTAAATCTAAATTATTAATTCTATTTTTTAGTTATAAAGCTTTTTATTTCTTTTTTGTTGGGAAGATCTATCCAGTGATGAGAAAGGCATGTTAGTCACCCAGTATCATTGTGTTGTGATCTATTTGATACTTGAAGTTGAGAAGGATTTCTTTAATGTGTGTAGAAGCTCCATTGTTTGGGGAATAAATATTTACAATTGTTATATTTTGTTAATGTATAATTCCCTTAAGCAGTAGGAAATGACCTTCTTTGTTTCTTCTGATTAACTTTTGATTGAGATCCACTTTATTAATATGAAGATAGAAAATCTTGCTTGTTTACAAGACAGGGTCTCACTGAGTTGTTTATTGTCTCACTTTTGCTGAGGCTGGCTTTGAACTTGTGACTCTCCTGTCTCAGCCTCCCATGCCACTGGGATTACAGGCATGTGATGCTGGACCCAGCTGTGATCAGTTATTACCCACAGTAAAAACAGTAAGTTTGCAAAAGGGTTTACAATTTCAAATGGTAAACAGGGAGAAAACAGAAGTGATGTAGGATGATGTGATGATTATGAGGGAGGAGGAAAGAAAATAAAATTAAAAATTAAAGGAAGAGTGAAGGAGAGAACAATAGAGTTTGTTTGTTAGCAGAAGAAAAGCAAGAAAGAGAATCAAGGAAAACAGATAAGAAAAATATATAAAACAGGGAGAAAAACATAAAATTTTTTTAAAAAATAAAAAATACAAATCAAAACTGAAATATACTAATCAAACTTCCTACTCCTCAAAAATACTAATCTATGAAAAGTAACTGCCTTCAAAACATGCTAGAAATGAGAAAAAAAAAAAGAAACAGATATGTATAAGTTCCATGAACCATTCAAGTCACAATTAATCAGAGAAAAGAACAATGACAAAAAGAAAATTAAAAGAAATCTCAATGAAAAGTTAAAAAATTGTTTCCTTTGGAGAGCAAAAAATGCTTGGCTTCCCTTTTTAGCTGAGGTAAGTGGGATGATTTAGATTGTCATGTTGGCTCCACGCTCAGGGTGTGATTGCTGGAGCATGAGAGGAGTTCTGTGGAGCTCCTGGAGGTGGGGTTTAGGCTTAGGTAGGCTAAGATTCTTCCCTGAACGGTGATTGGTCTGAAACTAGTGCACCTCCAGAGCCCAGCAGTTGCTGGTCCACACTGGGAGACTGTACCCCTGGGTTCCTTTCATGAGGCAAAGGAGTCAGTCCTTAGTTCCATCCATCATCTGCAGACTGCACATTTTTTAATCTCTCAGGTTCTTTCTCCAAACTCATTCAGTCCTGCCCCTGCTTCTTCAAATTCCTGGAGCACCTCTCCCCGCCTGTCCTGCAAGCCACTGGACTCAATGTTGGGGGCACTTGTATCCCCCTATGTAAACCCCTCTCCACATTTGATTTTCTCCTAGTCACTTAGGCACTCTCTATGCTGTGCAGTATGTGTCTGCCAGGCCTGTACTTCAGGACTAGCTCAGGTTTGCCAGGAATCACTCTCTCTGCTGCAGGTTCCCCTGCTGCAGCTACAAAATGGCTTTATCCTCTGTCTTTGGCAGGTAACCGGGAGAAATATGGTTTCTTTCCTACACAGGGATATTGTGCAGCATGCCTTACAGGCTAGACCAGCAGTGTTTTTGATCTCTGATCTCTCTGTGCCCAGACACACCACAGACCTCCTAAAAAATGCAGGTTCCTTTAATTCCCTTATCCCTCCACTTTGCTCATGGGGGACTGCTCCAGCTGGGACCACTGGCGGCAGCAGCAGCAGTGGTGGCAGTGGTGCTGGAGATTTCTTCCTTATTTTATTATATCCAATCTCCTCTGTCCCTGATCTGCTTTGAATGTCCAGTATTAATTCCCAGTAAAGTCCCCCCCTACATTTTTTTTAATCCATCTTGTTGATAAACTGCCTATTTGTTTTCTTGGTTTCCTGCCATGGAGCAGCCAGGAAAGTGACCTCCTTTATTCCTCCATCTTGAAAACCCCTTAACTTTTTTTTTTAAGAAGAGAATTCTTAATTTTAATGTAATTCCATTTATTGGCATTTTCTTTATGCTTTTTGAGTCATATCTAAGAAATCTTAATATGAAGATTTTTTTCTAATGTTTTCTTCTACATATTTTGTGGGTTTTGCCTAGTGCACTTACATCTATGAATCACTTGAGATAAATTTTTTTCTGTATACTGTGAGGCAAGGGTTAAAGTTCATTTATTTCCATGTGGATAGGAAGTTTTCCCAGTATATTATATTGAAACTACTATTGTCCTTACACTTTTGTTAAGATATCTGTGTCTATATGGGTCCATTTCTGAATTCTCTATTCTTTTCCATTAATTTATATATCTTTTATTAAGTCAGTGCCATACCCTGTTAATTATGGTAGTTTTATAGTAAGTCTCAAAATCGGGTAGTTGTAAGTCTTCCAACATTATTCTTTTTCTTCAAATTTATTTTGTCTATTTTAGGTTATTTTTTCATCCATAAAGATTTAACAGCTTGTCTACTTGTACAAAAAAAAAAAATCTTGCTAACCTATTGATTGGAATTGCACTGAAATACTAAATCAATGTGCAGCATTAACATCTTTAAAATATTGAGTTTTCCAGTATGTGACCGTGGCAATATGGTATAGATTAAGTGTGCAAAGTTTATGTGTTGAAAACTTAGTCTCCAGTATAAAAGTGATGAGAGATGGAACCTCTAAGAGGTGATCAGGTCATGAATGCTCACTATTATGAATGCATTAATGCCATTTTCATGGGAGTGGATTAGTTATTACAGAAATGAGTTTCTGATAAAATGACAAGTTCAGCCCTTTTTTTCTCTCTCTTTTTCTCTCTTTCTTCCTATCCTCTCTTACCCTTCAGCCTTCTACCATGAGATGATGCGGCAAGAAGGCCCTTAATGTTGGCCTCTTGACTTTGGACTTCCAAACTTCCAAAACTTTAAGAAATAAATTTTTGTACTGGTTTTCTGTTATAGTAGCACAAAATAAACAGAAATAACTTATCTCCCTTTTTCTCAACAATATTTTTTAGTCTTTGCTTTTTCTATCTGTGATTGAACTGAATGCCTTTTACATGTACTCTACCACTGAGCTACATTCCCAGTTCTGCTTTTTAGTTTTTAATGTACAGTTCTTACATTTATTTGTCAATTTTATTATCATGCCTCAAGGTCTTTGAAGCTTTATACTTTTTATAAATGTGATTTTCTAATCAATTGTTGCCAGTATTTTAAATTTGTTAATTTAGAAATAAAACTAATATTTGTATATTGATTTTGACATAGACTTTGCTGTATTAATTTATTAATTTCTTGTAGTTTTATGTAAACTCCCTATGTGTATGATCATCTCATCTTTAATAAAGATATTTTGACTATTCTTTCAAATCTGTGTGCTTTTCATTTGTATCCTTTACCTTATTACTTGATGCAGCAGGATCATGACACGAGTTCAAAGCCAGTCTCAACAACTTGACAAGGAACTAAGCAACTTAGTAAGACCCTGTCTTTAAATAAAATATAAAAAGGGTTTGGATGTGGCTCAGTGGTTGAGTGCCCCTGGGTTCAATTCCTAGTACAAACAACAAAACAAACATTCTAATACAACAATGAGGTAAGACAGAGTAGTTCACCAATAAATAAAATTTTACCTGTATTATTTCCATTGGTGCATTTTACAAGGTAGAAAAAAAATTTACTTCTATCTCCAGTTTGTCAAGAATTTTTATCATACGGGCTGGGGTGTAACTCAGGGATAGAGAGCTTGCCTAACATGCACAAAGCCCTAGATTTGCTCCACAGTACTGCAAATAAATTAATACATATTTTTGTCTTAAATTTGTTTTCAGTTTTGTTAAAATATTTGTACTGTGTCTATTGGTATAATTATTTGACTTTATTCCTTTATTCTGTTAACATGGTAAGTTAAATTAGTGGATTTTTGAATGGTAAATTGACCTTGCATTCCTTGGATAAATCCCACTTGAGCATGTTTTTTTTTATCTTTTTAAAATATTACTGAATTTGATTTTTATTTATTTACTTGTTTATTTGTTTTTGGTACTGGGGATTTAATCCAGAGGTGCTTTTCCAGCAGCTCAACTGGATCACCAGTTCAAAGCTAGCCTCAGCAACTGCAAGGCTCTCAGCAACTCAGTGAGATCTTGTCTCTAAATAAAATACAAAACAGGGCTGGGGATGTGGCTCAGTGGTTGAGTTCCCCAGAATTCAATCCCCTGTACACCCGAACCCCTGAAAAAAAAGGATTTTCCATGTTTATTGATAAAAGATATTGGTCTGTGCTATCGATTTCTTGTAAGGTCTTGCTTTCAGGGTTATGTTGCCCTCGTAAAATAAACTGAAAGCATTCCCTTTACTTTTATTTTCTGATAGAGCTCATATAGAATTAGTACTGTTTCTACCTTAGATGTTTGATAGAATTTATTTGTGAAGTTCTCTGAGTCTGAAGTTTTTTCTGTGAGAAGTGTTTTGAACACTCAATTTCTTTAATGATATGGGGATATTCAGATTTTTATATTTCACCTTGCATGAAAGACATGCATTTCATGTCTTTTAATGAATTTTTCTATTTGATATAAATTGTTGGATTTACTGGCACAAAGTTAATTATAATATTCTTTTGCTCCCCTTTTAAATTCTGTATGTTTATCATGATGATAGTACTTCTTTCATTCCTGAGAGTGGTAATTTGAGTCTTATTTATTTTTGATCAATCAAACTAGATGTTTATTAATTTTAATAAACTATTTTATCTTCTTAAAGATAAAAGAAAAAAATCTATATTTTTATAGAATAAGCTTTTGATTTCATTAATTTTCTCCATTGTTTCTCTTTTCTATTTTATTGATTTCTGTTCTTTGTGTTTCCTACTTTTTATTGCCCTTAGTTTAATTTGTTTCAGTTTCTTAAGATGGAAATTAAGTCATTAGTTTAGACCATACCTCCACCCCTGGTACTGGGAATTGAATCCAGGGGGGCTTTACCTCCCCAGTCCCTTATAAACTTTAACTTCAGACAGGTTTCATTAAGTTTCCCAGGGTGGCCTTGAACTTGCAATGTTCCTGCCTTAGCCTCCAAAGACTCAGAGATTACAGGTGTGCACCATATGCTTAGCTAAACACACTCTTTTTCCCTGAAGTAAGCATTTAAATTTCCATCTAAGCATTGCATCACACACAGTTTGGTGTTATGTTTTCACTATCAATTAAAATATTTTCTAATTTCTGTTGTGTTTTCTTTTTGAGCATGGTTTATTTAAATGTATTGGTTAATTTGTACGTATTTTGGGTATTTAAATATCTTGCTATTGATTTGTAATTTCAATCTTTTTTCAGTACATAAACTGTATGATTTCAATCATTTTAAATGAAGTGATAATTGTTTTGTGATTCAGCATATGATCTATTTTGTTGAAAATTCCATACTGTCTTAAAAAGAATGTATATTTTGCTGCAGTTGAAAATATTTTGTAAATGTCCATTAGGTCCACTTTGTTGTTATTTTCATTCAATATACTTACCAATTTTATGTCAACTTATTTTATTGTTGAAAGTGCAATGTTAAAATTTCCATGTGCAACTGTGGATTCAACCATTTCCCCCTTTAGATCTTCAGTTTTTTCCCTGAATTCTTCTGTAGCTTTGTAATTGAGCGCATACACATTCAGGATTATAATGGCTTCTTAAAAAATTGATCCTCTGCCATTATGTCTCTATATCAATGTCTTTTATCTATGAAATTTTATTATGAGTCTACTTCATCTGATATTAATATAGGCACCCCAGCTGCTTCAGGATCAGCATGTATATTTTTATTGTTCATCCATTTTAACCATTTTATATTTTTATATTTAGTATGTTTCTTGTAGACAGCATATAGCTTTGTCTTTCTTTTGTACCTAGTTTGATATTCTCTGCCTTTTAATTGGAGAGCTGAGACCAGTTTCCATTTATGCGTAACTCATGAATCCCAGAACTATCCAAAGTCTCTTTACGGGTTGTTTGTATATCAACACTATTTTCATAACAATACTAGGGCTCCCCTCCACCTTTTTCACTGTGGGGATAATTGCACTGATAGTACAAAAGCCAGCATGAATCAAGGCAGTGACAAGAAACTGTACTGTAGTCATCAGCATTCAGTATGCAGTTGAAAGACAAAAAAATGTTTAAAATATCAAGTTTCACTTAAGAACCTCTTTTATCAAAGAGTAGAATGTATTAACTTTATTAATCTCATATAATTTAAATGTTCTATTTATTGAACTGGAAATACACATAAAGAACTTCTGCTATATATGGAAATATAATATACTGATGAAAAACACCTGAGATTACTTTAGTTGCAAGCTGAACTAGCTACTTTTCACTTGAAAGAACAACTCACAAAATATGGTATTTTAAACTTGGATATTTGGCAATGATTTTCTTAAAAAAGTAATGATCCTGTCAAAGGAAAACTACTGCTATATTTTTGCCAATTTAGTGTAGTATCAAACATGAGTATTCATAATTATATGAAAAAACTATTAACATACTCCTTCCTTTTCCATCTACATAACTCTGTAGAGCCAGATTCCCTTCATACATTTCAACTAAAATGACATGTTGCAACAGATTGAATGCAGAAATAGACAGGAGTAGCCAGCTATCTCCTATTAAGTCAGACATTAAAGAAATTTGCAAAAATGTAAAATAATGGTACTCTTCTCACTAAATGTTTTTGTTTTGAAAATATAGTCCTTTTTCTAAAAAGTATGTTATTTATATTGTTTCAATTGAATGAATATATTCAGAATTTATTGCATTTTAATAACTAATATATATTAACTTATATATGTACATCTATGTGCATGTACTATGTAATTTTACACATGAATTAAAAATTCTTTAAAATCCTCAATACAAAGGATTCTAACAGCATAGTTTTGATAATTGCTAGTTTTGGCTTTATATTTAATATAATTATCTATATGGCTGGATTTAAGATTAACTTTTTTTCTTTTTCTTGTGGGGGATGCTGGAACCTTTTCTTTGGTATTTAAAACTTGGATATTTGGCAATGATTTTCTAAAAAAAGAAAAAAGTAATGATACTGTCAAAGGAAAACTACTGCTATATTTTTGCCAACTTAGTGTAATATCAAACATGAGTATTCATAATTATATGAAAAAACTATTAGCATACTCCTTCCTTTTCTATTTACATAACTCTGTAGACCCAGATTCCCTTTTAAAGAAATTTGCAAAAACGTAAAACAATGGCACTTTTTTCACTAAATGTTTTTGTTTTGAAAATATAGTTCTTTTTCTTAAAAATATCCTATTTATATTAGTTCAATTGGGATCTTTTCTTTAGATAACAAAATTTTCATATTTTATTTTTCTCTACTGTTGTCTTTTTACTTACATATTTTTTTTTTTTTTGTTTTCCCAGTGGCATCCACTCCTTGGAAATGAATAACTGTGCTCTTCAAAAGGGTCACGGTTCCTCCATTTTGTCACAGTCTCTATACACACATATATTTCCTGTCATCTCCTATAGGTAATCGAATTTGGAACCCTTGTGACAGAGTCTTATACTAATGTTAGTTTAAGAACCAGAGTAAGCCAGGTGCAGTGGGTGGCACACTGCTGTAATTCCAGTGGCTCAGGAGGCTGAGGTAGGAGGATCTTGAGTTCAAATCCAGGGTTAGCAAAAGTGAGGCACAAAGCAACTCAGTGAGATCTTATTTCTAAATAAAATACAAAAAAGAGCTGGAAACGTGGCTCAGTGGTTGAGTGTCCCTGAGTTCAAGCCCTGGTACGTACACACACACACACACACACACATAAACACAAATATCAGAGCAATAATGGTAATAATTAGATAACCAATGTTTTTCCTCCTTCACTAAATCGCTGTTATGGCCTGAGTTCTGAGTTTTCCTTTAGTGCTTGGGAACTTAAAAGTTTTAATATGTAGCAGAGTTATGGATAACTCCACCCTCCCCCTGCCCCGGCATTTTTTTTTTTTAAACAGGGTTTAACTCAGAAGGCACTTAACCACTGGCCACATGCCCAATCCTTTTTATTTTTTATTTTGAGATAGGGTCTTGCTAAATTGCTTAGGGTCTCAAATTTGTAATCCTCCTGGCTCAGCCTCTTGAGTTGCTGGGATTACAGGCCTGTGCCACTGCATTGGGTATATTAAGCAGATTTTATACGTCTTCATTAGATCCATCTTAACTAATTCAGGAAAGAAAAGCAAAACTGGCATGGGCAGCCATCTTATGAAAATATAGTTATAGCTGATTTATTCAACAAACCTTTATTAGCTTCTTACTTTATAATCGACAGTTGGGTGTGCCCTGGAACCACAAATAAGAAACAAATCCTGCCTTCAAAGGTCTTGTGGTCTAGAAATGGAGGAAAAATATGTACAACAGATTTTAATCTGACATGCTGAAAGCATAGTGATGGAATGATCAAACAATAGAGAAAATGTTTCCCCTCAGGGGGAAGTAAGGAATGGCTTCCTGGGCTCTGAGTAAAGATCTGACTAAGAATTTTCCAAATTGAAAACTGGCATGTTTGGGGTACTACAAGCAGTCGTGTACAGCCATTGCACTATGTCAGTGGGAGGCAAATTTTAGTGTATAAATAAGAGGTATGGCTGAGTGATAGTGGAGGACAAAAAACACTGAAAGCATTTCATACTAAGAAATTTGGAGGGTTACAAGTACCAGGATCAAAGAGTCTTTTGTTTGGGAGCGATGAGATTGAGATCTAGATCTAGAAGCAGTGCTGAAAATGGAATGAAGAGCTACAGGAATTAGAAGCAGGTACCTTAGTTAGGATACTGTTTTTGTTTTCCTAAGAACGCATTAATTCAGAGATGAAGACTGAGGTTTTTTTATGCTTTTTTGGTGATCCCATTGCAAAACTAGGGTGACAGCCATTTGCAGATTCTTACACCTGTTAATTCCTCTTTCATATCCACTTTGATCCTATGCTGCTTCTTCAACTACTCCTCATTTACTCATTTAACAAATAAGTATTTTGTGCCTACTATGTGATAGGCAATTATGCAAGCTCTAGAGTTATACACAATCTTTGCCCTCATAGAGTTTATAATCAGAAGATTAAGAACTATAAGAAATGTAAGCATGGCTTTGAATGTTTTCTTCTGGTCAAATGCCTGTTTTTCCTCCTCTCCCTCTCAAAACTCCACTAAGATAACAGTAAATAAATAAAAGAGATCCAACCCAACAAGGGGAAATGAAGAGGAGAGGAAATTGGCTTATGAGGGACAATTTATTCAATGTTTGGAGGATGGAAAGGTAGATACCTGAGTTAGTGAAGCAATCGGTTACAACATAAGGGCCAAAGGAAGGTGTTATAGTTTGGATGTGAGATGTCCCCCAAAAGCTCACCTGTGAGACAATTGAAGAAGTTTTAGAGGAGAAATGATTGGCTTATAAGAGTCTTAACCCAACATCGAATTAATCCCCTGTTGCCCCTAGGCTGAGCTTGCCCCCTTCTCCCGCACCCCCATCCTTGAGCTGTGGGGGTACCGGTCTGACATTCACTGGAAAGCTGTACAGGGCAAGTGGCAACTGAGCCTGCTTCAAGCCCTATCTGGGCGTTACCTAATGGGGATGGGCAACCCCCAAAACTTGATTCCCTTGCCTTATTTGGTGAAGAACATTCCACCGAACCTCCATTTGTGTGTCCCCCCTATAAAAATAGAGGGAATCCTGGTGCACACTCTCTTTCCAGCTGACCCCAGAGGTCTCAGAGCTGTCCCTGATTGCTGCAAAAGGTATTTCTGTGTATTGTGTGTTTCCTTTGCTGTTTTCTTAGTTATTGATGCAGCCAGCTCCTTTGAACCCAGCTCATGTCACCAGCCCAGCCAGCAGGTATACCCCTTATCATGATTAACTGAGTAGTAACTGAAGTGGTAGGGCAAGGCTGGAGGAGTTGGGAATTGGGGGCATGGCTTGGGGACATATATCTGGGGAATGGAGTCAGTCTCTCTTTCTCTCTCTCTCTCTCTTCCTCACTCTCTCTCTCTCCCTCCCTCCCTCTCCTTCTTCCTCCATCGCTCCTCCCCACCTCTCCTTTCTGTTCGACAAATGAGCTGCTTCCCTCTGCCATGATGTTCAGCCTTGATTCCAGCCCCAAGGAATGGAGCCTGCTGTCTGTGGATTGAGACCTCTGCAACTGTGAGCCCCTAAATAAATCCTCCCTCCTCTACAATTGTGCTGGTTGGGTCTTTCAGTCAGAGCAGTGAAAAAGCTGACTAAAACAGAAGGGGAAACCAAGGTACTGGGGAGCAGATACTCTCCCAAGCCTTGAGATGACTCTTCTCAGGCAACCACTGTAGTCATGCCTGGATTCCAGACCCACAGGCTGTGAGACAATGTATGTTGGTCTTAAATTTTAAATTTTTTGGGGAAATCTGTTACATAGCCTTTGATAACTAACATATAGTTTGTGAATATTTTTTTGTTTGTTTGATAATAGAACCGTTTTTTGGCTTTATTTTTCTACTTTCTTTTTTTTTTACATTTCCATTTCTATTTTTATTAATTCCTTCTTTCTGCTTAGAATTTTCATTTACATTTTTAAAATTTTTTATTGGTATAGATATTTATTTTTATATTTTTTTGTTGTAGTTGGATACAATACCTTTATTTTATTTTATTTTTTTTCATGATATGCAAAAATTAGACTTTTTTATTAGAATATTTTTTATTTTTAATTTTTTTAATTAGTTATATGTGACAGTAGAATGCACTTATATACTTTGATATATCATACATAGATGAGATATATTTTATTTATTTTTATGTGGTGCTGAGGATTGAACCCAGGGCCTTGCACCGTGCTAGGAAAGCATTTTACTGCTGAGCCATGGCCCCACCCCCGTATAGATATTTAATTCTATAAAATTTCTACTGAGGACTCTATTTACTGTATCCTAGATTTTAATATCTTCGGATTATCATCAGTATTTTGAAATATTTATGCAATTTCTTTCTGTAATTCCCTTTGAACCCAAGTGTTATTTATTGCCATTTTTTCAAGAGGAAAGAACTTTCTGGTTTTTAGTTTCATTATTTTTACTTGAATTGCATTATTGTCAGGTAATTCTTTGGGATTTTTTTGAGATTTTTCCTTATGGTATAGGATGTGACTTTTCACAAGTTTTTATGAGAACTTGAGAAGTAGGGATATTCTCTAGTATTGGGCTTGAAGTTTCAAAATATACTGAGGAATCTGCCTCATTGATTTTGTTATTTAGGTCTTCTGTGTCCTTAAAATTGTATCCCTTTGATCTTCTTGAATTGATGAGTGTGTTAAATTCTAGTATTTGCATGTATTTTGTCTTTGTTGTCCTTTTATATCCTGTGATTTCAGCTCTATGCAAATTCTTTCTGTTTTATTTGATATTTAAATATTTATAAATGTTATATACCCATTGACATTATAGTATATATACTTTTGTTCTGAATTTGATTGTGTCAGATATCACAATTTTGAATACTGTTGTGTTAGTCAGCTTTTTGTTACTGTGACAAAAAACAAACAAACAAACAAACAAAAAAACCTGACAAGAAGAATTTAGAGATGGAAAAGTTTATTTAGATTCAGGGTTTCAGTCCAAGTTCAGCTGATTCCATTGCTCTGGGTCAGAGGTGAGGCAGAGCATCATAGTGGGAGAGCATGGCAGAGGAAAGCAGCCCAGGACATGACAACCAGGAAATAAAGAGAGACGGACAAGCCAGGAGGACAAGATATAATCCCCAAAGGCACACCCTTGGTGAGGCACCTCCTCCAGCCATGTCCCACCTGTTTATAATTACCACCCAGAGCAGAAGTCCTTTTAGATTATTAATCCATTAGGTGGATTAATCCATTGACTAGGTAACAACACACATGATCTAATCTTTTATCTCTGAACATTCCTGAATTAACACAGGAATTTGGGAGGATACCTCATATCTAAATCATCACATCTATCATTTAGTCTTTGTTCTTTGTGTAAGTGTTTATTTATGTAGTGCCCAACACTAGTCCTTGTTTTGATGTCTCTAGTTTTTTTGATTCTACGAAGCTCTGGTAGATTTTTCTGGAAGCCTTTATGGTCACAGTATTATGTGAATATTTGCATGTTGTAACAGTTTATCTGTGAACTTCTATTTGAAGTGGATTTTACCTAGACTATGTTTTAGTGCACCATTATGGGTTGGTTTTCCTAGCATATGATGTGCCCTTTCAATATAGTTTCAAGATATCATTTATTTCGGGGGTAGAGAGAGAGGAGGGGAGGGGAGGGGAGAGGTGGGGAGGGGGGAGGGTGGATGATGGGAAAGGCAGCGGAGCACAACAGACACTAGTATGGCAATTTGTAAATCAATGGATGTGTAACTGATGTGAATCTGCAATCTGTGTATGGGGTGAAGGTGGGAGTTCATAACCCACTAGAATCAAAGTGTGGAATATGATATGTCAAGAAATTTGTAATGTTTTGAACAACCCACAATAAAAAATTAAAAAAAAAAAAAAAAAAAAAAAAAGATATCATTTATTTCAAGACAGTTTTCTTGAGTTATAGTGTTTAATATTTGTCCTAGTCTGTTGCTTTGGATTTTCTCCTTTGGGTTCCTATTATATTTATATTGGCTTTTTTTTCCTATTCCATCTATCTAATCTTTCTTTCAAGTCTTATCGTCCCTCCCTTAATGCCTTTTAAAAACAGTTTTAAACTTTCCCTTTTCTGTCTTCTACTTCTCTTAAAGCATCATCCATTCTGTGTCCCTTTTAATTTTGTTTTTATTTCTAAAAATAATTTTCTTTGTTCTAATATTTTCTTTAGTTTTCTTATCTGTTTTTTAAAAAATATTTGTTTTCAACCATCACCTTATTTCTGAAAATTTTTTTGCCTTCTGTTCTTTTTTATTGACTTTGGTTTCTGAAATTTTCTAATTTTGATACATGTTGTTTTCTCAATATCTATCAGGTTTAAAAATTTTTAGTTTTTTAAAATATTAAAATATAGCTTTCACACGGTCTTGTTTTTCTGGCTTTGTTTTATTGTCCATCAGTATTTTTTTTTTTACTCTCTTTTCTCCCTTATAACTTTGTAAGAGATTCAACTGTAATCTTTTTTCTTGTGTTCATTGTTTAATGAAATAAACTTTTCTGCAGCAGAACAGAAGAGATTTTCTTTCTTTATAGATCTAGAAAATCTATATGGGTTTTTAAAGTTTTTTTCCTCCAAAGTGACTAAAATTAATTTCTGAAAATTGTCTTATTTTCTTTCTTTCCTTCCCAACTTTTAACTAGACCTTCTCTTTATTTGCCTTTACTGTTTACTGTTTGTATCCTGCTTAATTTGGATTCTCTTTCCAGAAGTTTATCCTTAGTATGGAACTTGGACTTATAGGGACATTTGGTTTGTTAATTTTGAGAGTTTATAAAATTCAGACTGCTCCATTGACCTTATTATAACATGAGTTCCTGGAACATACCCATGAATTTTGTCCTCTAAAACCTCCTGTTTTGGCCATTATTCTCAGATTGATTCATGCTTTGCACTGAGTACCACACAGTGATTTGGTGTGTGTATGGGCATGGGTGTATGTGTGTGTCTGTGTGTGTGCGTACACGCATGTGTACTTAATCTCAAGACTACTAGAAACTTATTTGTCATGGATCTCTGCTCCAGTACAAATGCTTCACTGCTCAGATCCCATTGCTGAGGGTGTTGTATACTTGGGGGATCCTAGGAATATCTTATCATTTGATTTACTGTAGGGATCACCTGTGGGTCTTTTGTTTTGCTATCCTAGTTGCTCTTTATGTTTATAGGTAAATTTAGGGAAATTAAAACTATACTGCTTCTGCTACTACCTTTTCAAACATTCTTTCTGATATTAAATTCATGTATCTCAGACCTGTGGAAGTATATTCAATTAGGCTTGTTTCCTTTAGAAATCATCCTATTAGTTCTTGATAGTTTTCTTACTTTATGGCACAAATGACATCTCAGATATATAGACATTTCCTGACCCAGAGTTTGAATGGATGTTTCTACAAAGAGCTTTTAGTTCCTTTTATTTATACATTTTTTACATTATCTACCTGGGCTGTGAAGTATCTTCTTGAAAATCCAAGCAAGGGCTCTACAAGAAGGTTCACAATGATATAAATTGTCTCCATTGAGGCTCTTTTGACCAAAGAATATATCAGAGCTAATGGGGGAAATATGATATCACAGAGCCATAATTGCACTTGAAATCCAATTGAAAATGAGGATTCATCAAGGAGTGCAATACAAAGGGAAAGAAAATAAAAAATAATGAATGTTTATTGAGTGTCTATCATTTGTTAAGTAGTACTTTTACATGCTACTTTATTTGACTGACACTCAGAAAAACCTAGTAGGCATGCAAAGTATAATTATTCCAATATTACAACTATGGAAATAAGAGTTTCACAGAACTTGCTCAAGGTCATTCCAGAAATATATAGACTGGGTAATATAATAGATATATGGAAATATTTTTGTCCTAAATTTGTAGCTTTAACACACACACACATACACACACACATACACATTCTGAAGTTGTAAAGATTTTACCAGGAAATACATACATACATATACATATACATATATAGTTATTTTGTTTGGGGTTTGCTCAGCTTCTTGAGTCTTTTGTCAAGTTTGAGAAGTCTTCAGGTATTATTTCTTTGTAAAAATTTTCTCCTCTTCTTAAAACTTGAAAGGCATGAATATTGTATCTCTTATTATAATCTTAATGTCTCTAGGGCAGTGCTCGTTTTAAAATTTTTCACTATATTTTATCTTCATTACCAGATGGGTTAATTTCAGTGGTTTCATGTTCAAGTTCATTAATTCTTGTTCTGTCCCTCCATTTTGTTGTTAAACTCATCAGTTGCCTCTTTTATTTCAGTTGTTATATTTTTCTGTTTGAAAAAAATCTCTTATTTTTAATTTCTTTTTTTAAAATATATTTTTTAGTTGTAGGTGGACACAACACTTTTATTTTATATTGTTTTTTATTTTTATGTGGTTCAGGGGATGGAACCCAGAGCCTCATGCATTCTAGGCAAGCACTCTACCGTTGAGCCACAACCCCAGCCCTTTATGTTTTTATTTTAGTTGAGATTTTTAATATCTTTGCCAACACTTTCTGCTTGGTTCATTGTCTGAAGGAAAGTTCTTCATTACTTATGAGTGAGGGTGAGAGTTCTGGCTCTCTACTGGACCCCTCTGGTCTATATGGGTATGTGGGAAAGGGGTATCTCATTATGTTCCCCCAAAGGGTCTTCACTGACAGCACAGGGTGGGGGCAGTTGCCCTTGTTACTGGTATCTTAGTTTGGGATGCCATAACAAAATACCATAGGCTGAGCAGCTTAAACAGCAAAAATTAATTTTCTCTTAGTTCCAGAGGCTACAAATCCAAAATGGAAATTCTTGCAGGGTTCAGTTCGCTTTCTGGTGAGGACTCTTTTGGGCTTGTAGATGGCTACTTCATCATTTTGACATCAAATGCTGGGGGTGAGGAGAGAAAGAGAGAGGGTGGGAGGGGGGACTCTCTGGTGTCCAGTCTTATAAGGACACTGATCCTCTCTTACTAGAGGCCCACCTTTATGATCTTCTTAAACTTTGATTACCTACTTTTAGTTCCTGTCTCCAAATATAGTCACATTGGGGATTTTGGCTTCAACACATGAATTGGGGTGGAGAGATATAATACAGTCCATAACATAGTGGCTGCTCATGGAAGTCCTGAGTCTCTTCTAGGGAGAAGCATCTAATTACAACTAAGAAATCTGGTCTCCTTTGATTCCCAGTGTCATGGAGGTGATGGGGACAGTTATTTTTGTGATTATGTTAGAATGTGGAGAACTTGTCTTTTCAGAATGAATGAGACTCTTCTTGATGAGAGGCAAGCTGTCATGTTGTGAGTGGGACCACCTGGTGAGGAATTGTAAGTGGCTGCTAGGTGTCCAAAGCAGCCCTACTGACAGCCAGCAAGAAAATGGAGACCTCAATCCTACAGCTCCAAGGAGCTGAATTCTTCTAGCTACTGCATGAGATTGGGAATGGAACTCTAAAAAGGAAGCCATCCCTGCTGAAACCTTGGTTGTAGCCCTGTGAGATTCTGAGACAAGGACTCAGCTAAGCTACACCTGGACTCCTGACCTATAGAAATGGTGAGATAATAAATGTATGTTATTTTAAGTCACTGTTATTGATAATTTGTTGTAGTGCAATAGAAAACAAATACAACACTCCAATTTCCTTCATATATACGACCTACCTCTCCCTTGCCCTACACACTGTACCAATGACATAAACAAGAAGCAAATATAAACATTTTGGGGCATGTTTAATGATTTGTCTACAGAAAAGTCTAACAAAAACTTTATGCATTTCTTGCCATATGAAGTAAGTGGGTTTATTGGAGAATAGTCTCCTCTGCCAAAAGTTGGAGGAAACAACAAAGGGTAATAAAATTTAATATCAGAGGAGATGGTAACAGATGGACTGTAGGCTTTTTTAAAAAAAATACTGAAATCTCTAAGGTGAATGAATCTTTTATGACTAAATATGGAAGACAGGTTTTACAAGTATACAGAAAAAAAGCTATGTTGAACTATCATGAAAAAGATTGAAAATAAAGTTAAAAGGCACAAATCTATGAGTAGCATCAAAAGTACATTTGTGCCAAGAAGTTAATCAAAGAATAAAATAAAACAATTTTAATAAGGAAGATAGTAGTAATGAAATGTCTCATATTAAGAAACATAAAAGGCAAAGATAAATCATTGTGGAGCAAATCATGGTAATGCTGGCATGGGTGCTAAAATATCATCAAAGAAACAAGTTTTCAATCCAGAAGCACAAACTTATCAGTCACTTCTTGCCCATTTCAAAATTCCAAAGAAATTGCATCCAAGATACAGCATGAGTCTCATGATAGCCAAACATCATATTATTTTCTCCTCAATTAAATCTTCTTGGTGAGCTACAAATGTTTTTTTGTCACTAACCACTCCAGGTGGGCCTTGTTAGCTCCCAGTTTATTGCCAGATTGTTAAGCCCACTGCTCAACTGAGTGCTGTCATTTCCTCCTCTTCCCACATTTGCTACCTCCACTCTCTTAAATCACAACTGCTTAGCACTCCCACTCTTGCCTTATAACTTCCGCCTCCTCATGTGCTTCCACATGGCCCTACATGGTGGAAACAAAATTCTCTTACCCAACTGACATCACCTTTTTCCTACATATTCCTCCCCAAAAGCTCTGCTCTTCTGGGAACGTGATTCTGAAACTATTTTTAATGCAAAATTGAAGGAGCACAGAATCTACTAATCTAAAGAATCTCTCTTTGATGTCAAAAGATATCCATAGTTCCCTCCTTAAGCATAACTTCCTCCTTTCTATAGGTCTCTGGGTCTTGACTGCTAAACAAATACAAATTATGTACCTAAGAGGCAAAGACTATGTCCCTGGGCCCAAGTCTATCCATTTGCCACTGGAAAGCTAAACTGGCAGATGAGAATCGACAAACTGAAAGAAATCATATTTATTCAAAGGCTAGCACCAAGAAAAGATTATCTTGGGGAACTCAGGTACATGAAAGGTTTTTTATAGGGAGGGAAATGAAGTGTAGTGGGATAATGGTCCTGGCACTGTGTGGGGTCTTTGTCATTTTGGATACCTGCTTTTTTTTTTTGGTCTGGAACATTATAGTTGTCCTTGACCTCCCTGAGGCTAGTTCCTGTTAATCTTTTAGACAGAACACATTGCTTTTCTGCAAGTTAGGCATAATTTCATAATTCTGATGTAAAATCAGGAGGTCATCAGATAGTCTGGGTCCTGTAAATCTAAAGAAAGCTTATTTAGCAAATAGTATCTTAATCATTTAGATGAGATGTTTCTTTTGAATTTAGAATGCTGAGCAAAGAGAGGGGAAGTAATCTTGTAAAGCATTGGCCACTGTTACAACTAAGCCCATGAGAATATGTTATAGGTGGTATCTCCTGTTTTCAATTATGGAGAAACAATTCTTGATTGGTTAAAAATGTTACTGGGAACTTGGCGCCCAGTTCTAAAAACTATATTATTTAATTAACTGATTTAATAATTACATCTTGCTTGCTGAGTATATATATATACTGGCATTGCTTAGTGCTATATAGGTACTTTGGAGGAGGACAGACTTTCTGAAAGACTATTAGGATAAAAAATAAAAGAGGGGGCCTGGGATTGTAACTCAGCAGTAGAGCGCTTGCCTAGCACATAGGAGGCACTGAGTTTGATCCTCAGCACCACATAAAAATAAATAAATAAAATAAAGGCATTGTGTCCATCTACAACTAAAAAAAAAATTAAAAAATAAAAATAAAGGAAGGCTGGGAGTGTAGCTCAGTGGTAGAGCACTTGCCTAACATGTGCAAGGCTCTAGGTTCCATTCCCAGTACCATCAAAACAAAACAAAAAGAAAAAAATCTTAAAAGAATAAAAATAAAGGAAAAATACAGACTTTGGTTAGGCGTTTTAAAGGAAATGAAGAGAATTTAGACATGGGGAATGAGATGAGGGGAGCTAGGTACTCAGAGAATGTAATGGCTAATTTTATATGTCCTCTTGCCTGGGCTCAAGAATGTTCAGATACTGGTCACATTATTTCTTTTTTAATTTTTTTTTAAAGAGAGAGAGAGAGAATTTTTTTAATATATATATATATTTTTTTTAGTTGTTGGCGGACACAACATCTTTGTTTGTATGTGGTGCTGAGGATCGAACCTGGGCTGCACACATGCCAGGCAAGTGCGCTACCGCTTGAGCCACATCCCCAGCCCTGGTCACATTATTTCTGCGGTGTGACTTGAAGATATTTTCTGGAAGAGATTAGTACATGAGTTGGTGGACCTAGTAAAGATTGCCCTCACCAACTTGGGTGGGCATCATCCAATTCATTGAGGACTCTGATAGAATGAAAAGGTAGAGGAAGGGTAAATTTGGGTTTTCTTCTTAAGTGGAGACATCCTTCTTCTCCTGTCCTTGGACATTGATTCTCCTGATTCTCTGGCCTTATGACTTGGACTGGAACTTACAAACACTAGCTCTTCAGGTTCTCAGGCCTTTGGGCTTAGACTAGCACTATACCACTATCTCCAGCTTGTAGATGGCAGATTGTGAGACTTGTAGGCCTCCATAATCACATGACCTGATCCCTCACAATAAAGACCTACTAATAAATTAAAAAGATAAACAGAGAAAATTTGTAATGTATGATACCTGACAGAGTGAACCCTAGGGTTAGATCTCTTCTGGCTGGGAATTCTGATTCTGCTACTTATCAACTATGTAAACTTGTACAAATTTCTTATTGGTTTCTTCACATATAAGATGGTATAGCTCAATGGTAGAGCATGTGCCTAGCATGCTGAAGGCCCAAGATTCATCCCCTATGTGTATACATGCACACACACAAAGAATGATTATGGTTTCTAGATTCTAAGGTAGTTGAGAGAATTAATTAGAGTACAACATGCAAAATAATTAATACAGTGTCTGCTGTGTAGGAAAAAAATCAATGGATGATAGCTGTTGCTGTTACTTCATCTTGCTTGCATTTAAGATAAGCTGCCTTTCTAGGTATATAGTATGGAAGAATTACTGATTCATGGTTCTGCAGCCTCCAAGAAGGCAAGCATAATTAATTGAGTTTAAAAGATTATTAGTTTCTACCAGGTGTGGTGCTGTGCACCCAAAGTTCCAGCTACTTTGGAGGCTGAGGCAGTAGGATTGCTTGAGCCCAGCAGTTTGAGGCTTGAGTCCAGCAATTTGAGGTCCATCGGACAGCATATGGAAACCTGATGTCTTAAAATTTTTTTTAGTTTTAATCATATATATATTCTTGTACAAACATATTTCTTTATTGCAATGCCTTTGCACATATTTATGGTAATTATAGTCAGACCATACTATGGCAAAATTTAAAGAAATATAAGTACCCACTCAAATATACTACCTTTACAATCTATTTGTAATCCCTATTTTTCCTGCTCCAAGTTTCCTTTAGAATTCAGCAACAACCCGTAGGAAGAAGAAAATATACTCACTCTAATCTCTTTTGGAGTCAGACTATTTCTATGAGAGTTCTAAGACTTTGGGCCAGATTAGCATTTAAAGGTTTCTGAGCTACAAGACTTAGCTCCCCTCATTAAAAGATGACTTCTTTATTCTCTCTGATTCCACAGTGCCCACTGACTTCAGTTTGTGTTAAATAGACTTGGGCTTCTACAAGGCTCTGAACTTTGGTATTTGAGTCCCTATAGACTCCTGCATAGCACTCAAACTCAAAAAAACATTCTTATTGCCTCTAAGTCTCTACACAACGGCTAATAACATGATTTCCTGGAGAATTTTAGCATTTTCCCCTTCAAATCTCAACTTTTCTCTTAAAGGAAAGATTGTGTACACACCATTACTTCCATATGTTGGTTTTAAGAATTTTAGTGAGTTTTTTTTTTTAAATAGTCTCCCTATGTTGCTAAAGCTGGCTTTGAACTTGGAATCCTCCTGCCTTGACCTCCTGAGTAGCTGGGATTACAGGTGTGTGGTCCAACTTCTTCTCTTGATCTGAGTCTTTTGCCCTTTAAAACTAGAGCCTTATAAATTCTGTTTGTGCCTAATTCACTCAGTGGCTGCTCTTTCATACTTTTAGAAAACCTTTAACACAAAGCTCCCATATCACATGTATTGGTTGACAAAGCCACCTCTAAACTGGATATATTTCCTTGAAGGCAAAGACTGTTTTTTTTCTTCAGTCACCACAGCATGTAGTATTGGACATGTTGTAAGTGCTCAATAAGTTTAACTGAATCAATAAACAGAATTTAAGTCTATATATCTACTTGCTGTCATCCATAAAATTATTTCTAAATATTGAATAAGACCTGTTACCCAATTACATGTGAAATTTGAAAAGGTCTGAAAAATAGCCATATAGATGATCTCAACATTATTTATAGTTTAGCAGATGGCAGAACTCTTTTCTGGCCTCAGAGGTCTTGTTAAATATTGAAATGGTTCCCAAGTAGGGTAATAGACAGTGGTGGCCTGTCTGTGGTTTTGAGTGAATTAGGATACTATTTGTATATCTATGTTATCTGTCAAAGTCCATTCCATGTCTATTATGCAATATTAGACTGTGCATGTATAAACATTATCACATACTGAAAAGTTGAAACACATATGGAGAATTTCTATTAACAAAATTTAGGCACAAAACTAATAAGCTTTAATAAATATTTCAAAAATAAAATACAGTCCATCTGGGAGATGCATAAATTTTATTTTAATTCATTAGGGTGATCCACTCACTGACTCATAGTTCTAACTTCCTTTACTAATTTGGAAAAATTAGTCACTCTATGTGGTGATGCAAACCTTGCAACTAAAGGTCTCATAATTTGATTTGCATAATTTGTGGATACTGTCTATAAATACTAGTATTTTCCTCAAAGTTGGAAATTACATAATGATAAAGAAAACTCAAAAAAACTACTTGGGTAATGTGTAGACATTACTTTCCAAGATCTTAAACAGAGAGCTTTATTTGAAACATATTCAAGAAAATTTTAGACTAAGCAATGTTTTCCTTAACAACATTTGGGATAAAAATCCACTCATTTAGTAACCCTTATACCTGTACCCTTCTTACATATCCTTCTGAAAATAGACTTCATAGGGAAAAGGATGTTCTAAAAAAACTCTGCTGTTTTTAAACTTCCCAGAGGTTTATATCTTCGCTTCCAGCTATAAACTTATTTAAATACCCAAGACAGAAGTGACTGTTCTCATATATTTATTTTGATAATGAACAGTTATTTCCCTTAAGTAATCTAACTTGAAAGTGAGGTATGGTAGGCTAGGGTGGAGTCTTATTAAACTCTTCATATATAATTTTTTTAATGGGGTCATGTTATTTTTCCCAGGCTGCCCTCAAACTGCTGGGCTTAAGTAATTCTACTGCCTCAGCCTTCTGAGTAGCTAGGAAATGCAGGCAGGTGCTAATGTACCTGGCTCATATAGAAAGTTTTAATTGTCAAAATATTTTTCCTAACTCACAATCACAAAAGTTTCAGAATAATCTTCTTGAAAAATATGCTAGAGCTATCCAATGCCATTGCCCCTCAGAAGCAGTTACTATCCAGAATATCACTACGGAAGGGAATTCAGAGAAAAAGGACAGAAGGGCAGGTTTCACTGAGAAATCTGGGACCTGGAGATTGGATTTCTGGCAGAAAAAGGAACAAATGAAAATCCTACACATGACATTGCATTGTGTCTGAGGATTCAGTTCAACACACTGTCGGGGCATGAGGCCGGAAAGAATAATGCTTTTTTGACCCTGAATGTAAAATGGTAGTATTGTGGAGTCTGCAGCAAAGGACTTGTTTACAAATCTTCTTTTGAAGATATTCTGGATTTGCAGTGAGCTTCATTGTAATTTTCCTTCAAGGAACTTGAAGAAGGGAGAACTGAACTCCTGAGTGAATTCTTCAGTGATAACTGCCTTTCTCTGTGAGCAGAGGAAATATATTGCAGAGCCATGGTATGAGTTACAGTAGCTGAAAAGTCAATTGCCAAGAGGCATCCTGCTCCAAATTTTCTGGCTTTAGATTTTAGGACAGAGAGGAATGCTTTAGAAGGAATGAGTCATGATGTGTTCTTAGTAATTTTGCTAGAACATCAGGGAAGAGGTGCTTGGTATTGCACACTGCTTGCATCTGGATGGAATTAGAGCTTTTAGTTTCTCCCCCAAAAGGACTTATTAATAGCAAAGAACTAGAGTAATAAGGGCGTGCCACGTATAGCATTTGAGGAAGTGAGCAATGCCAGAGAAGGGTTATCAGGACTTGCTGTTTGTTCTTTCTCTACCCCTGGGGAAACAGATGTATTGATCAGATTTTTTGAGAACAGCCTGTAATGAGTTTACTGTGCCCAGATATCACAGACCAGGAATGTCTTTTATGTAGCCCAGGAAATATTCAGCCATAAGATTTGAAGGGTGCTGACCTCTGTGGCAGAGTTGGAAGGCTGTGACACACAGGGGAAGTAAAAGATGTCTGGGTTTGTTTCTAGTTTAAATCCTTGTAACCTCTTCAGGTAACATTGCTGACTTTGGATACATCTTATCCAAAATCACATTCCAAAGTTAAGGGGTCACTGATGAAAATAGTCTTCAAGATTAATCAACTTTTCCTTCCCAGTCCTACAACTAAATCTCCAGCACTATAAAAAAGACACCAAAAACTAAAAAAACACTTTGTGCAGGTATGAAATTAAAAACTGAAATGTACAAATGATTAAAAACAGCAAAGTAAAACTTAATGACAAGATAAATGGGCATAACATAAACTGCATTATATTTGTATGTAGATAAGTTATAACAACATTTCCTGCCATTTTTTCTTGTTGATTGACTCTATACATATGGAATATAGATTTCCACATATTGAGTAGAATTAAGTCCAAAATATGAATTTATTGGTGCATATAGCTGAAAAGTTCAGGTAGCTGACTTCAGGCTGAGCTGAATCTAGCTATTCAAATAATGTCATCAGAATTTTCTTTGTCCATCTTTCAGCTTTGTCTTACTCCAGATTGGATGCCCCATCTGATGTTTCCTAGCATTACAGGTTTATATTCCTAACTTGCTAATCCTCAAATAAAACAAATTTCTCTCTCCTACTAGCTTAAGTCAGAGTTCTGGAATTAAATCCTATTAACCTGCCTTGGTTCTGGCGTCTATCCCTGAACCAGTTACTATAGCCATGAAAATGGGCTGGTGCCTCACTGATCAAGTTCAAGTTGTACTTGTACCCTCCACAGGGCTCATAGACTAAGAGTGGATAAAAGGCTGTTGCCCACAGGAAATCTATGGACTGTTATCAGAAGAGAAAAGGATAGGTGCTGAGTAAAAAAAAAAAAAAAAAAAAAAAAAAAAAAAAAAAAAAAAAAATGGATTCACACTTTGATTGGTAAACATGTTGGATTATTTTTTTGCTTTGTGGTGCTGAGGATTGAACCCAGGGCCTTGTGCATGCTGAGTGCATGCTCTACAACTGAGTCACATCCTCAGTCCTATGTTGGGTTTGTTTAAGGGCAGGAGACTTTTATTTTTTTTAAAGCAGTTCTTTATACTCAAGCATGAGCAACCCCCTCAGAAAGCTATATGATTATTCAAATCATGTTGTCTTTGACTCAACGTGTTTTTGGAACTCCCTTTTTTGAATTGCCTCCTGAGTCAGTTTAAAAACCATAAAACAAAATTTGTCTCATTAGTTTACAGTTACATAACATTTTTTGCATGAAACATCCAACCCTATTAAATAGACTAAGATTCTGTTCCCCTGTTTGAGAATGAATATGCAAAACAATGCAGGAGAAGATTCCAAAAAAAGGAACTTTAAAAATGATCTGAATAGAAGAATTACTGGATTAAGAATAAAACCTCCACAGCACCCATTTTGAAAGGGATTCGTTTGCATAAATAAGCCATTTTAACGTGGTCCTTGCCCTTAGAGAAAGCTTGGCTTTACCATGTTTCTGACGATATGTGCAGCAGGAGCCAGAACTTTTATGAGCTTGTTGCTGAGACTGAGTTTCTTCCTGCGTATTTGGAAGATGTAATAGTGAAATATCAAGGAGCAACTTGTCTACCAGCACAAGCATCAAAAGTACTGAGCTCCCCCATCCTCAATAATGCCAAGATTTGAGAAGGGTGCTCCTGAGCAGATGGTTTGACAGACTAAAGCATTAGTTTGCTGAGCCTCCGTGCTTGCTAATTAATTCTTCAGTTTACTAGGGTTTAAAATGATTGTTCAAAACAAGACATCCCTTAAAATAAATGCTAGGTGGAAGTCTCAACACGGTATTGATTATTGAGATGGTTATTTCAAACAGCTGAAGGTCGTCATTAAATAACGAATTGCCTTACCTGCTCTGTTGGTTTAATTAATAGCTGTTTTCAGTTTGTAAAAAGATTATCTACAGTTTTAATATTCATGTGCTCTGGATTGTGTTTTCCAATTTTCTAGCTAAAACAGTAAACAGAATTCTCTAGTAGATTTCATCTTACAAATTCAGATGTATAATGTAGTTGAGATTTATTAATGGGAGAGCAGACTTTGACTTAAATGCCTTGGGTATTGAGAATTAAAAATTTGTAAATTCTAGTTTTGACACAGTTGCTTATTATGTTACCACAGATCACCTAACTTCTGTGTATTCCTTCCTCCCTGGAAAACAGAAGAACTAACTGCTGACCTATCTCATGTAGAACAGTGAGAGTTAACAATCTATTACAAAGGATGTTGAGATCATATAATATTTTCACACTATAAAAGATTCTGAAACCTAAGGCTTCAGATTTTTATTGTATTGAATACTTAAAATTTATTAAAGGGGTTTTGTGGTGGGCTCTTTTTATATTAGAATCCTGATATTGAAACTGGATATGTGCCAGTGTGAGTCACACATTTGTTTATTTAGAATAATCAAGGGAATCTCAAGAGTATCTTTGTAATAAGACAGGCGCTCCAAGTATATATTATTTCCTTAGAATAATGAGTACATTTTGAAAAATGCAATATTTTGGACAGGTTGCTAGGCTATTGTCATTTGGAAAAGGAGCACTACAATCCAAAGCCTTGAGATCTAAAATAATTCAGGGCAAATCAACTAAAAAAAATGGCATCAGATATACATGAAAACAGGTGAGTGGGGTGGGAGAATAAGGAGATGTTGGTCAAGGGCACAAAGTACCAGTTAGAAAAATAAGTTCTGGAGATTTATTGTCCAGCATGGTGACTCTAGTTAACAATTATGTATTGTATACTTGAAAATTATAAATGTCATCACTACAAAAATATGATGTGTGTGAAATGATGGATATTAGCTTGATTTAATCATTCCACAGTATATACATATATCAAAACATCATATTGTGCATCATAAATATTTACAGTTTTTGTCAACTTAAAAAATCAAATTATAATAGGGTAAATATAGCGGGTATAAATGAAGTCAAGATGCACACTCCTCATCCTATGCCTTTTATTCATTGTCATGAGTGAGTGACTTTGTTTGCTATTCTTTAAAAGCGAAGAACAGAGCTGACCACTGTCTACCTCTCCCACCTCATTACCTTTGGATACTCTAAGCTCCATAGCAATTATTTCTTCTATGAACCTATCAAGCTTTCTTTTTTTTTTTTTTACCTTCATGGTTTTATATATACTGTTTCCTTTTCTACTAACATTTTCTTTCATCTTTCCCATTTTCTTCCTTCCATTCAATCTTTTTCCTTCTGACTTAGGAATCAAGTGACTATCACAAAGTTGCAAAGGCCTTCCTCAGTTGCACCATCCCCTTCTGTGGGGTCCTGTTCTGCCCTCAACATAATATGCAGCACATAGTCTTACTGAGCAGTGATCCTCCATGTCAAGCCATATGGTCTAAGAGGCCAATGATTGCTCCACTCCTGTTTACAGCTATGTCTTCAAAGGCTCATGCATGTAGGGATCGAACAAGTTTTTGCTTAATAAGGGAATGAATACTGCTAGGAATTACCAAGTAAAGCCCTGCCTTCCCATTCAATGTGGAAATAGACCACATACAGACTTGTGAAAATTTATACTTGCTTTCATGGAAGTTTGTTGGAGAAACTGTCTGGGAAACAGGAAGGCATGACTGAGGGAAAAGTATGTGAGTGTAGACTTGACAAAATAGGAAGTTTATTATGGGTACAGGAGGGTGGGATTGAGGGTCGGGTTCATATAGAGCCAGGAATGTGAGAGAGTCCAGAGTAGGCTACAGTTATCTAGGCTGAGTATGCATTGGCTGAGGCCCCAGGGAGAGAGGGTATGGATGGATGTCATGTCATGCCCAGAACTTGAGATTCTTTTTGTCCTATATGGAAAGGAAAGCCTTTAAGAATTATGAGACAGGAATACATACCGGATTTGCATTTTGGAGAATCATTTGTACCATGTAGGAAGTAGATTGGAAAGGGTGATCAACATTAGGCTCTTTAGAGTTTTTAGTAATATACTAAAAACTTGCTTAGTTCATGGTGGATGATTGGAAGCATTCCTGGGAGAGCAGGGAAGACATGGAACCATGTTAAGCACTGCACAGTCAGACCTCATGAAAATGAGAACAATTGTTGCTCCTGGATCTATATAGCACTGGCCCTTGCACTATCTCACTGCTTATTCAGCTTTAGATAATCCCTGAGGCCTCCCTATATAGAGATAGCAGCTGCCTTCTGTAGCCTGTCTTTGTATCTCAGTTCCCCCAAAGGGAGGATTTGATTGACAGCAATTTTTAATCCAATGCAGAACACCTCCATCCTTACCACCTTTGGGTAGACGATACCACTGGAGCTTCTCCTAGGTCTGCAATGAGCAGCCATTGGGTCAGATTCTTTCATCAGCTATGGCCAGGTGTGGAGCTTATGGCAACCATAAACAGTTTGGCCTGAGAATCCCCAAGAAGGGGGCTATAGATGTGCACATACAAAAAGTAGGCTTCTCAAAAAGTAGGACTCAAAGGCCCTAATGATTTGAGTGTGTCCCTCCAAATTCACTATTAGAACCTTAATTCCTTAAAGCAGCTATGGTGGGAGGTGGGGTCGAGTAGGAGAGTGTTGGGCCATTGAGGTGGAGCTTTCATGAATAGATTAATGCCATCTGCTAGGAGAGAGCAGGTTCTCCCTATCCTAGAACTAGATTAGTTATCCGAGAGCAGGTTATGATAAAGCAAGTATACCCTTTGTATTTTCCTCTTCCACACATACCTGCTTGCCCTTCTGTTTATTTCTATCATATTATGAAGCATTACAAGGCTCTCACCAGATTAGCTACCCTCCCCCTCCCATCTTGAATTTCCCAGCTTCCAAGACCATGATCTAAATAAGCCTCTTAATAATTTTACAGTCTCTGGCATTCTGCTACAGCAACAGAAAATGGACTAAAACAGTCTCTTGAGCCTGAGCGATCAGAGACTTAGGCCAGAGGCAGGAGACTAACTAAAAGGCTTTTGTACAGTGTAAAGTGGTGAGATTCAGAACAAAGACAGCAGTGATGTATATGAAGAAAGGAAGGGGCTGAGGTTGTGGCTCAGTGGCAGAGTGCTTGACTACCATGTGTGAGGCACCGGGTTCGATTCTCAGCACCATATATAAATACATAAAATAAAGGTCCATTGACAACTAAAAAAATATTTAAAAAATAAAGGAAGAATTGAAACATATGTTAAGAAAGTAAAATCTGCAGAACTCGGTGATGTGTTTGATTGGGTTTGGTACATGAGAAAGCACTGCTCCTAAGAAGAAACAGGCTGGTAGTATTTAGTAAATAGGAAGCTTCAGAAAAAAAGCAGCTGATTTATCACGGAAGAGGGAAGTTTGGCTCTGGATATATTTGTTTTTCCATAAATATAGGACCTCCAGCCTTGATCCAATAGGTAGTTTATTAGCAGTTCTGGTGGAGATCTGGATTGGTGCCACAGTCCTCTGCATTCAACAGAAAGTTCAAAGCCAGAGAATGCATGGAAAGACCTAAAGAGAATACAGAATGAAAAGAGAAGCAACCTGGGGTGCAAGTCCAGGTAGACAAGCCAGTGAGACTGAGATGAAGTAACCAGGAAGTTATAAAACATCAAAGCACTAATATTGTAGACATTTGTGAGGTACTTTGTCAATTATTCTCTGAATATATTTTATGAATAGTACATCTAAGATTTTTCTCTGCTGCTTCTTGCAAGATTTGGAGACGATACCACTGGAGCTTCTCCTAGGTCTGCAATGAGCAGCCATTGGGTCAAATTCTTTCATCAGCTATGGCCAGGTGTGGAGCTTATGGCAACCATAAACAATTTGGCCTGAGAATCCCCAAGAAGGGGGCTATAGATGTGCACATACAAAAAGTAGGCTTCTCAAAAAGTAGGACTCAAAGGCCCTGCTATGATTTGAGTGTGTCCCTCCAAATTCACTATTAGGACCTTAATTCCTTAAAGCAGCTATGGTGGGAGGTCAAGTAGGAGAGTGTTGGACCATTGAGGTGGAGCTTTCATGAATAGATTAATGCCATCTGAAATGCATAATAATTAGTTCTGTCTGAATCAGGTTTCCTTTTTTAAAGCTCCTGGAGGGACTGAGTTGATTTTTTTTGGCCTTATTTTCTCACTGTATCACAGACTATCCTGAGCATCTACTTTCTCTTTAGACTGTAAAAAGATGGAGTGTGCAAGTAAGGTAGGTAGAAGTAGAACAGATTAAATTTAAGCAATTTTTATCTATTCATTTCCCCCCATATTTAACACCACTTGACATACAATCAAGGACTTCAATTTACTTAGTGCCATTTATTTAGTACTCTAGATAAATTGCTACTTCATTAATTCTAAGCTTACCACTTCCAAGTAAAAGCATGCCCCATATTTTCTGATGGACAATATTTTTCTTGAGATAAATCAGTCTGTCATTTAGCATTACCTATGACATTAATAACATATTTTATTTTTGTTTTCAGGATATTTCTTGACAACTTTCTTGATATTTTTAACTGCATACTGAGCTATAACAGAAGATTACCAGGCCACTGTTTTTCAAATTGCAAATTGTGGCCCATTAGTGAATTATGAAATCAGTTTAGGTGGTCATGATAACCTTTTAAAAACTTAAATGAAATAGAATAGAAAATATTCAATGCATCACATGTAGAGTTAGTTTGCTTCGTAAAAATTTTGTTAGATTGTTGGATGCATGACTGTATACATATATGTGCATGAATGTGTGTGCATAAGTATAGGGTTGGGATATAAAGTCTATTTCTTACTGTAGATTGTAATAAAAGACTTTTGATTTTGAAAAACACTGGCTCAATCACTTCTGGGTCGGTATGTGCTGAGGTCCCATCACACTGAAATCTTTTTTTCATCTGGGAATCCCAGAATTTAGCACAGTGCCTTGAATGGTGTAGACATTGAACAAAGGCTTGTAGAATAAACAAGTGGATGGTTGGATGAATGTTAGTGCAGCATGAGTTAATTCATTATCCTACATTTACTGATGCTCAGGATAGTCTGTGATACAGTGAGAAAATAAGGCCAAAAAAAATCAACTCAGTCCCTCCAGGAGCTTTAAAAAAGGAAACCTGATTCAGACAGAAACAATTATTATGCATTTCAGCCACTCTACTGGGCAGAGAAAGCCTGAAATGCTACATGGAAATGCTATGTATAGCACATTTATAAAGTTTTAAAATATTATTATACAGCCACAATCTTGTTCATTCCATTTATAAGAAAAACTTCATTTGTTTTTTAAAATACTTTGTTTTGTTAAGAAATCATTTATCCTAATTCTTGAGATTCCATATAAAATGGAAATAAATATCTGATGTTAGCTAGAAAAACAAAGATAATTATTATATTTTTTTCTCCTTCATGATGAGCAAAACTGCAGAGCTATATTTCTCAGATACTTGGGTCATGAGACTTTATCCAGTGACACCTTCCCAGTGGGAGCTGTTCTCTCTGGAATGAGCTAAGTTTAGTCAGGTTCTCAGATGGAACTTGAGTACAGAGAAACTCACAGCTAATAGAAATAGAAAACAGCAGATGAATCCCACACCCTGGCAAAGAGCAACTGAAATCACTGGTGCAACATCCTGAGAAATGGAGCCTGCCACCTCCTTACACCTGGGGGAAAATGTCAAACATCTTCTGTTCCAATATCTGAGCAACTTGTGCAATTTTATCAATAGGAAAAATCTGTAATCACATTTTTTCCTAGTTCACTTTCTCTGACCACCCCCTTCATAGTTCATTTTTTTTTCCTATTTTTTTGTTAACTGTTTAAGTGAAATCATTGTATGATAGTGGGGGACCAGAATTAAGCAATGAAAGGTATTAAGCCATTTTTTTTTCACCGAAACTCTAAACGATGGCAGAAGCTCTCAAAATGTGAAATTATTCATATACTCCAACTGAAGGGTATTATTTTATTTTAGACCAGAAGGATAATAAATAATTTTATTTAAATACATTTATGTAATGATAGTCTCCAGGTTGGAAGGATTTTAAGATTACCATGATGCATTGGCCCAATAACTGGTGCTGGCCTCAGAGGAAGTTTATGTGGTTTGCAATAAAATGAGAACTCTAAGGACAACATCATTTTTAAATAAGCTAAATGATTATGACTGTTCTTTGTTCTAAGGGATTATAGCTATTCTACTTTGAGTGTGTGTGTGTGTATGTGTGTGTGTGTGTGTGTGTGTGTGTGTTGCCCAGTGTGCTAGGCAGGTGCTCTGCCACTGAGTTACATCCTGAGCCAGTCTCAATTTGTTGATGTTAGAACTCTTTGTGTTTTTTAAAAAATGAAATTATGATGATAATTCATGATATTTTTTTAACTTGGGAAAATAGTTGGCAGTCCTCAAATGGAGATTACTGATCTATTCCAAATGTCCAGCATTTGAATATTCTTCCTAGTTCTTAGGTTAAGTTCATTTAGCCTTTGCCGAAAGTGGGGAATGTTCCATCCCTAGAAAGCATGCATCTGGAGGGAACAATTGCAGAATGCTCTTTGATATCTCTTAGGACACTTATTTTCTCTTCTTTGAGAATGTATCTCTCTACAATTCACCCTAATGGTCCTGTTGTGAGTTTGGTACCTGGGAGGAAATAATTAGAAAATATTCAGAACTGCTTCATTTTTTTTTTTTTGGTAAGGTTTTCTCAGATATATTTTAAATTATTTTTTATGATTCTCTTTATAGTATATTCATTATAAAATATTGTTAAAATGAAAAGATCTTTTGAACTAAATTACTTCCTGCCCCTAATAGTGATTTTATTTCAGTTTTAAATAATTCATCCAATAAATTGAAATCCCACAGGAGAAAACTGAAGCATATTTTGAATTTACTATAATAGTATTAATTTGTACTTAGGAAAATAGGTTGACAATAATTTCAAGTGGCCATCCTCTGTACTTTGATTCCTAATCCTGACAGCTTGTATCATTTTATAGCTGTGGTGTTAAATTATTATAGTTATTAATCTTTTACAGTTTACAAAGCTGTTTCACATCATGATCTCATTTAATCCTCATGATAATTCTGTGATATAGTTAGGGCAGGGTTGTTTTCTTTCGTTTAGAGAGGGTAAACTGGAGCCAAAAAATACTAACTAAAATTCTTATCCTTTGGTAACTTGTAAGTACGTAGATCTAGGGTTCCTTCCTTGGTCTTCTGGCTCCAAATGCAGAGTTTTCCCACCAAATCAGAGAAACCTTCATCCAGATATGAGGATTCATACTTTTTCTCTTATCTTCAACTTTGCTAAAGTTTGTTATTAAGTCTACCAAAAGGAAGGTACATCAAAGAAAGCATGATCAATAGTGAATCTCTGGTAAACAGACTGCTGGGTCAATTTGTTCTATCTAAATATAGTCAAACAAACAGATCAGGCTTCTACTCTTGAGTGTACAAAGGAGCACTCAGTAAATACTGTGGACAGACTGCTGTGATAAAGTTAGCACACAAAACTTAAATAACTAGAAAGTCAGGATACTCCTGACTTGGTGCAAACCCAAAAGCATCTCAGAGAAAATTCTATGTGTGTTTGTGTGTGTGTGCATGCTCCCACGTACATACACATTTATGTGTTTTTGTCTGTGTATATATACACATGGTGCATAGAATTTCTCCTAACCCAGCTTATGATTTTGAGTGACCAACCCCAAATAAGCTTTTCTCTTGTATTTTTTTTTTCACAAGAAAGATCAGTTCAGAATAGTAATAGCAATTAGTATGCTGTAAGCAGCAAACCATCTTCAGCTGCAATGGCAGGATCCAAATAGCCGAAGCCAGAATCCATATGACAGGAGCTTCGTTCTTTTTATTTATTTATTCTAAACGCATGTGGTCTGTGCAACTCGGTGGCTTGGAATTGTGGTTGTAAGGGCAGGATGACAATTTCTGCCAGGGTTAAATAAATGGTTATTTGCTTAGCCGTAGTTTAAGGCTGCTAAACAGACTATGATGAAATACAGAATTAGCTTATACTCTTACCTGCTGGTTCTAGCAAGTCAGCTATGTTCAACAGTTTCTCAAGGACAAGAGAGAATTCGTGCTGGCTTTATATCAAGAAGCTAACTCCAAATAGACAAGAGAAACAAAAGCAAGAGCAGGACCAATAGATAAAAGAGCCCTTGTTAGTGGACTAAAGCGGTTGCTACAAATAGGACAGCGGAAGGAGAGTTGGGAGGGGGAAGAGTGAAGCAAGGTCAAAGAAGGATGATATCAATAGAATATCTCCAAATAGCACAGAATGCAGCAAGAAGTAGCAGCAGATGTCAGTCCAGCCCAATGTCAACCCCCGTGGAGCTATGTAGAAAGACTTGGAAAGAAACAGCTTCGCTGCAGTTGGTATTAAGAGTAAAGAGGCAGCAAATGATACCTTTCTCCCCATGAATTGAAAGCCATGACTTGCCAGTGGCCACAGCCTCATCTCCTTTCTCTCTGGCCCCATTCAAGCTTTTCAGTTTTTCTCTTTATTTTAGATCTTTACTCCCCTCCTTTCCTTTTGATTTCTTTTCTTCTTCCAGACTCTCTGCCAATTCTAACTCCGATCCTCACCCCACTAGCTGTTTCTTTCCTATGCCACCAGGTACCTGCTTCCAGATGCTTACCCTGGCCTCAGCCACAGTTCCAGGACTGACGACGTGTATCTAGGAGAATATATTTACTGCAGCACTCAAAAAAATTTCCATCGTGATTTTAGACATTACTGGCATGGATTGACTTTCATAACTGTGGAGGAAAGCCAAAAATGTATAAAGGAAGTCTGTTTTCAGAGTTCATATCCCTTAATTTTAGTGAATGGATGTGGGTGTGTTGAAACTTCGTTTCTTAAGAACTGCCTAAATTTCATAATTATTTCATTTTCATCCGCTCACAGATGGCTTTGCCCTGGGTGTAAAAATTGAAGAGCCAATATAAAATGATGCTACCTTTACTCTGGCAGTTAAAATTTAAATTTCAAACATTGGTTTTCAGAACCTTGGAGAGCATCAAGCCCTCCATTTTCCTTACTGTAGCCAGCTCTAGTGTAGGCTGGTTTCTTCTGTAAAAATTGTGAAATAAGAAATAATGAGGTAAGTTGACAGTGAAGCTCGTATATTCTGCAACACAAATGCCTTTCACAATGACCTATTTTTATGATTTAAGTTTATAAATTATGTTGTGTAAGGCTTAAGATGGTGGAGATAGAATCAGTAAGACAAGGATTCAAAGGCAGATTGAGGCAATTCCTAGCTATCTAACCATGGGCAAGCCAATCTCCCTAAGTCTTAGTTCTTTTTGTCTGTAAAATGGAGCTATACATAGTAGCTATTTCTCTTTCCTTCCTTCTACCTTTTTTCTCCCACCCTCCCTTCCATTAAATCATATGTCCTTTTATTCTTTCAATTACCTATCAACTATCCATCTACCCAACCAGTGCTCCAGTGGTTTTCCGGTTCCCTCCACACAGGACCTGCAGTAGGAGAGGAGCTAAAGAGAAACAAGATGTAGTTTCTGCCTACAAAATAGTCTGCTTCTCACAAGGGAGTGAGGTGTGAAATTAGAATATGATTTGAAAACTTAAGATGTTGAGTTCCTTCTGCATTTGGGGACATAGAGAAACTTCACAGTTGTTCTGTTCCTTAATCTGGAAGACACTCCAAGTTCAGGGCCATTATCTTCCTATGGCAGTAAGGAGACTAAGATCCCCAGGGGAAGAAACGGAGGCTCAGAGAGGAAAATGACTGATCTAAGACCACACAGCTAATGAGATGGGAGAGTCGGGATATGAAATCAGGTTTGTCTAACCTTTAGTATTTAATTTCCAATAAATATGCTGCCCTTCAAAAAACAGTAGCTACTTTACAGGGTTCTGATGTCTGTAAAAGCTTGACATCCAGCAGGCTTTCACTGCTTTCTCCATATTTTCAAATGAATTGTTTCTGATCTAATTGGCAACAGCTATAGTCACCAATACAAAAGCTTTGGGGTCTTCAGATTTGCTCTTTCTGGGGGAGGTATATCTGGAACCCCAGGATAGAAGACATTGCCTGGAGGTAAGGAAGCAACCCAGTATCAGCCTTCTCATTTTCAGCTTTATGTTCTAGAATAGATGCTTCTTTCGAATTCACATGCTATCTAGAACTTGAGTGTGGTTTATTTGTTTGCCCAAGTGCATGGTATTCTCAACTATCCATAGTGTTTCCTCCTTTTCCTGTACCCTTCTCAGAGACAGCTAGATGATACATTCATTTGTTCATTCTGTATTTCTTTATTGGACATCTATTTAGTGCTAGGTACTGTGCTAAATGCTTGAGATAGCATGATGAACAAAAGAATGCCTCTAGGGTGAAATTTCTCACCATAGAAAACTACAATGGTTACACTACTCAGTCCTGGCTGCTGGGAACCAGCCACATGACCTAGGCTCACTCAATTAGACTCACCTGCCCCAGACTTCTTATGAGGATCTAGTGATCTGAATAAGCAGGTAGAATTCAAGTCTTTCTGGTGGCAGCAATAGTAGCTACAAAACTCCAATTTCTGAGAGAAGAGGTGCTGATAATAAATGTCCACTGCCCAGTGCTGGTGCCACTGGGCTGCAAGACTCATGTCTGATTTGACTTCACAATGGTACCAACCAGGCTGGTTTAGTAACAGGATTTTGTCTGGGATTCTGTTTGCATAATCTTCCTTTGCACCTGCTCATTTTTCTCATGGCTATTTCTGTAGCCCTCTTGGAACTTCCAAAAGAAACTTATTATCTTTCTAATACTATTTTCCTTTTTGCTAAAACCAGTTAGTCAGTTTCTATTTTGCAGTTAGCAATTTTGACTGTCTCACTAGATATTCAAATCCCAGATTTGTATTTGGAAACTAAGTGAACTTGGGCAAGTAACTTATTCTCTATAAGCTTCTGGTTTCTTGTCTGTTACCAGGCAGGTGAAAGGGTGTACATAAAGTACTTCTTATATTTGGAATATAATAAGTACACAATTTATGTTAACTCCTACTAACATGTTTTAAAAAATTATGAGAAAGTTATAATTGAGAAAAGTCGTAAAACTTGTAAGTAGATCTCTTGACTGTACCTGCTTATGGTTAAAATCATCTTGGACTAATAAATGTTTGTCTTTTGGAATATTTATTTGTTAGAAATATAACACAGAGAAAGAATTAATGCAATAATATTTCACCTGAAACTAGTGAATTCTAGACTATAGTAGAAATGCTTACTTTAGTTTGACATGACTTTTCCCCCATATTATTTAATTCTACAATTTTATAGCAGTAGTAAATTGTATATAGTCATCTAAGGAATTCTGCTAAAACACTTAGAAATTCTGTAAGAGCCATGACTTTGGGCAAAATAACTGGAGTGTTAATTAGTCTAGAAGCATCCTGAGGGATATCTTTCCTATTGGGTGTCCAGTGATCTTCATTCAGATTAATCTCTTTCCCATAAGTAGCCTCCAGACTTAAAGAACTTGACTAATAAAAGCCAAAGGATAGGCAAGCAAAAATGGAGCATGAATATTTGAACATCTGCAGGAACACGGGTGTTTGAATTGAAAACCCTAGCTTTATTGCATGTGTAAGGGTGTTTCTACTATGAAAGATAATTTATTCTTTAGGTTGGGGAGATGGAATGTGGAACAGAATTTGCAATAGAACCAAACATTGAGGAGTGGAATGGCAAGTGATTGTAAAACAAAACAAAATAAAACAAAAAAGAGAGAGAGCTCAGGATAGAGTCACAAAAACTATTGAAGTGTTGCTAAGAAAAAGTTCATGGGGAAAGTGGTTTCTAATTAATCAAGAAACTGGACTCAAAGGCTTTGGTCAATGAGGAACTTCCTTCTAAAGTGAACAGCTAGCTGTTGGGTTTTTTTGTTTTTTTTTTTTGTCATTTATTTTTTAACAAAATCCTATTATCAAGGAAGCTGCAGGTCAAACTTGTGTGGGAATAATTGTGGTGGGGCTTACATTTTTTTTCTTTTCCAGACAAGTTCATACTATATTGCTCAGATTGGCCTCGAATACCTGGGCTCTAGCAGTTCTCCTGCCTCAGCCTCCCCCGTAGTTAGGAATACAGGAATGTTATGAGGGGCACGTGGGCTTTCATTTTTAACTTTGAGCACCAACAAATTATCTGGTACTTCACTGAACAGAATGCCTTAATTGATTCACATTTTGGTAGAGTCAGGGTTAGACTATAACTTGACTTCTTATTTCGATTTGTTTAGAGTTGAAATAATGTTTATTAAAATTACTAATGAAAATCACCTATAATGAAGGAACTGTGTCTATTAACTCTAGCCATTGGTTCTCAAGATTTTGAAATTCTAAAAAAAAAAAAAGTTTTTCAAAGGGTGAAACTACTGGTTTGAAATATCACTTTTCCTGTTTCCTTAGCATTCATGTCACTTAATGCTCTCACAACTGGGTAAGAATGCAGTTACACTTTTATTTTCTATTTTCTAAGAAAGGTTTAGACTACTGTTTTCCCTTTTGTGTTATTGGCTCTTGATCTTTTTCTTCTTTTTACTTTGAGATTTCTTTGGTTCAGATGCTATCTCTTTTACTCAAAAGCTCATTTTTTTTTCTTATTCCTGTTATTTGACTTTTTTTTTTTAAGGGTTGTTTGAACATACCCTCTTCCTTAGATAAACTAGTTTTCTCAAACACAAAAACTTCTTTGAGGTGGTGATTTGTCAAAATAGTGTGCAGGAGGCTGTTATTTATTAATGGGAATTGTGTGTTGACTTGTGTAGAAAGATTTGAAAATTACCCCTAAATAACAGTTGGAGTCTAAGATGAATAAAGATATGAATCTATGTCAGCATGATCACTGAGGAAAGGATTCATTCAAATGCAATGCTAGCAAAAATAGAAAAAGAAAAAGAAAAAAAATTATGGCATGAAAAAAATACTTGGTAAATTCTCCTTGTTTGCAATAGTCTATTCTGTGAAGGATGTGGATTAAAACAAAACAACAGCAACAAAAAACTTAACTATGTCTGACATTAAATACCATAAGACATAATAGGAGCTCTGTAAGAAACCTTAAAACTCTCAGTGCTTGTTTTTTTTTTTTTTGGGGGGGGCAGGCGGGGAGGCGAAGGGAGAGGGCTTGCTATAGGTGGAAAATAAAAATGATATTATAAAGAGTTCTACAATGTGTCTTGTACGATCACCCAGCTTTCATAACCTATAAAGCAGATATTATTAGCTTTTCATATAGTCCAGCAACATTGAATAAGTTGCCAACATACAACATTAGGAAGGAAAAGAATAGGAACTTGAACCAAACTGGTCTACCTCCTACAAAATCTTCAACCTTCTGGCCTGTGTTTATTGGAATAAATGGACTTTGCATTTTTCATTTCCCCCAAAACATGTCTATTTGTGCATGTAGTGTTCTCTTCTGTGATTTATTTAAATTGAGTTACCACTTTATGCTTGATTTCTCAGGAGAATATATTAGATCATTGTCAGGTAGTAGTGGTATGAGAAAGTGAGGACCTGGTTAGGGGGAAACTCAGTACTCCCCACATGGTAGAATAAATATGATGTATGAATTTGTGTTATTTTAATTAATCTTTATAATAACTACATATGAAGTAGTTGATTAAGCATTTATTCATCCACTGCATTGCCATTCATCTATTATGTGATCATTGAATGAGACAGACAAGATCCTTGTCCTCAATTAGCTCATGTTGTGGTGGGGGAGACAGAAAAGAAACAAACAAGAAATATAGATGAATGAGTTAGGTCATCAAGTTTGAAAATATACTATTGATGACATTGGAACTAAGGCTGCAAGGATAAAGAAATGGGAGCTACATGAGGATATGGAGAGGCAAATGCATGCCACAATGAGCGCAAAAGAGGAGAGCAAGTCTAGAGTGCTCCAGATGGAAGGAAGTTCTGAAAGATTGAGTGTAGGGATAGGGGCACAGCAGGCTCCCTGGGGGTGGGAATAGGGGTGGAAGATGGGGAGGTGGATCAAGAGGTCAGCAGGTGTAACTTAAAGAATTGGCCATTGGGGGGTTCAGAGAGACGGACAAAGGAATGAAGACCTACACCTAGGTTTGGGTGTAAATACCTTGTTGTTAACAGAGCCACCTACTGAGAAGTGGATGATGAAGGCAGAAAACAGGTTTGGGGAGGAAGATCAACAGGAAAAATTGTAAAGAGAGAGAAAAGTTCATTATATAGTCATATGTGTGGGTCTAATAACTACTGTTATTTTGAGGTTGAAGCATAAATGATATTTGAAGATATCAGTAAAACTAATGAAATATCAAAACATTGATGATTTCTGTTGTTGATAAAGATAAAAATATTGCTACTATGGTTTGTTCTATTTGTGAAAAATAAGGTGTAATATTTTTCCTAAGTTTATAAAATTTTTGAATTCTCTCCATGAATGTTTTGTGAGTCTATGGATCCCAGGTTAAAAACCTAGATTTTAATAAGAGCCAGAAAAAAATACTTCTTTCAGTATATCCAGACAATAGAAAAGATAAGTACCAACAAATGCAGGTTTATGTTTGGTGGCTTCTTGTTTCTCTGGGAAGGGAAGGTCACCAGCTGAGAGTATGGAGATAGGAAAAGGGTAAGGAGATGTGGGGAATTAAATACTCAGGTTTGATAGAGGGAAGCTTTCAGGGAAGTATAATAAGATTGCTAGAACTGTTCAGAACTGCCCCTAGACATATGGGCTCACAAGGTAGTCATTTGTGGTTTGATTCCAGGCTCTGTATTCCTTCACTGCGTGACTCTGAGAATGTTACATAATGTCCATATCCCTCTGTCTTATCTTGAGAATCAGCATAATAATTGTGCCTACTATATTAACTCTATTAATATTAACTTTTAATTCTGACTGCAAAAGTTTGAATTATGCCTGAAATAAATAAGTGCTCACAAAATGCAAATCTTTAATTTTAATTTTCAATTGTGAGGGCAGGGGGTGCTTCTGGGATCAAATCTAGGGCCTCATGCATGATAAGCAAGTGCTCTATTACTGAACTACACCCCCAGCCCACAAACTGTATTTTTAAACTAGGCTTATAGCACTGGTTATATAAATAAGCACATGGATTCAAAAGATGCTTAATAGGTAGAATTGACAAATCTTGGAGATTAATTTGATAAGAGAGGAATCAAGATTGATTTGTCTGTCTGAGAAATCTAGTAGATGGTAAAGCTATTTTTTTTTAATCAAGAAGAATAGTGGAATTGCAGGTTTCTGGTAACAGATGGAGAAGATGAGGAAAAAAATCTTTGCCCAGTGAACTCTACACAGACAGACAGACCATGAGCTGCACAGATGATGAGGATCCAAAATGATGAGCTCACAATCCTTGGATTGCTCCACCTCTGTATTCCTAGTTATGGCTTTGGAGTTTGTTTTAATAAACTACTACTACTACTACTACTTCTTGTTGTTCTCCTCCTCCTCCTCCTCCACCTCCTCCTCCTCCTCCTCCTCCTCCTCCTCCTCCTCCTCCTCCTCCTCCTTCTCCTCCTCCTCCTTATTCTTCTTCTTCCCCCTCTCCCTCCTTTCTTTCTTCCTTTCTTTGAATCCATTTTTGTTTGAGTTAAACATGAGGAAACCAAACATTGATTTCTAAGGATTAACAATTTGAGGATGTCAATTATTGTTTACCAATAATTCCTTATTAACTTGTCCCTTCCTTTCATTGCTCCTTGTGTATTATTTACTCTGCTTCTAAACTGAATTAAATTTTCAATAAAATTACAGGAGATTCCACAAGTATAGGAAACCTGTTTATTCACTACTATTTCTCCTTGCACAATGTTTTTGTGCACATAGTAGGCACCCAATAAATTAGGTTCCTTGAAAAGATTAAAAAGTAAAAATCAGGTAGGATGAGAAGAAACTATATACTAAGATACAAAACCAAGAATCTAGAATTATTCTCACACTTAAAAAAATGTCTGAGGGCTGGGGTTGTGGCTCAGAGGTAGAGTGCTCATCTAGCATGTGTGAGGCACTGGATTCAATCTTCAGCACCACATAAAGTAAAATAAAGACATCGTGTCCACCTATAACTAAAAAATAAATATTAAAAAAGTCTGAATTCTTTTTCAAGTGGAATTGTCACCTAGAAACTCAATGTGTATTATAATAAAGGGGTCTTGAGCATATAAAATAGAATATTAATATGAATAAGTGCTTTTCAGCTCTCTCTTATTAAGAAATCATGTTATTCAAACTCTTTAAATGAGTTTTTAATATCAGTATTTCTATATCTTTGTTTTGGAATGTCTCCCAAAGGCTTGTGTTTTAAAGGCTTAGATGATAGGATGGCCCTATTAGGAGGCAGTAGAAACTTTAAGAAAGTGGGGTCTAGTGAGAGGTCTTCCAGTAAACAGGGGCTTGCTCTTAAAGGGAGATATTGGGACCCTTGTGCCTTCCTCATCTTCTCTTTACTTCCTGGCCACTGTGAGGTTAGCAGTTTACTCTTCTACATGTTTTGCATCATGATGCACTATCTTACTACAGGCCCCCAAACAACAGATTAACTGACCATGGACTGGAAGCTCTGAAACTGTGAGCCAAATTGATTTATTTCAGGTATTTGTTTGCCTAACAGAAAGCTGAACTAACATAAGTCTCATCATTAAATGGAACTGCTTTTTGAATCATCTACAACATTTTAAAAAAGATAATTTTGTCTTCCCATCTAATGTATTTGAGATATAGCAGAGTTTTTTTTTTTCACTCTATTTATGATGCAGGCATTGGAATTTTATCTCAGCACACAAATAACATTTACACAAGACCAGACAGCTTTAAAAAATTAGTTCTGTAGCTATATGTTATGGTTGAATTGTGCCCCACCCCCAGATATACTAAAGTCCTGTGGGTTATTTGTTACAAATATTCTAGGAAACTAATATAGAAAAGAAGCACAAAGCTTAACACATGGAAGAAATAGTACCCAGGGAAGTACAAGAGGCATTCTCTAACACCTCCCTTCTAAAAAAGACTTTGGAAGAAAGAAACATAAATATTTTCAGGGGGGTGAGGAAAGATATCCATGAAATAAGAACAGGCTCCTAAGAAATAAGAACAATATAACTGATAGTTCATAATTATAGTACATCAGAATTTAACCTCATTTAGAAATAGGGTCACTGCAGATGTAATTAAGATGAATCATGCTGGAGTAGGATGGGCCCTTAACCCAATATGACTGGAGTCCTTATAAGAAAAGCAGAGAGACACATGGGGAAAAGATGACCATGTGGTGACAGAGGAAGAGATAAGAATGATGCATCTTTGAGCCAAGGAGTGCCAACAAACAGCAGAAGCTAGAAGAGGCACAGAGCAAAATAAGGGAAAGAAGGTAGTTGGGGATGGGATTAGATATCATTAAAGACATAGTAAAGATCAATGGAGCAGATAAATGAGAGAGAGGAAGGAAGGGGAAGGGAAAGAAATATGGAATGAATTTAGCAAAATCATGGTATATTCATATGTAAAGGTACAAAAAGGAATTTCACCTTTATGTATACGTAGAAGAAAGGAAATTCAATAGAATGGAAGAGGGAGAATAGGGGGATGGAGGAGGGAATAAAAGCAGGGGTAGGGAATGGAGATTGAAATAAATTCCTTGCAAGTACGATTTCATATAAAACCTTAAAGGTTTAGATGGAGCATGGCCCTGCAGACACCTCATTAGATTTCTAGTTTCCAGAATCATGAGACAATAAATTTCTGTTGTTTTAAGCCAGTACCTGTTGTAGTACTTTGTAACGACAGTCCTAAGAAACAAATATAGTATTTATCTGTGGTCTTTACAACATAATCACTGATTTTATAACTATAGTCTTTGAAAGACTAGTTTCAGTGGCATACAGAACTTTCTAATTGTGAGGTACACCTCTAGAAAGAGCAACTTAAAACTGTGTTGAATTTCTTTGCCTTCTTTTAAAGCATTCAAAACCAGGATGAGGGTGGTATCAAAGTATTTCTTTCTTAAACAATGCTTTCTGGATAAGAATAATTGGTTCTTATAATACGAGAGGTAAGGGCTCAAATATTGGTGGATTTTTTCTTTTCCAATGGTTCATTTTGGAGGGGGATGAAATCACAATATATTTGACCTCTGCACTACAAATAAAAGTAGAGTCTTCTATTGGAAGAGGGTCTTGGTTCCTCATCCCTCACAGCAGCTCCTGCAAGCCAGTTTAAACACAACTGCTCTGCAGGGATTTTATCAAGGGAGTCAATACACAGATAAAATATATGACATAAAAACCATAAGCAGCAAAGGACTTATAAAGAAGATATTCCTCAGATGACCATTTTATTTTAAGCTCAGATAGAAGTCAAGGGTAAAACATGAAAATATAACTCAGCAAAGACATTTCTGTGGAATGCTAATCTAATGAGGTCTGTGTGCAGAGGTAATGATCTAACTGCTGTGCAATAATATTGTCCCAAGTCTCACTATAGGAATTGCAGGCCTCTCAGACTGTCTTTTTTGAATATCTCTTCTCTTGGATGGGCATTTGCTTAACATTGGATGGCAACACTTTCCAGTAAAATTCTTTTGTGAGAACCTAAATCCACATACTCTATGCTATTCATTGGATGATATACTAATGCTTGAGTACCATACAATTATGTGGCAAGATCCACATTCCGCTGAAAGTCCTAAAACTCAATGAGTACGCTTATGTACTTGGAGGACTGTCCCATCCTTGATTTTATGATTATGAAAGAAACAAATATATTTTTTTTCTTTAAGTGTTTTAGCTGGGTGAGGTGGCATGTATGTATAGACCCAGTTACTCTGGAGGTTGAGGTGAGAGGATCACTTAAGTTCAGGAGTTCAAGGCCAACCTGGACAAAGTAATGGGACCTCATCTCAAAGAAAGGAAAAAAAAATTTGTTTTCCTATATTACTCATATAATATGTATTCACTGAAGATACATTAGAAGACACAGAAAAACATGAAGGAGAAAATTAAAAAAACTCACAATCTTTAGGCATTAAGCACAGTTAACATTTTGTATATTCTTCCAGACCTATTTCTATATACATTCTTTTTAAACAATGTTCTATGATTCACATATTCAGCATTTGCTTTTTTTCTGGTACCAATATATTGTACACAGTTTTTCTTTGGCGTCTCATAGATCAATTAAGATGTCCATTATTGATGGACATCTAGATCTGTTTCATTCTTTTGGTATTATGAACATTTCATTAACTCTCTATCCAAAATACTTGGTACATTTTAATTATTGCTTTAAGATAAAACTCTGTAGCCGGACTGATGGGTTAAATATACACATTTTGTGATTTTTAAAAAGTATTTCCAAATTATCTTTGAAGTATGTTTCTATGTGTGTTTCCAACAGCAGTATATGAAATAGCACACTCTATCATTAGTATTACCCTCTGACTACCAGTTCAAAAGGTAAAATTTGGTGTCTTCTTGCTGTTTAATTTTGTGTGTGTGCTTGGGAACAACCCAGGGCCTCCTGCATGCTAAGCACAGACTTTACCATGAAGCTAACTAAGCCCTGGCCCCAAATTTCATTTCTTCAATTATTAATGAAGATGAACCTCCCCCACCACTACCTCCAACACATCCAGCACAGTTTTCTTACTAACATGCCTCAAAAACCTTAACTGCCTGGACTTTCTGGATTTTGTTTACTCTCTTGCTGTTTTCTGAATTATCTAAGTATTCCCAGATATGTAGTATACTCCTTCAGGCATTTTCCAGGACATCAAGGAGATCTCTTGTTACCAATTAAAAAAACCTCTGTGGAACACCATTTTTTTTTTTTTTGGTAGTGTACATGTGCACCAGTGTGCACCTGTGAGTGTGTGTGTGTGTGTGTGTGTGTGTGTGTGTTGAGGTGGTTCTGCAGGCCAGGATAGAGGCCTCAGGTGTGGCTGTGGGATGATAAAACAGTTTATGGAGTCCTGCTTCCCACATGGTAGCTCAGATTCCAGAACTGGCTTCTTGAAAGGTCAAGCCCAGCGAGGGAGTAAGCTGTTTGCATGTAGGTAGTTGAGAATAAGAGGTCTTGGAGTGTAATCTAAGGAGTGTATCTTCCTTTTTATATTGAAATATTATAATTATACACAGTATTTGGGTTAATTTTGATGAGATCATAGATGCAAGCAATTTATTTCAATCCCCAATCCCTGCCCCCGCTTTCCTTCCCTCCTCCTCCCCCATCTCCCTCTTCTATTCTACTAAATTTCTTTCTTCTACATATATAAAGGTGAAATTCCTTTTTATACCTTTACATATGAATATACCATGATTTTGTTAAATTCATTCCATATTTCTTTCCCTTCCTCTTCCTTCCTCTCTCTCTTATTTATCTGCTCCAATAATCTTTCCTGTGTCTTTATGATATCAAATCCCATCCCTAACTACCTTCTTTCCCCTATTTTGCTCTAGCTTCCACATATGAGAGAAAACATTAGATCCTTGTTTTCTGGGTCTGGTTTATTTCACTTAGTATGATTTTCTTTATTTCCATCCATTTACAGGCAAATGCCATCATTTCATTCTTCTTTATGGCTGAGTAACACTCCATTGTATATATGTACCACATTTTCTTAATTTGGTCACCTATTGATGGGCATCTGGGTTGTATCCGTAATTTGGCTATTATGGATTGTGCTCCTATAAACATTGAAGTAGCTATATCACTGTAGTATGCTGATTTTAGATCTTTTGGAAAAATACTAAGGAGTGAGATAGCTGGGTCATATGTGGTTCCATTCCTAGTTTTTTTTTTTTTTCAGGAATCTCCACATTGCTTTCCAGAGCAGTTGTACTAACTGGCAGTCCCACCAACAGTGTAAGAGTGTGTGCCTTTCCCCCCACATCCTTGCCAGCCTTTATTATTATTCATACTCTTAATAATTGCCATTCTGACTGAAGTGACTTAGTTTTGATTTGCATTTCCCTAATTGCTAGAGATGTTGAATAATTTTTCATATATTTCTTGGCCATTTGGAACACCCTCCTTTCATCCAATTAAAGAATGTCCAAGGCCAATGGTTCATGCTTTCTGCAACTTGACTATTTTGTTTTGTTTGAGATGGAGTCTCCCTATGTTGACTAGGCTAGTTTCAAACTCTTAAATTCAAGCAGTTTCTCTCTGCCCCAGCTTCTGCAGAAGCTAGGACCACAGGGGAGGACACCATTGACTACAGTGTGGCTTTTAAACCTCCTCATTGAGGGAAAGAGCTGGTGAAGCTGGAGACTCTATTGAGCCAGGAACCCTTATAGAAGCAAGAGAATGTTCATCCCAGCCAGGCTTTGCTGATGAAAATGTTTTTCTTTTTTATGCATTTTGGTGAAAATGTTTTGATGAACTGTGAACTGTTTCTGTCTAGTCTCCATTTGACTGGCTTGTGACCTTGCATTCTCTCTAAAAGAGGCAGTTGAGATGGAAACAGATGTGTTTGTGTCAGGACTCCCAGAGCAGATTACAGAGGGGTTTTGTGCTAGTGACAGCAAGAGTAACTTCTGTAAATTAGCAGTGAAGAATGAGCTCTGGAGGCCTGATTCCACCTCTAGAGCCCACTAGACTAATTTGTGCCTCAGTTTCCTCTCATCTATAATATGTACAACTTTACAGAACGGGCATGACGATTCAGTCACTCCCTGAAAAGTTCTTAGAGCTTGGCTGGGGATTTGACATGATGGTAGAGTGTCTAGCAATCACGTGGCCACAGGTTCAATCCCCAGCACCTCATTGAAAGAAAGAAAAAAGAAGGTAAGTGCTAAATGAGCCAATGGAGTAGAAAAGTAAAAGAGCCAAGGGAGGATGATTAGTGCATATTAGTGCAATTGTGCATAATTGTCCAGACACATCTAATTTAGAAGGTGAGGGGAATCCCGGGTAGAATAGAGAAGTGAGCAAGAACTGGTTGGAGGGAAAGGACCAAACTGATCTATCTTGTTTTCCTCCCTGCAGCCAGCACTTTTTTTTCCTTTCTAATTTTCCCACACAGCCCTCCCACCCTCTTCTGCACTGAGTTCCTCGAGGCGGCGCCCGCACGTGGAGGTGAAGCAAGGGGCCCAGCGAGGACCGGCAGAGGAGCCACGGTCTGGAGCTCAGCGAGCGCATTGTGCGGACAAACTGAATGGAGCTGGGATGTGTGCGCGCTGGCTTGCACGGATTAGCCGTGCTTTCCCATGAACTACAAAAGAATGCCCGAATCTGGGACGTTTGTCATCAAGGGGCAGGCTGCTCAGGATGCAAGGTAACCAGAGCTTTTCCCGGACTGCTTCAGTCTTTTGGGACGTGGGTCACTCTAATCCTTCCTGTTTATATTGTGAATGCGTAGGCAGCAAGGCTTAAGCTCTGCAATGGTAAATAAGAATCGCGATGCAGGCATTCCTAAACAGCTACGTCCTCTGGTTGCTCTTTCTTTTTCTTTCTTTCTTTCTCTCCTTTTTTTTTTTAAGGGGCACTGTTGACTCCCATTTATTCAGTCCTTCACAGCAGTGGGACTGAGGGGTTGCTGCGGAAGCGCGCATCCAAAGCTGCCTTTCTGCCCACCAAAACTCCATTTAGCCCTTGGATCGTGCTCTTGTTTACACATTTATTTCCCCGTTTTATTTCTTCGTTCTTCATGCAACCACTTTGCCCTCCTGTTATTGCGAGGATCTCAAGATTGATTGTGCGTAATTGTCCAGACACATCTAATGAAACAGTTAATTCTCAGAAAAAACAACAAGTTTCTTATGGTGTTTGTGGAAGCTAGGAGATAAATTGATTGGTAGCGCCCTGTAAAAGTGTAATTGGAATTCTCCCCCAAACTACACATTTCTCTTTCATTCGAATTTGAAATCTTTCAGAACCTGGAATTTCAAGCCTATGATTTTGTGCAATTAAATGTTTGTGGGTGGTGAAGTCTAATTTCACAACCCCACTTTTAATCAAAGAAAAAAAAATCCTAAAGCTAAGCATGAAATCTGAGCTCATAGAAAGGCCATTCCTGTGGGGCTGCGTAGAAATGACCTGCTCCTGGAGATGAGTGCCCACCTGGAAGGAGGAGCACAGGAGGTTCTCCAAGACCTACCAGGACCATAGGGCCAGGCCCTATGTTAACCTTTTTATCTTAAAAAAAAAATTACTGAACATTTTTCCCCTGATTCGTTCATTTATTGATTCATTCCATGACTATGTACAAATGACTAAAAGAATCTGAGTGTTGCACTAGGAGTAGAAAGAGTAATATAGTGGACATTGGGCTTTACAGAGGTTCTGAAGGGGAAGGGAGAGGGAGAAGCTGGAAAGCACTTGGTTACTGTGTGCTAAGTGCTAAGGTGCAGATTAGGAGAACAGAGTGGAGCTGAAAGGATAAGGCAAGACTTTCAGAGAAAGTGGCATCTGGAAAGGGTGTTATCAAGGGTTCCCAATTAGTCCATGCTTTGGTATGACTTAGAGAGGGCCCTGAGAAAAACTCAAATTCTGGCCCTCTGCATTCCCACCTACTGAGTTAGAATGTCTGAGGGTGGAGAACCTTTATTTATTTATTTTTATTACTACCCCCACACCTCCCCTTTACTGGAGATGAAATCCAGAGCTTCACGCATGCTACCACTGAACTACTCTACCCAGGGCAGATCCTGCATTTAAATGCATTTAGGAGAGTCCATGAAACTCATCTGAGTCTTTGGTCTCATTCAAAGCATGAATAAAGACGGTGGTTGGAGGGAAATGATTTGGGGCTAATGGAACAGACATTTGCAAATAAAACAGAGGTGACTCAGACCTTATTTGGCTAATGGTGAGTAGCTAAATCATTTGTCCCAAAAGCATATAGTTGGTATTTCTGTAACACCTATGTGGAAAATCTTTACTTCTAGAGTTTCTTTGTTCCTTAACTTGACATTTTTTCATTACTGTATTAGAAATCAATGAAAAAAATCATGGTACATGATTTAGGGACTCTCTCCAATAATACATACTCAATTGAGCATGTGCACACATACAAACATACACACACACTCTGCTGGAATATATCTAGTTAATACAATGAGAGTTATCTGGGGTTTTTTTTTAGGAATTGTGAAATATCTCCTACAATGTCTTGGATAAAAGACATTGCATCCAATTAATTCTTACTTTAAGAATCTAGAATAATATGTGAATATTTATTTTATAAGCAAATGATTACTTGGTAGGTATATTATGAAAATATGTAGCCCTGAGACTTTTTGTGTGATCATCAATAACAGCAAAAGTTTCTAGTTTGTGGGAAAAAGTTAATGTGCAGGTCTGAATTATAAGCAGTGCCCCTTTCTATTTTAAGCCTAGACAATGGTACAGAGTGTTAAAGCATTAAAATAGAGATATTTCTTAATTGGGAACAGACATTTGCAAGTAGATATTCTCAACTAAGTAGATATTCTCACTTAATTTTTGTTGTTGTTTTATAAGTAAGACTTCAAGTCCTCTGACAAATACTACTTCAATACATGTTACCTGTGGTTATTTTTCTCTTGTTTATCTTTAACTTATTGCTGAATGTTTTAAAGGAGTCACTTTATTTTTTTCTGTCTGCACTTACCTTTGACTCCACACCTATATGTGAAGATTTCCTTAAATCGGTACTCGAGTGTAGCTCAGTGGAAGATCATGTACTTAGTATGCAAGAGGCCTTGGGTTTGATCCCCAGCACTTAAAAAAAAAAAAAAAAGATTTCCTTAAATCTAACCTTCCCATTAATTTTTTTTCTAATTAAGTTAAAGGAATTTCAACTCCTGTTCCGCTCTTGGGTTATATACCCTTCTTCAGTAAAGTTTTTTCTGATCCCTGGACCAGCTAGGCTCTCTCAGATTCTGACCCCCATTAATACTTGCAATTCATCTCTTGAATTATCCACCAAAATAATTTTTATTTGTTTAATGCCTGTTTTTTTCCTCTCCCTTAAACTTCTGAGGACAGGATTTTATCAAGTTCAACAATCCCCAGAAGCTAGCACATAGTAATTGTTCAATGATATTTGTCAAATTAATGAACAAAATGGATTTTCATAAATCAAAAATACCATTTTTCCACAGACCAATAACTTTTGTCATTAAAAATTCTGGCCGGGCACGGTGGTGCACACATGTAATCCCAGTAGCTTGGGAGGCTAAGGCAGAAGGATCGCGAATTCAAAGCCAACCTCAGCAAAAAGCGAGGCACTAAGCAACTCAGTGAGACCCTGTCTCTAAATAAAATACAAAATAGGGCTGGAGATGTGGCTCAATATTCAAGTGCCCCTGAGTTCAATCCCCAGTACCGCCTCCCCACCAAAAATAAAGAAATAAGAAAAAAAATTCTGAATTTCTTAGGATTGGGGGTATATCTCAAAAGCAGAGTATGAGTGAGGCCCTGGGTTCAATTCTCAACATATGTGTGTATGTTATATATATACACATTGTATATATTTGTGTGTATACACATACAATTTCTTCACGTGGTTTCACAGAGAGTGATCCAGTTATCTTCTAGTTTTTAGATCATCTCCTTCCGTGAAGTCTGGAGACATGCTTTTATACCAGAGGGTTAAGTAGGGAGAACTTAGCAGCCATTTGTTCTTAATGATTAATAAGCAGGGGTATATCTGTGCTTTTAAACTCCTTTATGTCAGAGGATGTTGTTCTAGCATACCTTTGTGTAGAGTTATTTCAACTGAGTTCTTGTCTATTGAGTATATATTAAGTGCTCAGCCCTGTGCCAGGCAAAAATGTACCATTAGATTTAATCTCTGCTGTCAAGAAACTTATGATCTATTCAAGGAACTAATACATAGACTCTGAACTTAACATCAACACAGATACACCCTCCTGATGGCACTTAGCATTATATTGTGGCCATAACTCTTCTTTCACAGTGTGAAATATGCAACAAACAGTAGAGGGTTAAGTAGTAAAGATAATGGTACAGACAATAGATTTAGGAAGACTTCAAAGAAAAGGTAAAAATTCTGATGTGAAAAGTAGACAGAAAAGACATTTTTAAGGTTGTGGGACTTAGCCTTTGAAGAATAGATAAGACCAGGTTATACTGTAAGATAGAAACAGCTTAAGAAGTGCAGAATAAGAAATGACAGCATGTGGCTAGACATTCTTGAAGTCACTCATTTGCCCAGTTGGAGAATCCAGGGAGAGCAAAGTGAAGTTGTTGTTTTCAGGAACTTTGCTTCCAAAAGACTCAAAGGAAGAAAGCAAATAAGGCCTGTTCAAAACACCTGGCCTCAGAATTATGGTTATAGAGCAGATAGTGCAAATATCAAAAATGTGACAAAACAAAATAATACCACCAGCAAGAATTTGAGAATAGGAATAGGAAAAAGCTAATTACTCCATTTATCAATCTTTACTAAAATTAAACTTGTATTTAAAAAATAAAAAAAACTATCTAATTTCTTACACATTTAAACTTTCTCTTTTTTTAAAAAAAAATCTATCTGTGGCCAAGGAATATTTGTTTAAAATTTGGCAATACTTTCACTTCAAATTATGTTTCCTAATTAAAATCAAGTAAAATTAAATTTAAGACTTTTAATAATTCAGAGCAAAAGTATCACATCATTCTTATTAACTAATTTATCTGTAGTGCTCCATTTCTGTACCTTTCATATGCATGTGTTGTCTTCAATGGTGCTGATCAAGTATTAGCATCAGTTAATACTGGGCAGGGGGATTTGTAGTGATTTGTTGCTGTTTTCCTTCATACCTTTTGAAATTACTCATTTAAAAAATATGATAAATCATTTTGATAAAAACACTGAAGTAATTACTTAAATGAATATCTGACCAAAACAAGACAGAAACATGGGGAGAAGAGCTATCCAAAAGAAACCAAAGCAACTCACTTTTCTTATGGTCCTTTTGCTAGTAGAAACTCCAAGCCTCATAGCTATTTATAGCTCTACACTACATATTTTATTTACCCATAAAATTTATGGAGCTCTGACAGTGTTTTAGCCTGGAGATAATATTTTTGGTGGTGTAGTGACACAATTGTTTATTATTTGCTGGTATTATTATACTTATGGAAAACGTCCTCCTGGGGTGAATCTGGATTGGTCCAAGACATTTCTGCTTATCTCATTTTCTTTGCCAGTGATTGGTTCAGCATGGACATATGATACAATTCTGGCCAATTGGATGTGAATGGAAGATTGCCAAGTAGTGACCTTCTGTGAAAGGATTATTTTTGCTTTTCAAAACAAGCTAGTGAGTGGGGAAAAAAAAAATCCATGGCAGAAACTCTTTATTTTTCTAACTCTATGAAGTTATTGTGTAAGGGTGAAATAAATGCTTGGAGCTACTGCAACCATCTTGTGACTGTGAGACTACAAACATTAAGACAAAAGTCACTGTACTGAAAATGAGAGAACAGAAAGAAGGAAAGATTTGGATCCTTGATCACATAAATCTGGGTCCACTCACTGATTAACCCTAAAACTGTTCTGTCTATAGTTCTGTTATGTGAGTTGATAAATGCTGTAAGGTTTAAGGTACATTTTGCTGCATTTTCTGTTCTTGTAACTGAAAGCATCCTAATAGATATACATAGTCCTGGGAAGCATTATGACTTGTACTTTGGGCTGGCTATAGGAAAAGAAAGAGTCTCACAATTGTTTTCCATAATAAAAGCCTAGATGGAATTAGAAAAAAAGTCCTGTTTGTTACAATTCTATAGGTTCCATTTTAGGCCACAGCTACATGCACAGAAGGCTGCCATTTATGGAAAACCTGTTCTGTGCTAAGTGCTTTATCTCACAAATCCCCATAACAACTGTAGGCCTAGTTGACATATGAAAAATCTGAAGCACAAAGATTTCAAGGGCAAGGCCCTGCTAGTAAACGGTAGAACCAGGATTTGAAACCGGGTCAAAGTTCTTTTTACTAACTGGCATTTGTTCTCAATTGTCAAATTGTTGATACCTGTTATATCGCAGTTTAGTGCTGATAATGAAGCAGCAGAAATTTTTAAAAATGCATGAAGGCAGATTCAAGGCTATGTTTACACAGAGTCACTCTAATAAACTGTCACTCCAATAAACTGTCACTCCAGTGTGCTCACTTTCTGTTGTGTGAAGGAAATGGTGGAGCTCTCGCCCACTCCACCCACGGCCTTCCTTATCTGTGCTCCAGCCTTCAGTGTGGGAACAAAGAGTAATAATTACAAGAAGTGCTCTAGTTTTGGTATTTAATGTCCCTCAAAGGCCCAGTGTGTTGCTACTGGGAAGTGGTAGAATCTTTGAGAGGTGGAGGCCCGTGGAAGGTCTTAAGTTATTGGGGAGTGTGGAGAGTGTGGTTTTCAAAGGGATATTAGGACCCTGTTTTTTTCCCCCTCTTTTTCTGTCTTTTCTTATTTTCCAGCCATGAGGTGAGTAGTTCTGCCACTTACTCACATGCTACCATCATGGTGTCACCACAGACCCAGAGCAACAGCTCATTGATCACAGACTAAAACCTCCAAAATTGTGAGCCCAAATAAACCTTTTCTCTTTATAAGTTGTTTATCTCAGGCATTTGTCATAGTAATGTGAAGCTGACTGACACAGCAGGTAATGAGTTTTGAGCTTGAATGTCTTGGAGGAAAAGTGTTGGAAACTGACACAGTAGGAAAGATTTGCAGGCTTTTGTTGTTTCTCTATATGAGTTGGGTATTCTTCTTATTTCCTGACCTCACAACTATAGGGACTTCTGGTGTTATTGTGACTTCCAAAGTAAAATTGTTGCATGTGTTCAACATCATAGGTCAGTATACCCCCCAAAAAATCAATTTTATATTTTTGTTAATTTAAGGAAAAAACTGGGTCACCACAATGGTGTCTGTACCACTGTGTAATGGTTTACTAAGCTCTGGAAAACACCAGCTGAGTCCAGAGAGCAAGCCTTCAGCCCTGGGAAAAGAATTTTTTTTCCCCTTAATTGGATACTACCAATGGCAAGGGTCCAGGAATGCAAGTTGGAGGCTGGCAACAAAGGGACACTTAGAGTCTGGGGTGTTGTTAAATGCCAGGAGTTTAAAGAAGAGTAGCTGGCTTATTAGATAGTTGGAACCTCTTAAGATGCAGGTAGAAATTGACTTCATTTTTTCCCCTATTGACCCCAGTTAAACTTACTCTGGCCTCACTCTTCCTTTCCCTTTGGAAGGAATCTTGGTCAGATCAAATAAACTTGATAGGTATTTTTTTTGTTGTTGTTCATTTCCAGTGTTTGAAGCATGGTAAAAAAAAAAAAAAGAGTAACATAGAAGTTACCATTTTAACCATTTTTAAGTGTAGAGTTCAGCAGTACTAAGTACATTCACTTGTTGTCCAACCATCACCATTGTCCATCTCCAAAACTCTTCCATCATCCCAAAGTGAAACTCAGTTCCATTAAACAATAACTTTCCATTCCCCAGCACCTGGCAACCACCATTCTTTCTGTCTCTACAAAGTTAACTACTTTGTGTACTTTATGTAAAGAGAATCATACAGTATTGGTCCTTTTGTGTTTGGCTTATTTCACTTAGCATTATGTCCTCAAGGTTCACCTATGTTTTCGCCTATGCCAGAATTTCCTTTTCAACACTGAATAACATTCCATTGTATATGGATTTGTTTTTCCTTTGATCTGTTAATAGACTCTTGGGTTACTTCAACCTTTTGGCTAGTATGAATAATGCTACTAAGAACATGGGTGTACAAATACTTGTTTGAGTCCCTGCTTTCAATTATTTTGAAAATATATACCCATAAGTTAAAGTTCTAGATGACATGGTAATTCTATTTTTAAATTTCTGAGAAACTGCCATACTGTTTTCTATGGTGGCTGTACCATTTTAACTCCCTTGATAATTATTCTTAGATAAACACAGTCCCAGTCCAGTCAAACAATCACATGTCTCTATTTAGCTTGGTGCCAATTTAACTTTTTATCCTACAACAGCCTTTGTCCTATGCGGCTTGGGTCTCTCTCCTTCTTAGAAGGTCACTGGGGAAGGGCATGGCTAGCTAGTTCCCCTTTTCCTTGCTCACCCTCTTCTCACACTCATTGGCTTCTGCTGTGGTTCCTGGGGGTTGGACACTGAGTGGGATGCAGAGAGCTCGTAGACACCACTGGTATCTGCACTGGTCCTGTCTAGGTAGGACTTATGCTTTCTCACAGAGTTCTTTGTGGGATTCTCAGAAATCCCCTCTCAGAATCTCTCTCTGGCCATGCATTTCCCCTGGGTGCTTGTTTGTAGGCCATGCTCAGCTCCTTGATCATCATAAGCTGTCCCTGTATAGGGACAAGTCTGTTCCACCAAAGGATCCTTGTAGGTGGGTGGTTTATTTTTTGTTGTTCTTTTGTTTTTTATTTATTTATTGACAACCTAGGCTGGCCTTTTTGTGCTGTTGGTAGAACTGTAGCTTCCTTCCTATGCAGCACCTCTGCCGGAGATCTAGTCAACCTCCTGTGCTTAGATTTGCGTCCCTGAAGAGCCAAACACCAGCTCATGTTTCTTCTAAACTCTAGAAGACTTGTATCAAGTTGATGGAGTAGGTTTCTTGAAGTCTTCTCTTACTCAGTCTTAAAGTAGAGGGGAACACACCCTCCCTCTCCCATGAACTGCAGAGATCAACCATGATTTTCCAGTACATAGTCCTTTAGGTCTCTCTTCCCCTTCCTTCTAAGCCTTCAGGTTGGTAATGGGCAAATGCTGGCAGAACAAGGTCCACAGTCCCTGGTCTTTCTTCAAAGGTAGGGTAGTGTATTCCTCTAGGATAGGGTTTCTTATCCACAGCACCATGGACACTTTGGGGCAGTTAATTCCTTGCTGTGAAATCGATGTTGTACATTACCACATATTTAACAACATCTCTGGCCTCTACCTGCTAGATTCCATCAGCACCTTCCTTCCTAGTTGTGACACCAGAGATGTCTTTAGACATTGCCACATGTCCCCTGGTGGGCAAAATCACCCCTGAAAAAGATAGACTGCTTTCAACGCTTGAGTTGCTCTCAGCCCTTGGCAGTCCAGAGAGCCCTTTGATCATTCTGTTGTAGATGTTTTCTGATAATAAGAAGTTGAGCTTGAGCCAGGCTGAAGTAGATTTATGATAAGCTGAATAGTGATCGTTTTGGTTTATTTCCTCCTTATTATTTCTTAGAAAAATCTTATTTATCTGTTGTAACCTGGCTTCAGCTGTAGCCCAGAAGGTCAAGGGGAAGGTAGAGATGGCCACACCCAAGCCTGGGAGAGGGAGTGCAGCTCCCCTCCCCTGACCTGTCCCAACAAGATCAGCCTTGGTTGTGAGAAGGTCGATCATCAGTGAGCATTCACAGAGAACCATAATTCTGGCTTCAAGATCCTGTTGCCTCTTCCCTACAGAGAGAATCTCCCCTCTCTGCCAAGCCAGGTACATCTGGATTTCTTTCTTTCTGTCTTTTTTTTCTTTTTAGGAAACCAGCAGTTTCTTTATAAATGTTCTGTTAGGATTGTACAAGCAATTAGAGCTCGAATGTGGGAGTAGAGCTGGTTGAGCATGTCCTGCCTTAGGTTAAGTTTGTCCCTGAGACATGACGCAGAGCTGGACTCCACCTGGGGGAGAAGGGGTAGAAATAGCTGTTGATGACTGAGTGCTTCAATAAGAAATCTTTTTTTCAAAGAAGATTGCTCACCCCCACCAACTGAATGCATCTGATAATCGCTCATGGAAGATAAATGGAAGAAAGCATACTGGTGACCAAGGGCTTACAGACTGCACAGCTCAATCACGAGCCCTCAGAGACTCCTGATCTCTGGCCTTCTGCCTAACCCTCTGTTGTTTTTGAGGAAAATTGCCTAGGAAGCTTGCCTTGCTGTTGACAGCTCTGATCCCAGAGACTGAAGTCAGAGCTTCAATACTATTACCCTGAATGTAGGAACTATAAGCAGACTCACTGAGTTTTTAGATTTTTAGTGAAATAAAATTGGATGAGTCGATGTACAATTGCTAAGTTATTCAAACATGGGAGGTGATAGGAGAGAAGGCTCAGAGACAAACATAAGAGTAACAGACAGATGCTGTCAGAAGAAAGAAAAATTACATACATAGAACACTAGAAGAATGAAAAATAATAGGGAACTGCTTGGAAAGACATAAAGGAAACAGATTTTGAATATAATATCCCATCTGGTGTGCAGCTATTTTACATAGGCCATTTTTTATAAAGTCCACGGAAATTCCATGGGGTGGTGGAGGTTTTGGAGAACAAGGAGGAGGATGACCCTGAGCCTGTTGGGTCATATATTAGGGTACTGTTCCTCACCTATCCATTAGCCATTTGCCCATATCCACCCGTCTGGCCACCTCAGAACTACTGGGCAGAGATTTTGTTCCAGGAGTGAATCATGATTGGCCAAAACTTGTTTTAATTTCACTAGCAATTAGTCTTGGGATGGATATGAAACAGCACTGCCAATAAGGATGTCTAAGAGAGCTTTTCTTCCTGAATAAAAAGGAAGTGTAGTAAGGACAAAACTTTTTATCTCTGTCTCTTTCTTGCTTACTAGGATGCTAGTAGGAGAATATGATACCTGAAGCTTTGTTAGCCAACTTTGGACCTTGAGCTGACAAATATTAGCAGGAAAAATACAATATACAGAGCATGGTGGAACGGAGGAAAGGGGAGAGTTTGGGCCCATGAGGACACCCTTCAGCTGCTGACCTACCCTGAAGCCATTTCTCCCTCCAGATTATTGAGAGGGCCATAATGAATGATCTTTTCTTTCTTTTTGTTTTTCTTTTCCTTTTCCTTTTTGGTACTGGAGTTGGAACCCAGGGCTTTGCACATGCTAGATCAGTGCTCTATCACTGAGTCATCCCCCAACTCAATAATTTTATGGCTTAAGCCATGATGAGTTATTTTCTTCATCATGATTTGGCACATGCTAAGGGTATACACCAACCAACTTCTTAAAATATGTACATTAAATATTTTAATTGATACATAGTAATTATATATATTTATGGGGTGCAGCATGACATTTCAATAGATATGTACCATAGGTAGTGATCAGATCAGGTTAATTGGCATATCCATCACCTCAGATATACATCATTCTTTGTACTGGGAACATTAAAAATCCTCTCTACTAGCTGGTTTTGAAATATTTCATTAATTGTTGTCAACCGTAGTTATCCTACTGTGCTATAGAATGTTTCCTATTTCTTTAAATGGCCTATTAAACCAAGTTCTTAGGAAATAACTTACGTTAAAAGACATAAAAAATCCAGAGAGCTAAGTAAAAGGTTGTGAAAAAATAGAATTCTTTACAAAAATAACATACGGCATACATGTTTGCTTGATATTGTGAGAACCACTTAGGCTTAGAGAAACATTTTATAATGTCTGGTGGTGTTGATCTTGGACATGGTTATCTTACTCTCTGTCCAATGAAGGATTCCCACTGAGAAGCAGGCGCTTACTTTTCTCCCCCTTTTTGTTCTGATGATGCTAACGATCCCTTGTATGACAGACACAGAAAAGAATGCAGGAGACAAATGGGGAAATGCATTCAATTCACATAAGGATTTAATGAGTCAATCTATATTACAAACCCCTCACTGGCAAGGTTATATCTTTGTAGCAATTTGTTCTCACCTACTTCTATTATTGTGTACTTTCTCTTTGCCAACAACAGTAGTCACCAAGTTTAGAGTGACTATTGCAGTTTGTCAATAGAGGTTTAGTGGTCTGAGGTTTTGATCTGTGCTTTTGTTCCAGCTAGACATTTTCATGTAGCTTAAATTAATAAAACATGAAGGAATTTCTAATATAATGCATGTGCTCTGCTTTGCTCTTTGAGTGCATATTAATTATATGCATACATCTTCCTTCTAAGAAAATAGAATCAGGCAGCAGTAAGCTTTAACTTGCTCTCTGGGTTCCTGTTGATTCTTCCTCTATTTTTCTTTAGGAGAAAATATGCAATAAAAATATGGATGAGCACTTTGGTTTTTGTTGTTGCTAATAACAGAAAATTATTTGAGCTGCTCTTTCTTTCTCTCATCCTTCATCATGGGAAAGGGCCATGCTGGCAACGCCTGGGACTGAAGGTCATGCTGCCAGGCTTTGTGGGGACAGATGGCCATTGCTCATCATGTTAGCAAGAAGCTTGATGCTCACTTCTCGACATCAGCTGCTCACTATGTATATTAAGTGATAATTTAGCTTCAGGTGGCATCATCCCTGGTGCTGTCTAATCTCCTGCCACCTTAATGGAGAATATTTGGACAGCAATACTTACTTTCCTGTCCTCCACTATGAAACAAAAGCAGACTCTTCAAAATAGTGAATAAGGATGATTATAATTATTACCACATCTGATTATTGGGCTTTTGCTTTACCAGCTAGGTATTTTGAATTTAAAACCCCAAGGGACTATTTTGTACATTATATGAAAAAAAAATCAAACAAACCTGAAACAACCTTGCAAATTAAGAAATAAGAGCCCCAGGGCTCAGGTGGGTGGGAAGGAGCAGATCAGGGCAGGGTTTAGGGGAGACAATATTCATCAAGAGCCAGACCATTACTCGGTTTCAGAAGAGTATTAACATCCTTGGTTGTTGTGGCTATTATTGATAAATTCTGTGCTTCTGAAGTAGTTTAAAGTTCTCTGGAGCAGCTACATCATTAATTCTTATTGAATTCCTATAAGTCAGTGTCTTCACAAAAAAAACAGAAGAGCCCGACTCACAGTACCAGGTAGCTCTTCCTTAGAAATTTGTTAGGGCTTGGGTCCCAGTTAGAGGGTTTTATAAACATTTATTTATGTTATTTTTTATATTCCTGTAATGTTTCACAGTGGAGTGGGTACATTATCTAGAGTATATATTATATAATAACAATAACTATTGAATCAGTACTACAGAAGATGTGGATAGGATTGAAAGATCAAATCCACTATGGTATGGAGATGCATGGGTCAGTCAACCTTACACTTCTGCTAAAACTGATAAAATTGGACGTTAAGTTTCCTGGTTATCAGAGCAAAATGGAAAAGGTAAACTGTAAAATTGAAGGAAATAATCTTAATTTCAGAATTTACCTTGGTTTTTTTCAGTGCTGTGGTTTGAATCCAGCACTTCACACTTGTTAGGCAAGCACTCTACTACTAAGCTACACCTCTAACTCCTTTTATTTTATTTTGCCCAGTTTATCCTCAAATTTGTAATCCTCCTGCTTCAGCCTTGCAAAGTAGCTGAGATTATAGACATGTACCATCTTACCTAGCAAGAATTCACATTTTCATAGGGAAAAATATACCACTTTTCCTGATTCTTGGACCTTAATCCAAGCCAAATATAGCATCTTCATAGGCTGGGGGTACTCATGTCATAGGCAATAGACATGTATTAGTCAGTACTATTGTTTGGATATGAAATGTACCCCAAAGACTCATGTGCTAAGGCTTGGTCCCCAATGCAGCAATATCCAGAGATGCAGCTTGGGCAAGTGATTGGACCATGAAGGCACTGAGCTCATCAGTGGATTAATATATTGATAGTTGAACAGACTAATGGGAGATGATGGAAATTGTAGGAGGTGGGACCTAATTGGAGGAAGTAGGTCACTGTGCCATGAGCTGAGCAGCTTTCTGCTGCTACATACTTCTGCCATGATGCTACACCTCACCTCAGGTCCAAAGCAGTGAACCTGGCCAACCATGGGTCTCACAGAGATTAAAACACCTGTCTAAGAGGTGGAGCTAGAATTTACCTAAAACCAGGTAAACTAGTTGTTCATGCAAGATATTTTGGTCATAGCAACAAAAAAAGTGACTAAGACAGTCAACTTTCTGTCACTGTAACAAAATACTTGACATAGCAATTTGTAAAGAAGAAAGGTTTATTTTCACTCATTGTTTCAGAAGTTGCAGTCCATGGTTGATTGACCCTATTTGCATTGGTCCTGTGGCAGCATAATACATAATGGCAGGAACATGTAGTGGAAAAAGCCTGTTTACTACATGGAAACATGGAAGCAAAGGGAGAGGAATGGGGCCAGGGTCCTAAAATCCCCTTCAAGGGCATGTCATGTCCCCTTAATTTCCGTTCAGAAGGCCCCACCTAATAAAGGTTCAACAACCTTCCAATAGTACAACAGTCTGGTGACTAAGCCTTTAATATATGAGCCTTTTGGGGACATTTCAGATCCAAACTATAGCAAGGCAACAACCTTAACTAATACAAAAACAGGCTTCCTACTGTGCAAAGAGCAATGTCCACAAGTGACTGAGGTTGACCTCTGAGTCTATGCCACAGTGTACCTTGCAGAAGGCATTTCTTCTGAAAGCATTCCATTGTATGGGATCAGGTCTTTGTATGCCAGTTCCAGAGTTCTAGGGAAACATTTACTTTCAACTGTGTTGCAGAGAACACACTGCATTTCCAGGCCTGCTCTTTGCAGAATTTGGTGTGCTCCCTTTTCCTTTGCACAGTTTCTCCATCAGGCTTTCCTGATTTTTTTCAAATACTCCCTCATACAGTGTTTCAAAAGCAGGGGTCAACCTGAGAAAAATCCCACCACAATAATTGTATAGCCATGATTTGGGCAGTGAATGAAGAGATCGCTGGTGGCTTCCCTAGCTATGTTCACGCTTAAAAAAGGAATAACCTTTCTCCCCACCCTCCTAGACCAGGATATTAACCATAAAACCAACATGATGCTTAGTAATTTGTTCCTAAGTTACAAGGTAATACCTGTGGGAAGCAACCTAAATTCAGTAGTATATCCAATATACTGAGAAAAGAATTTTTTAAAGGACAAGGAATCCTCCTTGGAATAGGGGATTTCCAATGTCTGAATAATAAATAGCAGATGCAGAAGTTTCTCTGAGGAGTGGTGCCCTTCTCAGGACATATGTTTAAGGTCTCCACTCCAGGAAGGACAGTGGGAAACTATTTTGTGTGGACACATCTGATATCCACAGCATTCCTGAAAAGTCAACAATGATCGCCCTCATTCCTGATAAAGAAACTGGGTCTCAGAGAGATTAAAAGGCTTGTCTAAGGGGTGGAGCTAGAATTTACCTAAAACCAGGTGAATTCCCAAGGGCCAGCTAACTAGCCTGATTTTATAGAACAGAAAAGGAGCAGTACTCAGGGGAGTTTCTTCATCCAATTGAAAGTTTGTTTAATACCTCTGTGCCCTTGGTGTCCTCGTCTGCAAAATGGGAATAATAAACATGTATTTTATGCTCAGATAAATGTGTGAGATTAAATGCTACATTACATTTGAGCAGTTTAGAACCTAGATTTTCTCAGACAGGGAAGGTTTGTTAGTTATTATTTTTTCCTGATGGATTGAGAACCTCCACCTTTTTTTTTTCTCCTCTTTTTCAGACTTAGTGTAAATGGAACATAGTCTTGGGGCTGGGGTGGGAGGTTGTGGGGGGGAAGTAGAAAATTCAATTCCAGCTTGGCTATTCTACTCTTATCCTGGGAATTTTGGACCAATTCCTGGCATTCTGAGCAATAAGTAAATCTGAGAGAGCTAATTCCTTCCCCTGGAACCTCTTAGCATGGATTCAGGGTTTTTGTGGTTATTGTTTGTGTGAGCAGAGCCACTTTCACTTTTAATGGTCCCCAAAGTGTTTTCCTTTAAGGACTCCAGTGGGAGGTGTTAGTCTCCCTCTCTGGCCCCAGGAACTGGCTGGGCCACTTCCTCCCCTCATCAGAATGCATCACCAGCCCCAGGCTACTGAGTGTGGGAAGAGCTGCCCAGGGCTCTGTGGGCCCCGGAACTGGCTGGAAGCTGTTGCCTCTGACCCAGAGCTACCCCTTGCACGACGGAGAGGAACGTAATAATCAAGGCTGGTCTCCTGGGCGTCTTTGGACCTGGAAAAGGGAGAGGAATTACAAATGTTTCGTTGCTTGCTGAGAACACAAAGAGGGGATTATGGCCGTGATGGTGAAAGGGGGTGAGCCTGCTGATACTGCACTTGCTGTAACCCTGGCTCATTCCTCTCAATGCCTTTGAAGATTTTTGCGCAGCCAGAGGTGCAGGGAAACCACTCGGACAGGCGCGAAGCAGCCCTAAGCAAGCTCCACCTGTGGCTGCTGCCTGGGCTCTGAGCCACTTGCCCCGGCCTCCTGCCGCAGCCCACAGGCCCCTCAGCGCCCCGCAGCTGTCCATTTCAGCCGCCCCAGGCTTTTGGTGATTGGGGAGAGTGCTGTGTTTCTTCCCCGTGGTTTTTGAAAGCCTAAGCACCGGCCAGCTATGGCCACACTGTTGGTGTTTAGCCTGTATCTGAAAAAGGTCCATCAAGACGTGCCAGTATCAAGTCCAGTGTATGTTTGAATTTTCTTAAAAGGCAAATTCAGATCAGGTGGGATGGTGGCTACACACTCCTGCAGACCTTTAATGAGAATGCAAGCAACATTTGGTGCTAGGCTTTGTATGCACATTATTTGTCATTTTACAGGTAAAAGGACTGGTTTGAAAAAAAAATAATTAAATAAGCATGATTAGGATTATGATCTTGGTCTCTTGCTAGCTGTCACACAATGAAAATGGACAGGAAAAAGACTGCTGCTCCATTCTCTCACTTTCTGGTCTCTGTGTTGCCCAGGCTGGCCCGGAACTCCTGAGTTCAAGGGATCCTTCTGCCTCAGCCTCCTGAGAAGCTGAAACTGCAGGCCCATCTGTCAGAAGATCCTTTTCCCCCTCAGTCACTGTAGCCTTTGACCATTCAGAAAGTTGGTGTGGAATAGTGCCCCTGGTGGGAGATGGTGGGAGAGAGATAAGGAATGAGGTTCTTAGTTTAACATCTTCATTGTTATTTCAGTAGTATCCAATGGTATTATTTCCTTCAACATAAGCAGATGGACCAAACAAAAGCCAAAAAGTCATCCATTAGGTTTTGCAGATATGAATATAAAATACTATTTTGTGGAAGCTTCTTTCTAATTAACTTTCTCTTATTGATGACTAGTATAGAAGACTTAGCAAAAGGCCAACTTTCAAACTTTAGTCCTGCTTTTTCCTTTTCCTTTGGATGAACACCAACCCCTCTAATTTTGACTTCTTTATATGGAAAATTAGTTGATCAACCAAAAATAATTGGGTACCTACAATGTGGTAGTTACCAAGATAGTCACTAGAAATATAGAACTCATGGAACTTACGTTCAAAGTGGGGTGGGAGCAGATTTAAAGGAGAAACAAAAAGAGCATGGTATATAATGGTAAGAAGTGATCAGGTCCATGAGACAGAGCTGCAAGCAAAGGAAACTCCTCTTGAAATGGTAACAGTTTTCAAAATGTGGTTGCACATCCTTCCTAGGGAGTGGGGATAGAGGCTGAAACACTCTCAGGGAGTCCACAAGTCAAGATAATTTTCATAATAACACTAAGATGTTAGTTTCCACTTTTCATTGTGTAGTAGTTCCCCCTTTATTCACAGTTTCACTTTCTGTGGCTTCAGTTACCCAAAGCCAACTGTGGTCCAAAAATATTAAATGGAAATTCCAGAAATAAATATTTCTCAAGTTTTAAGTTGCCACCATTCTAAGTAACATGATGAACTCTCATGCTGTCCTGTTCAATCCTGCTGAGGATTTGAATCATTCCTTTGTTCAGCATGTCCATGCTATATGTGCTACTCTCCCATTAGTCACTCAGTAGCCATCTTGGTTATTAGATCAACTGTCACTGTACTGCAATGCTTCCATTCTATACTCTTAAAGGGTAGCCTAATACTATGTCACAGTGCTTATGTAATTCACTTCATTTCATCTCATCATGGGGGAATTGTATCATATTATCCCAAGAAGGTTGAGCACAATAAGATATTTTGAGACACATACACACACACACACACACACACCTCATTCACAAAATTTTATTAAAGCATATTATTATAATTGTTCTATTTATTATTCCTTGTTATTAAGCTCTTATTGTGCCTCATTTATAAATATAAATTTATTGTAGGTGTGTATGTATAGAAAAAATTATATAATTTTTTATATTTATAAATAGGTTTTGGTCCTATTTGCAACTTTGGGTATCCACTAGGGATCTTGAAATATATTCTCTTTGGATAAGGTAAAAGCCTTGGTGGATAAAACTGCTTGAATCTCAGCAAGTATCGAGTAATGGCATCAGATTACACTAGTAGCGATTGTATTCTTCACCACCACACACTTATTGTAAAAATAAACAAATAAGTTGCCAGTTTCACTTGAGTGTTCTTGATGAAGCAGTAAAAAAGTTATTAATTTTATCATATCTCAACCACTGAATACATATTTTAAAATATATTTTCTATGAAAACAGGAAGTGTGTGGTCAGATTTCTATTCCTATAATGAATACCTGATATAATCAACATAAAGATATAAGCTTTGTTTTGGTTCACAGTTTCATAGATTTAAGTCTAGGCTTAATTAGCCTATTGCTTTTGGACTTATGGTGAGACAGCACATCAAGTTGGGGAATGCATGGCAGAGCAAGTTTCTTCACCTCATGGCTAGGATGTAAAACAATGAGGAAGAGGAAGAGGCTGGGGTCCTACTATCCCCTTTAAGGGCACACCACCTCACCAGTGACCTAAGACCTCCCAGTACTCCTTGCCTCTTAAAGGTTCAACCACTTACCAATAGTGCCATAGGATGGGGACCAAGCCTCTAACACACAAGCCTTTGGGGACATTCCAGGTCTAAACTCTAGAGGAACCATGCATAAGGTATTTCTACGATATACCAAAATAGAATAGCTATTTTGAGGTAAAGCACTTATTCAGTTGTTTGAATTGCTAGCTAAACTAGCTGCTGTTCATGGAATACCACTTTTAGGTAAATATGATTGACAGGGAAATTATTGTTATACACACTTGTATAACTGGAAGACATTTTCTCAGGAAAAAAAGTGAAGTGAACTTGTCATTTAAAGGAAAATAACTGACATATTTGTTATTCATAATAAAGTTCAAGCTTTCAAGTAAAATTTAAAATTTTGGAAAATTTTAAAAAACTTCCACCTTGATCTTGACAGATTCCCAGTACTTAAACCCTTTTAGTGATGACATCAATGTTGATATTAATGAAAGTGATTTTTTTGACTTTGTATAGTGAAATGTGCCAACATTTGAGAGAGCTGCATAACTCAGTTAACTACTATTTTCTAAATGATCAATGTACAGTGTTACAGAATCATGAATGGAGAAAAGATCCATTTTAAGTACATGTGTGCCAATGAATTTTAATGTGATAGGGTAGAAAAATTGATATAATTTCAGATTCCATTTTGCCACTAAGCTTTCAGAAACTACTACATAGCAAATATTGGTGTAATAGCAAATAAGAATATATATACTATCTGAAAAGATTATTACCATATTACTCCTTTTTCCAACTTCATAACTGCACGAGGCCAATTTTTTTTATATACTTCAACCAAAACAACATATCCCAGCAGATTTAATAATGAAAGAGATATGGGAACCTAGCTATTTTCTCTTAGGCCAGACATTAAAGAGAATTGCAAAACTATAAACTAATGTAACTCTTCTCATAAATTGTTTTAGATGAATGTAGTCATTGTCCATAAAAATGTATTATTTAAGTTAGCATGTAAGGAATTTGTTATCATTATTTTAAATGAATTAACAGTTTTTAAAATTTTTGTTTTAATTCCCAATGCAGAGAAATATAACCCACGTAAACAAATTCTCTTTTTTTTTCCTCTCTCTCTCCCTCCCTAAATGTAAAGGTCCTAAAGAATATTCAAAATATTTGAGAAACCTGAAACATGGTGTTCAGGGATGGCTTTTCTGAGGAGGTAATATCTCTGCTGAGACCCAGAGGAAGAGTAGTCCGTGAAAGGGAACATGAGAACAAAGGTGCAAAAGGTGTAAAAGGGCTTGACAGATGCAAGTAAAAGTAGGGAAAGGCGCACAGGTTTACAGGGATTATTAACTTAAATGAAAAATTGCACGTGAAACTCCTTGGCCTTATGCCTGGCACATTGTATGTGGTGAACTACTAATTAGAATCAGATTCTGCAAGGACTGCTTGGCTAATGGCTGGATGCCTGCAGTAAGTACACAGACATTTTTGGGGCTCACTGGAAGCTCTTCTTGGCCACTGAATAGCTGGACCACATAAGCACATTTCTATGTTCTTTGATTTTTCTTCCAATCAATGGATTATGTGTTAAAGATTCACCTTTCAATCCTGACTCTACATAGAGTTAACTTCTGGACAAAATTGTTAACCTTGCTGGACTTCAGTTCTCTCTTGTAAAAATGATGACATTAACCCATGCTTCCTTCACAGAGTTTTATGATGATTGCATGAAAAGCCACATGTGAAACAGTGCAGAAAATGCAGATGCAGAATGGTCAGCAACGTGCTTGCACTACCTAAAGATTTGATAAGTATTTGCCAAAAGAATTGTGTTTCAACAAAATACATTCTATTTTGTTCTGTTTAGGAAATGTATTCAAAAACACAGTCTCATGAATTAAAAGCCAATCGTACTCTGCACAGTATAGGATTGGGGGAAAGTTCTTTTTTTGGGCTTGTTGAGTGTCCTCAGGATTTCTAGAACCATAAACACGTAGTCATAACTATTGCCCTCAAATATGACTTCTAACAAATCCAATGAATAAGATATGTTTAACTATTACTTACTGTGGTTTTATGTTACATACCTAAGAATACATTTGTATTCTTTTATCACACGTATTCTTATAAAATGGCTAAATTGTTTCTATTTAATTAAAAAAAATCATGTATGAATTGCCTACTGTGTGTCATGAAGTTTCTCCTTTGGCTTTCTTAAGGAAGACATTTTGGAAGAATTGACCTTTGCTCTGTGCTTTGGGACTAGGAGGGCAAAACTCCAAGATGCTGTCCATTTTCATATTTATACCCTTATTATAACCTCTTGCTTTATTTATTGAATGTCTTTTTAGGATTAGTCACATGTAGTGCCAAATATAGGAGTGAGTTCAGAACATCTCAAGCTTTAGTGATGCTTGAGGGAAGAGGCATTTTACTAGAAGCTAATATCAGTATGTTAAAAAAAAAACAAAACAAAACAATGTCCACCAGGCAGAAGACTCTTGGGCTATTCAGATATATGGTCACTCTTGCCACATAGCAGAACAGTAGAGAAGAAATGGATGTCACAGAAGAGAGTAGAGAGAGTAGTGCCATTTTTCTTAGAATATGCTATCTTAAGAAATCTATCCTTCCTTCCTTCCTTCCTTCCTTCCTTCCTTCCTTCCTTCCTTCCTTCCTTCCTTCCTTCCTTCCTTCCTTCCCTCCTTCCTTCCTTCCTTTTGCAGGGCTGGGGATCGAACTCATGGTCTTGTACATGCTAGGCATGAGCTCTACCATCGAACTATACCCCCATTCCTTGTTTTATATTTTACAATAACAGTATTGTACCCTATTCAAGCTCTAAAATTTACTTAATGAATTGTTCATCATATTTCTTACAGTTTGCATTCCTCTTTCTAGATATTTATTCCAATTTAATTTTTTGTTTTGCTATGCTGTTTTAGTGTGTTTTTCAAAGAATAAAGTAGAATAATTTATTTTTACAAGAATCCTCATGTAATAAAATGTTTTTCGTTTTCCCTTATATATAAATAATTTAATGTCAGGTGTAGAAATGTTGGATCAGATCATTTTTTTTTCTCTAGAAAGCTTGAAAACATTACTTACTGATTTTAGGTTGAGTATTAAATGGTACCAGAATAATATTTTTTTGGTTTAAAATGAAATAGCTTACTGGGAATGTAGATCCATGGAAGAGCACTTGCCTAGCATGCTCAAGGTCCTATGTTTGATTCCCAGTGCTGCTATAAATAAATAAATAAATAGATAAATAAATAAATAAATAAATATTCTCTCTTGTCTGAGAATTTTAAAATTCTGTGACATCCATTTCTTCTCTATTGTTCTGCTATGTGGCAAGAGTGACTATATATCTGAACAGCCCAAGAGTTTAAAATTTAAAGGATAAATTCCCAAACCTGGTCTGGATACCTTTTTCATGATACATTTCTCATCTTCCTTCTAAGAAGAAGTTAATATTGCTAATAAAATGTTTAAACAATTTAAAAATAAACTTTAATGAACTTAAAGAGAGTCCATGTCTGGGAAATTAGCTTCCCATCTGCTCAGCTGACCATCAGTAAATAATCTAATGATTTTTGAACAAATCTTTTTTAGTTCCTTCTCTTTTTGATATCTGTGTCCACCAAGAGAAAAAAATTTTAAACTGATCTGTTTCTGTTTTTAGATACTCTCTTTGATTTTGACAAATGTTTATAAGTCAAATTGTTTTTGTCTAGTTGTTTTTTGTTGTTGTTATTGTTGTTTTTGTTTTTTGATACAGGGGATTGAACTCAGGGGAGCTTAATCATTGAGTCACGTCATCAGCCCATTTTATTCTTTATTTTGAAACAGAGTCTTGCTAAATTCCTTAGGGCCTCACTAAGTTGCTGAGGCTGGCCTTGAACTTGCAATCCTCCTACCTCAGCCTCTGCAGTCACTGGGTTCACGGGTGTGCATTGCCAAGCCTGGTTTATATATCAGTTTTCTAAAAAGTTTTATTTTTTCTTTTTAATCTTTACTTTTGAAAGTCAGAAATTTCCTTGGTACATGCCTTAAGTGTGAAAGATGACACTGCTGTTGATGAATCAGAAGAAGGAAGGCATGAGAAAACCTTTAATTTGCTCCAGGATTTTTAACTTGCAAGTAATGGAGAAACCATTAAGATTGCTGAAGAGAGGGCTTTGGGCTGATGGTTCTGGTAGTAAGTACTAGCAGTTAGAAAAGCAGAGATATACTTATATCATTGTGTTAGTCAACTTTTTATTTCTGGAACAAAATATATGAATAATCATCTTATATGAGAAAAAAATTATTTTGGCTTAGAGTTTTGGCAGTTTCAGCCCATAATTGATTGTTCCCATTGCTTTTGGGCCTGTGATGAGGCAGTCCATCATGCGGCAGTGTGTGACAAAATGATTTGCCTCATGGCCAGGATGCAAAAAAGGAAGGAAGAGGTGGGCCTTGCATCCCACAATCCATTCAAGTGAAGCCCCCAATGACTGGAAGACCTCCCAGTAGGCCTCCTCTCTTAAGGTACTACCACCTGGTAGTATCAAACTGTGGTTCTTTCAGGGACACTTATCCAAACCACATCAATTGTAAAAAGCACCTTATCAATGGTTAAAACTGCACTTGAAGAATCAGTAGTAAGGGCTAGTTTTAACCATTCTTTACCCTACTTCGGTGGTTCCAAACTTGAGCCTCACTCTGGATCAACTGAATAAAAGTTCCTCTGGACAGAGTCAAGCATGATAGCTATTATTTTTTAACCTCTCCAGGTGATTCCAAGGGCGAAGTGGGCGGAGAATCAGTATAAATATTTTACTGTTATATGGACCCATCTCTATTATTCTTTAAAGGCACATCCCCCAATTTTCTAACTGTTGTTCAATTTCCCCTATATTTTGTTACCATAAAGTATATTCACTAGATGTATTCTCCCCCTACTTCCGTCCCAGTTTAGTCATCAATGCAGCAATTATATGTAGAACTTGTTTTTATGCCAGGACTATGCTATAGGATAGAGGGCCTCCATAGGGATCCCATACTGTGTTAATAGGCACCTCTTTCTCTTGGTGATTTGGATACCAATGGTATACGGTTCCTAAGCTCTCACTGTCATCACTACCTGGGACATAGAAAGACTTGCTTGTCTCTGAGTTCTCAGGGGTAATGCTCCCCTATTCTCATCCCCAAATTGACAGCCACTCAATTACTTATGCTCATGATTCCTTCCCTACAACCAGGCCAGGTTGTTAAATGCTTGTAGTTCTAGCTTCTCAGGAGGCTGAGGCAGAAAGATCACTTGAGCCCATGGGTTTGCCAGCCTGGGCAACATAGTGAGACCCTGTCAGAGAGAGAGAGAGAGAGAGAGAGAGAGAGAGAGAGAGAGAGAGAGAGAGAGAGAGAGAGAGAAATGATTTCTTTACTGTATCCCTGTCTTGTTGGAGGCAGTAGTTAGTTATGTAGGAACAGCAATTGGACAATTCTTTACTGGGGCACTACTACTGGGAACTTAGGTCATTGCCAGCACATAATAACCAGAGACTCAAAATGGGCAAAACAGCCACATGGATGTGGAAAGGATAGAGGGGAAGGTCTCTAAGATTGACTTTCAGAGCCTCTTGACCTATATAACATTCCTTCTTTCTCTGTTCATTGCAGTGCTTTCTACTGTCCTTTTCTCATGACTCAGGCATTAGGACCCTACCTCCTTATCTTCTTTGGCTATATAGAGCCAGGAGGCACAATGGAGTGATTGAGAATTTAGTGTATATTTGGCTGACTATGAAAGGGAATATATGATTTTTTCGGTCAATTTATTTTCACCTTATTCATTCTCAGGGGTACATGGTTTTCACCTCATTGATTTTCTGTGTTCATTGACTTGAAGCCTGCTGTTTATGGGAGGTTGCTTCATGTCTTCTCAAGCCATCCTTTTTACTGCCTTGGCAGCTCTCTGCTTTCAGCTTGAAATAGTTTGAACTCATCTCAGCACCTTATCTTACTTAATATGACATTTGTCTTTTTAGTAAAAAGCATACAATCTTTTTATAATACATATTAAAATTTGAAAGCATCTTACAGATCATTCTAGTATTTATCTCTTTTATTAAATACGAGAACACCAAACACCAGGGAAGTGGAAGAATTTTCCTAAGGTCACAAGACTGGAAGAGCAGCAGAGGTAGACTGCCTCCACGTAAAGAAAGAAATAAAAAGGGGAAGAGGAGGAGAGAGAGACTGACTGAAATATATATCACATATCAGCTAGGATGCTTTGGGCTGCAAGTAATAACATTTAAATAAAACTAGCTTAAATAATAGGGGCATTTATCATCTCACCTATCAAGAAATCTTGAGGTAGAGCAGACCTCCAGGTGGAGAATGATTAAGGCTTTGGCTCCATTTCTGCATGATGACTTATCTGACCTTTCTCTCTCTGTTAGCTTTACTCTCCCAATGATTTCCTTCGTGGTACTGAGATGAGTACCATCAGGAACAGGGGTAATATGCTTTGTTGCATCCAAACGGAGAGAGAAGAAAGAGAAGCATGAACTGGAAGTCCTCCTCTCCAGGCTGAGCATACTGACCTAGATCACAGTGTGCCCCTGTCTAGGAACTTTCTAGAGGAAAGCGATAAGCTTGTGTTTGTGCTCCTAAGCCCATCCCCAGCAAGCTCTGTGATTCATTTAGACCCATCAGCACCTACCTCTGGAGATGGGAATGGGGTCAATTTCCTATGTGTCACTTGAGTTTCCTGAGGGAGAGATGGGTCAGAGTTCCCTTAGGAAAAATTAGACAATAAGAGAACAAACAACCCAATCAACAAATGGGCCAAGGACCTGAACAGACACTTCACAGAGGAGGACATACAGTCAATCAACAAGTACATGAAAAAATGCTCAACATCTCTAGCTGTCAGAGAAATGCAAATCAAAACCACCCTAAGATACCATCTCACTCCAGTAAGATTGGCAGCCATTAGGAAGTCAAACAACAACAAGTGCTGGCGAGGATGTGGGGAAAAGGGTACACTTGTACATTGCTGGTGGGACTGCAGATTGGTGCAGCCAATTTGGAAAGCAGTATGGAGATTTCTTGGAAAGCTGGGAATGGAGCCATCATTTGACCCAGCTATTCCCCTTCTTGGTCTATTCCCTAAAGACCTAAAAAGAGCATGCTACAGGGACACTGCTACATCGATGTTCATAGCAGCACAGTTCACAATAGCAAGACTGTGGAACCAACCTAGATGCCCTTCAATAGACGAATGGATAAAAAAAATGTGGCATTTATACACAATGGAGTATTACTCTGCATTAAAAAATGACAAAATCATAGAATTTACAGGGAAATGGATGGCATTAGAGCAGATTATGCTAAGTGAAGCTAGCCAATCCCTAAAAAACAAATGCCAAATGTCTTCTTTGATATAAGGAAAGTAACTAAGAACAGAGTAGGGACGAAGAACAGGAGAAGAAGATTAACATTTAACAGGGATGAGAGGTGGGAGGGAAAGGGAGAGAGAAGGTAAATTGCACGGTAATGGAAGGAGACCCTCAGGGTTATACAGTGGAGGGGGTAGAGAGAGAGGAGGGGAGGGGAGGGGAGAGGTGGGGAGGGGGGAGGGTGGGTGATGGGAAAGGCAGCGGAGCACAACAGACACTAGTATGGCAATTTGTAAATCAATGGATGTGTAACTGATGTGAATCTGCAATCTGTGTATGGGGTGAAGGTGGGAGTTCATAACCCACTAGAATCAAAGTGTGGAATATGATATGTCAAGAAATTTGTAATGTTTTGAACAACCCACAATAAAAAATTAAAAAAAAAAAAAAAAAAAAAAAAAAAAAGAAAAATGAAAGGAGGAGTGCATGGGTTGAGTAAGCAACCAAATGCATCCTCCATACCAGAAACCATTAGCAGTCACTCTGTGCATGTGACACTGAGCTCCCTTGAGGCAGATAGTAAATGCCAGTTCTTTATGCTATTTACATTATTATTAAAGCCTGATGACTTATGGGATAAACTACCTTTAGTTTATCTGTGTTGTAGAAGGAGGAGATGAAATGGAAAGGGGACTAGCCATGCCTTCTTTTGCTTCTAGAAACTCCATTTTACCACGAGTATGGCCAGAACAGGAGAAAATTAAGGAAGCTCCTCATTTGATTTGTAGAAGGAGTGTCTATGTCAGGGTTGGGTTGGAATATGATGCCTACCTTAGAGCATAACCTGGGTGGAAACTCCAAACTGAACAGGCATCATTATTGCCTGAAAGGGATTTTTAAGTTAGCACAAAACTGAAGGGAGATAAGACGCTTCACCTGAAAATTCTCACTTGGATTAACTATAATCCTTTCTTATTAAAAGATGACCCTTTCAGGAGGGGTTGGCAGTATGTGTCACCTGTCAGAGTCTTGATGAGACTCCCACACATCTCTGTGCTTGCTCTTTTCCCTGGTGGTGTGTTTTCTTTTTTTCTGAACATTTATTTATTGCCCTCCATGAAGGCTATTCTCAGGGCAGGATTCCCTCCTCACTATGATGCATTGTTTTGACGTTAGGCCATTCCCAGAACTTTTTGCTATTCTGAGCACTACTCATTTCAATGTATTGTCCTGGCCTTCCATGCTGCTCCATTGGGTGTGTTTGATAGGGAGTACTTTGAGGTTTGTAAAAAAAAAAGCATTTTTGAGAAACTGGCAGTTAGATAATATCCCTGGGTCTCAGTGATCCTTTTTTAAGCATCACCACCATCTACGTTAATCATCCTGTTTTTGATGCATAGACAAAAGATGTGGAGCTGTTTCTGTAGGGCTTGGGGAGGGGGTTGTTTCTAGGAGCTGTTTCTTCCAGTCTGGAGAGGCGGCTTCAGTCTGAGTTGTGCGGGTGGTGTGGAAAAGCTTTTGGCTCCTGAATTACAATAAGGATTTGAATCAAGAGATCCCACAGAGATTCTGCCCATAAAGCTGTTTCACTTTCATTTTCTTTTTTTGGAAGTGAAGCCCCAAGTATTAATGTTTTCCCCCACTGAATGCAACTTTACATGTGGAGTGCAAAAAGAGGGGAGGCTCAGAAGTGTTCCATGGAGATCCCCACCCTCCTCTTTCTGAATAACTTACTTGAGTAAGTCTTAGGGAGTGTGTGCTGATGTGTTTGGAGTCTAGGTGATATTGTTTTAAGAACTGGGTGTTCTGCCATTTTCTTGGGCTTATCCATAGCACTAGGTTGCCTCTGATGCTTCTGTCTTCATCTCCTTAGCTGAATGATATCTCCATTGGCTGGCTCAGTCTGGCCCCAGATCCTAAAATCAATCCAGATGTCTGTAATCCCAGCCTTATCCACTACGAGAATTAAATCAAATGCCCCTGCAGATTCAGGATGTCATGTTGTGCCATGTTTGCTAACTTTCTTTGCTCACTAATGTCCTTTGCTGTTAACCAGCTCCAAGGGTAAGCCATGTTCTCCTGCATGCCCCATGAATTGTTGCATCCCACTATGCCCTTGGATTCTTTCTCCATTCCTCAGTGGCCACTTATCATGTTCTAGCATTCTACCTCCAACAGCCTCCAATAAATGGAGTACGTCCCTGAGCCCCAGCCTGCTGGACAAATTTCTTTACACCATATGTGACTCTTGCTAGCCTTCCTCCCTGGAACTGATTCATATCCTGGGCCTCTTCCCACTTGGTCAGTGGTTTCTGATTCCTGAGGGTGTGACTGCTGGTGGGGTTTGTCACCACGTTGAACAAATCAAACTGTGGGCATCCAGTCTGAAAGGCCAGGCCCTTTGCAACAGTATCTAACTAATGGTTAGAATATGAAGGATGTAGATGCCTGGACAGTTCTGGAGTGTTGCAAGGAATCCAGGCATCCATATGTCCACCAAGCCTTGTCTGGAGACTGAATGTAGAATGTCTTATATAAATATACTCATTATGTTTTGGAAATGTGTGTAGATGCTTCTGTATCTAATTAGACATAGATCTATTTAAAAGCATGACTGAATTCATAACATCTTTTTGTCATTGTGTATCTTCTCAATCAATCAACGGATACCAAAAATACAAGCGCAACACAGTATGATACTGAAGTCCGGGAAAGGCTGCTTTTGCAGTCATTTTCTTCACTAGCCTGCTTTCGCTGATCTGCTAACTCCCTTGGTTTTCAGTACTCGGCCTGCAGTGGCAAAACTCCTAAGAAACAGTTCATTCTGCATTAAATGGGAATCTTGACTGGGAGTTTTTCCTTCCACCTAGAAAAGGTAGGGGTGTCCGAATTAATCACTTCTGAATTCTCTCCATAGATACCTGCAGGCAAATTGACTGACATATTGTACTGGCCTCAGAACCACTAATTGTCATGCCTGACTCATGGTAAATGTTAAAGAGGGAAACGGTCCCTATTTCAGAACTGCTAAGGTTGGAGGTGTCCCCCAAGGGACCAAGTGTTAAAAGAATTAGTTGTGAGCCTTTGACACTATTGGGAAGTGGGGAGACCTTTAGGAGATGGAGTCTAGTGGGAGAAAGTTAGGTTATTAGGGGGCATGCCCTTAAAGAGGATAGCAGGACCCCAGCTTCTTCCTCTTGCTCTGTTTCCTGTCCAGCATAAGGAGAATAGGCTTCCTTAGCGAAGCACTCCTGCTATGATGTGCTTTGCTGCCACAGGCCCAAAATTATAGGGTTGAACAACTATGGACCAAAACCTCTGAAACTGTGAGCCAAAAAAAAAAAAAAATCTTTTATTCCATTTAAGTTGATTTTCTTAGGTATTTCATCATGGTGTCTAAAATCTAACTGATACACAACCAGTTTTGACTTCAAGAATCTAAAGATGTCCGTATTCTTAAAGGATAATGGAGGACTGGGGTCCTAGAGATTTTTAAAATGTATGAGCACACTGCTTTGTTCACATTAATTGTAGAAGCAAACTCTGGTGTTTAAGATATCCTGAGCTAGCGTCCATACAAACAACTCATTCTATAGGAACAAACAGGAAAAAGCAGCCAGAACAAATAACTTACAAGTGAATATTTTGCCAAGACTAACCCAGATTGGACCAGACCACAAATTCTTGATGGAAGCTGGAATTCCACTGCTCCATCCCCATCTTCTTTATCCCCCATTTCTATCCTACATTTCTGATGTGTCCTGTTATAAATCTGAGATACTGACTACCAAGGGAGGACCCTGAATTCTGGGGCTAAGTGAACTCAATATAAATTTCTAATCACTCTTTGAACCTCTGGGGTTACTGTGTGGCTCCCAGCTGTATCAGAGGAGGGAACAGAACAGAAGAACAGAACAGAACAGTGAGTCTCCCCACTTCCCAATAGTGTCAAAGGCTCACAACTAACTGAACACCAAAACCAGAAACCTTACTTAGCACCAGAGTAGAAGAAGTCTCCCTGCCTCCTCCAGGCCCAGAGGAGCTATCCCTTGTATTGAAGCAGACCATTCACTTTCTGTCTCCTCTTTGGGGGAGAGTTATAGAAATAGAGTCGGTATCTGCAAACACCCTTATCCTAAATGAAAGGGAGTTGCAGAAGCAATTTGGTAAGACTGTTCAGTCTGATGTGGTGTGCATTACCCTTAATCCACCCTTTCTGAATCAGTAAGCAAGCACTGGAGAGCCAGCCTGTTTGGGGAAGTTGTAGGTAGAAGAGAAAGTAGAAACTTTGGAGATGCCATACATCACCTGTATCTCCACAAAGGAAAATTTCTGAACTGTTCCTGCCTGTTTAGGAAGAGCCCTACCATAAGCTTAGGGCAAACATCTATGCCTCTCTTATCTGGACTGTGAGATCTAGTCCACTGTAATGGCAATGACAACAATCTGTCAGGTTTCAATGGGGAGTGATTACACAGGGCTTTGGATGGTACTTGTGCTGCAGATACAAATAGAAAAGGAGGCCATGGTTCTTACATTCATGGACCTTGGTTTGAAAGGTACAGGAAAAAAGAAGTAAATAAACAAATACATATATAATTACTTATTCTGAGAAGGAAACAAAATGTGCTTAGAGAATGACAGTGGATTTCCTTTAGATAGTCAGGGAAGACTGTTTATAATACTGAGTTACGTTGGATAAGAGTACTTTGGGTTGAGAGGGTGTGTTCAAATGCCCTGGAGCAGAAAAGAGCTCAGTCCTTTGATGAACTTTCATAGCTTTCTATCAGATGAGAACAGAAGAGTTACCTCCCTAACATCACCCAATGGCAGGGGAAATGCCCATTTAAAGATGAACTAATTGAGTAACTAAAGCTAAACAGTAGTCTGGAGTTTACTCCAAAATTATCATTTGCAAGGGAGATAAAAATGCTCAGGAATCTGTCTCAACAGTCTGACCTTGAATTCTGCTGCTTAGTTTTCATTAAGATTTTCAGTAGTGCTGTGATTTTTTTTTTTTACTACCAAATGGAATTCTATTTTGTATCATGACATGTGCCTTTAAAAACAGGAGAGAGCTGTATTCTCAGTGGGGAAAAATGACTAGAAAGAGGATGTCTTAGAAAAAACAAAGATACAAGCCAAGGCAGAGACCAGGCTCTTATCTGCACAACCCCAGATTCTGGTCAAGAAAAGCTCAGAGAGATCAGAGACGAGTCTTAATCTGTGATAAACAGATGGGGGAACATAGAAGGCTATTGTCTGTGATGGGGCTGGGAAGAGCCTAAGGGATTGGATTTGGGGAATGGAATTTTCTAGGCCAGGTCAGGCTGCCTGACAGTGTAGTTAGTCTGAGACGGGTTGTGACTGCGTAGAACCTTTTATTCAAGACCAGGGACAGATACTGGTATGGGGGCCCAAGTTTATGGAATGTATTTTTATTTGTATATGTCTGTATGTGCAAACATGTGAAGAATATTACACACAACAAATTTAAAATCGCCAAGGACCCTTTCATAGCCTCAGAAGAGTTCAGGGCAAGTGACCTCATTTACTTCACAATCCCTCTGCTTGTGCACAAGACCCCTCAAACAAGGCCACGTGATCTAGCATTGCTTAACAAAGAAAAAAGACATCAAACCAGAATCAAATGGGGATGGGGTAGAGAGACAGGAGAAAAAAAGAATCAAATAGGTCAGAGTTCATTGCCAGAGAGGCCATCAGGGCAAAATCTGGAATGTGGCTGTGGCAGGGAAAGGAAGAAGAGAGTGAATCAAGTCAGAGAGGTTTGAACCTCTGAGGTTACTGTGTGGCTCCCAGCTGTATCAGAGAAGGGAACAGAACAGAAGGCTGAACCCCAGAATCAGAAACCTTACTTAGCACCGGGGTGGAAGAAGTCTCCTTGCCTCCTCCAGGCCCAGAGGAGCTATCCCTTGTGTTGAAGCAGACCATTCAATTTCTGTCTCCTCTTTGGGGGAAAGTTATAGAAATAGAGCCTGTGTATACAAACACCCTTATCCTAAATGAAAGGGAGTTGCAGAAGCAATTTGGTAAGACTGTTCAGTCTGATGTGATGTGCATTACCCTTAATCCACCCTGTCTGAATCAGTAAGCAAGCACTGGAGAGCTATGATGGGTCTTTTGCCTCAACAAGGAAGCTTGCATGACTTTGGTTAGCTTCATCCATGAAAAGGGACTGTTATCATTGTTGGAAATTAGCATGGGATAGGAATACCTCAGCCTACATAAAGCCCAATACATTTTAAAACCCCTTTAGCCTAAAATAAAAAAGAAATCCCTTCACCCTGACTTAGGCTGATCTGATAAGAAGCCCAATGGTGGGAAGAGCCTTAAGTCACTTATGGAAGTGGAGAACTGCTAATTTCCAGTGCAGGTTCCCAGTTCCCTCACCTGTCCCTGCCAGTGACCCATCTCCACTGTAACCCTTCATTCTGCACAGCTGATGACTGGGGTTTGCTTTAAAACCTATACTTTTCCTAAATAGAAAATTCCTAAACTTTAATTCCATCCTTCCTTCTATCCCTCTGGAAGAACAAGCACACAAATTATATCCCATTCCTTTAGTGACTTGTGAAGTAACTTCTTCAATAAACTGCAACACAATATATTTATACCCAGATGGGAAAGGCAGGTTTCATGTACTGTCCTTTTTAAGAATACTTTTTCATTGAGCAAAAGCTTATTGAACATTTACCATTCATTGGACGCTGCATTAGGCCCTGGGAACACAAGGGACAAGTAAGAGAAGGTCTCTTCTAGGAGATCTGTTCATCACCCAGTGGTGACAGGGCGGGGGGAAGCACTTGGTGATTTATACAGTGTGATTAGTGCTGTGCAGAGCACCATGAGGGCATTTGGAAAGAGGATCCTGGACAAGGAAAGCAAGGAATGACTTAAATATAGAAAATCTCAAATGCTGTTCCAGCTGACAAGAGATACACTCAAGGACATTCTGAGTCTTAGCACATCTTTCACATGGCATCCTGTGGGAAGTCTCCTAGTGCAGCTTAACCAATCAAGGTGACAGTCACCGACTTGGGAAGTTTGTTTTAAAAGGCTTGAGTGTCTTCTTATCTGGATCAGATAATCTCTGAACCCTTGTTACATTTTGGTTTATTTTCAATTTTACTTTTTTTCTTTTCTTTTCCTTCTTTCTATTGCTTTTTTTTTTTTTTTTTTTTTTTGAGAATAGTACTCCTGTGAGAACTTAGATCTATTACCTTGCACAAAAGAACATGACATTTTAGCCATGACATAGGAAGTGGGTACTTTATATATGTCAAGTACTCCCTGGGAGTAACTTAAATACACAGTAAAAGTTCATCAACTCTTTCAGATCACTTGAAAAAACATTTATAACACAAGTGAGGAGTGTCGAGTCATTAGTTTAATTGCCTTCTTCTAGGAGCATATACAAAAATTTCAGTTAATTTTCACTTGTCAGAGGCATATCTTATTATATGTGATTTATCATGATACCATTCTATAAGTGGTATCTTCATGGACCTAAGTTGGAACTATTTTGCAGGATCACAAATGAATGTTAGGAAAAGTGACTGACAATTATTCGTGTGTGTGTGTGTGTGTGTGTGTGTTACTGGGTACTGGAACACAAATGAACAATTGCATAATTGAACTCAAGACCTTGCACATGCTAGGCAAATGCTCTACCATTGAATTACATCCCCAGACCTCCAATTTATTCTTGAGTGTTACTTTGATGGAGCACAATGCATAGTGAGGATGACTTTGAGAAAGCCAGAGGTAGACTGGCTTAGTATTGTCAGTTTTGCTTTTGGACAGTCCAGTTGCCCTCTATATTTACAATGATTTGTAAGTATTAAGCTGGAGTGTTAGAGCATACCTGCAATTTTAGAGTGTCTATAAATCCATTTGTGTGAGATTCTATATAGTTCCACAACAAAAGGAGGATTGTAAATGGGGCTTTTTAGGCAGGGTATGGTTTAAAATGAAATTCTACAGATTACTTTGAAAGTATTTTACTGTGGGGATATGAATTGAAGGGTAATTGAGAAATTTGTTTTTGCTGAAAGAGATGATTGTATAAAAGTATAATTCTTTTCAAATGACTGGAGTGCTATCTCTGCTAATTAATTAATTAATTAATTAGTTAATTTTGTGGTACTAGGTATTGAACCCAGGGCCACTAAGCTACATTCTCAGCCCTTTTCAAATTTTATTTTGAGGCAGAGTGTCCTAGTTGTCTAGGCTGTTCTTAAACTTGTAGTCCTCCTGCTTCTGCCGCCTGTATGCCAATTTAAATAATACATCTGGTCTGGGGCATCAATCCCCAGTGTTTTAGTCAGCTTTCTATTACTGGAACGAAATACCTGACATAATAAACTTATACAGAAGTAAGGTTTATTTTGCTTATGGTTTCAGTCCATGGTTTATTGCCTGCCCTTGAAACTTATGGTTTCAGTCCATAATTGGTTGCCTGCTTCTCTTTGCTTCTGGGTCTGTGGTGATGCTGGACATCATAATGGGGATATAAAAGAGAGGGGTCCCACAGTCCCCTCCAATGGACCCCACCTTTTGAAGTTTTTACCACCTCCTAATAGTGCTGCACAGGGAACAAACATTTGACACAGAAGTGACACTCAAGATCCAAACCATAGGACTGCGTATTGGATTATTTAGGCAACTGTTGCACTTTTAGTGCTTAACACTAGGACAGTTTTTATGTTGCAAATATCTATATAATCTTAGTGTTTCGACTCTATGTGCCATGCTTCTACAAAGGAAAAAATGACTGATAGTCTATGGAGGTGCTAAAAGCAGTGCTGTCAATAGCTAATCTTTAGGGACTCAAAGAATTGCTTTTACTTCCACTTTCATGTCTGCACAGTTATCTGCTCAACTGCTACCATATGGCGTTTCTGTCTTCATCAATCCTATTAGCATGTTTGATTCACATGTTAAAAGTTCAAAAATAGGACTGAGGGTTTAGCTCAGTGATGCAGCACTTGCTTAGCATGTGTGCAACCCTGGGTTTGATCCCCAACACTGCAAAAAAATAAATAAATAAAACAAAACTTCAAAATAAAATTAAATAATGCTGATAACATTTTCAAGTTTTTAGGTCTTTTAATTTTTTAGGACACATCTTAAAATTATAATAAAATGTCTTTCATGTAACTTTAAAACATTTTTTAAAGAAAATTTGTAGCATCTTGGATTTATTACACACACACACACACACACATATATTTTTATGTCTCCTTTTATTAAAAAGAACAAAACTGAAAAGGCTGCAGTTTCCTTTATTGTAGGTTGAAAAGTCCCCCCAAAAGAGATGTTCCTAACCCCTGCTACCTGTGAATGTGACCTTATTTAGAAATAGAGGGGTTGGAGGTAGACTGTGGTAGATTGTAGCTTGGTGGTTGATTGTGTGCTTAGCATATGTGAGGCCCTGCATTGCATCCCACTCCATCCTCTAGAAGGAGGAGAAGGAGGAGGAGGAGGAAGAAATAATCTTTGTAGATGCAATAAAATGAAGATGATGTTATATTGAATTAATAATTAGTGTCCTTATAAGAAGAAAAAAATTGGACACAGACATACAATGCTACAAACCAAGAAATAATAGGGATCGCTAAAAGTCACTAGAAACTAAGAAGGTCAGGGATGATTCTCCCTTAAAGCCTAAGAAGGAACAAGGCCCTGCAGACACCTTGAACTGGGACTTCTAACTTACAGAATTATGAAAAAACAAGCCATCTAGTTTGTGGTAGTTTTTTGCAATCCTAGGAGACTAACATGTCTTCCTTCTCTTAAACTTGCATATTAGATATTAAGTCCCTGTGAAAATTGTCAGAATCAAATGGAGCTGTTTGTATGAAGTCCTAGGAAATCAAACAATCAATCAATCAATCAAGCTGGGAGAATATGAAGAAAGGGATCTCACACAAGTATGTTTGATTGAAAGAACAATCACAAAAGACTGTGCTAGAACCACAACCTTACACAAAGGCCACCACAATCTTACACAGAAAGTATTTCTGCAAGGGCATCTGCCCAGCAACTGCCTATCCAACCTTGGACTGATGCCACCCTTGTTATTGATCCTTGTACCCAAGGACAATTGATTTGAAACAACTTATCTAATCTTCCTCATTTCACCTTCAAAAGCTTCCCCTTGCCTCAACCTCTATGTATACACTCTTATTTTACTGTCACATATATTTTCATTGAGTTGTTCTGCTATTCCTGAAAAACTCTAATGTTTGGAAAATCTCTTTCCATTTGTTGTTTAAATTCATAGTTCCTAACACAGTATTTGCCTTTTTATGTTTTTGCACTGTGGATTGAGCCCAGGGGTACTCAACCAGTGAGCCACAATCCCCAGCCCTTTTTATATTTTATTTTGAGACAAGGTCTCACTAAGTTGCCGAGGCTGGCTTTGAATTTATGGTACTCCTGCCTCAGCCTCCCAAGCTGCTGGGATTACAGAAGTACACCACCACACCCAGCTAATGTTTGCCTTTTAAAGAATTTATGTATGAACACCTATGCTTATTTCTGAGCTAGGCAAGTTGAATCATACAAATGACTTCTTGTTTTATGGGACACATAGAATCCCAGAGGAATATCAACAGCAAAAATCGAAGTCTGACTTAACTGGACCTTAGTGAAACAGCCTAAGGGACGAGTCAGGGAGAATTACAATATTATTACCAGAGCTGGGGGAATTGGACTCACAAAGCTGTGCAACTGTGTTGTGATTAACTTAGGGATTTCCATTATAAAACATCTGGTCCTCCTGGGATACCAGGGAAAGATTTGAGTTCAATTAAGTCATAACATTGCCTGGTTTATCTTCAACAAATGTAATATCTTGGTTTGACCATTGGTTGGATGAGTTCTCCAAAGAATATGGTAGGTTTTGATATAATTTTATCATTTACTTTGTGGTTTGCAAGTTTCACCAGTAGGGAGACTTCTTAGGTGACTCCCTCCATGCCCAGTTGGGAACCTTCCCTGAAGTTAGGATAGGTTACACATGATGGCTAGTGGTGTCTGGTCTCATGACTGAATGACAGATAACCCATGTTTTGACTGTTGGTGTAGCCTTGTGGTAATGGTAGAGAATGTGTTCAGCATAGACAAGGCCTTGGGTTCAATTCCCCGTATTGAAAAAAGAAAAATAAATAGGAAGAAATGATAATCCATGTGTTTTGTCAAAGATCTAATTGACAACCACATTTTATTCTATTTTATTTTATTCTGCAAAATTAGCCATTATTAAAACAGATAAATATATTGGCCATAAAATAGCAGAGTGAATAATCCTATAGTGGGTGATAAGAAAATAAGCATCTATGTATTGTTCAATTTTTTAATATAACAGATGCCTAAACTTTATACTGTACATTTAAGTCTCAATGTTGGGCTCATACTTTTTTTAAAAAATTTTTCCTAACCTGTAATGAATCTGTGGACTATAAGCTGAGATGCTACAATACCTCTAAAACTCAGAATATCAACTATAATAATAAAATGCAGCTTTCCCAGACTAGCACAGTTCCCAGCATAAAGCATGTGGTAAAGAAATATTTTTGAAAGAGATGAATAAGCAGTTCAGGTGCTTCTCTCACAAACCCAATTGCTCAGAATTTTCTTTATTGACTAATACAATAGCACTAACATTTAGATTTTAATACCATCTAAAAAACCTATGAGGCAATTGATTCTTTTTTCTGATACTGCCCATATCTCATTGGTCACCATCTCAAACCAGTTATCTACTTACTATTCCCTGAAAAAAGCATGCACTGTCTTCTCTTTCTCAAAAATGAAGGCAGGGTAGTTTCTAACTGGGTAGCCTAACCAGGTGCCCCCTCCCGGAAGCTCGAATGTCTCCCTTTATTAAGACACAACCCTCTACCTTATTTATTTATATTTCCCCTCAACCACACTGTATCTTACACATCTCTGAATACTCAGTTCCTAGTCTCCATCCTGTTGAGAGTCAGTGGATGATGCAGACATGGGATGAGATGAATGGAAGGACTCTGTGCTGGGGCAAAAGGGAGGACAATAGACACATGAAGGGTGATCTCTGCCGTCTCTGGCTGAACCTGGTCTGAAAAGCAACCACAGAGGCCATGAAGAAGCAGGCGCCAGGTTCAGGAATGGTATCAAGCAGATGCAGGAACAGCTGGCTAGAAGTGGAGTAACTGAGGTGAGCAGTGTCTGTTGTAATCCACAAGTCCTTTTTTAGAAGCATGAGTGTCCACTGAGGGCTGGGGTTGTGGCTCAATGGTGAAATGCTCATCTAGCATGTGTGAGGCACTGGGTTTGATCCTCAGCACCACATAAAAATAAATAAATTAAATAAAGCTATTGCGTCCATCCACAACTAAAGAAAAGAAAAAAAATTTAAAAAGAAAAAGATGAGTGTCCATTGAAAAGAAACTGGGTTGGGCTGTGGCTTAGTGGTTCAGGGCCTAGTGCCTAGTGCTTAGTATATAGGAAGCCCTGGGTTCCATCCCCAGCACTGCAGAAAAAAGAAGGAAACAAAGAAAGAAATTGATGTGTGAATATGATACTTAGTGTGCACTGCCCTTGTCATGTTGGTTGTCCCCTACACTCAACACCAGTGTGGAGGTGCCAACTCAGGAGGGGAATGCTGTGACCAGCCATTATAAGAGAGGGGACTGCAGATCTTCTTTCTTCCTTGATTACTAAATGCACCTTGTAGGGTGAAGGAAATGCTCCAGGGAGAATGGAGATAGCACCCCCTACCCCCAGAAAGAGCTGGCACACTGAAAAGTCTGGTAGTTGTCCTGGAGTCTGTCCTTGTCCTGGGTTCTGTGGTCACACACTTTCATCTTAATTGATGTAACTAAAGGAGTTTTTTGACGCAAGTCAGGGCACCATGATAGAGCACAGCTCATGTTTGAATGTGTATCTATTCTATTCATGACCAAGAAGCTCTGAACAAATAGAGCATGTGATGACTGGGACACTCCTGACATTGAGCAAGCTTATGAGGCAGCAGGTGGGCAGGGCACAGGGTGAGGCTCTGCACCCTGCTTCATCTGCAAACCACATTCATTAAAGCACAGGACTATTCAACAAGCCAGTGGGGGCTCTGACAGTCTCTCTCTGTAAATGGTTTAGTAGACCTGGAGCCCCACCACAGTTTGATCACAGACAACATCCAAGGTCAGAGAAGATCATTGCAGCCTAACAATTTTTTTATTCTTTTATTTATTTATTTATTTGTTTTGGAAGGAGCCACTGCTCTAGGGCCTGTATAAACAAACCCTGGCAGAATCTTAGACCACTTCATTAAGACTTAGGTTTTTTTTTCCAGTGACACCATTCATTGATTAGTAGTTAGATATGGTGGACTTATTTTTATTCTCTAGGATGCTGATTCCCTGATGCTGGCCTGTAAAAAGTGTCATCCTGTACTAAGCTATTTATACTCCACAGGGAAGAAAATGTAGTCTATGGAGGGAATCTCTCCCCCTAATTCAATGTATTCATTTAATCTGATATTATATCTTTCCTTTGTATTCTAGAGTTTAAAAAATAACCCTTCTTGCTAAAAGTATGAGTAAACAAACAAATCTGGAATGTAGATTTCAAAAGAAGACTCTTTCTTCTAAAGAATCAATATAATGAAAAACATTTATTTTGGGAGGTACTAGAGATTTAACCCAGAGGTGCTTTACCACTAAGCTGTATCCCTATCCACTTTTGTTTTTCTGTTTTGAGACAGGGACTCTCTAAGTTTGCTTAGGGTCTCCCTAAGTTGCTAAAGCTGGTCTTGAACTTACCATCTTCCTGCCTCAGCTTCCTCCTGCCTTAGCCTCCTGAGCCATTGTGATTACAAGTGTGTGCCACCACACCCGTCAACAATATATATATATTTAAAGATCTTAATTGACTTTATTTTCCATTATAGAATTGGGCAACACTTCATTCCATAAAATAGAATAAGTGTTCCCCTTTTTTTAAAAAAAAAGTGTGGCAGGACCAATCCAGGGACTGGATTAAATCTTGGAAAACAAATTTATAAAGGACATTTCTGAAACAATGGTGGAAATTGAATATGAACTGTTTTTTAGGCTGATATAATTCACGCTAATTTTCCTTTTTGCCAGGTATCTGTGTTCATGTTGTTTTTGTTTTGCAGTGCTGGAAATGGAACCCAGGGCTTCACAGATGCTAGGCAAGTGCTCTACCACTCTATGTCCCATTCCCAAGCTAATTTTCTTAGGTGAAGAATATTTTATTTCTCCTTAGGGGTACATGAAAGAGTATTTAGGGATGAAGTAGTTGGAAGGATGCAACTTTCGAAAAGTCTGCCAAAGAAAAGTTAAATAAAGCCAATGTGGCCAAATGGAAACACGCTGTGAATATAGATGAAGGGGATATTTATATTTATTATGATATTAATTCAACTTTTTAGTAAGACATTTCTTAAAAAAAAAACTTGTGAAATTTTTTGTGAACTTTATTTTTCCTTAAAATAAAGATTTTTTTTTCAAAACAAATTTTAAAAATTCAGGATAAAACCAAGAAGAAAAGCTTCAATTCTTCTTGATAAATATTTCATGGATATAACATGTTTGGGTTGTACTCTCTTCCCTGACATAAACTACTTTTTTTTCTTCTTCTTTGGGACAGAATCTTGCTATGCTGCACAAACTGCCTTGAACTGTTGGGCTCAAGTGATCTTCTGACTTCAGCCTCCTCAGTAGCTGGAACTACAGGTGTGTGCCTCTTCTTGACCAGCTTTGAACTATTTTAAAATAAAGCATTTTAGAAATAGTGCAACTATCCCCCATATTTCTGAAATTATACTCATATGTAATAATTTTTTTATATTAAAATAAAAGTTTGAGAATACACATTGATTCTTCTTCTTTAACTATTATGAGTCCAGAAATTCTGGAAGTCTATTGAGTGCTGCTCCAGGGCTTGGCTTGTGCTTTGCAGTGTTCTCCAGCATTCTTTATGACATGGCACACATAGAAGATGGTGATATTTTTATGGTCAATGGGGTGAGGCTGCTAATATCTGAAGGCGACCAGCCCAGAATCTCTGGCTGCCCCGAGGATGAAGGGTCACTCTCTTGGCGCCCCCAGGAACCATCTGGGCCACACAAATGTGCCATGGTCCACAGGTTGGGTAACTCTGCTTCTATGCACAAAAGTGCTGTGAATTGCTTTCAACATGATTTGAAACATTAGCTTGAAAAAAGTCTATTTAGTCCAATATTCTGTGGATTCATACTGAGTATACTATGACTAGGTTTAGATGTCACTGTATATTTGTGATTGCACTAAATACCAGCGCAGTTACCCATCTCTCTAACATGTTCTGTCTGCATCATCACTCATCCTAACACTTTTTAAGATGGATCTCGAGTTGTAACAATGTTAACAAAGGGGCAGACTCCTACAGGAGAATATGGAGCAATCTGAGTTCATGTTCTATCTCTGGCTTTTGTGATTCAGTCCAACTTGAATGGATTGAGATGAGGCAAGGAAATACTGTGGAAACAGAAGCCTTGACAGGGAAAGCTAACCCAGTTTAATCTAAACTTTTAAAATGAAGTATCATCTCCTATTTAAAGCTCAAAAATTTTAAGGTCTATGTGACTAATTTAAATGTAGTGAAGTTCTGTTAGAGGTCTGCTGGTTTCTTTCCTTTTTTTTTTTGCAGTGTTGGGGTGGAACCCACAGCCTCACACATGCTACGCAAGTGCTCTACCACTGAGCTGCACCCCCAGCTAGGAGGCTGTTTCAATGAAGAGAAAAGGTAGTTTTTAAATCCTTCCTGGTGCACATAGATACTTGGGGCCGTTGGTGTGGCTCAGTGACAGAGGGAGTGCTTAGTGTGTGCAAGGTCTTGGGTTTGATCCCCAGTACCACAAACAAAAATCTACAAAACACAAACCAAAATAACACAGTTACCTGGTCTTGATCCCTGAGAGATTCTCATTTAATTAGTCTTGTATACATTTTTGTGTGTGTGCTGGGATCTAATCAAGCGACACATATGCTAAGCATGCTCTGTCACTGAGCCACACCCCAGCCCTGGACATTCTAAGTTGATTTTAATGAGCTACCAGTTACTGAGGCCTAGAATCAGAGATGTTAGTAAAATACAGAGAAGCATAAACTGTTTTGCAGGAGCTGAGGGTGTAGCTCAAATGTAGAGCAGGTGCTAAGCATGCTTGAAGCCCTGGGTTCCATCTCCAACACCAACTATGAAAAAGTGTTTACAAATGTGAAATATAAGTTTTATGAAGTAACTAATACAATTTCCTTTCTGGATTCTCCTAATTTCCCAACATGGATAACTCATTCACGAGTTCCTGTGGTCTCATTTTTTTCTGTTACTCAGCAAGAACCCACATGCCTGTGACTGGCACAAAGAAATATCTGGACAGTATCTGTGTAAGAATGTGTGAGGCTGCTCTTGACAGACAATGTGCTTTCTTTTTAAAGCCAAATACTACTGCTTTTTTGTCATTTATCAGTAGAGATTAATCATGTTTTTGCTTCCTTCTTGTGAACTTGGACATCTTGGATTTCCCTGCATTGACTGAACATCTGGATTGTGTGCCAGAGAGTAGCCAGAAAATAAAGTCATTGGACCATTGCTTAATTCCAGACTCAAATTCCAACTATTTTTTTCATAATGTGAATTTGATGATCAAAATAAAACATGGAAACAAGATCATCCCAAAGTCCAGAGTAAAAGTACAAATTTGATCCTGAGGTCTGCAGGATTAGTTTAGTCTGATCTTGGAGAAGTTAAAATCATTAGACTCAGGTATCCTAATAATGATGACAATGACAAGAATGGTGGTCGATAAAACTATGACTGTCAGGATCTAACAGAAGCTATCTGTTAGACCCATTCACTCATTTAATTTTCTCTAATACTGTATTATTATCATTCCCATTTTATAGGTGGGGAAACAGACACAGAGAGACTGGTTCTAGACTTGATTTTGCCTTTAATCAACTGTGTGAGTATAGCTATATAACACTGGACCTCAATTTTCTTCTCAATTTTCTAGTTGGATTAGTGAATCTTCACGAGTGCTTTCTACTTGATGGTTCTGTAACTTTGTGAGTCATTAATTCCTAATGCTCTCTGATTTCCTGTTTCATTTAACCAAGACAATCCATTTCTTGTTTTTTTTTCTCTTCTTCTTCTTCTTTTTGGGGATACTAGGGATTGAACTCGGGGGGGGGGGCACTTAACCACTGAGCCACATCCCCTGCCCGCCTTTTTTTTTAATATATATTTTTAATTTACAGACAGGGTCTCACTGAGTTGCTAAGTGCCTTGCTAAATTGCTGAGGCTGGTTTTGAACTTGAGATCTTCCTGCCTCAGCCCCCAGAGCCACTGGGATTACAGGCATGTGCCACCCTGCCCAGTGACAATTCATTTCTTATTGATTTCGTGTAGTGACTCACTCTTTTTCTATCATTGCTCTACTTTGTATTCTATCAATCTCTGTCCCCATTCCTTCAAACTCTTCTACATTTTGACAAACTTCTCTTTTAGATGTAGATGGCTTGTCTACATATATCAACACTGGAGTTGAGGGCTCCTAAAAGGAGCCAAATTCAAGTCTTGGAACATTAGTGAGTCAAGTAATGTCATTTTCCTGAAAATAACACAGTGTCAAAATGAGAGAGAAAAGGATGAAAATGACTACAGGAACTGAAGTACCAGTTGAGTCATGACACCTCAGTGTAAGTTACTGCCTTCTTTCATACTATTTTAATGAATATTGATCGTATAACTGCTACTATAATTCTTGTGATTTAAAGAATGATAGTCATAGCATACAAACACATGAATAAAGATGCAACTAGAAAGATCAGAGTTTCCATTCTCCTTCCAAATTTGAATGAAATTGGGAAAGTAGGGTGACAAATACTCAAGAAACTTCAGAGGACTGAGGTTTTCTGTTTATTCTAAAGAGTTAGGGAAACAACGGACAGTGACTTATCCCAGAAAAACAACTATTTAAAGGCTAATCCAAATGTACAATAGCAGATTTCTAAAACACTCAGGTCTTTTTCTCTGCCATCGAAACCTTGAAATGTGTGTTTTTCTATTCTCTGTCTGCAAATATGAGGATTCTCATGGTCATTATATTAAGAAATTACATTTAAAAAAGCAAGATAGGTAGGGGTAAATATTCTCAGCTATGTATGCCTACCTGGCAATTCTAACACTCAATTCTTTATTTTATATGAAACTGTAAAGTTTGTGGATTCCTCCAAGTATTCAAGTGACTCACATCAATGAAGGCGGTAAAGATGTTGGGCTAAAACACCATCGGAAACGTCTTTGTCAGCAGGGAGCAGAAGTTATATTAATTAAGATGTACCGAGAAGGTACAGGGTACACTCCCAACTAGTCACAAAGCTATTTTAATCCTAATTAAGGATGTTCCTTCCTGGCATTTTGCAACATAGGGAATTAGAATAAAAAAGTTTGTAGCATTTCTAGAAGTAAGGTCAACAGACTCAGATTGCATCCCTTTCGCTAAGCTAGGCATATTTTGATAGACAGCTACCATTTTAATGAATCGATATTTATTCAATCTAGGTTTGGAAAAGGTTCAGAGTGAAAGGATCAGAAATAGATAAGACTCTGGTGGAAAAGTGAAGGACTTGGTTTATTGAGAAATAATCACTGACCCTATAAAGGAAGAGTATGTGGAAGGGAGGAGTTCTCCCCATACGGGAAAACTGACATGCTCTGGGACCATTGCCCTGGGGTCTGGCAGCTCAGCACACAGACCCTTGATAAGAAAGATATCAGTATATCCTTTCCCAGAAACATAAGATACCATCAGGAGTTTTATCCTTAGATAAGTTCATTAATCAGGGTACTTTGGTGATTCATTCATTATAGAAACTTAGTGTTTTTTGTATAGGTTTTGAAAACCTGATGGAATTGTCAAGAAATTTTCTCACTGTATCTCATCACATGTATAGGCTGATGGCAAATCTTTGGATGTGATGGTGAGCTGACATTTTATCCACTGTAAAGAATTTTATCCATGAACACTTTCAAGCCTTAGTGAGTGGATACAACTTTCATCATTGGAAAGAACAAGTTAAATGATTCAGGGCAAATTAATAAGAGGTAGCCTCCATGTCCTCTGGATTTTGCATTCCTGGTAAATCACTGATTTTCAAATAACAGGCACTGTGCTCATCTTCCAAGTCTGAAATGATTTCAGAATAAAGAATTTGGGTAAAACTCAGAGATTAAGTGTCAGAGCTCCTTAAAAAGACTTTCCCAAATGAGAAAAAATAAAAGAGAAAAGCATAATTGTTTGATTCATGGTGATGGAGAATATTGAGGTTGTGAGGATGAAAATACTTTTTTTTTTTTTTTGCTTTTTTCAATTTTAAAGCTGGAAGAGCATGTGAATAAGAATGGTTTGTGTTGGCACCAGCAGAATTGACATTTGGGAGAGGAGAGAGAGCTAGATTTTAGCTAGAGAACTAGATCCTGAGCTTGCTTAGTTTTACCAGGAAGCAACAAATGCAATAGAGCTCACCCTAACACCCATGTGTAACTCATGTGTACCTTTGGTTAATACTTTCTAGACCAGAACCCAGGAAATAGTAGTATGTGACATCAACATTAATTTGCATGTATAACTCTGTCCATTAAAAGACCAATAAACAGGCAGTTTAATAGGACATTATGCCACAGATTACTTTAATCGGCTCACCATATTGATTTCTGAGCATTCTCTGTTTATCAGAACAAAGTTTCATTTTTTTCCTAATTACTTTGCAATATCTTGCTGTGTTCCATGGCTTTTGCAACATATATTTTACATTATAGGAAATCCTCTACCACAATTAACATCAAACAGGTTATCACCACCAGGATTAACATGATCAAAATAACACTGACCAACTTCATGTTGGCAGAAAAAAAAATAAAGATGCAAAAAGATGGATAGATAGATGTAATATTGTTGTATGAGGGATTTTTGCCTGGATTCAATCTAAATACATCTCAAAAAATTGTAAAATAGAATCTACCAGCTAAAACTAATGAGCACAAAACTGCATTGATTTGGCCCAGGGTGGACAAATAGAACATCTGGCATATTTGGCACCAATGACACAGCTGGCATTGTTGGAAACGTTTCTGCAGAAGGTACAGATGCAGAAATGGGAGAATTGGTACAAACAGTGCAGATGGAACAGTTGGAACAGATGACAGTGGGCAGAGCTGGCGATGCTGGCACAGGTGTCATAACCTCAACAGCTGGCACAAGTTGTGACAATCCTGGGATTTCTTAGTACAAGGCACATGTTCATTTTGGCTTTGGCTGCAGAGAGATAAGAGCATTTTATAATTAGTAAATGTGCCATTTAAAAAAGAACTTTTTTCCCCTCCATCCTTAAGGACATCCACCTCCAACTGTTAAAGCTTGGAATGTAGAGCATTTTTGCAAATTAGAATTTCCCCGAGAAAGTCATAATTGATAAATACAGATTTCATAGAAGAGGCAATTAGATATTTTTGTTCTGGTATAGATAAAATTCATGAATGGGATTTCTCCATAGAAGTTTTGTGGGGAATAAAGGTCAGATTTTTGGAAGTGAAAGTACACTTTGCATTTAAACAAAATTTATTTGTTATCAAATTAGAGGGTTGTTTGTTTCTGATGTATAGTGAATATTTCTCATTTATATGAAATTTCTGTAGAGTCACACTCAAAGATATGGCACAGAATTAGAAACCTGTCTACAGAACAGGTTGGGAAAAGAGAAAAAATACTGGAATATAAAATATGGAGAAATCATGATATTGCCACTTTCAAATACCAATGGGACTTGGCTCCAATTTCATCTAAAAATGCTTTAATTTGGGGAGTGAATTAAAAATACAATATAATATAATCTTCTAGGTAATGACAGTTAATACCAGATGAAAAGTTGAAAGAACAAAGCAACTTGTTAGGTAGTGGCTAGAAATTATTATTTTCTTATTATGTTTTGATTGTAACTAAAGTATGTTTTTATCATGAAGAAACCAAAAACTACTATTTAATTGTAAAAGAATAAAAACTTCACAAGGGATTAAGTAATAGGATCTTAATTTTTAAAGTCCTTTGAGTTTTTTCTTTCTTTTCTTGGCACTTTTTTTTTTTTTAACCCAGGGTTTTTTAACCACTAAGTCACATCACCACCCCTGTTTACTTTTTATTTGAGATAGAGTCTCACTAAGTTGCTGAGGCTGGCTTTGAACTTGTGATCCTCCTGCTTCAACCTCCCATGCAGTTGGGATTATAGACCTGTATCACCATGCCTGGCCTAGGTTCTTAATTTTTAAGCACATTCTCTTGAACGTAGTGGGTTCTCATAATCTTGTTGAATAAATTAACCTACAGTCTAAAAAATATTAATATTTAGAATTTTAAAAAATCAATAATCACTCTTGGTATTAATGTATAATCTTCTAATGGGAATAAACAAAACAAAACAGGCCTCAGTCTTCCTTAAGGCCTCAAATTTTACACATACAAAAAATATATAATAATTTACACACACATTTTAACTGTCTTCCTTCCCCCAAGGGACATCATAGATAAGGAAAAACTGGTTGGATGTTATCAATTTTATGTTCCCAAGAAAATTCAAAATTCTCTAGGTTTTCCAGTTTATTATGAACTAAAATAAGCATAATAAATCAGCTTCCATTCATAATCAAGGCAAAACAGTGAATGTTTTATATGTATGCTGAGACTTTTGGGAAACCACTACAATAAGGGTTAAGGATTTCTTAGGAGATGTCAAGTCCATGACCATTGAAAACCTGCTGTCTTTGTTTCCTGCATATTCTTACCTATATTTAATAAAAACAACAGTTTAAAGTCATTTAAACTTATCTGATTTCAATTTCTTTGTCACTTCTATTTTGTTATAACCTCATGTTGAACCCGACTAAACTATTCTTGTTATTCAGAACTTTAGTTCTATCACTTAACTTTTATTTTTTTAACTGAGCTCACAAAAATGTTTCTGCTTAAAACAGATAAAATACATTAATGTGTTAACTATATTTTTGCAACATAGAGCAAGTAAGAGACGGAGGAGGAGGCAAGAAGGCTTACTGTTCCCTCTGGGCACAAAGATGATGACAGATGGGTCAGTTCACAGGAACAGGCTGGAAATGTCCATCTTCACTTGGTTGAAACACCACTTCATGGCTGAGACTCAGATGAACATTGCTTCTAATCAATAAGTACTTTATGAAAAATGATCAATTCGGGGGTCTAACAAAGAAGGGTATTTCCAGGTTTTGGCATTTGAGAGGTCGGCAAAAGTTTTTCTGAAGGGTAAGGATGAGGGTGAATCATTCCTTTGAGCCTCTGCCTTCTTTAGGAATTAAATGAAAATTAAACATGAAAGATGCAATCTGCTGCAGCAATTTGATTCCTCCATCATTGTCCCAGCCACTGTCTATTTCTAAGCACATTGAACTTTCCAATTTATTGGCATCTCATCTTATGTAAATATCCTTTTCCTTCTCTTAGCTCCAAGACATCAGGATGTGCTTTTATTCCACCCTTCAAACAGTTGCTCCACATTATGCCTCTCCGCTGTCCCTGGAGGGCTTTGAAGAGCTATGTGAGCTGGGATTTATGGGGGTAGGGTGTGAGCGGGGTTCTTTCATGTGGAGCAGCTTCTCATCTCCACATGGTAACTTGGGATACATATTTTTCCTGGGCTCAAAAAAAAAATGTTATGTATATCTGTTATGTTGGAGAGGTAGCGAACAAAAATAAAGTATAACCATCTGAAATAAAACCATTTAAAAGTGCAAAACAAAAATCCAAGGGAAATTTATACATTAATTTCAGAACTTGAGAAAATTGGATATTCAGACATCATCTCCTTCTATCTTTCCCACATTCTCCTGATGTATTAGCCACAGTCCCTAAAATCCCAGCCCTAGCTCCTCTTTGGAGTCATGCACATTAGCTCATGCAGTGGGTATAGCACCAAGGTGTGTTATCAATGAGCTCCTTTGTGTGAAGGTAATGTTTTCCATTCCTTGCTTCACCATGGGAGACTGTGTGACAATGATCAAGATTCAATGACAGGGGCTGGGGGTGTAGGCCAGTAGTAGAGCACAACATGCATGGTGCCCTGGGTCTAATCCCCAGCACCACACCCACATGAACACACAAAAGATGCAATGACTCAGCAATAAAGTGAGCCACTCTCATTGGAAGTGGGAAAGGAGGGAAGGAGATACAGGTAAATACTAGATGGGTATATATAAATATTCATTTAATGGAATCAGAGTAGTCCTACAAGGAGGTTATTTTACTCTTGTTTCATTGTAGCTTATACTCAAGTTTATTATTGGTGATCTATGATTTAGAACTTGCAAACAAATCAAGATTTTAGCTACTATCTATTCTCCAAAACTATTGTGCTGATACAAATACAGTGTGAATACATCTTCTCTTTTAAAAATGTTTCAGTTTGAAAAAAATATATAAAACATATAAAAGAAGTAGATAGGGTGTTGACTCAGGTACTTATTACCTCGTTTAATAATTACTTACATTTTGCTAATTTTGTTTCATCTTTCCCCCACTTTCTCCACCTTTCCTAGAGTATTTAAAGAATATTCAAAATGTCATGTCACCCTGAAATACTAATACAATATTCATTCCTAACCAACAAGGGCAACTTTTCAAAACTACAATAACCCAAAATAGCAGTCGTGTGTTCCTTCAACATGAACTCATTCCTAATCCATCTCTGGGTTCTCCTGCTTATCTCAGAGGTGGTTTTTATAGTTGGTTTGTTCAAATCAGAACCCAAACAAAGTTCTGATTATGTTTCTTAGTTTTATTAATTGACTTTTTTCATTTTATTGGTTAGATAAACCAGGTCATTTGTCCATACACTGTCTTACATTCTATTGGCCAACAGTTTGCTTATAAAGATATTTATAGCCTGGTCCTCTGTCCACTGAATCTCCTGTAACTCTTATCTACATCTCTAGACTTGATTAGTTTCAGGTCCAATTTTTAGATAAGAACACTGTGTAGTTGGTGCTGTATACTTCCTATTGCATCACTTTATGGGACACAAACTATTTGATTATTCCATTTTTATTGACATTGAAAATTTTCAGTGAGTTCAAATGGTATATATTCTTGATTTTGAAGACTATATTCATCTATTCTCAAGCTTCTTTCCATATATGGATATTGCTAATTTTATCTCAATATCTTTTTACTGAGATATATATAGATTATTTTAGGTATCCTCTTGGCTAAATGAATTTAACTAATTTGTTTTCATTATAAACAAATATTCTTTGATATATACTTTATTAGCAAACAGCCAATGGAAAAATTAACTTTAAGGACACACACACACACTCCTGGAGTTTCTTATAACATGTTTTACATACACTGTTCTTATCTATATATCCTTGGAGACTAAGTCTACATAATAACATGCTTTGTGTGTCCAAGTGCACAGGCCATTTGCAGGTTGACTGATGAATAATAGATTAGAGTACCGAAGATCAGTTAGCAATTGCAGGACTCAGAGTGAATATCTGTAGTCTGGTTAATTTCAGCTATATTTGCAAAAAAAAAAAAAAAAAAAAAAAAAAAATTTAGGTCAACTATTCATTGATATAATCATTTCAATATGATAGTTGTTCCATTGACTTGATTTTTACTTCAAATCCTTGGTAAATAAATAGAATACATGACATGCAGATGCTAATGCACAGTAAGTGGGGAATAGAGTTACTTTAGATTAGATAGAGGGGAGTGCAGGGAGGAGAGGGGGTGTGGAGATAGGAAGGATAGTAGAATGAAACAGACATTATTACCTTATGTACATATGACTACATGACCAATGTGATTCTGCAACAATTACAATCAGAAAAATGAGAAATTATACTCCATTTATGTATGGTATATCAAAGTGCGTAAGTGTATTCTACTGTCATGTATAACTAATTAGAACAAATAAAAAAAACAGAATACATGAAAATATAGCAAAAGATTTCGGAGTGGTTAAATGATAGAATAACTCCAAAATAAACATTCAAGTTTGAAATCCTATGAAAAATATACACTAAAATGATTAGTTGAAATAGATAATGGCTGAATAAATAAAATGAAAAGTTTATGAAATTAAGTGTTTAATAGCTATTTAAAATATTTTAATATTTGAAATTCTTAGTGTTTCTTTGAAAATGAAGGTGTAATATCACTGGACTAGGATTAAGGAACACAAAATTGAATGTTTTCCAGTGATGATTGATAATAACTATAGACAATCTCTGTAACAATAAAACATTTCAAATTTTTTAAAAATCTTAATTAGGAAAAATGTCTTATTTTTGTACAAAGATTGAGGTTTCATTTTATCATTTCATTTGATCATTATGATAACCTGATGGGAAAAGACATTTGAACAGATGAGAGATCAGAGAGGGAGAAATCAAATACCTTATGCAAGGTCATATAACCAATAAAAGACAAATCCAGTTATCAGGGTCAATGCTCAATCCAATTTGGACTTACTTCATTTTGTTCTACAAAAAACATTTACCTTTACTTTTTCCTACAGATGCTCTGAAGCTGGGCCTGTCCAAGGCACTGTGGAAGATTCCAGTTTGAGAATATATCACCTGCTTCAGGGTTTCAGGAAGCTTTGGTATCAGAAGATTTCCACAGTCTATTTCCCATTTATCTGAAAGAGGACATTTGTTTGCCTTTATTATTCTTGTCTCTCTAAGATATCTCCATCTTTAAAAGCTCCCCACTCCCTTATTTTACTGACAGGAAAGCTGGAATTTTATGTCGTCTTCTCCTTTTCTGTGTTTCATTTATGAGAACAGAAAAACAGTTGGAGAGAGGCAAGGTATACCACTTTTGTAAAATATTCATAAGATTCGCTAGCTAATGTGATTCTCTCCCACCAAAATATGAAAGTTTTCCCTGGAAGACATATTTTTATTGTAGTTTTTTTTTTTTCCTTCCTAATGTTTGTACACCCTATGTTGGAAAGGATTTCTACATTAAGCTCCACAAATTTTCAACATGACTTCTGACAGATTTGATTAAAAAAAAAAAAAAACCCTGATACTGTCTTTCATGTTCTCCTGAAATATAAAAAAATACATTTAATTAGAAATCATTCTGGTTAAATATGTGTAAGTAGAGATATGCATTGTTTATCTTAAGAGGTTTTCCTAATCTTGTAAAAACCATGACTGTTAAAATTGGGAAGTAATATTTTCTCATTGATTAGTATCTGATTTGGGGGCCTTTTTTCTGGATATGGAGAAAGTATATGGTGCTTTTGAGACAATTGCGAAAGTGGATATGGGGAAAAATTAAAAACTTGAAATTACTAAGCCCTCTCAAAATAAACAGATTAGAAAACAAACAAACAAACAAACAAAAACTCTTCAAAGTTCTACGGTTCATAATCATTATAAAAAAAAAGGTTTTCCAGTCATTTCATTCACTTTAAAAAACAAAGTGGAGCTGGAGGTGTGGCTCAGTGGTAGAGCTCTCGCCTATCATGCCTGAGGTCCTGGTTTGCATCTCCAGCCCTGGGATAAACAAAGCAGAACAAAACAAAAAACAAAGTGAATTGTATTTTAATTATGATGACAACAACAAAATCAGAGTTATAAGGAAAAAAATCTTAAATGTTTAGCTATCAGAGTGTGATTTGAAGAAACTCGGGAATCTTTAAGAATAACAAAATTTACAAAAACAATCTTTGATGAATTGAACATTGAGAAGCTATCTTGCATTTTGACCTCCTTGAATCTAGAACTCTCTTTGCTTTTTATCACCCCCTCTTTGGGTCCACTCCCTCAATAAAGTTGATTTCCTTTTTATCATCTGACTCTAAATTTGAGCCATTTCTTCTTTCCTCTTCCTCTTCTCAATCTCCATCTTTACAATGACAGACTGCATTCAATAATTGCTGTCTTTTGTAATTGTTCTATCTCCAAATTGGCTGATTAGAGGAGAGACACAGCTGTCCATCAAAATGGTGTAAAGTGGCTGAAACAGCCATCCCCTGAGCTGGAGAAAGTTAATTGCACTTTCTGAGGCTATCCTAGTAGGACAGGCACTGAGAAGGGCCCCGGGAATCCCTGTTAGTGTTATATTTTTCCCTGAGCATGTCCATTTGTAACCTGGAAAAAAAATGTAGTAAACAGCATGTTAATTAGATTTTCAGATGAAATTAAATCAGGAAGCTCTGGAAACACACCAGTGAATAAAGAGAAGTGCTATACAGGTTTTCTGAGGTTAAAAATATGGAAAGAATCAAATGATATGAGAATTAAATCAGACAGGTATAACTCCAGTGCTCTGGGGAGGGGTGGGGAGGGAGCTGCAAAAGTTAGCAGCAAGAATGGAAAATCCAGAAAATAGTAATGCCGGAAAAACCAGGGGGAGAGGGGACAACAAATTAGATGTGTTTGCAATATGCCATGGAAGCTAATGTGAATTGGGACTGTAAGTGTGGAGACATCACATCATGGGAGAGGGGTAGAGTAATTTAGTGAATTTGGCAAAAACACACCTGGAATATTGTGTTCAGGTCTGCGTATCTTGGGAGCAGACAGATATAGAGGAGCTAGAGGGAAATCAGCATAAAGCAACAAAAGTGATTAGTGTATATGGGCTGATTTATGAGAAAAATGGACTGTGTGATTTGGCAAAAGAAAAAAAAAAAGAGTAACAAGAATGGGAGCATTTAAATTTAAGAGTATTGTCCTGATTTTTTTTTTGCCTATTATACTACCCAAGAATTCTTAAAGTATAATTTACAATAAAAGCATGTACTGGAGTTTAAATTGGAGGACCAAAATTTATAAGAAAGAAAACTTCTTGAGAATAAAACCAGGAGATGATTAAAGTATCTCTTGAGGGGAGTGAAAGGAAAAAGGAAGGTCATGGCTGGAAAATACGAGTTTACATTGTTACCATACTTTTCATTCCAAAGCTATTAGGTTTGCACTGACCGTGACCCTTGGACACTGAAAAATTAAATGGAACTGCCATCTACCAAAACTTCAGAAATCTTCCTGGATGCCTTTTTCTCTACAAAGTTCCTCTCAGAAGTGGCCATATTTTTTAATATTTGGTTTTAGCATATTTCCTATACAAATGCTTGTTTCGGGTATCTTGGGCTTTCCTTCCTTTTTGGTGCCTCTGATATCTGCAAAGGCAGTGACCAAATGCAACAATTGATCTGCCATAGTATCTCTGTGGGTGGCTGGTGGCTGTCATTTAATCTGACAGTTGACTTCTGGTAGCAAAAGAAAGATAAATGTAATTTAAAAAAAAATCTCAGAACCATAGCTGGAGGAGCAGCATTTTGTACTAGCTAATGAGGCTAATTTGTTCTTAAAATACAAGTTGCTGTGCTTCTTAAATTAAAATTCACTTCTGATGTAAATACAGAAGATATAAATACAGAGAAGCAATGTATGCTGTATTTTTTTTTTAAGTTTTGCAATTTGGAGCCCATTCTGAGAGGAACTGTTAGAAAATGATTTTATTCTGGAAATTTGGGGAGATTGGTACTTCCTGGCTTCAAAGACTTGGAAGGATTAACATTAGTTTTATAAGAGGAAATGGCGAGATGATTTCTTCCTAGCTAGAGACTGTAAAGAGCATTGTTCTAGAGATTATTTTGTAAATCATGATTCTCAACTTTCTCATCTGAAAAATGAACTTGGGGGAGTGTATTACTTTCAAAGTAATTAAAAAGTGCACCGACAAATGGTTTATTAACATTTTGACATTTAATTAAATTTGCCCAAAAGAAAGTTCTTATTACTATATCAAAGGGGTTCTCTTCTTCCTCTTCACTGTGGTGGGGAAGGTCATTATTCTCGTGAGATCTTCCCATAGAAGGTTTTTTGTATTCTTTTCTTTTTGACTGCTATAAAAACCACAGTGGAGTCTTTAGATAAATTAAAACAAACAATAAAAGGGAAGACCTTAAACTAAATGGCATTAATTTTCCAAATACTCTTCCATCAGCTATTTAAAATAACAGTTTGGACCACATTTTAGAAGAAATTGATACTCTTTTAAAATGAGTCAATAACATTTAATGTCTAAGCTAACAGATTATACGGAACAGTTATCTGAAGTCTCATTTAACATCTAGTTCATTTAAGGAATTTATGCTACCCCTTTCCCCAGGCTTTGCTTAATACTGGGCTCTGATTTTTTAGCACATAACAGAAAAATTAGTTTCCCTAGCTTTATTTCCACATAAGTTCAGATCATTGGACAAGGAAAAGCTATGCTATTTATATGACAGAATTGATAAGCTTTGTCTGAGTTTGAATGCATCCCCAACATATAAACTTTTCTCTGATACCAATAATTCATGTTAAAACAATTAAAATCATTACTCAGAGGAACTTAATTTGCTGTTCACTGACAAATCTTTGTCTCTGTAACAGACCAGATGAGAGCCACCACACTTTTAAAAATAGGAGCACCGGAACTAAAGATTTATTTTTTTCCCTTTCCATTTAGCTTTGGCAGTTTCTTTAAAACTTGCTTCCTTCCTCTACTTTTTCTGCTTTACTTTAAAATGGTTGGAAAATTCTGGAGTAGCCAATGGTTAAAGTTGGAGGAGGTATCTGCCATAGGAAAGTAAGAAGGCATCTTTGTGCAGTGTCTAGCCGGCATTTGAAGGTACTAATGTGCTAGACATGTTTTCATAACCAAATGAAAACTCCTTATGACAGCCCCCAAGACATTGCCTGCTCTGACAGCTGTCCACATCCCCAACTGTGTGCAGTACCACTGTCCTCCTGAGTCCACTCACCCGGGAGTGCTTTTCTCTGGCTTGAATATTATGCTCCTTTTCTGCCCAAGGGACTTTGCACGTACTGTTTGTTCTGTTCTATAGCCTTCTCCTAACTCAAGTGCTGGTTCTTTCCCCGATTGAGGTGTCAAAATCACTGTTTCAAAAAGCATGTTCCCATGTGTTCAGTTTCAAATAGCCCCCAGGCTGCTATCTTCCCAATATTATTCTCTAGCGTACCACCCTACTGTTGCTCCCTCCTGTCTGATCCTCCTCCTTTTTCTCTATACCCCTCAGCACAAATATCACCTGTTTATTGACTGTTCCCTCCCCTAAAATGCACATTTTATAAGAGCAGAGGACTCTTCGGCTTTGTTCTTGGCATTTTCTCCAGTGCTGAGAATAATGCTTTTCTCCTAAAGTTGGGCCAATGTTCCTTAAACGGTGGGCAAGATTTTAAAGAAATATCTCATCACACATTTTCAAAACCATTTCTATTTGTGGAAAGGGAGAGGGAAAGAGACATTAAAAACAATGGTCTTGGGACTGGGGTTGTGGCTCAGTGGTACAGCACTTGCCTAGCATGTGTGAGGCACTGGGTTTGATTCTCAGTACCACATAAGAATAAATCACAAATGTATGAATTGTCAAGATCATTGTACTGTCATGTGTAACTAAGAAAAAAAATTAAAAAAGAATAAATCAATAAAATAGAGGTCCATCAACATCTAAAAAAATTTTTAAAATAACTCAAAAACAAAACAAAAATGGTCTTAGGATGTACTCAACATGTGTTTTTTTTTTGTTTTGTTTTTTGTTTGGTTCTGGTTTTGATGCTGCTAATTGAACCTGGGGCCTCTTGCATGCTAAGCATGGGCTCTATTACTGAGCTATATCTCCAGTCAAGGGGTGTTTATTAACTGCAGATACACTGAGGTATCATGACATAATAAACATTGCCAACTTGAGTAAACTCATCTGAGTATATACATGGATGCCAGGGTACTACCATGAAAAAGGCAAGAAATCCTTAGGTTGGTTCTTGTAGATGCAAAGGAATTGGAGAACTAACAAAACAATATGAGCTTGAAGGTCCTTGAGGCCGAGAGCCTTTGTTTCAGTGATTCTTGGGGATCCTCTGAAACAATTATAGGGCCTAGAACACATTCATAGCCTGTGAGATGGGGTGTTAGGTAAACATAATAGTGACTACACTACAGAAACTGTTAAACAGAGCAAAATGGAATGAAGTACAGATGCCAGAGAAACGCCAATGGGAAAGATGTGTCATAGGTTCTATTCTCAAAAAGCATAACCAGCACAAGGCTCTAGAAACTGTGCCTTTGCCTTCCCCAATCACTGAAGTCTAAAAGGAGAAATTAACCCATGGATACAAATGAAAGAACCCAGGCCTGTTTCAAGTGCATAAAGAAAACAAAAACTGCATCCCCCTAGCCCAGTAAGTCTAAATCCTCATAAGGACTCCTGGTCAGCCATTCTATGATTATAAAGAAAGTGAAGAAATCTTGCCCAGGATCATTGCCACAGGGGCAAGGAGAAAATCTGTCTCTAAAGCAGCAGTGACTAAAAAGGTCAAGTGTCATTTAAATGCTGTACAAACGCTAACTCCTGAAATCCCCATCACAACCCTCTGAAATATGTACTGTTATATTCTCCAGTTTTGCAGATAGGGAGACCAAGACACAGAAAGGAGAAGCAATTTCCTCAAGATTAACCAGGAAGTAGCCTATATTTGAACCTCAACATGTGGCTCTAGAGCTAGTAGAGGCTGATATCGCTCATCTCTGACATTATTATTTGTCCTTTATTTTTGACACTGTGGATTGAATCTGAGGCCTTATGAATGCTAGGCAAGTGCTCTGTCTCTGAGCGATATCCCTAGTCCCTGAGACCTTGGCCTTAAGGAGAGGGGCTTTTGCAGCCTTCTCAGGTATATCCTGTTATTTCTGAAAGTAGGAAAACTAGTCAAAGGTTACAGAGTAATTTAAGGGCCTAAAAGTGCTTGAGAACCATGATAGAATGTGTAGGAACTGGAGGTTTAGCTCAGTGGTAAATCATGCACAAGGTCCTGGGTTTAATCCCTAGCACTGGAAGGGGAAAAAAAAGAAAGAGAAGTAATGATCCAGATATGCCTCAGCTGCCTCCAGCAGGGTTTGATGAAAAGGAGCTTCTTTCTGCAGGTGCGGCAATGTTCCATGTAGGACACAACAACATGCATTTATGATGTTCTGAGTAGGGTCCACTTGATGTCTTCTTTTACTACCCTCCAACTGATGCTTCTCAGCACTAGTCCCATGGGTCCTGCACATACTAGGAGATGTGGCACAGCTGAGCAAAAAGGACATGGACCTGGGAATTGACAGTCCTGCATGTGAAACCTGGCTTGCTAGTTAGCTTCATGACTGTTGACAAGTGATTTCACTTCTCAGTGTCTCCTTTTTCTCACCCATTGATAAGGTTAGGAAGACTTACCTTCAAGAGCTATTGTGGGCATTGTTAATGAAATAAGACATGTGAAAATGTCTACCTCAGGGAAAACATTCAATACGTGTTAGCTCTCTCTCCAGCCAACCAGACTAAATCCCTACCAGTAAACAACTGAAATTGTGTTCAAGATCTTGCATGGTGGCTGGGCGTGGTGGTATATCTGTAGTCCTGGCTATTCAGGAGCCTGAGGCAGAAGGATTGTTTGAGCCCAAGAGTTTGAAGTCAGCCTGAGCAACATAGTTATTATTAAGGGCCCCCATCCCTTAATAATAATAATAATGATAATGATAATAATAATAATAATAAGGAACTGGGGGTATAGCTCAGTAGTAGAGCTCTAAGCATGTGTGAGGCACAGAGTTCAATCCCCATTACCAAAAGGGGAAAAAATAAAAAAGATCTTGCATGGTGTCCAAGTTTTTCAGCAGGGGACATGGCACATGCGAATTTATCAATTTGTATTTGTGTGACAGTAATGAAGAACACAGAGCACAATTCTAAAATCCATGTCAGTATTATTATTTTCACATCAGAATTATTATTAAAGGTACAGAAGATCCAAGTCTAGGGATGCCGGCATTTGATGAACGATGATGGAGAACAATGCCTACTCTGTTGGCAAGAAGAGAGTTAAGGCAATTAAACTGGATTTTACCCCTCTGGAGTCCAACATTTGTTTCTCAAAGTACAGTGAGTTACACAGATAGCACATAATGTACCAATAATGAAAATAACTCTGTGAACAGCACGGAAGTAAGTTGGGGCTACTTCCACCCACACAGAGATGAATTTTATGTTCACAAGCCCAGTGGAATATAAATGAATTGCTGTATATGAGAAATCAGAAACAAGAGGCTGAGACTCTGGGGCATACCTCAAGAAGAAATCTGAGCCTTTTTTCTAATCTCCATCTCTCCAAAGTAAGAGCAAGGAGACAAGGATTCCCTCCCTGCAGGGGTCAAACTGATTGTGATAAATTCTGTGCATGGTATGAATGAAAGCTTGCCTTTCGAGGCCCTCAGTATGGATAGCCTCTGGTTCTCATCACAAACTCTCTAGATGTCCTCCTGTATGTCCTTATTTAGGGCACGATTCAGTGGCAGCAGGTGTTTGTTCATTTTGATAAATGTCAGCTTCTTAACATTCCCTTTGGAGAGGGAAGGGTGACAGACATTGATCCTGCCCTCGCTGAACTGAAGGGCCTTTCACAGAGCATGTTGGAGGGAGAGCAGCTTATCTACCTCAGAGCCATGTGGGCTGGAGCTGGCCCTGACTCCCTCTTCCCTTGTCAGTTAGGGACAACTCACCACCTGCAGACATGCTCCAGATGTCCTGCCATCAACTGGCTGATGTAGACTCTAGGGAGCCCCCAGTCTCCCATGATATGCAAGGAGACAGGAAACCTAAGGCTTCCAAGTGATGCCCCAGGGGTTTCAGAAGTGCACTAATGCACTAATTGAGTATCACTGTTCTCCTGTCTGTCGTGCTGCTTCCATCCCTACCCACTCCTCTTTTCTTGGATGCTTGCTTTCTGAGGGCTCACTTAATCAAATATCCCACTCAGGCAATTGAATGAGTGTTGAATTATACGACACGCCTAGGCGCTGTCCAAGGTATCAGAGTGAGTTACTGAAAATTTCTGTTTACGACGAGTGGGTGTTCTCCATTAAAAAAAAAAAGTTAATATATATTTTTTTTAGCTGTAAATGGACGAATATCTTTATTTCTGTCTATTTATTTTATGTTGTGCTGAGGATTGAACCCAGTGCCTCACATGAGGCAAGTGTTCTACTGCTGAGCCTCAACCCCAGAGGTACTCCATTTTTTATTATGTGCAATCTCCTTACAGATAGAAAGGATAATGATAGATAAAAAATAAAGTTATTAAGCTGGGCATGGTGATGCATGCCTGTAATCCTGGCGGCTTGGGAGGCTGAAGCAGGAGGATCGTGAGTTCAAAGCCAGCCTCAGCAAAAGCAAGGCACTAAGCAACTTAATGAAACCCTGTCTCTAAATAAAATACAAAATAGGGCTAGCGATTTGACTCAGTGGTTGAGGGCTCCAGAGTTCAATCCCTGGTACCCCCAAAATTTATTAAAAAATAAAGTGATTAAGCAGTACTAATGGAGAAGTTCTTTTGGGGGAGGGATACCAGGGGCACTTGACCACTTGAACTCAGGGGCACTTGACCACTGAGTCACATACCCAGCCCTATTTTGTATTTTATTTAGAGACAGGGTCTCACTGATTTGCTTAGTGCCTCTCCATTGCCGAGGCTGGCTTTGAATTCATGATCCTCCTGTCTCCGCCTCCTGACAGGATTACATGTGTGTACCACTATGCCCAGCTAATGGAGAGTTTTGAGACAAAATGCAATGAAATTTTGTGACATTCCACGAAGATGTCTTCCCCATATTTATTTAAAAATTTTAAGGGAAGCATCAAATTGAGGTGCGTTCAACATGGAAATCCTTCTTAATCAATTGAAAAGTATTGGTTGATGACCTTTTGTGTTACAGTACTGTTATAAGTCTTGAGAGAGACTTAGAAGAAGTTGAGATGTGGTTCAAGCTTTCAGGAAATTTATTATCAAACTAGTTAAGGAAACAATGTATACATGTAAAGCAATCCAAACAATATAAGGTTTAGTGATATTTTTAAGGGAAAAATAAATAAATCCTTTACTTTTAAGTTCTTTAGACTTAAACACAGTCTTGGTTAATATAAACCCCATGATTTTTCTTCTAATCTTGTTGTTGTTGTTATGGCAAACATACATATAACATTTACCATAAAACCTTACCATTTTGAGGGTACAATTCTGTAACATAACTTCTACATTTTGTACAATTCACGCCACAGAATAGATGAATAAATTAGGAAAGATGGAAGATCAGCGAAATCAACCTCATGCTCTCCAAGAAGTGTGACCTGAGTTCTTAGTCAAGATAATGGCTACAAATGGGATAGGTGAAAGGGTCAAGTGAAAGTACATCATGGAACATCAACAGGATTTCCCTGACTATCCACATCGAGGTTGAATACTTTTTTCTTTTGTGGTTACTTGAATGTGAAATAATGAATTATAAACCAACAATTCTGATAAATGTGAAAATTTAGAATAAAAAATCTTAAACAGATCAAGAACTTGAGGGTCATTTTGCAATCTGGTTACAGCTTTTATTTTAAGACAGGGAATCAAAAAAAATTTCCCACTGATTGTCACAAAGAATAGTTCATTAAATATTGCTGTTAATCAAAATGGGTTTCAAACTTTTTAGTTTTCTATTTAATAAATGATCCACTCTATGAAAACATTAACAGAGATGGAAACTTCTGATTCAGTGATGGCAGAAACAAAACTGAGCCAAGTTTTGGGAGCACACAGGCAAGGGTTTAATTGGGACTTCAGCTGAGAGGAGACAGCATTGATCATAGAACCAGACTACTCCATGAACAAAGAGAGATGTAAGCTTTTGCTGATTTTCTGGGGTGGGTTAAAGTCTGGTAATTTTCCACTGGACAGTGGCATGACTCCTAAAGATGTGTATTCTTGCACAAGACTCAGACCCCTGGAAGGCCATGGTCAATTTGTCCCAGGAACTGCTGAATTACTCTTGCAGCTGGCACCATAATCTTATGCAAACATCCTGGCCTTGTGGCTCAATCTGAGCCTTATGATAGGGCTTCAGGACATTGAGTGCTTGGATTTCTATAGCTGCTCAAAAAGCCCAAGGATGAGGTAGAAGAAAACATATACCAACTCCAATGGGAAATCAAAATATCTGCATTCTAAATGGAGTAGTGTCAGCCCCAAAAGGTAAGGCTGCAAAGTGCACAGACATGAAGAAAGGGATACCAAGCCTTTCCTCTACTTCCAGTCACCTATCAGACATTTGCAGGACCAAGTGAAGAGCCGGTGTTTTTAGTAAACAGGCCTCAAGTGCCTGAAAAGTAACGTTGGCAACTATTATCATTGTAACCCACATGTTGTAGGTATTACCTACAAAAAAGTTAGTGGGAAACTAGTATTGTATTGCCCACCTGTATGACCTCTAAAATTAGTGATCTTTAGTTGACTAAGAACAAATGAAGTTAGAAGGTTTATTTAGGGTTTCCTCTGCTAATAATTTCATCTTGTACAAACATTTTGCTTCTCTGTTTTATCAGGTCTCATCACAGTTCTTGTTAAAAGAGCACTGGAGTAGTAAATAACATGCCATGCTTAGAAGGGGTAATAGCTTATTGCACCCAAGGGTTTATTTTATGGTCCCAGCCTTTTGTTCTACCACAGTGTTTTCTGACTGTCTCAAAGGTGACAGTTACTCTATCATCTATTTGCAATTGGAATAGTTACTGAAATCGTCTCTTTTTGTGCAAAACTGAAATTTTCTATAAAGGTTATCTTTCTAACCACAAATTTGACCTTCTCGAAAGGTATGTATATATCATGGTAAGGGAAATGCAAAGCAAGACAAAATGGAACAAAAATATAAACAAATTTCAAGACCACATTCTAATCATTGTATTATTGAGAGTGGCAGGGCCAAGCACAGGAACAAAGAATCAGATCTCCTGGGTTCTAATCCTGATTATGGCACTTAATCTCCTTGGCAAAGTTACCCTATTACACTATAGTCTCCTTATCTAAACCAGCCACATGAGCTACACCGTCCTCTCCATTAAATGTTGGGTGAACTTACAGAAAATGGAGATAGAGCCTGCTCTTTCAAACTTGCAGGATTTTGTTGAGTATCAAAATGAACCATGGCATAATAACAAGATGAAAAATATTATTATTAATACAGAAGCCATTTAGAGAATTTAAGAGTTACTAATTTGGAGGAGTTGGATGTGGGATCTCTCTATGTTGCCTGGGCTGGTCTTGAACTTCTGGGCTCAAGCCATTTTGCTCCTTCAGTCTCTCAAATAGCTGAGAGTAGCTGGGACTACAGATGTGCCATATCACACCAAACTTAAGAGTTACTCTTTTATATATATATATATATATATATATATATATATATAGTAATCTTTCACTGAATTTTTTTAGAATTATTTAATGCTACTTTCATTTTTAAAATTTATTTAAATTAGGTATATATGACAGCAGAATGCATTTTGATTCATTGTACAATTGTAGCACAACTTTACATTTCTTTGATTTTATGTAATGCAGCATTGTACCATATGTGCAGTCATACATGTACCTAGGGTAATGATGTCCATCTCATTCCACCACAGAGTTGTTCTTGAGACACATTTGGATCACAGAGGAGAAGACTGGGCTCTTAGTTTTAATTCTAGGCATGATTTTAAAATTGTCACCCTTGTGACCTTGGACTTTTTTTTCTATCACCCAGATAAACTTGTTTCCATGTGTGTTTAACCATGACTCTCCCATTATCTTTCTCCACACAGAGCCCCTCAGGTGGCATTCACATTGAGTAGAGTGATTTTTTGTTTTCAAAAAGGGAAATTTTACAAATAGTGCTTCACTTTTATTTCAGCTTGAGCTGTTTTCTCCTGGGAAAACAGCTTTTTGCTTGGCAAAAATGGATGTGAAGCATTGGCGAAAACGAAAGGCCGTTTTCATTGCAAAGAAAACTGCCTTTTGCTTTTGCCAAAAAAAGCAAAACATATGAGACAAAACCACAAATATTTCCCTGTTTGCAATCCCTGTGAAAACGTGATTTTTCATCAGTGGTGAGAGTATTTTCCCACACTACTTCTTCCCATTTCTAAAAATAATGGTTTCAAAGGTAAAAGTCATAAATTACACCTATCCCACCTCATCACTAGAATCGAATGTTGTGAACATTGTTGTTAAACTTGTTAAATATATTTTCCATCAAATGGAGGAGATAAGACCCTTACTCAATAGTATGCTTTCAACAAAGTAAAATGAAAAATGTATTGAGCCAGAGTGGATCACTGATGCTGGGCAACAAAGGTCAAAGGAAAGGTGTTGTGGGTTCAATTGGATTTAATATGGAGGACATAGTTGAGTGAAGAGAGGTTAAAAAACAAACAAACAACAAAAAACAGCAGTGAAGAAGAGTAAGAGGGTGGTAATCACACAAGCCTTAGAAAGAACACCGAGATGGTACTGGTCCTAAGTGCATATTTAACTGATGGTGTTAACTTTGAAAATCAGCTCAATTTCCTAGGGTCTCAGATTTCACTTGAAAAAATAAGATTCAATGAAAAGACCATTCAGATCCCTAAAAATGTGCAATAAACAGATTGGAGGTCCATTTGTAAATTTAGAAAAGGTGAACATCCAGAGCTATTTATTAAAGGACTCCCCTGAATCCAAAATAACCTGCTAAAATCAGAGGATTACTGTGGCATCTTTAATGATTTGTGTGAAAGTATTCACATAATAAATTTTATCCAGAGTTTCTTTGTATTTGTGACAGCCCTTAATATCAATATGCTTGTCCTCATATCTGCAATAAGCTCTTCATACTGTAATAAAGCTATGTTCTTCTCATTTTCCCCAGAGAAGTAGTAAACATTCATTCACTGTTTTCATGTTATTAAAATATTTAAAATATTAATATGAATATGACTCACTCCAAGGAATAGATTTGCTCAGGAAAGTGGAGGGTAAATAAATTTGTGATATGTGAGGTAATATTTTGAAAAAGATTTAGTTTTGAAAGCATTTCTGTGATGAATGTTTTATCAAGTGAGGAAATACTTTATCAAAGACATCTGCCCTGATTTTTTTTTATAAACCTTAGTTTCATAGATATTATAGAAAACCCTCAGTAACTCTTTCCTGTTCTTGCCTCTCCTCCTTCAAGCCTGGACCTTCTGTTTGTATCTTCCATTGCCTTCAATTAATTGAAGGAAACTGAGTCAGACCCTGGACTAGGCACATAGATTCTTTATCCACTTATTAGTTGTTTATCTGTTACTGACAACATGCCAGGCACTTTAAATGTATTTCTCATTCATTCTTATAGCAAACCCAGGAGGGAGTCATTATTATCCTAGGGAAACTGAGGCCCTCTACAGAACTGGTAATATAGATAAAGTACTGCTTCTGAGTTCCCTGAGGCTGTGCTTTATCTGAGTCCCTTTCCCTCTGCAGGCTGATATCTGTCTCCAAGGATCCCACCCACCCATTCAGTGGATTTGTTTGTTTGGTTTCATTTGGTGCTGGGGATTGAACCCAGGCCTTGTGCTTGCTAACCGGGTACTCTACCACTGAGCTACACCCCCGGCCTATTGATAGGAATTTTGTGTGGTAGCATGGGGGTGAGGATTACCTATTTAAAAATTAATTTTATAGTGTACAATTAGTAATTTTTAGTATATTTACCAGGTTGCACAACCATCACCATTATCTAATTCCAGAATATTTTTATCAATCATACCCATTAAGAGTCACTGCCTCATTCTCTGACAATTAACTAATCTCTTTTCTGTCTCTGTGGGTTTTCCTATTGAGGACGTTTCATATGAATGGAATCACATAATATGTGGCCTTCCATGTCTACCTTCTTTCACTTAGCAGAGTGTTTCAAGGTTCATAAGTATTATGTATCAGTATTTTTTATTTCCTGATATCTTGTTGCTTCTTTCTGAATTAATATTCCTTTCTTGAAAAATTCTTTCAAGAATTCCTTCTAAGAATAATAAAACTGTGGCATAAATTTTCCATAGATCCATTATGTTTAATAATGTCTTCCTTTCACACTTAACACTTAAAAGATTGACTGAACATACATGTTTAGACTCGAAATTCAAAGTTCCTCATCTTCACTACTTTGAAGATTATTTATCCACTGCTATCAAGAGCCCTTGATATCAATCTGATTCTTGTTCCTTTTAAATATTTGTGTGCTGGAGATCAAACCCAGGGCTTCATACATGTGGACAAGCTATCTACAACTAAGCAACACAGGTAGCCCATGATTCTTGTTCTTATTAAGGTGATCTGCTTCTTTGAAAGTTTTTAGAATTTTCTCTGTATTTTGATTGTCTTACATTTCTCTATCACATACCTAGTTGGGTTTTTTTCATGCTTTTTGACTTTGTTTATGATCTGTCAATCTGAGGCATTTTCTTTCTCTAATTCTGGAAAATAATTTCTTCAAATATGTTTCTATTTACTTTTGTCTCTCACTTGGGGACAACTATTATATAGATAGTGATAGTTTTATTTCTGTTTTTCACACCATTTAACTTTTTTCTCATCTCTTCCTTTCCCATGTTTCCTTCAAGAACCTTTTGACTTGATCTTCCAGCTCCCTAAATATTTCTTCATCTGTATTCATTCTAATATTTAATCTAACAGGTAAATCTTTTTTTCCTTGATTATTATTATTATTTCTTTTTTTGGATACTAGGAATTGAATCCAGGGTCACTTTAACATTGAGCTAAATCCCCTGCCCCACCCCCCCTTTTTTTGAGACAGGGTCTCATTAAATTGCTGAGGTTGGTCTCAAGCTCTTGATCCTCCTGCCTCAGCCTCCTGAGCTGCTGGAATTACAGGCATGAATCACTGTCCCCAACCCCCATTACTTTTCCTTCCTCTGGAACAGTTGTTTTGTTGTTTTGTCCTGTGAGTCCATCTTTGTTCCACTGGGACTTTCCACTGCATTGGATCCCGATGTTTGCGACAGGGGGAGGAAGAGAGAAAGCCTTGCTTGTACAGGTTTGAGATGGGGGGCTACCTCCTAGAGAAACAGACTCTTGAATTGCAATCTTGCTTAACCATTCCAGTTTTCCTTATTTTTGGCATTATTCATCCTCTCTGGAACCTCCTAGGACTTCCATCCCAGTAAAGTGGTTAGAGGATAATGAAAGGAAAAGATGCTCAGACTCCTGACAGCCTGTCCTCCTCTGCCATGCTTCCTTTCCAGTGGGTGTCAATGTGGTTCTCGTGTTTCCTTCTCAACCCCAACTTTTCTAGGCATTGTGTTCCCGCATGAAATGATCTCCCCAGGCAAGTGCATGGGAAGGAAAGGGAAACATAAGGAAGGAAAGAATCCAGTGTGGCCATTTCCCACTCTGTACCACATTCCACCCTGCTAGGTGCTGAGCTCAGCTCTGTGGTTTTCCAACCTTAGCTTCCTGTTTCTTCTGCCACTCTCCAACCAGGTTAGAATCAGGAGAGGGCATTGGTATCCCATGCCATTTTGCTATTTTTAATTTGTCTTTCAAAATATGAAAGAAATATTAATTTGGCTTAAAAACCAAGGCAAGTACAACATTTGATTGGTAGAGCATTCATAGTAAAATGTGAGGCCACAGGATTTTAAATATTCTTTAATAGCTTTTATATTCAAAATGAGACTGTTTCAAAATTCAGTCAATGATATGATTAATATTTCCCAATAGAACCTCAAACACTGAGCCCAATTGGTAACTCTACTTTCAGATAGGATCCAGCTGGTTGGTGTTTGACTCTCAATTTTCAAATATATAAAAAGGAAAAGATCTTATGAGGATTATCTGTCTGAAAAATTGCCATCCTTTTCTTTAAATACAACCTCTTAATATAACTAATAGAGAAGGTAATTTTTGTTAAGGAGGGTAAACTTGAATAATTTCTTTGTCCAAAAAATTTATTCTTTGCCACAATCTATGGTAAGGTTTTAATAAAACATTCTTTTACGTGAGGAGTACTGAAAATTGTATAGTATAAACTAATCATGTGTTTCATGACAATGAACCTATAGACAAGAAAGAGTTCTATTGTCTTTTTCTTCTATTACAACTCTGGCCCTGTGATAAAATTTGGATTATGTTATCCATGCAACTGTAGTTCAGTAGTACTTTTATTGTTGTAGAAGTACTGTATTGTAAAGGTGGCTATTTCTTGAGGCTATCCCTTTTAGACTATGGTGTAAAAAAGTTGTCATCCTAGCCTGCAGACAGGGAGCTGAGAGCAGCAGAGGAGTAGCACAAGTCCAAGTAAACACTTGGGTAGTGCTGTGGCTTAAATGCAGCACAATAGAAGAACTAGTTAAAATACAGATTCTGAAATCATTACAAGAAAGGTCAAAAACTAATGTTTCTAGGGTTGGGGACATAGACATTGGTACTTAGATCCAGGACATGGGGCCACAGTAGAGTTTGACTTTAATTAGAACCTTGTGCTGTTGTTATAGCATGAAGTCACTTTCAAGATTCCACTGACGGCTGGAGATGATTTTACCAAGTCCTAAGGGGGAAGTCCTAAGGCATACTCCTTTATGTATTCACTCATTCATTTATTCACAATCAACAGCTAAATGTGGGCAAATTTGTTACTTGCCAAATATTGAGGGTCTCCTCTGTACCAGGCATGGTGCCGATGGTGACACTGGAGAGGTGAGCAAAGGCCAGAACACTATGGTTTTGATCTTGAATGTCTCCCAAAGGCCCATGTGTCGAAGGCTTGGTCCTCAACCCATGACACTATTGGGAGGTGGCATAACCTTTGGGAAGTTAGGTCCTCGTGGAAGAAAATTAGGATATTGGAAGGGATACTGAGACACTTGTCCCTCCTTTTCTTCCCTCAATGCTTCCCAGCCATGATGAGTAAAAGAAAGCTAACTACACACAGATCATCCAGCACCAAGTAAAGTTTTATCTTTATCTTAAAAGCGAATGGAAGTCACTGAATAATTTTAAGATGAGAAGGCATATGGAAAAGCCCACTTCTGGGTTGAAATTGGAGGGGACACAGGTAAGGCAGCAGGCAGTTTCCGATGAGAGGGGATGGCTTGGACAGAGATGATGCCAAAGTAATCAGAAATGGGCAGATGTGAGAGAGATTTAAGTGGTAAAATTGAATTGATAGGACATGATGTGGGATTGAATATGGGGGAAGGGAGGGTTGAGGAAGAGGTGCCAGAAATGGCTCCTAGATCACTGGCTTGAACAACTGGAGGGATAATGGTGCCGTTTACTGCGAGACAGAACTTTGAGAAAGGTAGATGATGAAGAGTGGTAGTTACAGTCAAGCTATTTCCTCTGGTTATTTCTGCCCTCCTGTTGCACTCCTCCCTGTGTCCCTAATGGGTCACTTTGGTTACCCGCACAGAGCACTGACTCACTGCTCAGTGCCCTGCTCTACAGAAAGAATATTTTCTAAAATAGGTGGTGACCAGTATGGGTAGCACATTGGGCAAAATAACTAGGAGGAACATGGAAATACCAAGTCCTGTCCTTGCAACCATGGGCAGGGAAGAACCTGGATGGTTTAGTCCTGAAAATTCCTCAGTATGGTTACTAAATCAGCCTTTCTGGCTCACATAAACCCTTCTCCCCAAGTCCCTCCCTCACATTTATCGGAGTCGGCTAACAAGCCTTGCTTGTTCAGAGTGTCCTTTCCTTTATTTTATTTTATCTGATTCCTCTGGAGCTTATGAACAGAAAAATGTCGAAAAGGCAGGCAGTGATATTTATTAAGCTCACAGTGTACAAAACACAGTACTACTACCTTGAAGAGGTAAAAAATAAATGGCTCCCAAGAAAAGAACAGTGAAGTAAAAGATATTGGTAACCCACAGACTATATCGTCATCTTGTGAGAAGAGGGAAGCATGGTTGATTTTCAGGAGTCTATACATACAGAAGCTCAGAGCCCAGCAGAGGGAGGTAGGTGAAGCTCTTGCTTTTCTATTTTGTTTTTATTTGTGGTTCTGAGGATCAAACCCAGGGTCTCACACATGCTGGGCAAGTGCTCTGTGCTAAGCTACTTCCCCAGCCCCCTTCCCTGGTTTAGAGGGGAAGGCTGGCAGGTACTTGGGAGAGGTGGCTGTTGAGTCCATGTTTTTTTTTTTTTAAATATTTTTTTTTTAGTTGTTGATAGACCTTTATTTTATTAATTTATATATGGTGCTGAGAACTGAACCGAGTGCTTCACACATGCCAGGCAAGCGTGCCACCCACCGCTGAGCCCCAGCCTCAGCCCTAAAGCCATGTTTTATAGACTTTGGTCACGTCTCACTTTTTCACTGGGAAGGACTATTAAAACCTCCAACCAGGCACATAAGCTACTGATATATCAGAAAAGTTATAAAAGCACATCTTTCTGGAAAACAGCTCTCTGATTCCCTTTATGTAGACTCTCAAGAGGAAATGAAGTTCATTCCCTATGTCTGATGGGTGGCTTGACTCCACAAAATTATTCAAGTAAAGTAGAAAATGGTTTCTCCACTCCCTCCCACCACAGGATGTTACAGTGTAAACTAAGCAAGTAAAGACTTTCCCCTGCTTTAGGATTAATAGATAATAAAAGTCAGTTCATATGTGGATCTAGTGATCCCGGAGATGTTTTTTGAACAATGTTATGAAACTATGTGGGGAACCTTTGGGGAAAACAGACTTGCAATACCATTTACTGGCCTGGTCCTGTACACTTGAGTCAGCTGCTGACGTAGAGATTAGTCACTTAGTTATCATAACAACCCATTAACTAGGTATTCTCTCCCCAGTTTTAAAGAAAAAGAAACAGAGGGTTAGAGGAACTGGTCACACTGCTAGTAAGGACAAAACCAGACTTAAGAGTTCTGCTGGATACCATCATCTGTGAGACTGTGTTGTCTCCTGTTCTCAGTGTTTTTTTTTTTTTTTTTTAACCGGGAAAGAATTACTCCTTCTAAACTCCAAGAGCAGCAGACACTTGGAGCAGTGGTCCTCATATGTACTTCCCAAATTGGCAGCTTTGATAATACCACCTGGAACTTTTTAGATATGTAAATTCTTGGGTTCTACCAAAGAATTTCTGTTTTAGTCCATTTTTGACTGCCATAACAAAATACCAGAGACTGGGTGGCTTATAGACAACAGAAATTTATTTCATAGTTCTGGAGTCTGGGAAATAAATCAAGGTGTTGAGGGATTGTTTCCTGGTTCATAGATGGTGCCTTCTTGCTTATCTGGTAGAAGGAGTTAAGGTTTCTCTCAGGCCTCCTCTATAAGGGCACTAATCCATTCTTGAGGGCTCTACCCTCCTGACCCAATCACTTACCAAGGAGTCCCCACCTCCTAATATTATTAACACCCCTGGGGGGGTTAGGATTTCAACCATATGAAATGGACATGAATTTGGTGGTGGCAACACAAACATTCAGTCTGTGGCAGCTACTGAATATGAAACTCTGGGTTGGGGCCCAGCAATCTCTGTTACAATAAGTCCTCCAGGTGATTCTTAGGAAACCAGTGACTTAGGAGTGGTCCCTGGAATCTTTGTTAGGACAAGTCCAGGAAGTACTCTGGAGTAGCTCAAGGAAGTGACCCAGTACTCTCCAGGGTTCAATTACTCACAGATGACAGATCATTTCCTATGAGGTTGCAGAGGGACCCAGGCTCCTGGAGCTTCTACATGAGATGAGGAGCTGGCTGGTGTGGAACAACCACCACCTGCCATGCTGGCAATCTCTGCTGGGCCACAGAGGAAAATCCCCTGCAGTTTTCATTTCACAGGCAATCTAGCATTGGCCTCTCTGGGATTTACAAAATAGGACAACCTGGTTTTCCCTTAGCATTGCAGAGTAGCCCAACTTGGGCTTTCTTTATCACATTCCTCTTCAGGTCCGAGTCCTCTTCCTGGCAGACAGCTGGTGCTGGACACGAGAGCAATCTACTCTGGTGAGAGGTCCTGCAGGCCAAAGCTGGTGGTGAGAGGAGGGCCTCAGGTTTAAAGGGGCTTGTGACCTCACACCTGAGAAGCATTAGGAAGTAAAGATGTAAACAGATGCTAAAGTAGAGGAGGACAGAGGCAGATATGACGTGATGACCTCTACCACAGGGAACTGAGCGCAGGGAGGCAGCCAAAACCTGGGATGAGTGCACATCATCCAGGAGCTGCACATCAGAATTATCTGGATAAAATGACAAATATTAGATTTGTCCGGTCTGCTAATGAACTGGAACTTTCAGAACTATGAGTCAAACTAAACCTTCTATCTTTATAAGTTGATTATCTCAGGTATTTTGTGATAGTGATGGGAAACTGACAGGGATTCCTTCCAAAGGGTTCCAAATAAAAAACCCCAGAGTTGGGGCTAGATAGGCCAATTTTTAAAAAGCCAATCCCCAAAAATAAATAAATAAATAAATAAATAAATAAATAAATAAATAAAAAGCCAATCCAAGATCCATAGATCATTCTTTGGAAATCATTGCTAACTTCTACATATCCTGAAAGCACATCCTGAAGAAAGGCCAGAAACAGGATGGGTCAATCGGAATTTGTGTACACTTTCATTATAATTATAAGTTGAAATTCTTTTTTATATTATTTTGGTCATTGTAACAAATTCTGAATTGAGCACACAAGTCCAGTTTAAGGTTATATTTATTAGCCAGAACTCCAGCCTAGTTAAACAGTTACCTTGTTTCAAACAAAGGGAAAATAATTAATGGCTAAGTGATGGTTATATCTTGTTCCATGTGTCCATTTCTTATTAACCTTCATAATGTGCACATCTAGATGATCACTGAAGGATCCCTCTCACCTATCCTGTGGGTCAGCTGAGTTCTCTGCTCACTGTGTGGTGACTATCAGTAGTTATGGCCTCACCCAGTCTTACCTTTTCAGGCCACCCAACAGAAAGAACTCCCTTTCCCAACAGTTTCAACAAACGTCTTTGAGTTGTTCATGATTGTTCTAATTAGTCTTCCTAGATAGCATGGCCACCCTGATGTCACTGTGGCTGTGGCACCTGGTTCTCTGCAAGTGTAGCTGGGGTCTCATGTCCACCTTTGGAAGTCAGGGATGGGGCGAGATCCACAAAACTCAGGTGGACTGAGAGTGGCAAAAGGGTACATACAGGCAAGAGAGACCATAAATGTCCACTCCAGCACTAAACACAGGCTGAGGATGGAGCCCTTCAAAGGTTAGGAATGCTTACCTTAAATCTACTGGATGCTATGGGTGCCCAGGTATTTCACTAAGTCCTGTGCATATAAACCCTTGCAAAGTTCCTGTTTGGGCATCTGAAAAATAAAAGAAAAATTGTAGCCATGTGAAGTGGTATGCACCTATAGTCCCAGGTACTAGGGAGACTGAGATGGGAGGATTACTCGAGCAGGGGAGTTAGGGGCCAGCCTCCACAACATAGCAAGCACCCCATCTCAAAAATATATATATAAAAAAAAACCCAACACTTTTAAAGCCACAGTAATTCAGAGTTGAACTGTCTCCCAAATTATAATTCCTACCACCTCAAATAAAGTCCTTTTTACTTTTGCAGTTTCTAAGTTTAGACGGATAGACACATTTCAGCTGCACATTGCCCTCTCAGCCTCAGACTAAGGGCTTTGTTCCCTCGCCATGTGTGATATTATGATACAGTAAGAAACATATATTTGGTGTTCATGCCCATTTGCTAGCTAGCGCAGTTCCTAACACCCTTGGAATTTCCTGAGTGGTAGGGTGAGAGGAGCATCTTTCTTCAGATTAAGACTCTTTTAACCACACCTGAGTTTATGTTAATGAAGTCACATCTAGAAAGTTTCTAAGGGTGAGACTGTTTGCTAGAGAAACCAACCATGTGATTAAAGAGTTAGAGCTTTAACACCACCCCCACTGCCCAGGGGAAAGAGACTAGAGATTGACTTAATCGGCAGTGGCCAATGACTTCATCCAGCGTGCCTGAGTAACGTAGGTAATGGAACCTCCATAAAACCCCCAAACTATGGGGTTTGGAGAGTTTCTGGGTTGGTGAACAAGTGGAGGTGCTGGGAGGATGGTGTGACCACAGCCGGAATGGAAGCTCCACCTCCTTTCTCCTGTATCTTGCGCTGTGCAGCCCTCACATCCACCATGCCTTTTTAATAAACCAGTACGTATAAGTACATGTTTCCCTGAGTCTTCTGACAAGTTACCTAACCCCAGGAGAAGGTAGAGCACCTTGATTTACAGTCTGCCAGTCACAAGTTTGGGAGACCCAGATAAGACTAGCAATAGGCGTCTGCAGTAGGGGCAGTCTTGTGGGACTGGGCTCTTCACATGTGGTGCCCATGCTAACTCCAGGAAATTAGTATCAGAATGAGTTAAATTATAGGACATTCAGTTGATGCTCTCGAAGAATTGGAGAATTGGATGGTATGAGAACCCCTCCCCCACATATGCATTAGTATCAGAAGTGGAATGTGTGAGTGTAGGAAACATAGTAGTTTTCTTTCTGCTATGGCCCTCAAATGTCCTCCTGCTCTGATTTCTAACTATGGCTTCTATAGTTGTCTCCACCACGGTAACATCCCCCAAAGGTTTCCCATACTACCACTGACCCATGTGCCTAGAGTTTCAAATATGACCTCCCCCCAAAAAACTTGTGCTGACAGTGAAGAATTTATGATTCTGCTAGTATCCAAATTCTATTCATAGAATGATACCGAACATCTCTAGGGAGAGAAAAAGAGCAAGACCAAAAACTTGGAGCTTCAGGAAGAACCCAGTGGCCCCCACCCTCCTCTCTCTAGTTCAGTGTAGGCACATCCTGCCTCTCCAGAGTCATAATAGACAGTGTTGTCTTGGTGGCCTTGACCTTCCATTATTTTTAAGTAGCTGTAGCTGAACAAAGGACAAATGAAAACTTTCTCTGCTTGACATTGAAAAAATTACTGGCATGTCATATGGTAATTCATTAAAGAATTCTCATTCATCAAAACAATTCATTTTTGTTTGAAGAGGCTGAATAAGCAGTTTCTTGCTGATTTCACTGTCAGCCTCTCCGGCCACATGTGGCTCCAGTTCATTTCCAGTAATTTTATTCTTAAATTTTAAAAGCATTTGGGACATATGTGGAATATTTTAAATCAAATTGGATTGTTTTACTTAAATACCTCCATATAAGCGCATCTTCCCCTTTACATTTTTTTCTTTTGTAATTCTAATACTGAGGACTTGCAATTTAACCACTTTTTTTTTTCTGATGGTGAAATAAATACCATGTGAATCCTTTCCTTTTCCAGAAATTGAAATGTACCCAGTTGATTTGAATCCACTTCTGAACTGTGTGCATTGACAAATGGCCTCAGGATAATTTTAAAATACTTTTAGTAATTGGGGGAATTGTTGTTCCAGAGTTTCTTAGAATCCTGAGCCCTAACTAAATTTTGTCAGTGTGTGATTTACAAAATCCTTCATTATAAAGCACATCTAGTTCATTCCTTATAGTTAGCTATGTTTAAACACATCAGGTATATAGCTTTGGCTTTTTCCCCCAATTTGTTTTTTCAAAAAATTTTCCCAGTATCTTGTTTGCATTATTCATCTAATAGATTTTATCTTTTTTTTTTTTAGAGAGAGAGAGAGAGAGAGAGAGAGAGAGAGAGAGAGAGAGAGAGAATTTTTAATATTTATTTTATGGTTTTCAGCGGACACAACATCTTTGTTTGTATGTGGTGCTGAGGATCGAACCTGGGCGGCACACATGCTAGGCGAGCGAGCTACCGCTTGAGCCACATCTCCAGCCCTAATAGATTTTATCTTTTAAAAGATTCTATTTTCCCTTCGTTAGCCTTTCAACTGTAAGTTCAGTTCCCTTGGTCAACTCTTTAGGTACCTTTCTCTCATCTTTCCTCATTGGTCTCTTTCCTCTTCTCCATAGATTTAGTTTTGTCAATTCAAAATGCTAACTGAGGTCAGATGGGTATTTTTAAATAGATAAGCAATTAGGAAACAAGAGGAGGGAAACAGAGGGGCGTATGGGAATTCTGGGAAGCTGGAGACCCCTTGATTTAGGATAAAGTTGTCTCCATTCAGCTTCAAGATTTCACAACCAGAATTGCTAGATTGCACACTTGCAAGATAAGCAGAAACATAGACATTAATCAATTACTGCAATTTTAAAAGTGGTCAATTATTTACAATTCTTAAGACCATGCCTCCCCAAAGCCATAGCCACCAGAAATTCTTGTATTCATGCTTTAACCAAATTTACTTCTATTAAAATTGGATCATTCCATTGCTTCTATCCCTTCCCCCATTTCCTTGGTACTTGGCCTGGGTTTTGCAAGTGCCATTAATAACATGGTAAACATCTGGTGTGAGGGAGCCCTGCTCCTCCCATAATGGTCATTTCAGGCATTGGACCAGGGCACCCCTTAGGAATGAGTGCTTTGGGGCAAATTTCCCTTTGCCCTCTCCTTTGCCACTGGCCTCCAGAAGGTAGCTGGAGATCAGAAAAGAGGTGGTTTTGCCTGTTGATGGTGGAAAAGAAAGGAGCAGCTGAATCCCAGTTCACTTCTCCTTATCACTTTTCACTCTCCCCTCTGCCTCTGTCCATTACCTCCACCAGGAGAGACTGGACATAGACTCGTGCCCTGTTACACACATGTGCACATCTACAGACTCACATGCAAAAACAGACACACACATCCATATCCGTTCGTACATCCACACCCACATCCAGACTCCCATGCAGATACACACAGCCACACAAACACATACACATGCACAGCTGTCATTTTCTGGCTCATTTTCTTCTCACCTGCTCTCAATGTTCATTTTTACTTCACTCTACCTGTACAAAAAAATATGAGGCATCTGGGACTTCCAATGCTGCAAACAGAATTAAAGAAGTCAGACTATACAACCATCACCTGTCCTCTTCCGCAGTGCTATTCCTCACACACATCCTTTGTTCTGGAAACCCCAAAGAAGGCTGGGATTAGATTCACTTCAGGAAATGTTATCCTTGAACCTTGCCTGGCTTAAGCCTACATTCCTGACCTGTCTGCTCACTCCAAGGACCCTTTTAAAGACTACTGCCATCTCTGAGGCTCCTAAGAGGTATCATACTCCCCACTCTGGATCCTGCTCCTGCCTTGCAATGTCTCAGCTCCCAACATCCTGGAGAAGCTCTGTCCAGAGTGACCTGGGACCAGGTCCAGGAAACTTCTGTAACTAAATCAAACTCTAACTGTATAAACAATGGAGTGTTAATAAAATGTTTTAGGGTGAAGGTGTTTTCTGTGAACAGCAAAATCCCCAAACAGAGTGTAGATAGGTGGGGGGGGGGGGGGGCGGAGAGGAAGGAGGAGAGAAAAGAAAAGAAAAAAGGAAAGAAAAGACTTAACACTTATTTATATTAATACCCTAATCAGTTTATGGTTTGGACGATCAGGAGTTAACTGTATTGTAATAATTATACCTTGGATTTATATAGTGCTTATGTATTTCATTTAATTTTATTTCATGGCAATAATTTATTGAATAGAGGTGTATATACATACTTACATATTTTAAAGTCTTTTTTCAGCTAACACTTCATTTTTATTTTTTTATTTTTTTCGGTACCAGGGATTGAACCCAGGGGCACTCAACCACTGAGCCACATCCCCAGCCCTATTTTGTATCTTATTTACAGACAGGGTCTCACTGAGTTGCTTAGCATCTCACTGTTGCTGAGGCTGGCTTTGAACTTGTGATTCTCCTGTCTCAGTCTCCCAAGCTGCTGGGATTATAGGCATGCGCCACTGCACCTGGCCTCATTTTTATTTTTACAAATAACCCTGTGGCTCCAATAGTCAGATGCTGTCATCTCCTTTTAACATATTAGAACTCCTGTCAGAAAGTCTTAGAGACTTGCTTGATGGTGCTGGAGATCACACAATATTTTCTCCAAAGGAATTCCAGTGTCAAACATTAAAATATGACATTGGTAGGTACATATTTTCAGTGAACTCCATGTATCTCCTTTTTCTGTGATTTTCCTCATCTTAACAAGTGATTCATTTCCAATGATAGCTACATATGTGATTGAAAAGTTACAGTGTGGTTGACTATGATATTATTAATTTGACCACTATGTTTATAACATCACTCAGACAGTTAGTAAAAAAAATCAAAGACTAGTATTTTTTTTCCCTGAATAGAGATGTGGGGTTTTTCCTAATTAAATGGGCCACACAATACAGGAAGAAAGGAAATATGAGGTATTCATATTATGTGCCTGTTTATACATACCTTGCTAAATATTTTTAATAGCAACACATTGCTAACTCATTGCTAACTTTTGATCTAATGAAATCTTCTTTTCAGAAGTAATATCAACTAGAATGTTGAGACATCCAAGAAACAGGAAACCAACTGAATATAGCTTTAAAAAATGTGTTATCTCCCTCAATGGTGAATGTTGGAATAATTTTAACAATAAATAAAATGGTATTGGATTATAGCACAGAGTATAAAATAATTATCTGTAAGTCCACATTGCTATAAATGAATGATTGAATAAATAAAGGAAAATGTCCTTAACAGAAGAATTACAAACCATTTATATAAATATTCTACCCTTAAGAAAGTGGAAGGTGACATCCATTCCTTAAGAATGGGCTGCACATAGTAACTTCTTTCCAAACAGTACAGTAGACAAGGGTAAACTTACAGTGGGAAAACCTGACAAACAGGTCAACATCAACACTGATGAACTGTGGTGAGAGTACGTTCTATGGTTTGGATCTTGAGAATCCCTAAAGGCCTATGTGTTAGAGGCATGGTACCCAGCTTGATGCCATGGGGAGGTGGTGGAACCTCTAAGAGGTGGGGCCTCATAAAAGGTCCTTAGGTACTGGGGCATGTCCACAAAGGGGATTTGTGGGGCCCTGGTCTCTTCTTTCTTTTGATTCCTGACCATGAGGTAGATCATTTTGTTCCACCTTTCACCCTCACCAGGATTTGCTGCCTTTCCACTGACCCAAAAGCAACAGAGCCACCTGATCATGGACTGAAACCTCCAAAACTGAGAGCCAAAAATAAACCTTTTCACTTTTTACATCAATTTATCTCAGGTATTTGTTACACTAACAGAAAGCCAGTTAGCCACTGATATGATGAAAACGGTACTTAACCTGTGGTTTTCTACCCCCAAACCCTAATACCCTAAGTATAATCATAAGAAGAACATCAGACAAATTCTGGTTGAGGGGTATTTTACAAGATACTTTCCAGTACTCTTCAAGATTGTCAAAGTCATCCAAAACAAAATAAGTCTGAGAAACTATCAGCCCAATGGAGCCTATGGAGCCAAGAGGACCAAGTGTAATACCGTGTCTTGGATGGAATTCCAGAAGAGAAAAAGGTGTTATTTTTTTCGGTACTAGGGATTGAACCCAGAGGCACTCAACCACTGATATCTGAATTAACCATGGATTTTATGAAATTAGTAATAATGTATCAACATTGGCTCATTAATTGAAACAAATGTACCATACTAATGCAAGATATTAATAATAATGGAAACTAGGTAAGGGATCTATAGAAGTTCTCTACTGTATCTTCTCAATTTTCTGTACAGCTAAAACTGTCCTTAAAAAAAAAAGAAGAAAGAACATTTTTAAAAGTCTCAACTCCCATAAAAGAGAGGGCAGAAAAGACAGGTCCGGAGTTAGTTGATTTAACAAATCAGTGGTATCAGTGGCTTGGGTTCTTTCCATCTGTCTTCTCTGCTCCTCTGACATGGACTGACCTCAGCTTGCTTGTGTCATGGATGTAAGAAGACTGCTTAGTGCCTGTGATGTAGGCAGACATAACAGCATCTGACAGAAGGATAGGAACTAAGCTCCAGGAGGCCTCCCCTACAGATCACTGGCCAGAATTAGTGACATTATCTGCTCCTGAGCCTACCACTGACAAGAAAATGCAATGACCATGAGAGCTCACAGGAACCAGGACCTCCCCTGAGTCTCATTGTGAGAGCTTCTAAGTCAAGTGGGCTGTTCCATTACCTAAGAAGAAACCGAGCAACTGGCCAAGCTGCTTTACAAGTGGAAGCAAAGGTAATGACCTCCTTAACTTGGGACATGCTTATGCCTGCTTCTCCAAGGTTGAATGCACAATTCTGGTATTTATCAAACTACATCCTCTTTGTATGTGCATTTTCCCAACTTGTGCAAGTTGTTTTGAAGGGTGCTCCTTAAGGGTTCTATATTAAGATGTGGGTATATTATTTTTCTCTTTTCTTTTCAGTGGCTGCTTAATGGCTTTAACACTCACGATAACTCTGTTCCTTTCTCAGAATGAAGAGGGAAAGCTGCTTGGCTCAGTTCCCTGCTTTGGGTTAGTTTGGAAGCACTTATTTGCAATGCTTTCATATCGATACTCCCTTTTCAGTGCTTGTATGGAGCTCTGATAAGGCAAAAACATTTTCCCCCTGCTTTTCATCAGGAGAATGTAGATGATATGTGCATATAACAGATCCTCCTCCAATTTCTCTAAACATTTTTCCAATGCTTCAATCCTATTACACTACTGCATCTTGTCGATTTTAGTTTCCCCAAATGGTGGTAAATATTATTAAGATGCTAGAATTTCTGCTTATAGTAATGTGGTTTCTAATAGGTAATGGAATGGTTATTTGTAAATAATTGCAATTGATAATCTGAGTCCCATGGTATTTTTTAAGAGGCAAGGTGGGAGAAAATCCTTAAAGATAAAATGAGTAAACCTTTTATCTACTCAAGTAGGAAAAATGACAGGAACCATGTTTGTCTTCTCTCCTAAAACCAAGAAAAAATAATAAATAAGAGTGAGTTGAAGATCAGATCATGCAATTGTACTTGTTAGAGAGTGATTAAGTCCCATCATTAACAGGGATCTATTAGGTATTGAAGCCAAGTTACATTACTGAGAAAGAGAATTCTATTCAGAGAAATCTTTATTCAAGAAGGGGGAAAACCTATGTCAAATAGGAGAAGACATTGAAAATTATATTATTTCCTGGCAAAGAGTATAAACTGAATTTGGACTTAGGGGAACCACTGGGATAAAATTAGTTTTTTCCCCTCTGTATCTCACCACCTCTTACTTCTCCTCTTTATCCATCAATGTAGACAATAAGCAATCAATAACATGAAAAGCAAATAAACTAACAATTAATAATCATTTCTGAGCCTTCTATACCTCTTTTTCATGCTCAAATCTCCAGAGAAGCAATGATGGAAGTTACTGAATTTTATGATAGCTGAAGGGTCTTGTTCTGAGAGAGGGTGTGTATTTGTGTGTGTGCCTGCATGCATATGTGTGTGCATCTGTGTGTGTTTGTGTGTAGCTGAATAAGGGAGATACATACACACACACACACACACACACACACACACACACACACACTATGGGACATCTGTACTGATCTGATTTTAAAAGAAAATGTTTTGAGCCAAAGTAATCTGATCATCTAGAAGTCACTTCAAAAGCCACAGGAGCCTGGATCACCTCCATAATGGTGAAGATGTTAGGACAACTTAAAAAGACAGGAAATGCTGTGAATTCACAGGTACCTGATTGCCAAGGAGCAGATGAGACTACAAGAATCCTGCTTCCCTTTCCATCCCTCCCAGATATTATTCCTCACACACACCCTGATAAGCTTCTCACATATAAATGTATCTCAGACTTTATTACCTGACTTGAGATAGTATGGGGATGTTGGTCCTAGTGTAACTACTTTAAAATGGACTTTGGGAATTAGATCAAGCATAATTCCCTGGCATGATGTTGTGAGAAATTATTAAAGATTTTGCCAGTGGTGAATTGGGATGTTCCCAGGTGTTTTCAGGAATTTAGGGTGTGAGGTAGAGTAGTAATTAAAAACAAAGTGACATTGGATGTCTTTTGCTGAATGTTACCAACGCAATGAAGAAAGACAGTAAATATCTATAGATGAATAACAACAGTTTAAGTTTAAGGCAAAGCATGAAAACTGCAGAACCTCTTTGGCAGCATATAAAGAGTTTCTTATCTCCTGAAATCAGAGGTAAAGAAATAGAAAATCTAAAAACAACAACAACAAAAAAAAAACTAAAGCTGAGAATCAAGCTACAGAGTTAATTATGGTGAATATAGCTCCAAAGAAGATGGAATTCTCAATCTCAGCAAGTTCACTATGGTCAAATCATTGCCTGGTTGGGAGGAAGTGGGAACCAGAGACTTGGAATGAGGACATCTGCATTGGCTGCCCACTTAAAAGCTCTGAAAACCTAAATTCCCCTGAATCCCAGGAGCCTGCAGTGGTGGCACACTCCTTATTGTTAGAAGTTAGCACTCCTCACTTCCGTGAGGTTGATGAAAACTTGTTGCTTTGCCAGCAACATGTGACCACACCCACCCCAACTCAGGATCTACCCCAGGTCTAATACCTATTAGATCAATAACTAGAATCAAGTCAGAAGATCACTTGATTGAGGAGGTATTGGACTTGGTAAGTGAGAAAGGGAGCTATGTACTGAAGAAGCCGTGGAACTAGAAAACATGCTTCAGCAAAAGTTGGGAAAGTATATATGGGGCTGGATCCTGAGAGTATTGGATCAAGGAGGATTGAATGTTAAAATTGGATAAGGGAGAGCTAGTTGATATGGTGCCCTCTCTTATGCTACAGAAATTATACACCCAGGCAAAGACCCTGTGAGATTATATCTTGGGAATACACTGTCAGGTGGGCTCCCAGAAGTATGGGAAGATCAATGAGCTGTATTAAGTGAAATAGAACTACTAGAACTTCTGTGAAAAGTGATGGAGAAAAGAATCAAATCTCCAGAGAAGCAATGATGAAAGCAATGAGGCTCAGGTAAGTGGACATGCTAGATTGGATATCTATTAACAGCTGGCTATGTTACATGGGAGGCCTTGGAGAGCATTCCAAAAGGTGAGAGATAAATTCCATGAGAATTCAAGTCCATATCAGTGAATATGTAGGGATCCAGTACTCTGAGGCATGCCAGGACACTCCCTCTGAAACAACACGGAATGCACTGATGAAAGGGCCTCCAGTATTATCAAGAAACTCAGTGTTGGCTATGGGTCATGGCAGATAGTTTCACACATTACTTATCTGTGCTCTCTGACAGCATCGAGAAGGATAAGATCCCAAAATAAGAGTGATTAGATGATGGCATTAGCCATCAAAATCAAGGTAGCTATAAATGTATAATTGTGCTTGGCACTCCTAGGAGTGGAATAGGCTATTTTCAGGTAGCTGAAAAGGATATTGCTTAATCTACACATCAAAAGAAATCACAAATGGATGATCAGTGGCCCAAGGGGAGTCATCCTAATAAAATACTATAATCCCTTATCCAATTTCTATACCTGGGCCAGTTTTCAGACTTACAATCCACTAACTGAAAAAGAAGAACCTGGGGCCTTAGGAAGAAAGATCCTGCATCATCCCAACAACTGTATATGATAATGATCCCTCCAGTTTTTTCCCAAAAGGAAGCTATAGCCCCTTTCTTAGGTAATCATAGAGTAGGAAATAAGGTATACCTAGACAGATCCAGGATTATTGGAGATGGACTATGAATTCACATTAATACCTGAGGATCTGAAATATCTTTATGTTCCTCCAGTTGGAATGGGGAACATTGGGGATCAGGTAATAAGCTGAGATCTGAATGGGGACAGATTCACAGTGGACCCATTGGGTCCATGAACTCAGCAAGTTGTCATTTTCTTAGTCTTAGAATGTATCATTGGAATAGATACACTTGATCTTTGGCAGAACCCCACAGTAGTTCTCTGGTTTGTGAGTTTGTGGAACCAAAAACCAAAATAGAGAAAATCAAATAGGAGCTCCAGAAAAGATGGAATTCTCAATAGCAGAATTTTACTATGCCTAAATCATGGCCCCTGTTGGGATGAAGTGGGAACCCTACCTTGCCAAAAGAATAAATGACAGTGAAAACAATATTGCATCCTAAGGAAAATAGTACAGATTAATGCCACTCATAAGAACCTTAAGTATCCAGGAATAGTGGTGCTAATCATAGCTCTCATTTAATTCACCAATCAGGTTACAATACCAGACATATTCTGGAAGATATTAAGTATTTCAAACTCAAACTCTAGCAAGCATTAGTCTGTCGCGACCCCCTCGCCAGCAAGGAAGACACGACACAGGATTCTTCTTTCAGCGGTTTATTCAGGCCTTAATTCTAGTCTTCTCTCAAGCGCGCTTCTTTCTCACGCACCCCCACACAGCCTAATAAAGCTTGCTCAAGTCCAATCCAAAGCTGCCACGCGGGGTTTTCTCATTGGGTACTGAGGGACAGCGTGCCAACTCTCCCAAATAAGGAGTTGTTTACCAAGATCCACAACGGAGACCGGCGCCATCTTCTAATGGCGGCAGCGGTCTACAAACACGGCTCACCACAGTTCCCCCTTATTTCTTAAAAAACAATGCAGGCGAAAGTAGAGGTCCTATCCCACTGTGCAAACATGGCTGCAATGTATGGCTCAGTCCTAAGGAGGCGCCTTCCCTAGATCTGACACCATATCAGCCGACGCCTTTTTTCCTGGGACGGGGCTTGGACGCCAAACCCGTATGCAATAGGACGTGCTTCCCTTGAGGTCCGGAGACCGGATCACTCAAGTGCAGTGCCTTGCCTCGCATCCTGCATCTCGTGATGACGGCGAAAAGGAAGGGGGATTTTACAAGTAGCCGGTCAGTGACTATGAGGTTGGAAGTGGCAACACCATCTCTCAGCCCCTGAGAAAACGAAGGGTCCAAAGCATAAAGTGCAGCGCCAGCATGGAAGCCCACCTGCGTGCAATGGCAACAAGGCCTGCAGAGTGCATGGGCCTTCCATAACTGGGAAAGCAGGAAGAGGAGGGCATGCCAATCCCAGTGCAATGTCAAAGATAACTTGGGGTGCAATGGCCAAAACCCAGGAAATTATTGCTTAAGTTGTGCAAGCCAAACTTGAGGAGAGATACCATTCTCTAGGGCTGCAAAAGCCTGGACGATCATAGCCTTTTCTTGGCTATGTCGAGCTCTTAGGCGACAGAAAAGCCACAGACAAAGGACAACCCCAAAACAACACATCGCTCCAAAAATGCCTACTCCCACCCATTCCTTAAAGAAAGAAAAAGCAGAAGACAACCAATTCGTAAATTGGCCCAATGTCACAGGGTCCACACGAGTGTTGTTCAGCATGGCAATTTGTGTCAGTTGGGTCTGGATCAACTTCTCTGCTTCCATGGACCAGTTTCTGGCCAGGTACTGTCCAATAATTTGAGAGGTATTCCTGGAATCATTAAATCTGAGAGATGTTATACATAGATGTGCACGATGATCAACACAACCCAAATGTACTAGGTCTGACAATTCCTCAATCTGAGCTTGGAGGAGATCCACCCTTTGATTAACGGCCAAAATTCCTGATAAAATATGTTGATTGATTTTACTTTGAGACTCTAAAATGCTGGAAGTTTGTTGGATGACCTGATTAACCGTGGCCGCAGTCTGCACCTGACTAGCCATGGCCACTCCAGCAGTGACCGCTGCAGCAGTAGACACTGCAACCGCTGTTACAATAGCTGCCGTGATTCCAAAATCCCTACGGCTCCTGAGCACCTCAACAATAGGGAAGGAGTCCGGATCCGCAGTAACCGGAATCGGGACGAAAGTCGGGACCTTCATAACAACTGCCGTGCTCCAAGATCCATTCCAACACTCAGATAAGACACATGTACAATTAGAACAGTCAATCATTTCCGATCCTGTAGTATTGGTATCATTGGTCAAAAGGAACAGAAACGGAGAATGAAGGCAGACTGCTGTAGAGGGCAGTGTAGCATTGGACATCTGAGAATTGTATGAATTGATTTTAAGCCTCCTACCATTACCAGTGTCCTGTACAGAGCCAGACACATTAAACAGCCAGCTCTGGACTCCTCTCAATTGGGCCAGAGCAGAGACATCGGCTGTGGCCCCCTTTTCATTGGAAATCAACCATTGAAACCAAGACCAGCCTGTTCCTGTAGTGGAATTATCCTTGGAAAAATTATACAAATACCTTTTAAGAGAAGGGGAAAGAGAGAAACCCACAGCAACTTGGCTCTTCTCCCAAGAATGATCTTGACAAGGCGTGAATGTCGGGGGGAAAGAATAGTACGGGGTACAATAAGGAGAGGCCTTAAAAGAAGTGGCATTACTAGCGTTAGAAAAAGCCACCAGGAGTGACACCTGGGAAATCATAGCCAAAGTGGTGATATTCATTTCAGTCGAATTTGTAGTCTCTCCTGAGCCCTCCAAACTCCCAGAAGCCACTTGTCCAAGCACCCCAGTCAAGATTCCCAGTGAGACCCTACTGCTCTGTAAGGGGTCCTCCCAATTGGTCAAATTGTTACGCTGTAAGCGAATACAACGGGTTCTCAAAAAACTGAAGCAGAAAAATCCTGTGAGATTAACACGAGAAAGGTTGAAAACCCATTTCCCGTCTCCTCTAGGGGAGACACAAGGGGCAGACATCTCACATGAAGTAGAAAAAAGAGTGGGGAGGACACTAGAATTTTTATGGACCGGCATCGGCATCGGCCATGTCCGAGCTACCGCCCACCACTGCATAGGTAACATCTGGACCATCATCGTCTGTGATAGGGCCAGGATACTCAGCAGAATGAAGGGTCTCATCGTTGGACTCTTGTAGGGTCCCCCGTTGTTGGTCAATTATCTTTGAGACGTTTCTCGTTAGTCGTTCAGGGATCCACACCGGCTCCGCTCGGTCCTGTGGGAAAACACAGACAGAACCTCGTGCCCATGCCAGCACGGGATCAGGCCCATACCATTGTCCGGAAAGGACATCTTTCCACTTAACATACCCAAAATTCGGGGCAGAGGGCGAACAATGCCTATCTGCAGCAGAGCGCCCTTGGATGTCCAGATTTAAAAAATTGATAGTAAATAGAGCCAGGGAGAGGCGCTCTTTCGGGGAGTGGCCTAAGCCAATTCCCCCTTTTTGTTTTAATAACATCTCTTTTAGAGTCTTATGAGCGCGCTCTACAATACCCTGGCCTTGTGGATTGTAAGGTAAACCATGGACAAGTTGTATACCCATCTGGCTGCAAAAGGAAGAAAATTGTCGCCCAGTATATGCTGGACCATTGTCCGTCTTAATGGACTGTGGTAATCCCCAGGCTGCCCAAGCTTCCAAGCAATGTGTGATAACATTTCCAGCTTTTTCCCCAGACAAAGCGGAAGCATAGATAATGCCAGAACAAGTATCTACAGATACATGGACATATTTAAGTTTACCAAATTCAGGAACATGAGTAACATCCATTTGCCATATAGTTAAAGGCCGTAAACCACGAGGATTTACGCCTATAGAAGGAGGATGATGTAAAATCACACAATTAGGACAATCCAACACAATCTGTCGAGCATCAGCACGGGAGATGGTAAAGCGTTTCTGAAGTGCTCGTGCATTAATATGAAACTTACTATGAAAGTTTCTAGCTTGATCTAAGGAGGAAATAGGGAACACCCAAGAAGGACGAGTAGCAAGATCTGCCTGGGCATTGCCCACAGAAAGAGCACCCGGTAAACCTGTGTGGGCTCGAATATGCAAGGGGTAAAAACAGGCGGAACGATTCCAAATCAATGTTTGAAGATGAAGAAAAAGGGAAGACATTACTCCTGATGTGTGTATGGGACCCACTGCTTCCAACACCTTTAAGGCTTGAACTACATAGACAGAATCTGAGATTAAATTAAAAGGAAATGGACATTGCTCAAAAACTTTTATGACAATTTGCAGCTCCACCCATTGTGGATTACCAGGAGCAAACTGATGTTGGATAGGAGGTTGATCGTTTATCACATAAGCCCCAATACCAGTCTTAGATCCATCTGTAAAGATATTTGCAGCTCCTGGAATAGGCGTAGAAGAAGTGATTTTAGGGAAAATGATAGGATGTTCCTTAACAAATGTAATAAGAGGATGTGATGGATAGTGATTATCTATCTCTCCTAAAAAAGAACATCGTAATATAGCCCAATTATCCAAGTTAGCACATAAGACCAGAATTTGTTGACATGTATAAGGAACAATCACAGACGTTGGAGAGAAACCAAAAAACTGTACACTTTGTTGTATCCCTAACATAGCTAAGGAAGCAACTGCATCAGGATAATACTCAAGGGATTTTCCAGGGGACATACGTGGATGTATCCACAGTAAAGGGCCATCTTGCCATAAAACTGCAGTAGGTTGCCGCACAGTGGCGAGCACACATAGTTGGAGAGGTTTGTCCTCTTGAAATCTACAAAGGCTAGCATGTTGTATAGCCTCTTCCACTTTAAGCAACACTGACCTGGCTTCCTCAGTAAGATGTCGAGGGGAAGTAAGATCTGAATCACCTTTAAGAATTTCATACAAAGGTTTTAATTCAACATTGGGAATATGTAGGTAGCTTCTAATCCAATTTATATCACCCAATAATTTTTGGAAATCATTTAATGTCTACAATTTATCAGTCCTCAGAGTTATCTTTTGAGGTGTGATAGCTTTACAAGAGATAGTAGCACCAAGATAATTAATGGAGTCCCCCATCTGTACCTTATCAGGTGAAATAAGCAAGCCTTTTGACTGTAGCAAATGTACTAAATCAGTATAAGCGGCCTCCAACATACCCTGGGTCTTTGCTGCTAACAAAATATCATCCATATAATGTACACACCTTAATGATGGATATTTTTGTCTGAGTGGAGCAATAGTCGCACCTACAAACATTTGACACATGGTAGGACTATTTGCCATGCCCTGCGGCAGAACCACCCACTCAAACCTCTGATCAGGCTCCTCGTGGTTACACGAAGGCAAGGTGAAAGCAAAGCGTTCTGAATCTAGAGGATGCAAAGGGATGGAAAAGAAACAATCTTTAATGTCTATACATATCACTGGCCAATTTTTAGGGATAGTAGAAAGCAAAGGCAACCCTCTCTGAATAGATCCCATGAGTTGCATTTGAGCATTAATAGCCCGTAGATCGTGCAGCAACCGCCATTTTCCAGTCTTTTTTTTAATAACAAAGATGGGTGTATTCCAAGGAGAAGTGGATGGCCTTATATGTCCTAACTTTAACTGTTCTTGAATTAAAACATGTGCTGCAGTCAGTTTCTCAGAGGAGAGTGGCCACTGAGGCACCCATACTGGCTCCCCTGATTTCCAGGTAATGGGCACCTGATCCTCAGCGGCCCCTAAGAAAAACCCAACCCATGTCTGTTAAGTTTTGGTATTGATTGTATGGGACGTCTACGTCCCTGTAAATTTTTACCTAATCCAAGACCTGGTCTATATCCCATGTCTTGCATCATCTTTTGGGCAACTGTTGAGTATTCATTACTAAGTTGAAACCCCATGTCCTTCATAAGATCACGTCCCCATAGGGAGATTGGAAGATCAAGCACATATGGTTGAAAAATGCCAGAATGTCCTTCAGAATCTTTCCATGATAGATGTCTACAGCTGACTTGTGGAGCTTGAGCATATCCTAAACCCCTCAGCGATTGATCCGAAAGTTGCACCGGCCACCCCTTTGACCAGTCCTTCATTGCTATTATGCTACGATCTGCTCCAGTATCCAGTAATCCTAAAATTGATTTGCCTTCTATAGTTAATTTTAATGTGGGACGGTCATCCATTTCTAAGGACAAAAATACACAATTTCCCCCCGTTGTTCCAATCTTATCGTTTAATCTCAAATGGGAGCCAGCAGGAAAACGGGTATGTAGACTGGGTAGAATTAACAATTGAGCAATCCGGTCTCCTGGGGAGATGGACACAATACCTTTCGGAGCTTCTACCATAACCTTTACTGTTCCTATTGTATCCGGATTAATAATTCCAGGGAAAATGTAAAGGCCTTGTAAAGCGGAAGAAGCACACCCAACTAACAACCCTACAGTACCAGGTGGCAAAGGTCCCTTAAAGTCAGTTTCCACCAATTGGACTCCCATTTTAGGTGTTAATACGAGTCTGGAGGCGGAACAGAGGTCCAGTCCCGCAGCACCTGTAGTGGTTCTCCGTGATCTTTGGGATGTCGTAGAGATGGCCATGTTTCGCTCTCCATTGTCCCATTCTCCATTGCCCCATATATTTGTGGGCCCTGAGGTTGAGGGCCCTTCCGGCCGTTTTTTGGCACCTGTCTATCTGATATTGGCTGTCCATGAATGTCCTTGACTGATCTGCATTCATTAGCCCAATGTTTACCCTTCTTGCAACGAGGACATAGTCCTGGCTGTCGAACAATTGAGGATGACCCTTTTTTGTCCTGTAACTGACCTGTTCGGGGACAATCACGCTTAAAATGTCCCTCCTGGCCACATCTAAAGCACTTTCCTGTATGAGGAGGTGGTTTTCGGGTTAGCTGGAGAACGGCAGCAGCCAACCCTGCATTAGTAAGGGGCCCACCTATTTCCCTACAGACTTTCATCCATGCCTCTATTCCTTTATTTTTATATGGGGTTATAGCTGCTTTGCATTCCTTAGTACATTGTTCAAAAACAAGTTGTTTGATCAAAGGCATAGCTCTATCAGGGTCTCCGAATATTTTCCCCGCTGCATCTACCATCCTAGCTACAAAGTCAGAAAAAGGCTTTGTGGGGCCTTGGATGATCTTAGTTAGATTACCAGATACTTCCCCTCTGTTAGGCAAGGACTTCCAGGCTCAGATGCAGATGTTGTTGATTTGCTCATATACTTCCGGTGGGTACCCTGTTTGTTGATTGGCAAATCTACCCTGTCCCAAAAGCATGTCCTTATCCCAGGCAGGACGTCCCGCCGCATGGTTTTGGGCCACCTGCTCTACTGCCCCCTCTAACATAAATGCTCTCCAATCCAGATACTTTCCTGGAGAAACACAGGCACGCACCAGGCTCGCCCAATCAGACGGAGTCATACAAAAGCGAGAAAGGCCCTCCACCTGGGTAAGTGTAAATGCAGCATCCACACCATAGGTTCGGACTGATTCAGCCAATGTCTTGACAATTTTAAAGTCAAGGGGTTCATGGTATCGCCCCCGATTGGCATCTTGAAACACAGGGAATGCTAGACCCATGTCTGAATGAACCTTTCTCCATGTTTGTGCATGAAACATCCTATTGAGTCCTGGGTTAGGATAGGGTGGAGGGTCAGGAGGAATCTCCAAAGCATCCTCCCCCTCTTCCTCATATCCCACATCTGTCTTTGAGTACTTATGTTCTGTGTAGACAGCCTTACGGGGATCACCTCGCCCTTTAGTTTCACTTTTTCCCCTTTTCTCTCTAGCTTGCCGTGATAGCAATTCCAATACTTCCTCATTGTCTGAACTACTGTCTTCCTCAAAGGCTTTCAATTCAGTCAAATCTGGATAAAGTCTAGTCTTTGGCTGACTTGAACATTTATCATCTCTATCACTTCCCCCACTCTTAATACTTTCAGCTCCCTCGGACCTCTCCTCATGCAATTGTTCAAGAACCTCCTGTCCTTTGGTTAGGGCATCCTGACATCTACTGTCAGATAAACAACCCTTTACTAACTTCCATAAGGGAATCACCCCACCTTCGAGGGTCCCTTGTTCGTGTGCAAAATCTAAATCCCTGCCTAGTTTTTCCCAGCTGGGGGTCGTGAGACTGCCCGAGTAAGCAAACCACGGAGCCGCTAGATCTATTTGTTTTAAGAACATCTGCAAAGTACTCTGTTTAACTTTTAAACCTTTAGATCGTAGCAGTCCATCCAGGGCTAACAGAATAGGGCTAGAAGCAGAGGTGCCCATGGCGTTAATGCAGAAAGCGAAAGCAAAGAAATAAAGCGAAAGTCCAAAAAATCCCCGCTCTCTCTTCTTACAGAGGAGTGACCCGCTTTTTTCCGCGGATTCCCACTTACCTGGGAACTTACCGGTGCACCACCCTGACCGCTGAAAGTTCTGGATCCTGGGATTGAGAGGTATTCGGTTCCCCGCGCGGGCCACCAACTGTCGCGACCCCCTCACCAGCAAGGAAGACACGACACAGGATTCTTCTTTCAGCGGTTTATTCAGGCCTTAATTCTAGTCTTCTCTCAAGCGCGCTTCTTTCTCACGCACCCCCACACAGCCTAATAAAGCTTGCTCAAGTCCAATCCAAAGCTGCCACGCGGGGTTTTCTCATTGGGTACTGAGGGACAGCGCACCAACTCTCCCAAATAAGGAGTTGTTTACCAAGATCCACAACGGAGACCGGCGCCATCTTCTAATGGCGGCAGCGGTCTACAAACACGGCTCACCACATTAGTCCCAACTCCTGCTGTTATTATATGTATGGTTTATAATGGTCATTTTTGTCAGAGTACAGGAACAAGATGTTGGATATGAGGTATGTGTTCTTTTCCATTCCTGCCAGAAGAGAGTGCCAGAAGAAGTTACATTGACACAGAATGGACAATAGTATACATTTACTTCTTGACCCAGGTCTTTGTTAACTCTTCTGCTGACTGTATAATTTAGTCCAAAGGGATCTCGGACTGTCTGGACATTTGAATAAAATCAACATTAGTTCACTAATTAATGATATCAAGTTAATAGGTTCATACGAGTAAGATGTGGTAAGAAATTAGAGACCTTGCTAACATATGTTTTCCAGAGGGTAAAAGATCAATCCCACAAGGATTCAAAAGTCCATCATATCTATGATTATTTAGTAAAGAGCACACTATTTCATTTCATACCTCCCCTTAGAAGAAAGTATGTTGCCTGATAAGCCTCTTTGAATTCTGGAGGCAGCATTTATCTCCCTACTTGGAAATGCTTTTCTGATGCATTTACCAAGTGACATGGAAGGCTGTCACCATTGAGTGGGGTCCAGAATAGGAAAGGACTTTGTGTCAGGTCTAGGTGATGACTTAAGCAGCCCTGCTGCTTGGACTGTCTGACTAGCAGCCCCTCTGTTATTCGAGGTATCTGTGGTGGGAGAAGATGCCATGTGGAGTTTATGGCAAGCCAATAGGAGAATCACAATGAAGACCCCTAGGGTTCTGGACCAAGGCCATGCCATCTGCAGCAGCGAATTATATACCATTTGAAAGAACAGCTCCTGGCATGCAATGGGCCCTGGTTGAGATGGAGTGCCTAATCATGGGACATCAAGTGACCATGTGTCCAGAATTGCCCATGATGATCTGAGTACTGTCCAACCTATCAAGTCATAAGGTCAGGTAGGCCTAGGAGCAATTCATCATAAGACAGAAGTGGTATATCCAGGATCAGGCCTCAGCAGGGCAAGTAGGCACATGAAAGCTACAAGACTTGGTGGCTCAGACCCTCATGTCACCTAGCAGTGACACACCAACTCCTTCCCCTCAGCTCATATCTATGATGATCATCTATGTGATAATGAGGGTTGCATCGTCTCTTATTGATCACTAATAGAGAACGAAAAAGACTGACCTTAATTTATGGAAGAGTCAGATGAATTTATGTGTGCAGGCCAAATGGTGACTGCGTGAGAGTTTCTCCTAGGAGTGGCCTTGAAAGATAGGTAAGGGAAAAAAATCTTCCTCTCAATAGGAGGAGCTTTGAACTAGGCAATTGATTATCCACTTTTGAAAAAAGAAGTGGCCCACAAAGTTCAGGCTAGGGGCCTGGAAGGAGCAAAACCAGAAATCTCAAGGACAAAGGCTGTAGGTAAAGCAGGTGGATAGAACTATGGGAGTATGCATGCAAAGCAGAGCTCTTTACCAACACTTTTACTTGTTTGTTTATTTCTTTATGGTGCTGGAGACAAAACGTAGGCCACATGCATATGAGGCAAGGGCTCTACCACTGTGCTGTACCCCCAGCCCTACTGTCACTTTTTAATGCCTTCTCTAATGCAGTAGAGAGCATTGACTTCAGCAGAGGCACTGTACATCCAAATAGACAAAATGATTTACCAGTTGGTGAGCCAGCCTTTATCATTAGCCATCTACAGGCTGGTACAATTGGTGCATAATCATGGTAGCTACTACCTTAGGGTTGATAGCTCCGTATGGGCTCAACTGCATGGGTTCCCACTCACAAAGGCTGACTTAGTCTTTATCACTGCTGAAAGTCTGACCTGAAAGCCACAGAGACAAATGCTGAGTCCCAGATGGAGCACCATTCCTCAAAGAGACCAAACAGCCACTTAAAAAGAAGTTGATTACATTACACTGTTTCTACCCCGAGAAGAGGAAGTGATTTCTCTTGCTTAGAACAAATACATATTTCAGGTCTGGGTTTAGTTTCCTGCCTACAGGGCCAAAACTACTGTCTGAATTCTCAGAGTGTTTGTTGCCCTAATATGGGAGCCCACATGCATTGCCTTGCAGTAAGCAATCCACTTTACAACAAAGGAGATACAGAAGGAAGCAGTGACCATGGACTCTACTAGCTCAGTCACATATTGCACTGCCTAGAAGCAGCTGGCCTGACAGAAAGATCAGATAGGCTCATAAAGAAGCAATTTGAACACCATCTTGGGGATGGTATGCTGTAAGTATGGAGCGTCATCCTCTAGGACCCTGGGTCAAGGATCATTTCACTGTACTATGTCCCCCATAGGTAGAATATGTGGATTTGGCATAGAGTAAAAGGAGGCATAGTCTTACCACCATCACTGGGAATTTGTACTTCCCATCTCATCTAGCCAGGCTCCTTCAAGGATAGAGGGTTTTGTTCCAAGAAGGGGAATGCTTCCACCAGGGGGCAGAACAAGAGTCTCATAGCTGCCACCTGTTCCTTCAGGATGCTTGTACCCGGAGACTATCAGGCAAGGAAAGAAGTAATTGATTCTGATCATCAGAAGTTAGGGCTTCTATTACACAGTGGGGCAGGGGACAATAGGCATGCCATCCAAGTGATCTATGTTGGTGTCTATTGATGCTCCCTGGCAAATTTTGATGATAGACGAGGGCAACATGCATAACCTGAGAAGTGCAGACCAGGAGCTAAGGGATGAGACTCAGATTTACTCTTACCAGGTAAGTTGTTTGCATCAGCAGAGGTGCTATCTGAGTGGGAGGGTACTAGAGAATGCACAGGGGTAGGACAGAGGAATGAGTAGTAGGTGTAATACCTAGACCAGATACTACACTTCATCCCCCTCCGATCTTACTCTTGCAGTTTCTCCAGGAAAGAGAAGATGAGAATCCTGCAGGCATAGTCACAGATGGGGTGAAATGGACCCAAGTATGTGTTACTAAAAGCTTGGTCCTTGTCCCTGATGCCAATCCAATAACAAGGACATAGTTTTGAGAAAAGGGAAAAAGAAGTTTCATTGCTTTGCTAGCAAAGGAGAAACACAGGAGACTCCTGTCCCAGAGGCTGTGATTCTTCCCATCAGGGAAAACAGGGTTATTGTTTTTTTTTTTTAATTTTTTTAAAGAGGTGAACCAAAGGCTATGTTCCACATGTTCTCTGTCCAGAGTTATAACCACTTGTTAATTTGGGAGATAGTCATTTCTTTGATCTTCTGGTGCCATCCCCAAGTCTGAATTACTTCGTTCCTGTGGCGGGTATGTGCTCAAGGACAGATAACTCTGCCTAGGATGGGGAAGAAAGGTAATCCTGCTTCCCCTGAGATCAGGGATGGGGAGAGATTAGGGAGGAGGAGTGAGAGAAGAAGAGAAAGAAACATGTCTGTTTTAAAAATAAATTTAAATTGCTGTGGCAAAGCAGCAAGGGTTATATTCAAAGCATAAAGTGGACACTGTTACATAAGGACTGGACTGAAGTGAGTGTGATGATTCCAGATTCTTGCTCAGGACCCAGCCACTATTTCTCCAGCCTCCAAGAGTGTCAGCTGCAGTTATCTCATCGATGTCCCCCAGCCAAAAAGAAGTGCCCCAGTCAAGCCTACGACCCTCTCCAAGAGCAAATCACATCCAATGCCTGGTTGATGTGGAGTGAAAAGGGCCAACTCCTTTGTCTCAATTCAGTCCCACTGAGAGGACACCCCAGCTCCAGAGCACCTGTACAGTTGGTTGAGGCCTCTGCTGCAAATGCACCGAGTGTCAATTTCCCGTTCAGTCCAGTGTTGCGTCCTCACTTCCTGCCAGGTAAGGATCATCCAGCACCTCCCCATAAATGGGCTGCAGACACATCTTTGCCTTGGGGTCTGTTACCCGGGGCTCCCTGACCTAAGACAGCCTTATACTGGATCTACAACTGATAACCAACAGAAACAGAACAATAACTGGTTTAATCAAACACGGACAACAGGCTTTTTGGGTTGTTTAAGCCTAAATTGGAACATTCGAATGAATGAGGAAGACTATTTGCAGCTTATTATTTTACAAAGTTCTGCTAACTCAGGTCCTAACATCTCCATACTGTCTATTCTGCTGCAAAGCCCTGCTGCCCCACCCACCCCCATCTGTACCGCAGTCGATTAGAACAGCAAATGTTTTTGGTTTAGCAGTTCATTTGCACTGTACCAAAAAGCAGAAGCCAAAACAGGAAAAACAAAAAATAAACCCAAAACACCTCCAAACACTACCTTTCCAGCTAACCATATGAACATCTATAACTATCTCACTTCTTTAAAAAAAAAATTACTGATTTTTGCATGTAAACACTAATCATTAAAAAAACCAAGTCAAATCTTTAAAAAGTTAAAAGACTCAAATCTCAATTTCAGTAAACTTGTGTCCAATTCAACTTTCTGTGTTTTTTTTTTAACTGAAATTGAATGTTGGAGAGAACAGGACATTATTCCGGTTTACATAGTAGGTATAATTGGAACAGGTGTTTAAAATTCATCACTAGGTAAACAAGATTCAGGTTCAAAACTTTTGTTGGGTGATGAATATTTCAAACTTTTTCTTTTCTTTTTTTTTTTTTTCTGCTGACAAAACTTTGGTTTCCTCTCACTACTTTTTTTTTTTTTCTCCAAGCAGGAAGGCACAATCATTCTGCAATACTGCCAAATATAACAAACATCTACAGATGGGTTGGTCTGCAGCTGGAGGCTTTAACTTTGTAGTATTTATTTGAAATATCCAAGCCAGCAGAGCAAGGCTAAAGCACAGTGGGCACAATTCACAATGTTTTGGCTCTGGAGCAAATAGCAGTTGAACTTAGTTTTTTCAGCTAAAATGGAATTTATGCAGATGTGCTTTGCACTAAATTCATTAAACAATTACATCCTGGTGCAGTTTTCACATTTTTGTAAAGGATCTGCATAAGCACTAATTAGATCTAAAACAATGTTACTGGGCAAATTACAGTGCCGATTGTTCTCCTCCTCTTGCATTCCGCATCTGCTTTACAATGATGATGATAATTTAGGTGCAAGCCATACAAATGCTGGTTTTTGTTACATTTACTAGAAATATTTATTTAAAACATACTATAGATTAATTGATAATGTAACCATTTTTAAAGAGGCTGCAAATGTTTTCTCTCAGATATTTACTGGTAAAATTCAATCTGTGAAAAATACAGTAGCTGAAACTTCTCACAATTGCAAACTGGCGTTTCCTTCAGTGAGGTTTGCTATTGAAAGGCAACTTTGCATTTCATTTGGCTTCAAGCACAAACTGGGTCCGTTGAATTACAGCAGTGCCTTTCAGAGTGCAGCATTTGACGTAAAGGCATACAGACCCTCCTAAACAGCTCCCAGTCGCGGCAACTCACGCTACCTCTTCTTTGGTCCATCAATTGAAAAGGGTGACTTTGTATTGGAAAATTATTCAACGCCTTAAGTATCTCAGTCATTAGACTATGTTTTCTTTCTCCTATGTTCATCTTTTTTTTCTATTTCATATATCATTAAATGCAAGAAGGCATATTAACATTTAAACATAAAACAAATTCCAAAGTGAGGACATTCCAACAGGGTTTCTATGGCAACTTTGAATGTACCAACTTAATTCAGGGCTTGCTCCAGCCTAGGAGTCACCTCCATTATTGCTCTTGTCCTAGACATTCTTTCACTCCCCTGGCCAACCATGCAGTTGGGAGCCCTGAGAGTAACCATTCTGCTCTCACCCAGGATAACCACTGCTACAACTAGCTAGCATTATTCCATCCGTGGGAAGGAGGCCAATGTGGTGAATCTGTTTGGCTGCTGGTTTTCTAAAAACCACTCCTGTTGGACTTTTCAAATGGTTACTTTTATTGTTTGATAGAGCCAGCCATGAAAGGCCAAGCTCAGTGTGAGCGCCAACAAAGATTAAGAGGCAAAACGGAACTCCAAATGTAATCAATGCACAAACCCAAGTCCAAGATACTTGGAAATATCTCCTTTCTGTGTGGGGATACTAATTATTAATGCAAAACACAGTGAGTATTAATGGTGCTCTCAAAATTCAGGATCCAGGTTCATTCACTTTACTGGATGGTTTCCCAAACCTTTATGTGGGTCTTTCCATTTCATTCTGTGTTTTTTTGCTAGGTAGGAGAGATTGTTACTAGAAAGGTGATAATAATTCCTTCCACAGACTTAATTGGTAAGCCTGAAAATGCTGTGCTGGTTGGATATGAAATTATATCCTCCTAGAAGGAAAACATAACTTAACAGCGGGCTTGGTTATTAAAGGTAAAATGTATTATGCCTGTGAAAAAGGTGAAGTATATTTGTAATAAAAACACTATTTTTGAAGGTTTGAAAAAAAAATAGAATAATTAGTATTTCAATTCCTGTTGATTTACCCTTAGAAGATATTTGATTCTATATTTTGTTTCTATTTCATGTTTTATTGTAAGGGAGAAATAATAAGATTTCATTTTTACCAAATTAAACATAATGTGAGAGTGATTTCTCAAACTTCTAAGAGTCACCTTTAAATTTTAGAAAGTTATGAACAACTGGAAGAGGGTGATTATGACAACTTTTTGAACATAATAGCAGTTCTAATTGCTCCTGTAGTTGATTAAAAGTCTGCAACGTTGGAAGAGATTTAAATGAAACAACAGAACTCTTGGTAAAGCATTTAATTTAGCTGTAGTGCCTTTTTGGCCACAGGGAGTTAGTTCCATTTGTGGTTTGTTGACATGGACAATACTACTTACTGTTCCTAAATTTTTTTTTTTTTTTTTTGTGGATACTGCAGATTGAACGGAGGGGCCCTCAACGACTTGCCACATCCCCAGCCCTATTTTGCATTTTACTTAGAGACAGGGTCTCACTGAGTTGCCTAGTACCTTGCCATTGCTGAAGCTAGCTTTCAATTCATGATCCTCCTGCCTCAGCCTCCCAAGCTGCTGGGATTACAAGTGTGTGCCACCACGCCCAACTCTAACTTTCTTTTAAGTCCCTGGATAGTAGCCATTTATGGCCCTATAGGGCCTGAGGTGACTTCATCCCTTTCCTTTTTTCCTGGCCTTCTTCCTTCTTTTATCCAACAAGAATTTCTGGGTTCTTCTCTGGGCCAAACACCATTTGGGGCACTAGAGAACCAAACACCAAACACTAGTGAGCCAGAGGTTCTGCCTTTGTGGCATTTATACTTTGATAGGGAACAGGCACATGTTCTTATCCAATAAGACACATACTTGTTCCTCATTATCTTAGGCTACTTATTGAGAAAAATCCCGAAATTAGGGTGTCATGTGGCTATAGTCATTATGAGTAACCTTATCTATTTGTTGGACTAAACTCCTGAATTTTACTAGTCAGAATATATGATCCAATAAGAGTATTTTATATAAAAACTGACCCATTAGTGTCATGCAAAAAAAGTACAAATTAGCTGTAATTAAGGAGGTTGAAAAATTCCTCTGACCCCAGACTGTCTTTCCATATAGCCCTGTTAGTACTATAAAATTCCCTCTTAAATGAATCATTTTAAAGGAGCTTATCTCTTTAACCAGTTTAACTTCATATTAACCAGATTAACTTTAAATCTTCAGTACTCTCAGGCACTTCTAGTAGAAATTTGCCAGTCTAGATGTTGCTTTTACATTGCTGCCAAGTGATTAGTTTTCTACTTGTAATCATCTATGTGTCCAAGGCAGCAAACACTCTGTTAATCAGTTTTTCATCACTGTGATGAAATACCTGATGTAAGCAATTTAAAAAAAGAAAGGTTTCCCAGTGGCTCAAAGGCTGGGGTACAAGGATCACAAGTTCAAAGCCAGCCTCAAAAACTTAGTGAGGCCCTCTTTCAAAATAAAAAATAAAGCCTGACCTGGTGGTGTACATCTGTAGCCCTAGCTACTCAGGAGGCTGAGGCAGTAGGATTTCGAGTTCAAAACCAGCCTCAGCAACTCAACGAGGCCCTAACCAACTCAGCCAGTTCCTGTCTCTAAATAAAATATTAAAAAGGGCTGTGGCTGTGGCTCAGTGGATAAGCACCCCTGGGTCAACCTGGTACAAAAAAAAAAAAAAGGAGAAAGAGGAGGAGGAAGTGGAAGAGGAGGAAGAGGGGAAGAGGAAGAGGAGGCAAGAAGGGAGGTTCCTTTTGGCTCCCAGTTTTGGAAGTTTCATTCTAGGGTCTCTTGGCCTAGTGGAAGCATAGCACATCCTGATAGTATAGGAGGCCTGTTCATCTCATGGCAGCCAGGAAGCAAAGAAAGATACAGAAATTGGCTGAGGTCCTACTATCCCCTCCAAGGACCTAATTCCTTCCCACTAGGTTCCTTCTCTTAAAGGTTTCACCACCTCCAAATATTGGACAAGACACTAAGACTTTAGCACCTGGGCCTTTGTGGAACACTCCAAACCATAGGGGACACCTTGCTCTATATATGGCAGAAGTTCACATATGGGCTTCTGGATTCAGAAAAGCTGACTGTACAGAGAAAGAACCATAAGAAAAATTTAGATTATTATAGTATTAAAGTAGGTTTAATATAATCTAAAGGAATTAATTTAATAAAACCATTTCTATTCATTGATTTGCAATAAAGGGGAGGAAAGGTGGTGATGGGAGCCCACTGGTAGCTAAGACAATGCTAGGTAACTGAGGATTGGTGGCCCCCAAAAGTACTGGAGACAACTTAAAAAGTAGATGTGTGTAACACTATATAATTTTACCTGGAATATCCCCTGCCTATTAGTTCCAATTCTTTCTCCAAAACACTCAACTAAACACATGTGTTAGGAATAAATTCAGTAGTGGGCTAGGATCTCCTTTCTATACTGATCAGATTTGGTTGGTTTGACAACATTTTTAAGTGCCAAGCATGCCTGATGCTTTGAGAATAAAATAAGAGTCAAGAAATTTGGGCTGGGCAAAGTGGTGCATGTCTGTAATCCCAGCAACTCAGAAGGCTGAGGCAGGAGGAACATTAGTTCAAGGCCAGCCTCAGCAATTTAGTGAGGCCCTAAGTAACTTAGTGAGACCCTGTATCAAGATAAAAAAAATTAAAAAGATGGGAATGTAGCTCAGTGGCTAAGTGCCCCTGGATTTTAATCCCAGTACCAAAAAACCAAAATACGCAACACTTCACAAAAAAGAAAAGACATTCAATCTGTTCCTGCCTCCAGACTTTGCTTAGTGGAAGCAGGAAACATAAATGGCATTCTTTCTTATGTCAATGAAGCATAACACAGCATCTGGCACATAGCAGGTGATATCTGATTATTGGTGGAGACAGACACCTAAACCAATAATTTCAATATTGATCAGTAGAAGCAATAAAAGTAGACAGGACAGGCCCCTAACCCAAACTCTTTGAGTCATAAAGTATTATGTTAATTGGGCCAAGAAAACTGGAGAGAGCTTTCAGATGGAAGGACTACTGTGAATGAAGTCATGGAGATATGAAAAGACAGGATGTTTGGAAAAATGACAAGCAGTGTGATGGTATTCAAGCTGAGTTCTCAGGGTGGATGACTGAAATATAAAACTTGAGCAGTAAATACAAATGGGATTCTGTAGGCAATAAGAAGTCATGTGAAGGGTGGTAAGCACAAAACACTCTTAATGTACGATACTCACTATGTATTGGGTATTTACTATTGGCCAGATACATGTTTGTGAGATTTACTTATCTTTTCTCATTTTATAGAAGACAGACCCTCAACACAGAGAGATGGAGTCACTTGCCCAAGGCCACACTTGAAAGTGCCAAGTTTGGACTGGAACCTGGGTCTTATTGCGTCAGGAAGCAGGAAGAGTCTGCAGACTTTCACAGAGAAGTAGTATAATACCACAGTTTTAGGACCTCATTAATCATGAGGGAAATGCAAATCATAAGCACTAGGATAATTGCTAGGATCACTAGAATTTTAAAAATTAGATAACAACAAGGATTGGAAAAGATTTGGGGAAAATGAGATATTATATCCCATCTGATCCAAATGTATGATATGTCAAGGTCATTGTACTGTCATGTGTAACTAATTAAAACAAAACAACAACAACTATATCTATATCTATATCTATATCTATCTATCTATATATATCTATATATCTATATCTATATATCTATATCTATCTATATATATCTATATATCTATATCTATATATCTATATCTATCTATCTATATATATATATTGAGGAAAAAGCAAAAAAAAAAAATTGGGGAAAGTTGACCCATATGTATTTCTGTAAAATGGTTCAGCTGCTTTGGAAAACAGTCCAGAAGTTCCTTGACTGCTTCAACACAGAGTTACAATATGACCCATTTATTCCACTCCTATATGCTTTAGACTAAATATTTATATGTTAAAATTCACTATTTAAATGCTCAATATGATATATAGAGGGGAGGCTAGGGGAGTTGATTAGGTCATGAGGACTCTGCCATCATGGATGAGATTAGTGTCCTTCAAAAAGGGCCTCACAGAGCTTCCTTCCCTTCTACCATGTGAGTTTACAGTGAGAAGACAACCTATGAACCAGAAGTGGACCTGCACCCAACATCAAACCTGCTAGTACCTTGCTCTTGGACTTTCCAGCCTCTAAGAATATAAGAAATAAATTTCTTCTGTTTATAAGTCACTCAATATATGACATTTTGTCATAACAACCCAAACAACTAAGTGTATATCTAAGAGAAATGAAAACACATATCTACATAAAAATTGGTACATGAACATTCAGAGCAGCATTATTCATAATAGCTAAAAGGTGGAAATAACCGAGATAGCTATCAATAATTAATAGTAAATATGGTATATCCAGACAATGGCATAATTTATTTAACCATAAAAAATGACATGTGGTTGGCTCTCTGAGGTTCCACATCTATGGAAAATATTCTTTTAAAAAAATTCATCTGAAATATTACAGAGACTAATTTTGGTTCAGCATGAAGAACTTTTCTCTCTCCTGTCCCTCTTTTTCTCACTGAAATCACAGGCAGCCTAATTGTAATGACTATTTCAGAATGTAATAAATTCCTCATTGATAAGGGTTTTAGGAAAAACCACCATGAATGTCTCTTACGAATACTGTAGAGAAGTGTTTACATAGGGTTGGAACTTAGAGGAGATACCCTGATTTCTAAATTCTATGACTCTGTGGATTTTAATTCTTGACCAGGATGAGATAAATATTCAGGAAAGCCTGTTTATGACTTGGAACATCCACTCATGTTTTGGATCTCTTTCTTCTACTGCTGAAAATACAATAAAATAAGGCTAACTCTGGTTAAAATAAAGAGAATACTTTAAAAAAATTCATCTATACTGAACATATACAAGATTTTTTCTTGTCATCATTCTCTAAACAATGTAACAATTATTTTCATAGTATTTACATTGTATGATAAATAATTTAGAGATAACTTAAGGTATATGAAAGGATATGTGTAGCTAAAAAGCAACTACTATAACATTTTATATAAGAGACTTGGGCTTCTGCAGATTTCAGCCTCTTTGGGAGGGTCCTGATACTAATTGTCTAGAGATACTGAAAAATAACCACATTGATACATGGTACAAAGTGGATGAAACTTGCAAACATTAAGCTAAGGGCAAGAAGTCAGTCACCCAACCCCATATACTATCTGATTTCATTCATATGGAAGTTCAGAACAGGGAAACCAATAGAGATGGATGGATGGTAGATTAATTGTTGTTTATGACTAGGGAGGAACAGGGATATTAGGGGTGACAGCTAAAGAGTACAAGTGTTTCTTTTCAAGATAATGAGAATGTTCTAAAATCGACTGTGATAGTGTTTGCACATGACTGGAAACACACTAAAAGCCATTGAAGTGTATACTTCATTTTATTTTGCAGTGGTAAGGAACTGTACACTTTTAAATTTTTTTTTTAGTTGTAGATGAACAAATACCTTTCTTTTGTTTATTTATTTTCATGTGTTCCTGAAAGTTGAACCCAGGGCCTCATACATGTGAGGCAAGCGCTCAACTGCTGAGCCACAACCCCCCGGGAACTGTACTCTTTAAATGGGTGAATTTTATGGTCAGTGAACTTTATCTCAATAAAGCTATTCCTACAAAGAAACTTTAAAGGTCTCTGAAAGGAGTCATATCCAAAAGGTCTTATGATACAACCAATTTTTAATTCCCCACAAATGGGTCAATTTAATTCAGAGGGTCTTTTTCTTATTGAAACATAGGGCCATGTGTAGGAGCCAGAGATATTTGGGTTTAAATCCAAGGTTTACAAGGTTTGAACCATTGGACAAGTGCCTTAACCTCTTTCTAACTATCCTTTTTCTCACAGGATGCAGTGGTGCCTTCCTGTAATCCCAGCAGCTCGGTCAGTTGAAGCAGGTGGATCACAAGTTCAAAGCCAGCCTCTGCAACTTAGCAAGGCCCTAAAGCAACTTAGAGAGACCTTGTCTCTAAATAAAATATAAAGAAGGGAAATGTGGCTCAGTGTTTAAGTGCCCTGGATTCAATCCCTGGTACCAAAAAACAAAAACAAAACCTTTTCCTTATCTGTCACATGGGAACAATATTGGGAAATACCCACTTCCTAAGGTTGTTGTGAGGACTGAATAAGAGAATGGTTGCCCAGCTCTCGGCATAATGCCTGGCTCTGATAGTTGTTCAGTGCACATTGTTCATCATTATATTTATTAATTACAATATATAGAGCAAGTAACTTCATAAAATCTTCAGATTCCAACAAAACAAATAGTCAAATCCATTTAAAAATCAAACTATCATGGTATATTTCATTTTGTCATGTAGACAAAAAAATTGGTTTCTCATATCCATTAGAAAGGTTACTACCAAAAAACAAACAGAAGTAGGGCACAGTGGTGTACATCTGTAATCCTAGTGTCTTGGAAGGGTGAGGCAGGAGGTTCTTGAGTTCAAAGCCAGCCTTAGTCACAGTGAAATGCTAAGCAACTCAATGAGACTCTGTCTCTAAATACAGTACAAAATAGGGCTGGGGATGTGGCTTAGTTGAGTGTTCCTGAGTTAAATCGCTGGTACTCAAAAACAAACAAAACAAGAACAACAACAAAAAAGCACACACATAGAAAGTAGCAAGTGTTGGCAAGGATGTTTAATATTGGAACTCAGATGTACTGTTTGTGGGAATATAAAATGGTGTCTGCAGTTGTGAAGAACAGTATGGCAGTCCATTTCCTCTAAAAAGACCTAGAAATTAGACCAGAAACTTTGCAACTGCTGGAAGAAAACACAGGGTCAACATTCCAACATACTGGCATAGGCACCAATTTCCTTAGCAAAACCCTGAAAGCTTAAGAAATAAAATCATGAATCAATAAGTGGGATGGCATTAAATAAAAAAGCTTCTGCACAGCAAAGGAAACAGGTGTGAAGAGAAAGCCTATGGAATGGGTAAAATCTTTGCCAACAACTCCTCTGACAAGGAATTAATATCCAGAATAGATGAAGAGCTCAAAAAACTTAACACCTACCGGGTCTGGTGGTGCATGCCTGTAATCTCAGCAATTTGGGAGGCTGAGGCAGGAGGATTGCAAGTGCAAAGCCAGCCTTAGCAACTTAGCAAGACCCTAAGCAATTTAGCAAGACCGTGTCTCAAAACAAAACAAAAAGAATTGGTTAGCTCCCCCGGGTTCAATCCCTGTTACCAAAATAACAACAACAATAGCAAAACAAAACTTCAACACCAAAAACACAAAAACAAAAACAAAACCCACAGAATAACCCAATGAGCAAAAAAACATGTTAAACAGACATTTCTCAAAAGAAGAAATACAAATGGCCCACAAATATTTGAAAAAATGTTCAACATCCCCAGCAATTAGGGACACGCAAATAAAAACTACATTGAGGTTTCATCTCATGCCAGTTAGAATGATAATCATCAAGAATACAAATAATATTAAAAATTGGCAAGTGTATGGGGAAAAGTTCACTCATACATTGTTGGTGGGACTATAAATTAATACAATCACTTTGGAAAGCAGTATGGAGATTCCTGAAAAGACTAGGAATGGAACCACCATGTGACCCATCTATCCCACTTCTTGGTATTTATCCAAAAGAACTAAAAGTGGCATACTATAGTGACAGAGGCATATCTATGTTTATAACTGTGCAATTTACAATATCCAAATTATGGACCCAGCCCTGATATCCATCACCTGATGCATGGATAAAGAAAATGTGGTATGTATATACACACAATGGGGTTTAACTCATCCATAAAGAAGAATGAAATTATGGCATTTGCTGGTGAATGGATGGAACTGGAGAACATTGTTCTAAATGAAATAAGCCAGACTCACAAAGTCAAGGGTCAAATGTTTTCTCTCAAATGTGGAAGCTAGAGCAAAATAATGGGGGTGGGGAGGAGTGTTTGTGTGGGGTAATCCTATGAAAATAGAAGAGACATCAGTGGAGTAGAGAAGAGGATTGAGGGGGAGGTAGGAGGAATGGAAAAAAGGAGGAACTATGGAATAAAATTGTTAAAAATATGCTATGTACATGAATGAATACACCACAGTAAATTCTACCTTTGTGTTTGTCTATAAAGAACCAATTAAAGAAATAGTAAATAAATAGAAGAAAGACTAGAACAGTAGAGGAAGAAGTATAGAGGAAGGGTAAGAGGAGGTGAGGGAAAGAGGAAGTCCTGGGGACTGACATGGAGAGAATTATATTCCATGCTTGTATAATTATGTCAAAATGAACTCTGCTATTATGTATAACTATAATGCAATAATTTAAAACATCTTAAAAATTAAATATAGAATTATATGATCTACCAATTCTACTTCTGGGCATAAACCCCAAAGTTTTGAAGGCAGATCTAAAAGATATTTGTACACTCATGTTCTACTATAATACAATAGCCGAAAGTTGGAAGCAACCTAAGTGTTCATAGATGGGTAACCTGAAAAACAAAAATATGGTATATCTACACAATAGAATATAATTCAGCCTTTAAAAAGGAAGAAAACTCTGGGGGCTCAGGGATAGAGTGCTTGCTTAAGATGCATGAGGCCCTGGGTCTAATCCCTAACACTGCCAAACAAATAAAAACAAAACAACAGACAGATGGACCAAAAAGGAAGGGAAGGAAATTGATACATGCTACACAGGGATGAACTTTGAAAACATCATGCTAAGTGAAAAAAGCTCAGTCTCACACACATATGTGTACACACACACACACACACATTGTATGATTCCGTTTATATGAGACACCTAGAGTAGTCAAATTTATAGACAGAAAGAATGATGATTGCCAGGGAAGAGGAATGGGGAGGGTTTTTTGGTTTGTTTGTTTTTATTTTTTAATGGATACAGAGTTTGTTTTGCAAGAACAAGAGAACTGTGGAGACAGGTTGCACAACAGTGTGAGGGTACTTAATGACTTACACTGAAAAAGTGATTTAGATGGTAAATTTAATGTTATGTGCATTTTACCACAGAGGCAAAACAAGAAAGCAATGCCTGCCTGCCTTATTAACTGGGGGTCTGGGAGGTGATGCAGGTTCAGGATGAAGAAATGGCTTTGGACCTCTGCAGACCTGAGGCTGGATTCTGCTTCACTGCATGTTAGCTGGATGACCCTGGTCAAATTCCTTATATACTCCATTTCTATAAGACAGAAATTGTAAGGAAGGAAAGACCTCTTTCTCAACAATGAAACAGTAACTAAAGAGGATTGTACAGGAGCTGCATTTTTTTTAAATGAATGCTACTTTTAAAAAGAAATTAGCATACACAAACCCAAAGACCATGTAACTATGGCTGCCAAATAAAATACAGGGCATCCAACTAAATTTGAATTTTACCTAGACAAGTTTTTTTTTTTTTTAAATCATAGATTTTCATGTAAGTATGTGCTCAGTGGTAGAATGCTTGCCCTGGGTTTGATCCCTAGCACTGCAAAAACAAACAAAAATACAGTGTTACATCATGTCTTATGCAGTATTTAGAACAACAACAAAAATTGTTGTTTATATGAAATTCAAATTTAACTGGGTATTTTATTTGCATCTTTATTTGCTAAATGAAAACTTGACACATAGCATTATGGTTTTCATCATTCAGATAAGTGACAAAGGTTAGCTCTACGGGGAAGGAAAAACTATTCTTCATTCTTGTCCCAGTTCTTGGGTTCGCCTATTATCAAAGGGACACAATGGGCATATGGCTTGATGACTAAAATGACAACTGATAATGGGACTGATGCATTAATCTTGTATTCTCTCTCCTAATTATAATTGGTTTGAAACTAACAAAAATATGAATGGGTTAACTGCGTTATTTCTGCTTTATTTCCTACTTCTGCCTCTTACTTCATTGACCATTGTGAAATATCCTTTACCATGTGCTGTACTCCCCACCCCACCCCCTGCATTTTTCTCAAATGCAGCTTTTTAATCTTTGAAAAAGGTGGCTCTAGATCACTAAAAGGGAGCCCCGCTTTGATCAAATTAATAACAGTTAAGACAGCCATCTAACAAAACTTTAATGAGGGATTCTCCTTCCACCTTTGAGCATCTAAGATGTTGAATGTGATTTAAACACTGCTGGCCCTACTTGTACTCACCAGACAGTCTCCTGCTGGGGACAGTGCCATGTCATTAAAATGGAGTCCACTGAGAGAGACAATAGTCACATTCACTGAAGCACAGGAGCCAGGCATTATCTCACACAGTCACATCATATATGCCACACCGATTTACTTGACTTGCTAGCTAGGATCCCTCTGCTCCTCCAGGGAAGTTGGTGTTTGATTTGAGACTGTGGAGTGTGGTGGTCACAACCTGAAAACCAGTAGGCAGGAGGCATGGAGCTTGGTTCAAATTCTTCTGCCTGTGCACCTGGGATTTGAGGGTGTCACTGACCCTCCTGGAGCATCATTTGTTGCAGCAGAACCATGGGGGATAATGAGTGCCCTTGAGAGCAGATAAGGAGGTCCCCACCCAGAGCTCTGAGGACAGTGCCAAGCCTAAGCTGGTGCAGAAAGGGCACTTTTAAAGCTACCTTCTCCAGCCTTGAGATTGAGAATGCCAAAAATGGGTTGCTGACCATCCTCTGTCCTCTGCTCCATCCCCCACTTCCCCTGCTTGCCTTCCTGTGCCATCCACAAGCCACCGTTCCACAGAAAAACCTCCTGAGCCATAGTCTTCTATGACAAACTCATCTGCATGGAGGCCCAACAGGACCATCATGGACGCTTGAAGTGTTTGAAAAGCCACGCCCCCTGTTTTAGTCAGTTTTGTTTTCTTTGGAAGCTGCAACCAAAGGATCTGAGAAGAACAATTTGAGAAGAAAAAGTTTATTTTAGAGCTCATGGTTTCAGAGGTCTCTGTTCACAGAAGGCTGGCTCCATTCCTCAGAGCCTGAGATGAGGCAGAACATCATGGCAGAAGAATGTGGTGGAGGAAAGCCCTGGAAACATGGCACCAGGAAGCAGAGAGAACTTGGCTCAACAAGAACAAAATACATATCCCAAAGACATGCCCACCAGTGACCCATCTCCTCTGGCCACACCCTACCTGCCTATGGTTAATGGTTACTGCCCAGTTAATCACTATCAGGGGATTAATGAACTGATTAGGTTAAGACTCTCATGACCCAGTGATTTCACCTCTCAGCTTTCTTGCATTGTCTCAAACACTAGCTTTTGGGGCTTACCTCATAGCTAAATCATAACATCCCTCCCCTTGAAGGGATGCAATAGACTTGAGAGCTTTAATTTCAGTTTATTGAAATGACAAATGAAAACACCCAGTTTTCTAAGGCTTCTTTTTGTTGTTGTTGTTGTTTTTTCCTTTTCTATTTGGGTGCTGGGGAATCAAACCCAGGTCCTTATACATGCCAGGCAACAAGTACTTTACTATTGAGCCATATCCCTAGTCTTTCTTTCTTCTTCTTTTTTTATACTGGGAATTGAACTCAGGGCCTCCCACATGCTAAGCAGGTGTTCTACAAATGAGCTATACTCACTTCCTAAAATTTTAAGTTAATGTTAAAAGTCTAGCTATTCTATTTATAAATCTGGTAAACTTTTTTTGTGTGTGTGTGGTGGGGCAGTGTTGGGATGCTGGGAATTGGACTCAGGGGCACTCAACCACTGAGCCACATCCCCAGCCCTATTTTGTATTTTATTTAGAGACAGGATCTCACTGAGTTGCTTAGTGTCTCACTTTTGCTGAGGCTGGCTTTGAACTTGAGATCCTCCTGCCTCAGCCTCCAGAGCCACTGGGATTACAGGGATGCGCAACTGTGCGTAGCTATAAATCTACTTATTTTATGTAAAATAAGTAGAAACACCTTTGATTAGTTTTTCTTTTTTAAAATTAAATTTATTTTGAACTGATACAAAAAAGCATTAAAATTGTATATATTAGTGTGTATGCCTTAATACATATATATAGTGTGTAATTGATTAGTTTTTGATTGTCATCAGTTGAAAAGACTAAATTTTCCTTTAAACTATGAACGCCATTTACCTGACATATTAGTTTCCTTTCAACATTGAAACTTGAGTGCTAAATCAATACACTTAGTTTTTTTTTTTCTAAACAATCCAAATGTCTGCTCTGATTTTTCAGTGAATGACCTTAACAAGTGAAACCTTCCAATGGTTTTAAAAGTTTTCTAAAGCTGGTAAATTTGGAGTTATAAATAGCGTGATTCTCAAATTCTAGAGAACATTCTAACAGTGTTTACAAATCAAGTAAAATTATCTTATAACATTCAATTCATCATCTATAAGTCTCAAAATTTCACTTTCTCGATTGTAGTCAGCAGATGCTGGAGACTGTCAGATGGAGCCTGAGAGCCGTAGGCGGGACTGAAGGGGTCCCAGATTCTGGGTTGACAGAGACAAGTGTCTTGCAAGGAGCTGGTGTGTGCACACAACAGGAGGATGGAGCTGGAGGGGAGAGAAGTTCTGTTTAAGACACTTATTTGGAGAAGGGTATAGAAAGAGCTGGCTTTTGTGGGACTGAATTTTGGGGGGTAAAATTCCATCATCAGAGAAAGTGTAGGGAGAGAAAAGAGCAAAAGCCCAATGGAGGCTGGGAGTTTGGAGGCTGACTGAAGCTAATCATGGACCCAAAGGAGAAATCCAGGCCCTGTGATTTTAGCTTTCTGGAGCAAAAAGTCATCCTTGGAGGAGCCGCATGCTCCTTGCACTTGGTATGGTTTTATTGTGTCTGTGATAAGTCTTCAACTTGTGGGCTCGAGTTTTTCTCTCTGTCAGGTCATGATGATAATAATACTTTTCACTATAAGAGGAGAAAAGAAATTGCCAATGAATGCCCAGCTTACTTCGAAATAAAGTGACTCTTAAAATAAAAGATGGGGCCCAGATTTGTAGCTTAGTGTAGAGAGCATGTCCAGCATGCATGGGGCCCTGAGTTCAATCCCCAGCACATACACAAGAAAACCAAGAAGTTAGCTGAGCAGAAATAGGTAGAGGGGCAGAAACTGGAGAGGCACTTGAATAATCAAGGAGAATTCAGAATCGCCAGGCAGGGAGGTGGGAATGGGGGAAGAACAGGCAGCCACAAACTACCGTTGCCTACTTGAACTCCTGAAATGGGCCCAGAAAGTGTGAAATACGAAGCTCTTCAGTTATAAAAAACAAAAGCATAAACAAAATCTCTTTGTTGTCAGAGCCTTTGGATTTCAATCTGTACTACCCAGGGAAGGACTCAGTCAGTACCCACCCATGCTGGGATTACTGGGAGACAGGGTTTACTGCCACCAGCACTACTCCTAGGGAGCCTGTTTGCCCTGAAAAATCTTTAGTCCCACTTGGCACATTTGAGGGAGTAATTTTCTATTATGTAGTTAACCACCAGACTCTCTGAAAATTCTCAGAATTTGAGTTCCTCCAACAACAAGTCTCTGTATCCATTTCTTTCTTCCCTTCTCCTCCTCCTTTTCTTCTTCTTCTTTTTTTTTTGTGGTCTTTTTTTTGGTGTATCTTATGGGGATAGCCTGGGAAACTTCTCTATTTTGGAGTATTACAGAGACTTCTTGTGTCCTACTTCATACTTAGTTTATAAATTTATTTTTAAAAAAATATTTTTAGTTGCTTATGGATCTTTATTTTATTTATTTGTTTATATGCAGTGCTGAGAATGGAACCCAGAGTCTCACAAATGCTAGGTAAGTGCTCTACCACTGAGCCACAACCCCAGCCTATGAAATTCATTTTTATTCAACAAACACTGCAATCAGGTGTGTCAGGTACTGGTTTAAAACAGGGAAAATATAATCTTTCTTTTAGAGGCAAGATAAGGCCCGGAAGGGTTAAGTTAAGGTGCTTGCTCAAGGACACCCAGCTAGTTTAATAACAGCAAAAAAATTAAAACTCATGAGTCCAACTTTGGAGCTTATGCTCTAAACCACTCTAGCACACTTCCCTAATAAACATTGTATTTATAGAGGATTAAAATGCACTACACACAAGAAAGAAGGCACTTTAATCTTTTCTTATTTGGGGGGAAGGGGGTACTGGGGATTGAACTCAGGGAGACTTGACCACTGAACCACATCCTCAGCCCTAGTTTGGATTTTATTTAGAGACAGGGTCTCACTGAGTTGCTTAGCCCCTTGCTTTTGCTGAGGCTGGCTTTGAACTCACAATCCTCCTGTCTCAGTCTCCTGAGCTGCTGGGATTACAAGCATGTTCCACTGTGCCCAGCACTTTCATCTTTTAAAACAATAAATAAATATAATTTATTTTTCTAGAGAATTAAAACATGCCCTGAAAGCATTAATTCCCCATTTGTGGTCACTTTTCTCGAACCCAAAGTGAGATTCAATATAGTTTTATTTTTAAAGAATTGACAGTTAAATAGGAAGATTGTTGCCCCAACAGTTATATTTTTTAATAGGAGAATTTGAAATTAAGTAATGTTTATAAGGGTAAACTGAATTTCTAGACTTTAGAAATAATTTACATTATAAAGAACTTCCTTACTCTCTCTGTGCATGAATAGGCTTAAAATATGGTGATGACTATTATTGTTCACAATGTGATAGCTCTTACTTTGAACACACAAAGTGCTCTAAAATCACAAATTAATTGTTAATGAGAATATTGCTCTTGAAGAGTTATATTGTTCATGGAGAATGTGATTGTTCCATAGAAAAGACTGGTTTTTTTGTATGTTGTCATAATTTTGGATGGATAAAAAAAGCCAGCATCTGGCCAAGTCATGAGTTATTTTGAGTCCCCTATTTTAACTTCAGGTATGTTTTAACTGAACAGATTTAGGATGCAGGGATCAAAAAATGTCTTGCTGGGGATGTACCTCAGTGTTGGGTGCTTACCTAGCATGCATGAGGTCCTGAGTTCCATCCCCCAAAGGAGGGAAAAAATTTGCTAATATTATGGAAAAAGATCAAATACACTTTGATTAGAAATTTATACTCAGCAAATTTTTCTGTTTCTATACATTTGTACTTTTATCTTCATTTTTAGTGATAAAGTTGCACTTGGAAAATTCTGATATTGTCTCCATTGATGAAACACCTGAATTCCTGAAGGTATTTAGATGTTCCAAGAAGCCAGTCATGAGAAGGGTAGTATCTATCATGAGCATCTTGGGAGGAGTCCATGTGATAACTACACTGAGTGAAAAGGGAAAACACAGGGGGGAGAAATCTATCTCTTTCCATTGGGAGATTTATCTTCACTGAGTACTTCTTTCATCTCTACAGAGTCTATGAATTCTTGTATCCTTTAAAAGTCCTGCAAAACAGACATTTGTTAATGGTATTAGATGGCATAGGTCATATACTAACATATGAAGAAGGAGGAGGAGGAGGAGGAGGAAGAGGAGGTAGAAGTGGAGGAGGAGGAGGAGGAGGAGGAGGAGGAGGAGGAGGAGGAGGAAGGGTTTGGTGGCACAAACCTGTAATCTCAGCTACTCCAGAGGCTTAGGCAAGAGGATCACAAGTTTGAGGCCAGCCTGGGCAATTTAGTGAGCTCTCCATTCAGAATAAAAGTAGTCTAGAGATGTGATTCATTGGAGGAGTGTTTGCCTACAATGTGTGAGGACCTGGGTTCAATCCCCAAAACCACAGAAAAAAAAAATCCTACATCTCACTCACCAAGTACACTGGGGACAGGGTCACCCTCCCAGGCTTTTGTCTCCATGTTATAACTCCATAATCAAGGGGGATCTTGCAGCTCTGCCTCCTTGACTACCTTAGTAATGGATGAGACAGCTGGAGTGTTGGACCCTGCCCCTTCTACATTTCTACCTGTGAGACTCATAGGTCCACAGCCCATCAAACACTATTAGTCCCCTGGCTCCTTCTAAGGTAAAGTGTGATGAGTCACAAAGTGAGAACCATTTATCCAAAAATGCAGAGGTCTCAGTCCCTTTCTCTGAGGGTGAACTCAGTATCCTGAATAGACTATTTGTTCGCATTATTATCATATACCTTATTCATGTTTACAATATTGATAAACGACAGAACAAATGTAGTTCTTAGGACAGTGTCGTATGTGTCCTGCTATCTCTCATACCTGGCACAGTATAGAACATGTGGAAGGAGGTCAACAGAGCCCTGTTGACCAATGACATGAACAAATGAGACATTCTGCATCCTCAACTTCATGAGGCATTTCTTATTGCTATTCTTTCCCAGTTTATCACATCAAAAAAGGCCTTTTATAACCCTGAAACTACTTCTGACTCAGCTGTAATTCATCTTAATGAGAACTGGAAACTATGGTCTTGCAGTTCTTGTAGCATTTAGGAAACAATAGGAAGTAAAATAAGGTGCATTTCTGTCTTAGATGTAATTGTTACTATTGTTTTTCCCTTACCTGAATCTCTTTCCTAAGAAGCAAATTAAGTCTCTAGATAAATTTTGCTTGATAGACTCATTGGTCAGATCTTTAGTCAACCAATCAATAAGCCATCCTTTGAACAGAAAAATGCTCTGACCACCATCGGCATGTATGGCTCTTCGTTATTTGTTCCTAATAGTAATGTGCCTGTGTTAACCACATTCCTTCTCTCATCTAGTTCCCTGGCTGGTCAATGGCACTCCTCTTATGAGGTGGTTTGGCCCTGTCACCACTGCTCAGATAATGGCCTGTCTTGATATTTTGGCTTTGGACTTCTTAGAACACACTCTCATAAATGAGCAAATGGTCCTTGGCTAGACTCCTAAAAATAACTTGTTTTGCCTGCTGCCTTGACATCTGACGGCAAAGTTGGTGATATGTATTATTAAGTAAATGTGAATTTAACAAAAATGTGTTGTGGTTTATGCACTGTTAATCTTATGCTGCGGTTTGAAACAATGTCAGGATTTCTACTGACTCTAGAGGTTACATATTAATTTGAATATCTGTGATAATGGGGTTCTTTCTCTTCTCTGAGTGAAATGTTTTATGCAGGTTTTGGTTTTCTCCTTTACGCCTGGTGTCATGCAACAAAAACTTTGTGCATGGTCATATTTTCATCTGTGTGCAGGCTGCCCCCTTGGGGTTTGAACATTAGTATTTGCTGATTTTTCCTGCCATATACATTTAAATGCAAAGAGTTTCATTTTGATGCAGAAGGCCTGGAAGTATGAGGGGGTATAATTTTTCAATAATGAGCTTAGTATGTATCCAAAGGTAATGGGCAGTTTTATATGGACTATTTATAAACTACTGAAGGGGGAAAAAAGCACACTTCATTCTTGTTACTAGGATAAGGCAAACTAGATAAAAAGACTCTGTTTGTTCAAGTTTAACTGAATTATACCAAAAGACTCAATAGATTGAAATTGGTATTTCAAAAATACAGCAGGCTAAATAAAAAATACTATACAACATTAATCCCAAGTAGTCATTTTCCCCTTTCTGTCTGCAGTTTATTAGAGTACTTGCAAGAATAAAGGAAACTGAAAAATGATGATCCCATGTTTGAATTATTGATAGTCTCAAAACGGCAATCTAATATTTTGACTTTGGCCTCTTGGCTTGATAGCATCTTCAGTTATAGACCAGATTGTTCTTAACTGGATATGATCTACTTTCTGGGTTTTCGAAATGAAAACCAAAACAACAACAACAAAAAGATTAATCACATTTCATCATACTCTAGCCACTTGTTTACCAAGAAATACAGTAATTCTTTTAATGATATTAAATGAGTAACCAGACTGTTGGTTACAGTCTTTTAATTGTTAATAGTCCACCTGCACTTATCCAATCTTTCTCTTTTTCAGTGTTCATATGTTCACAGGAACTCAGTCCAAATGCTCAGGAGTTGGATAAGTTGTTTAATATGCACATTATAAAGATACTCAGATTATTCTCTGTCTCTGAGAGGTGGGGACAGACTTCAGCAAGGTTAAGCCTTTTCCTTGTGATCACTCAAGCACTGGTCAGTGAGGACATGGTTTGAGTGCTTCCATTTGTATCAGCTATCTTTCCATCATGATAACAAAATACCCAAGATGATAGCCTTTTAAGTAGAAAAGATTTATTCTGGCTCACAGTTTCATAGAATTAAGTCTATGGTCCCTTGGCCTTATTGTTTTGGACCCATGATAGCTCAATATATCATGGCAGGGAGTGTGTGGTAGAGCAGTGACTCACTTCATGGTGGCTAGGATCAAAAAGTGGGTGGGTAAGGGGACTTGTTTTTCAAATATTCCCTTCAAGGATACCACCCAATGACCTAACTCCCTTCCACTAGGCACTCCCCACCAAATGTTCCACTACCTCCCAACAGTGCCACAGGCTGGCAACCAAGACGTCAACACATGGGCCATTGGGGGACATTAAGATCTAAACAAGGCTGGGCACAGGGTGCACACCTATAATCACAGCAGCTCAGGAGGTTGAGACAAGAGGATTGCAAGTTCAAAGCCAGCCTCAGCAACTTAGCGAGACTATCTCAAAATAGTAAATAAAAAGGGCTAGAGATGTAGCTCAGTGGTTAAGTGCCCTTGGGTTCAATCTCTGGTACAATTAAAAAAAAAGTCTAAACCATAGTACATATCAAGCTGATGACTAAAGATTGACAACCACATTCAAAGCCCCAAACAATATTGCATTTGTTCAACTGCACAGGTAAACCAGGGGCCAGGGTTTCTTGATCTTCAGTGAGTAATAGATTCAACAGAGAGGTTTTTAATGGGACATATCCTTAGGTTCTATGTCTGGACCTTTCCAAATCTCACACACGTGAAAGCTGAAGAGTTTCTGATGGTTTTTCCACAGCTAAGAGCCATGATTTCCTTGTGGTACATGAGAATAGAATAATCACACCGTTCCCTGTTAGAAAACTTATACTCTGCATCTTCTTAGAGATGCTGGGTTTCCTTTGTCTAGGTGGGCTTCCTGCAGGCAGCCTCCCACTCCTCATGTACTATGAAAACTGCCCCAGTCTCTGGAGCCAACCTGTTTGCCCTCCTTTTCTTCCAGTCCCCTGGGGTCCTGGGTCATCCACACTCAGCATTTAAGAATTATTTGAGTGGCTGTTGTGTGAAGACTTTTTTTTTTTTTTTTAATTTTTTATTGTTGGCTGTTCAAAACATTACATAGTTCTTGATATATCATATTTCACAATTTGATTCAAGTGGGTTATGAGCTCCCATTTTTTACCCCATATGTGTGAAGACTTTTTAGACAAGTAATCCTAGTAATCCTAAACCCAAAACTAATTTTAAAAAAAGACCCTGGGTGTTAGGGGTGGCTTCCTTAAAACATACAGAAATCAACTGAAAGTCTTTTATTTTCTTGGCCTAAAATTCTTCTTCATTTTACAAAAGCAGTTTTTGTACAAACTTTTTTTTTTACTCTATATAAATGTCAGTACTTCAGATTTTTCTAGTTAATATAAAAATTTTATATTTATTTCTAGTGAAAAAGCCAAACTGGTAAAACTTGCTTTATACTTCATTTAAGAAATAGACAAATCCCTAATAATTGATCTACATATCATGAGCCTTAAATTTCTGGAAAAGAGCCGCACTTCAAAACAAACCAAACCATCAAAGCAAATACCAGTTAACAAATAACATCTTCTAGATAGTTCTGAAAATAAAGATTGTAAAAATTTTATGAAAATTCAGGAGTCTCATGATAAATTGTGATGAAATGTAACTTGTTTTATGATGCAGGCCACAAACTCATTATTAAGCTGCAATAGCACCTTGAATCTATTATTTTTTATCCCAATCATGCTTCCTCAAAGCAACTGTCTTGATAATTTTCCAGCATTTGAGGGAAACATTGGTTCAATAAAACCATCATGACTGATTTTTGGAGGAAAATGGAGGACAATAAATCAATCAATTGATTGATCCATTCATTTATCTATCATCTGTTTTTGGAATGTCTAACCTTGTTAAAATATCCTAAATGATCATATTTTGTATGAGCATCAGATATCTCATAGTTATTATAACCTATAAAATCTACAACACTGGTATAAGAGAAAATGAAAATTTTCTATTTGCCTCAATGATTGATTATTACTCCCAAACTTCTACTTAAATGCATTTTGAACAATAGAAAGGCCAATGTAATCTTTACTAACATCCTCTGTAGATGTTAAAAAATTACCCCTCATCATGGGAAAAGCACATGAACAGGGAGAAAGAGAAACAGCAGGAATCCAAAGAATAGCAGTTGGCCAGAGCTTGTGACCAAAGTCACACCATTTTGAGGAGTTTGTTTGCTAATATCAGAAATGTTTGAGAAAAAATAATTTCTTAAAAAAATAATAATTTCTTTTTAAAAATTAAAAAATAAAAATGTTTGGGGACTGGGTTGTGGCTTAGCAGTAGAGTGCTCACCTAGCATGTTAGAGGCGCTGGGTTCGATTCTGAGCACCACATGAAAATAAAATAAATAAATAAATAAATAAATAAATAAATAAATAAAATAAAAGGTATTGTATCCATCTACAACTAAAAATATAAAAATAAAAAAATTAAAAAAGAGAAAAATAAAAAATGTTTGAATCCTAGCTGTTTCAATATCAAAATGACTAGGAAGAATATTTAGCCACACAATGAATATGAAGACTTTAAGCATGTGGCCCTGGTTAAGTGGGCCTTTAGAAAATAAGATAAAAACAGAGATATTAAAAACTATATTTTTCTGTTTATTTATTGGATAGGAGGAAGCTAGTGCTATTTCATCTTTTTGGGAACACAGCTAAATAAAATTTCCCAGGCTCTCTTACAATTAGTTTGGGGCCCTGTGACTGAGTTCTGGCCAACAGAATTTTAGTAGAAGCATCAAAAATCACTGGAGGACAACTTAAATCTCTGGACAATTTAAAATCTCCCATTTACAATCTTCACTCTATACTGTGAGATCTTGAGGGGGAAATAGATGGAAAATGATCTCAGTTTCTTATGGCCAAGACAGAAAAACCCTTGATCCCTGAATAACTGTGTGGAGTAGAGACTCCTTCATAGGCCATTACATCAGAAAAATGCACTGAGGTTGGAGGTTTATTTCTCCAACAGCTAGCATTACTTACTGTTATGTCAGAGGTTAATTGTCCTCCAAAGATCCACACACTGAAGCCTTGATGTCTAGCCTCTGGTGCTATTGAGGCCTGGTCAAAGGAAGTTAAGTTACTAAGGGCCCACCCTTGATGGTGATATTGGGACCTTGGTTCTTCCCTCTGTCTCTTTTGATTCCCAGCTGCCATAAAGTGAGCAGTCTCTTCTACCACACACTTGATTCTGCCATGATATACTATCTTCCATAGGCCCCAAAGCATTGGGCCAAGACTTAAACCTCTGAAATAACAAACCAAAAATAAATCTTTGCTCCTATTAAGTCAATTATCTCAGGTATTTTGTTTCAGTGATGGAAAGCTGACTAACTAAAACTTTTTACATGTAGTAAATATGTATTTTTGTAAATATCTTAGAATCTGCTATTTAAATATAGCCTTTGTTATGTTATTATACTTACATGATATTTTATTCCATTTAAAGGTATGAACTTTGGCAATGATCAATATAGTACCTCCCTTTGTGTTTTAGAAGGTATATGTAAACTCCTGTTAGAATTACATTCAGCTACGTGTGAAGAAATATCTAACAATCAGACCTTAAACAATACATACATGATTTATTTTTTTCTTAAATCAACAACTAATATCTGTTTTTATTTTTCAAATGCAGAAAAGTACAAAGAAAACCAAAAATCACCCATATTCCCATCACCTAGAAATAATAAGTTAACATGATTGCTTATTGATTTTTAATTTTTCACTATTTATTTATTTTTAATTTTTAAATGAAAGTAATATATATTTAAAAGGCACAAAGTGATGTATATATAAGTGAACTGATTACTTTAGCTAATGAACATATCTATCTCTTCTCATAGTTATCATTTGTGTGTATGTATGTGAGAACACTTAAGATTTACTCTCTTAGCAAATGTCAAGTATGTAAAACAGCACTGTATTATTAATTATAGTCTCCATGATGTACATTGAATCTGCAGAACTTATTTATCCTACACAGTTACATTTTTGTGCCCTTTGACCAAGATCTTCCTATAGGCCCCGCCTCTGGTAACTCCTAGTCTACTTTCGGCTTTCATGAATTAACTTTCCTTCCTTCCTTTCTTCTTTCCTTAGTTCCTTTCTTTTTGCATGAATTTGACTTTTTTATAGTTTACATAAAAGAGAGATCATGTGGTAATTTTCTCTGTTTGGCTTATTTCACTTAGTATATTGTCTTCCAGTTTCATTCTTGTTACAAATGACAGGATTTCCTTCTTTTTAAAGACTGATTAATAATTCCAGGATGTATTTATGTATACCACATTTTCTTTACCCATCTCTTGATAGATACTTAGGTTGTTTCTATGTCTTGACTATTGGGAATAATGTTGCAGTGAACATGGCAGTGCAGATATCTCTTGGACATACTGATTTAATTTTCTTTGGATATATATCCAGAAGTGAGATTGCTCAATCATGGTGGTTCTGTTTTTAACCTTCTGAGGAACCCCCATACTGTTTTACATAATGACTACACCAATTTACATTTCTACCAACATGATTTATTTCTTATAGAAACAAAGCTGGGAAGTAGGCAGTCCTGGGCTGGTAAGATTACTTTAGGAAGTCATTAAATTCAGAAACTTCATCCAGTTCACCCCACCAGCCTCCCTAGAGTGTGGCTCTTATCCTTGTGATTCATTATGTCTGCTCAGGCTCCAGCCATCACATCCACATTGCAGACAGTAAAGAGCAACAAGAAAGTGGCCAAAAGGCGTATTAACTGTCCTTCAGTGAGGCTTCCTACAAACTGTGTAAAACACATCCACTTCCAGAATTTGTCACTGGATGTATCTAGCTACAAAGGAAGCTGGGAAATGTAGTTTTAATTTTGAGGCAGTCATGTACTTGGTGTAAGTTCAGCTTTATTAAAGAAAGAAACTGCCATTGGACTAGATGACTAGAAAAATTTACTCTAGTTTAATAAGTGCAAACTTCTTAATGTAAAGGAAAAATCAGCTTATACCAAATGCAATTTTAGACATTCACCTGTATACGTACATATATTTTCTTATTTATATTAAAAAGATGTGGGCTGGGGGTAGAGCTCAGTGGAAGAGCACTTACCTAGCATATGTGAAGCTCTGGGTTCCATCCCCAGTGCTGTCAAAAAAAGAAGATGTAAAGCACACAGCTTGCCATTTTCACCCTAGTCTTAGCCCATCATAACTCCTTTGTGATCAGTGAATTAACTGTTCTCCAGTGTTTTAGGATAGATGTAACAGCCTCAGAGAGCAAAAAAAGAATAAGGACACTTTACATTTTGTTCATCAACATGCCTAGTAATAATTACATGCATATATGAGTGTAAATAACAGATTTTGCAATTGTTTCCATATAAGCAGGGCTGGTACTGTGTTCCTTATATTGATTTGTAGATAGTTATTCTCTATTCTGAGTCTGTATATGTCTGTGTCTATTGGTGTGAAGTGCAAGAATGTATTATATTTTCCATTTCTGTAATGCCTACTAATATACAGAATTATGGAGAAATTCTGTTAGAATAAATATAAAATACATAACACTCTGAATTAGATATATACTATCAAGGTTCCTCTCTATGTACTCTATTTTATGCATGCATAATATATATATTTACATATATTCAGATTCCCCCCTATTTTCCACATTAGTGACATCCCCATGTAATACAGTCTTATTTGCTTTTTAAGTTATATTTATCCTTCTTCCTCATTCACCACCCACCCATTTACATTCCAACACTATATTTGCCCACTCTACCCCTAATCAAACAGAAGATATATTTCATACTAAAGATTTGAGGAGTAGCGTGCCCTTGGGGATCAGGTGTTAGGAATATCACAAAATTACCTTATATAAAATGAGGGCTAATTAACTGCCTGCCAGGCACTATCTAAATGCTTTATAACTACTAACCCTATAATGAAGGTGCATGCTATAACTGTCATGGCTGTTTTTACAGAAGTTGAAACTAAGGCTTGGGTATGTTGGTAACTTGATTACTGTTAGGTAGCTAGGGGCAACCTGATGTCAAATGCAGTTGGTCTGTCCCCAAAGTGCATGCTTTTAACCATTAGGGCATGTTGCCTTCATGTGGTCCCTTATCATATACAGAATCCCTATAGTGCTGGGATGTAACCAGGTACATTTGTAGACTGCAGTCTTACACTGTGTGTTTTGCTCAGAGATAATCCCTTCCTGAGAAAGCCTGCTGTCTAGTTAGAAAAATAACAAAATAATATACAATAACTTAAATACCAAACCCCTTATCCACAGGAACACAGGCTGAAGCAGTCCTGGGACTGCAGAAGGATTAAGAACCCGGGTGTTCAGCTCCTGGGCTGCTAACATTCTTCTGTGAAATTGCCTTGCCTCAACAATGACAGACGGACTCGCTTGAGGCAAAGGTGTTGGGGAGATTTTTCTTCATGCAAATCTTGTCTTGCCATGAATTAACCACCAACCATTTTCATATGCACTCACTCATTTCCTGCTCACCACCCCAAGTCATTTATTTGCAATCACGCTCGCATATTTTGGGTGCTGCAAGTTGGTTCAGTTAACTAACGAGGAAGAAGGAAACTGATAAAGATATTGTTAATGGATCTCTTTGTGCATAAAAAGAACTCCCATCTTCCCTCCCACATGCTGTCCTGAATTCCCCTTTTCCTCCTTCTCAAAGTTCTACTTTTTCTCAGAATGTCTGTGTGTGCCATATGACAGTGATTTTCTGTGATAATTGCTTTATTCTTCAATACGAACCTTTACAATAGCGAACTCCTACAATACTTATGTGTAAATTAGGGTTGTTCCAAGGCAAAAATTGAAACTTGCACATCTTCATTTTTGACAATTTTTTAAAAATCCTCTTCAATGTGAGTAGAATTTTCAGCTTGTGCCCCACCTTTTTAAAAAAATTAATAATAATCCTTTTTTTTTTTTTTGCATCTAGACCTTCATGCGTTTGGGTTTATGATATGGGATGTCAGAGAAGACAAATCATTAATTCATTTCAGCATAGTCAGCATTCCAAGATAAATTACGTTTCATTCTGTTTTATAGCAAAGTCGGGTGGAATTCTATGCTAATGCAATATTGAAATTAAAGTGCTCTCTGGCTGACTGACAGGCTGGCTATATAAAATGGGGCTGCATCCCCAAGTAGCAGTGGACAGCATGAGGGAAAAGTAACACACCTTCTCTGAGAAGCCCCCCAAAAAATGATCGTGGGAGCAGTAGCTTTATTTCGCTGCCTTGCAATAGCAACAACAAAATGATGCCACAGACGAAAACTGTCATGTCCCACCCACTCCATCTGTCCTGCGCTGTGCACCCACAGCTCCCCTCATTCTACAAATTAATCTTTCACACATTTTTTAACAAAAAAAGTGTTAATGTTATAAAAGAAAAAAAACAAGGAAAACAGAAAGGGCTGTGTAGAAAATAAATTAAATTTAAATTTGATGGCAGTTATGACTTTTTTTATTGACTATAAGAGCAAACAGTCACATCAAATTGGTGCCACTGGCATATAATTAAAACTACAGGGCACCCTTAATGATCTCTGACAATGATCGCGTGTGTGTTTTTTTAAATATAGCATGCACATTTTGTCCAATTTGGGCTCTTTTTTCCTGTTGCTTTTGTCCTCTTTCTGAGTGGATATTATTCATGAACTGAGTCTTTATTATCTATTTGGCCATCTGCATAGCATTGGCCATAGTTCCCTGTATTGTAATTTTGAGTGAAAATAAGGACTATTGGAGATTGCAACCCTAAAAATAATAATAACATGCTTTAAGAACTCAAATGTAAAAAGCATAAAGAAAAACATTTGGAATGGAGGTGAGGCTTGGAGGCACATGGCATGGAGGTAGGGAAAAAAATAAGTCATTCTCTTTACTCATTTGGAAAAATAGAATCTGGGTATTCACTCGGACCAAACTAACAGCTATTCGAATTGATAAGATAACAAGCAGTTCTGAAAATGATGTTTCTTTGTGCTTGAATGTCTTCAAAAGAATAAGAAAAAAAAAAGAAATCTTTGTTTTCTTACTGAGTTCTTTCTTGCTTCAGAAGTGTACACTTCTCAGAGTGGAATGGCAGACCCAAACAGCAGCATAGTATCCTTTAGCTTATAAACAAGATTTTGGATTTTGAACATCCATGTTTACCAGGTATCAGATTCCTTATTTTCAGTTTGCTAAAGGAAGATTTTTTAAAAAGTTAAAATACTGGAATACATTGTTTCTAATTTAAAACAAATATGGGGGCTAGAGGTGTAGCTCAGTGCTAAGAGTGTTTGCCCTGCATACACATGGCCCTAGATTGATTCCCAGAAGAGGAAGAAAAAATTACATACTGGGGGGAAAATGAACTAACTGAAAACTTGCTCTGTTTCTAAAATTTTGCCTAATTTTATTTGGTTCTCTCCATTCTCCTTTTTCTTTTTCCTCTTCTTTTGCTCTTCTCTTTCCTTCTGAAATTCTCTTGATCAGGGTTAGCTTACCATTCTTTCTTTTTCTTTCCACTTGTCAGATCTTCCCAGCCACTGGAAGGCCATCAAAATCAGCTTACTAAAACATGAATATGCATGAGCAAAGAAACATCTTCCTGAGAAGAGTAAATACATAAGGCTATAATATATTTATGACAGTAACTTTTTTGTCTCAAATGAAAATGTATAATATTCTATTTGTTTTTTAATGTTCCTTGATTTTTAGCTTTTAGTTGATTTTTATTAAACTAGAAGAATATCCAATTAAAGCTATGCTTACACACACACACACACACACACACTCTGCTTGGGCTTACTACCAAAGCAAGATGAATTCTGTCAATTATCTCATTATTTAGAAAATGAGTTATTTACTTGCATTTAATAGTGGCTTAAAATAACTTCCTTTTTGTATTTATCTTTCCCTCCAAATTGGTTCATGTATGTGGATAGTAATGACTTAAATGACTTAAAATTTTCAAATTTGTAAAGTTCAAGATAATCGCTTTAGTATCCACATAAGAATCTAAAATCAAAAGTGATAACCTGGTTTCAAAAATAGCCACTTGTATATTTGCTTATGTTGAGTAAAATTTGGGCCATAAGTTTTTAAATTTATTTTCATAATAAATATACTGGGTTAACAGTTTATTTAACTCTTTAACTTGTGTGGAGAGGGTATGTTGGTCATTCAAAAATGATTAAAAAATGATCTGTTGTTTTTATTTTTAAGACTATTTTGTTGTAAAAATTATAATGACCCAGAAACATTAAAATTTTCTATCTCATTGAATGGCTTGCAATTTTAATTGACATTATAAAATATTTACATAGTAATATTATATGAGATTTTCAAATATTAAAAATATATTATTTTAGGGCTGTGGTTGTAGCTCAGTGGAAGAGTGCTTGCCTAGCATGTGTGAGGCACTGGGTTCAATTCTCAGCACCACCTAAAAATAAATAAAATAAATGTATAAAAAGTAAAATAACATTATTTTTTTAAAACATATTATTTTACACTCCTGTTTTAAGCCAGATAGTTTTCATTTTCACAAAACTGATATTTTAATCATTGATCTTTTTAACCTCATCCACATATGTATTTAATAATATGGTACAATGGCCAGGATGTAACTCAGTGTTAGAGTGCTTGACTAGCATGTGCAAGGCCCGGGGTTCTATCCCCACCACTGCCAAAAAAAAAAAAAAAAAAAAGAAAAAAAAAGTACAGATTTCTCTAGCAAACTCATTTTCAGTTCTGCACCTTCAAAAACAAAAAACAATTAACAACAAAACCCCCCAAATCCCCAATTCTTTCCCCAATAGCAAATCCATTGTCTTAAACATTCACAATTGAAAGTCAAATTTTCAGTCTTATAAGACGAGAGTCATTAAAAATCATGTCTTTTAGCAATATGATGTAATAGAAATATTAAAAGACACTATACTCATGTGAAATGTTTGGGCCAGCATCACATGCCTCAGCCTTTCTTTTGTATTGTCCCTCAAGACACAGCTCCCCCCCCCCAAGTATTATCTTGGGCTAAACATCATTTGAATGCTAAATATTATCTCTAAGCCATAGCTTATAACTGCTCTGAGTCTAGCTAGAAATTCCAGGGCAGAATAATGAAGAGAGTTCTCTCTACTCACTCTGATTCTGCAAGTTTTAGAGTTGTTTAAAAAAGCCAAATTGGAGGAACGAAGCATTAATGTGCTTGGGTGAAGTATGCTCCTTCTTGAATATTTCTATAGTTGTTTCTAAGTACCACAGACTGATCATCTTAGAATCTGTGTAAGAAGAAAGGATCTCAATCAAATTTCTGACCAGATCCCTCCTTCTGGCTGTATGAGTTTAATTTTCATTTAAACAACAATAAATATAGGCATAAGGGTTTGAGATGAATTATGTAAGCCCTTTAGCCATAACCATTACATTCTGCCACCAAATGAGCTGCTGTTCTCACTTTGTTTTATGGGCTCTGCGTAGCTTGTGTTATTATATCTGCCAAATAAAACCCAGCAAACCATGCAAATGAAAATATAATCTTTTATCTCTCATAGTCACAGGATGCACCCATATATAGTTTTATTGATTCCTCAGCATCAGATTTACTACTATTAAGACACTACTGTCTTAAAAGGATCTACAGAAAGGGAAAACATCTCTTGCTTGGAGGTATCTTCATTTATATCCACGGTGGCATATGTCTTTAGTTGAAGCTACACTTGAAAAGTCAGGAATAATTCCTTTCATTATATTTTTAGCTCATCTCTGTGGTTCAGTTGAGATCATGGACTTTTTCCTTAAGGGTATTCAATCAACTGCATGTTTTTTTCAAAGCAGCAAATTCTAATTGTTTAAAAACAATGGAGTTTTCTTTTTTCTTAAAGAGTCCAGGTCTTGCTCTGTTACCCAGGCTGGTTCCAAATTCCTGCACTCAGTTGACTCTCTGGCTTCAGCCCCGCCCCCCCCCCCCCCCCCCCCCCCCAGTAGCTGAACTACAAGCGCACAACCATACATGGCAGGTTTTTGTTTTGTTTTAGTTTTAGAATGGCCTAAATGTTTGAAGTGAATTGTTTGAAGTGAAATGTTTGAAGTGAATTGTTGATGAACTAGAATCTTAATTTGGGACCTTTGGATGAACCACTTACCATTCCCATTTAACATTTTCTTCCAAATAATGACAAAACAAAAACAAAAACAAAAACAAAAAAAACAACATGTCTGTAAGTTTTGAGGACTGACTTCTCTCTAAAAGATGAAATATTCTTTTTCTTCTTCTTTCTTTTCTTTTTTCTTTCTCTTCTTCTTCTTCTTCTTCTTCTTCTTCTTCTTCTTCTTCTTCTTCTTCTTCTTCTTCTTTTTATTTCTTTTTTTTTTTTTTTAAGAGATGGGGTCTCACTCTGTTGCCCAGGCTGGTCCCTAACTAAAGGGCACAAGGGATCCTCTTGCCTTAGCCTCCTGGGTAGCTGAGACTACAGGCATGTGTCACAGTGCCCAACTAGATAAGATACTCTTTACAGATGATAAAGAATTACTATGATACTATCAAGAGTAAAATCTCTACCATGTCCACAAAAGATATTTCTGAGGGGTCAGAGTATCTCCAAGAAAGTAAAAGGACATTTTTCTGTAGTAAGCTACATAGTAAGCTGTCTTTCCTACTTTGTCCCAAGTATGAAGGGAATGGTCGAACATGTAAAGCACTGCTGTTCTCTCTAGCCTCTGGAAAAAGCAATGGTATAAGTTATTTCTCTCTCTCCCTTCTTCCCTCTTTCTCTTCTTTTTTCCTTTCCTTTTTCTTCTCTCTTGTTTCCGCCCTCCTTATGAATATTTTTTGAGTGTGTATCATGTGCCAAGCAACACTCTAGGTGCTAAAGGTATTGCTGTTCATATCATAAGAAAAGCCTCCATCCTGAGGGAGCTTATATCTTACTAAGGAAAACAGGAAACAAAAAATAGTCTAGGACTGGGGTGTGAAGTTCAATGGTAAAGTACATACTTGGCACATGCAAGACTCTTGGTTCAATCTCCAGCACCACACACACACACAAAAAAAAATTAGAAAAATATCTCAGATCATGACAATTTTCCTGGTTCACTTTATCAAAGTAGTTCAATATAGTTTTTTTCCAATGCTAATTTATGTATCTGGTAAGGGCCAGGCTAGATGTTTTGCATGGAAGCTGATGTGCCTAGTACGTATCAGGCCCTATATATGACAGAGGTTCAGAAATACATCCATTTCTAAAATGTGATTAGTTAGGTTAACAAATAGTTCACATTCCTCAATGAAATGAATGTTAACACAGCCCTGTGTTTTCCCTATGGACCAATCTGAAGTTACTTAATAAGTATGCTATGTTACTCTGACTTTATATTAAGAAAATCTACTTTGTACCAAGCAGGTCCTATCCAAAGGCCTGATAACTCAGGCACATGTTCATGCACACACATCTGCAGTTCCCTTGATTGTGGTACTTTATGTCTGGGGAGAGTTAAATACCAAGTGTGGCCTGACCCAAGTCTGTCTGCTCTCTGCTTGACAGCTAATACTCAGGAGATGAGAACTGGTGGGAAGGAAATCTGCTTCATATAAGAGCCAACCCTAAGAAGATGGAGGGGGATGCTGTTTTCACAGCACCATTTTGGGATACTGTAGTAAATGAAAGGCCTTTTGTAAGAAAGGAAAAGATGGGTTGGGGAATTAGCTCAAGTGGCAGATCTCTCACTTAGCACGTAAGAAGAGAAAAGATGCAATTGGACAAGGGGCATAAAGGCAAGGTGCTGAGTTACTGAATGGGTCTCCTTCATCCAGGCACCTGTCTCCTTTTCTCTACTGGCTATAACATCACCATGGACCTTGACCTCCTGGGGCTAGTTCCCATATTTTCTTTAGACATATTACTTTTCTGCAAGTTAAACCTCAGCAATTTATGTGCTTTGTGTTAGTGGATGCACAGGATTAAAGAATAAGGCAGGCATCATACATTCTGATGTTATCTGAAGGTCACCAGATGTTCTAGGTTTTATAAATTAAAGAAAGGTTATTTCACAGTTAACATCTTAATCATTAAGGTGAGGCTTTTCTTTAGAATTTAGAATGCTGGGCAAAGGGAGGGGAAGAAAAAGTAACTCTGCCAAGGACAACTCCCAAAGGAGCGGCCGCAGTTACACAAGTATTTTCCAGTCCTCTTTATTTTGGGGCTAGCAATTTCATAAAGCATTATTTAAAAGCAATGAGCAAGACATGGTTTGACAAACAGTGGCAGAGATGGGCAGTATGCAGGAAAGTGTATTAGCATGTCTTCTTTATTTACCTTACAACTGTTACCATTTCTATGTGTCATCTCCACTATCACAGGCGCTTCCACAAACCCAATGGGGTATTTCCTTCTCTTTACCTCTCCTCTATCATCCTATATTGTCTTCATTTTCTCCCATCTCTTTAAAGCTTCCCTTTCCCCTATAAAGCTATCATTCCTTGTATTACTCCTCTCCGCCTATCATTTGTCTCTAAAATACCCTATTGTGCATGTGTTTTTGTTACACAGTCTCTTGTTGCTGTGAGAGCCTCCTCCCTGCATCTGTCCCATATTCCAAGTGCTAAGCCATGGCTTGGCTTTGTAGACCCATTGTCAGTTTTTTTCCTTGCTCCTGATCTAAACTTTCTTTTTTGCTATAACCTTGCTGAAAGCCTCTGTTTTACAAAACAACTTCAGAGAAATGGGTTCTCAGTTAAGCCTGTGCCAACACTTTTAACATACACTGAGGGAACAAAGAAAGCTTCGAGTCCCTAAGAAGGAATTTGAAATCTGTTTTCTCTGAGTTCATATTCAAGAACCACTTTTCCTATTGTCTCCCATAAAGTCATTACTGCAGATTCAATTTAAAATGCTTATTTTTACCGAGTTTAATTTAGATACACATTTGCATTGTAAAATGGGTACTTCAAAAATAATCATTTTAGTCTTAAGCATAAATGCTAGTTCTTTGTAAGGGAAGTAACTTCCTGAGTTGCATGTGATCTCTAAGGGCAAAGTAAATTTCTGGAGTGAGATTTAACCTTCTGTCTGCTCTTATTACTGTGAGTAGTTTGAATTTGGTATGTATTAAGATTTTTGTGTTAAGTGTATAGAAATTTTTATAACTAAGGATTTTAAGTAAGATAGTTTTGTATTAATACAATTGGATTGCTATACATTTAGTGGGCACTAACAATATATTAACCACTGAAGGAAAAAACGTTAATTTTGTCCAATGGCTACACAATGATATTTATACATAATGAAGTCACAAACGTAAGAGGGTATGATATTATTCATGTATTGTTGTCACCTAGCACATGGAAGAAATTTTACAAGAACCATGATAATGCAATTCCATATTTCTCTAATGTATTGCAAGTTTTCAGTAAATAATTTCTGGACATATCATTTTGCCTTCTGCCAGCTCAAGACCATGAAGTTGTTGCCTTCAGGAGTGAAGCAAGCATAAAAGGAAGGGACAGACATCTTGGAGTGCAGACAGATAATGTTTCTATGGTTTGCTCAGAAACACAGCACCTCCCGACTAGTAAGTATGCAGGTCAAAATCTATGTGTAATCTCTATTCTCTTTATATGACTCCTCCTTCCCTTCTTCTCCTCCTTCAGTGCTAGGGATTGATCCATCCAAAGTCCTTGCACTTGATACTAGGCAAAGGCTCTACCATTGAGTTATATCCCTAACCCTTCACTTCACCTTTTTAAAGTTCATTTGCACCCCAAATTTCCATAAGACCCAACTGAAGCAACTTGATATAGTTAAAAATATTAGCATTTAAATATTTGGAAGTTTTATTTTGAACAAAACAAATTACTATTATTTAATATATATTTTAGAAAATTTTAGAATAATGAATATCCCTTAAAGAAAATGATACATACAAAGGGAGGAATATGAATATCATAGGTTAATATTAAATCTTTTTTTTAACAAATCTTTTTCTAATAGAACCTACTCATGTGGAAAAGTCGAATGTTTAAAAATTTAAATCGAAAAAGGAAAAACCCCAGGAGAAATTAATAAATCTTTTAATTATCCAAATTAATGTGACCTTCCACATAACAGGTAAATTCCAACATCTATTTTTTTAGAGGTAGTGTGTGATTTTCAAAGATGGCAGACTTGCCTATACAAATTTACTTTCTGTAGACCAACATTTAAATACATTTTAACTAATTGCATTTCCATGAACCGATGACAGGAAGGCATTTTCTGTGGCCAAAAAAAGAGAACCAGCTTGGGGCTGGAAAATTGTCTGGGGTGGACAGGGGATGTTGGTCAGCGGTAGAATACTTGCTTAGCATGATGAGGCCCTGGGTTCAATCTCCAGGGTGGCAAAAATAAAATAGTTTTTAAAAAAGAAGTTGCCTTCGAGTGTGAATGATGAATATACTGATAGTACATATCTAACTATAAAAAGCACCATTGTATGCATTTCTTAACTTCCACATGCCAAAGGTACAATGCATTTTATGGGGCTCAGAGGTGGGGGCAGCTCTAAGAAAAAAAAAAGTGTGGATTGAACAGCTACTGATATACATCTTTGCATTTTTCTAAATTCTCTGACGTGGTCAGTCTTCAACCAAGCCTGAACTATTGGCCTCCTTTAGCCATTACACTGTCTATAAAAGCACTGATTTACAGTAAGCAACCGAAAACTGGCTACACAGGAAAAACAGTTCTGGGAAGACTATCTTTTGCTCCTCTTCGCCCTTAACCCTCAACAGGTTCGAATTACTGTTGTAGGCTCATTCTGTTTCAGTACAGGGGTAGTTCCTAATATCTGTGTAAAATTTGAGGACCTTTCCTCAAGAATTTGTGATATTATTTCTATTTTCAGGGCTAAAAATCAAGCAGAATTATCTCCAACATAAGGCTTATCATAGTTCAGGAATTTAATCAATAGCTTTGAGTACCACAGAATTTATAACCCATGGAATATAACGTGCTTTTCAATATTATGTATATACCTTACTGTAGGAAATAGGCTCTTGTTCATTTCATTATTGTAGTGTCTGTGTTCTTGTTTGTTCATTTACTCTTTCAGTGTCACAGCTGTGTTTCTGTGCCTCTTTCTTCCTTTAGACCAGGAGAGAGAAAGATATCTAAATAAGTTGACAGAATTTCATGTTATGCTATGCTGTGGTATGGAAAGCGAGTAGGCTTAAAAGAAGTTTGAACAAACTTTTTATTTTAGTGTATTTTTTCCCATACAGATTAAAAAGCAGAGCTAGGCATGGTGGTTATTCCCAACTACTTCCAGCTATTTGGGAGGCTGAGACAGGGTTCAAGGCTAGCCTAGGCAACAGGGCAACCTCATTTACTCACATTTTGTTTCATTTATACTTGTTATAAACACTATACTTCGGAGTATCTGGTCTTACATTGTTTTCTACCTCTCTAATTTTTTAGGAAAAATTTTCAATTATACGTGAAGTTTATAAAAAGTCAATATTCAAAAATTAATTTCATAAATGACTACTTTTCCAACATGATCTGATGTGTAAAGTGTAATGAAAACACAGATATGTTTCAAAGGCTTGATTTGTGGTTTACATTTAAAAGTCAGGCATTTATTTTATGGAGTTGTTCATCAAATTAAATTTTATTTGGTCTCTCAAAATTTTATACTGTTAAATTGTTATTGGTCAAAATGAATGTAGTTAAATCATAAAACTTGCTCCCTGGCAAGAAATCTAAGCATTGAATGGTTAGATTCTCTTGTATCATTTTAAATTTTAGGACTCCCAAAAAAGTATGAATTAATTGGAATTATATAGGAATGAGATTCTCACTGAAAGAAAGAAATGGTACATTTTTCCAGTAACTTACTGTCAGTACTTTTGTACTTTTTTGCCCCATTGTGTGAAGGGTGAAAAAAAGGTAGATTATTAACTCTAAAAACAAACATCAACCAATTCAAGTAGCTTTGGATTATGGTTAATTTGCTAAACCAATAGTATAGAGGTCAATAGGCCCTACTTCGAGGAGCTTACTTAAGGGGGATATTTAGATTCTGACCTTTTACTTTCCAAGGTTCCAATGGATGCTGAATAAAACTAGTAATCATTCTGAATAAAAATAGTAATCATTCTGTATTATGACACCTCTGATACTAGTTGTATTTTGTTTATAATCTGCATGCTGATGATTTTCCAAACAGGATTAAAAGTATCACTTGCACAGTAAGTTTATAAGATAGTTTAAATTACGTCAGGGAGTAAAAGAGGACAGAGAAAACTGGAGACTGAATAAGATTGTTGTAGCAGTTGAGGGGCATCATATTGGCTTCCTTAAATATACATTTGATCTATATTTCCTGGCCACACTATTTAGCTTACAAAATGGATTCTAGTAATGACTGTTAAGAGAAAAAGGAAAAACAATGGTCACCACTTTTGATATATCAGTGTCTCTGCCTGCATATCTCTGGGGCTATTATTCAACTTGTAGGTTCATTCTATAAAACCTTTTGTTAGAGCTGTGATGTTGCTCTGGATGCCAAAGAGCCAAGTGTCTTAAGATTTTTGTGGATAATCTGAATGTTCTAATTTTCTCATGAATTTGTTGTTTATTATTCTAACATTATCAATTACTTTGTGTCTATTTATCCAAGGATGTGTCCCTTTCCTTATTTTTAACTTTTAATCGTTGAGAAATAGTTTTGAGAATGCAATCATTTCTTTTTCCTCTCCCCCACTCCTTCAATGTGGTGGTGAAACATGTATTTCTCCTTACATCTGTCTCCCCCCAACAGCCCCAGTTTTTTTTTTTTTCAGAGAGCATTTATATATTTCTCTAATTTGAAACATGTCAAACTGAAATTAGGCCTTCTAACAAAAGACTGGAAAGCCCTAGAATTCATCAAAAGCATGGATACAACAATAGACTTCATGGAATTAAAAAAAACTCTAGTTATCATAGGCTAGCCTTGATCTCATGATCATTCACCAGGACACAGAAGATTAAGGAAAAAGTAGAGAACACCACTAGTGTTTCTAATAGGATATTCCAATGTTATTTCAGCTTCAGGAATTTCATGGGCTCCCCTTTTCACTTCATTAGCAATTCAACATGTCTGATTTGCCAACACAATACTTTCAACTTACTTTACCCATTTGACCTGGAACAAAGTGAAAGCACATTTTGCCCAGTTGAAAGGTCTCCTGGCAAGTTGGTTAGCAACAGGCTTGCCAGTCCTGATTCAGCTAGCAAAGAACAAACACATTTCATTAAGACAATATCTATATCTAGTGTATTGACTTCCTCACTATGCGTTTTCTCTTTTATTTTCTTGAACCATTTTCCCCACTTGTAAGTTTTTTTTCTCGTAATCTGAACAAGATTTCCAATTTCTTGAGAGCAGAAATGTCTACATTTCTTCGTGATTGTGGCAGTGATTAACACAGTTTAACTGCAAAGAACAGGTACAAGAAAAAGTTTATTTAAAGGGAGGCAAAAAGCGACACAATAATCTTATATCTTCCTTAGGTAGTTCAAAAGTTGTGGCTTGTTACATACCAATTAACGAACCAGGCTGAAACATCTACAAGTACCAATTTTACTGTAATGCTCTAAAATTTGGTCACTTGGGAATAACTTAACTTGTAGCATTGTAAGTACAGATGGGACACGAAGGTTCTTGGACAAATGCGGGCAGGCGCTCTGCTCTGCCTGTAACTTAACGACGTCAAGAGCAGGACGCCCAGAAACTGTGCCTCTGAGAGCTGCTCGCGTCCCCAGCGCACCAGATGCACCTGGACGCGGGACACCCAAGAAAGAGCAAGAACGTTCCTTAGCACTACTCTCCAGGCGAGGACCAAGCAGGAGGAGGCAGAGGACTGACTCCAGTCTTCTGTGTCCCCGGGTGTCCTGTCTCCCGAGGATACCTGCATAACTTAGTAGAGCAGCTAAGCACTAGTGCGTTTTAAAGTACATTTATGGTCGTCACGGTGCACACGAAAAGCTTGCGCCTATCCCCCAGAGCGCGCAGGGCCTCGGAGCCTGGAAACAAGCCCCTCCCAGCGCAGCTGTCGCTGCCGCCTGCGGGCTCCTTTCACTTTCTCACGGCCAAGTCACCCAGAGGGGCGCCGCTGCCGCCACCGCCACTGCGCCCGAGGACTCCGCCCCGTGCCGATTTGCTACCGGCCCCCGCCCGCCAGAGCCCCGCCCACCACAATACTCTTTGCCTGTGATTGGCACGAGCGGGCGGCAGCTCTGGATCGCCTCTCCTATTGGCTAGAATACCCTGTCAGTCCAACTCTTGCCCACCGCCCCCTCCGCCCTCCTGAAAAGCCGTCCTCCTATTGGGAGAGTCTGCGGGCTGGGGGCGGGCGGGGAGCGCCAGTCCTGCGGCTTTCGGTCAATCGCAGACGCCCATCGCAGGAGGGAGGGAGGCGGGGGAGGAGAGGGGCGGGCTAGGGGAACATCTGGCCGGCGCCGCCGCGTGCGTGCGTGGTGCGTCCTCCCGCCCCCTCCCCTCCCCCGCCCCCCCTTGCCCCCCCCCCCCCCCCCGCCCGGCGGCTCGCGTTCGCTCCCTCGCTCGCTCCCTCGCTGTGTCTGGCAGGCTGCGGCCGCCGCTGGGCTGCTGCCATGGGGAGCCGTTGAGAGTGGGGCCCTCTTCGCTCCGTCGCGCTCCTCCGGCTGCCAGCGGGGTGGGCGGGAGGGAGGGGCGGGGGGAGCGGGCAACGGAGCCGGGATTGGGGGGTGGGGGGGCCGGGAGGGAGGGGGGCAAGAGGAGGAGGAAGCCCACCAAGTCCGGCGGCGGCGGCGGCGGCGGCCGGGAGGAGGAGGAGGAGGAGGAGGCGGAGGACGCGGCGGCAGCGGGGACGCGGTGACTTAGGGCCGGAGTGTGAGTCCCGGTGCCGGCCCCTGGCCCCTGACCCAGCGCCCCCTCCGCCCCCTGGCCCCTGGCGGGTGGGGGCGCAGCTGTGCGGCCCCGGCCGGCGGGGCAGTGCGGGCGGAGGGCGGGCCGGGCCGGGGGTGCCCCCGTGAGTGGAGTTAGTTTGTGTGGTTGGAGCTGTTGGGGCGGCGGGGGGCGGCGCAGCTGCGGGAGGCCCGGGCTCGGGGACGGGGCCGCTGCAGCTGCGGGGTCGGGCGGGGTGCGGGCTTGCCGTCTCCGCGCCGCGCCCCCGGGCCGGTGCAGCTGCGGCGCGGGGCGGGCTCCCGGCCGGTGCAGCTGCGGTGGCGCCTCTTGGGTGCGGAGGGCGGCGGGCTGGGGGAGGGGGCTTGGGAGCCGCCGCAGCTGCAGTGGCGCCCGGGACGGCCGCGGCTCCGGGGACCGGTGCAGCTGCAGTGGCGCCCGGGGGGAGGGGTCCGGCGGGGGAGGGGGCCCCTCCTGGGCTGGTGCAGTTGCCGGGAGGCCCCGGGAGCTCGCGCGCGGTGGCGTCGGGGAAGCGGTAGCAACCACCCTCCTCCTCTCGGCTTCTTCTTACGACTTTTCTTTTGTTGTTGCCTTGACCCGGGTCTGTTTTCTCCGCTGTTGTTTAAGGTGTTTTCCTGCTGCACCGGCTCTACGCCTTCCACCTCCTTCCCTGTGGTTTTAACCTTCCTCTTTCCCCGTGTACCTTGCACAGAGAACTACGTAAAGATTTGCATTTCTTCCCCACTACCCACTCGGCACCCCCGCCTCCACCTCTTTGAAAAACAAAACACCAACCTCTCAAAACCTCTATGGATCCTCCGGTAGCGAGATGTGAAGGGGTTGATTTGTGGAGTGGGAGTCCCTGGCCCATTGCGGTGCTTGGGGCTCATTAAACTGTCACTCACCCCCCACCCCACTGGGTAAATGGGGTGATTAATGCCTGATATATTGGAATGGGGCAAGGGCATTTGTGGAGAGTAGGTTGTGTAGCTGGGAAGGAATTTATCTCCAAAGAGTAGTTCCTGAACTTAGCGTTCATAATTATGTCATTCACCACGAAGTTAGGGAAAGTTAGGTTTGTGACTTTGGGAAAGGGAGGACAAGAGAGAGTGTTGGGTTTTGCTACTCTTTGCCATGGTTTTCTAAGAAGAACCATGTGGTTATCTCTGTGGGGGTGGGCGGCTGGGACACTCTCCCCTCAGGCCCCAGTTCCTTTTCTAGTCCTCACCCTCCCAAGAGTCTGTGATGTGTTTGACATTCATAATTGTCGCAGCACCTTGCACGGCACTGGTCAGCCCAGCTTTGCTGAGCCCAGCCCGGGTTACATTACAGTTTCATCAGCCACTAGAAAAGACCCACAAACTCTAAAAAGTTCCCCAACTTAAGAGATTTAGGTTCCTCTCCGCCCCCCCTCCCCTGAAAGGTTTTCTTGTGATCATGAACATTACAGAGTGATCCAAAATAACTAAATAAAAAGATTGTTATGGGACAGAGATCAAGGGGAAGACAAGGTTCTGCTTTTCCTGAGCAGACAGATCAGATATGTAGGTGCAGCATTCATTTTAAGTAACTATAGCAGGTTGCATTAGTTTATTAATTTTTCTCATTGAACTGAAATACTTTCCAGGATTTCAGAAAGTGCACTTTCAGCTTTGTTGATACCGAGAATTGAAATTTGCATTAACTGTGGCAGTGTGAGAAATTTTCCTAAGAAGGTAGTTGTAGATAAGTTGTTGAGTAAGAATGAAATAATAAGGTGAATCAGGCTGAAGTAATAGTTCTTAATAAGTCTGCCAACATTTCGGAGATATATACCATTATCTCTGCAGGAAAAAAAATGCTGTAATAATGTTGAAATGGGACTGGAGATGTCAAATGGGTTGGTTTAAAAATATCCCTAAGCTGCCTTTGAAACTAAACGTTGGAGTTGAATAAAAGTGAATCTGGATTTCCTGAATAGCACCGTGGCTTGAGTGTGCTGTCAGTATGTAAGCCAGTCCACCAACTTAAGACAGAAGTGTTGCTATTCCATAAATACAGTAGAACTCCATATGCTGAGTTTTTCAATTTCTTCTGTTAGAAAGTTTAGAAAAAAAGGAAGACTTTGAAGTATTTTGTTTATACTAACAGAAGAGAAAAGTTCTCCTAAGAAAAAGCTGGTGGCAGGAGTGTAGAGGAGTAGCATATGGCATTAAAAGGAGCACAGCTGGAGGTAGCATTTCCATCTGAACATGATGTCAGAGCAGCTGACAGCCTGCCATCCCTCAGCCTTTTATTCTAACACACAGACAGGGAGTTAGTGTGTGCGGATCTGTGGTGGAGAAGGTATCTCATTCCTCTCTAACATCATCTCCACTTTGCATCTGTCTCTCTTAGTCTGCTTTTTTTCCACCGATGTAACAGACCTGGAGCCAGCAAGACTCAGAGGAAAGGACTTAATCAGGTTTATGTGTCCTAAAGGTAGGAGTAGCAAGAGATTAGATTGAGCATATTTCTGTTTTGGTGTTTTGTTTATTTAATTGTAAAAAGATCACATTACTTTTCTAACCCATTTAGGAATAATATATGAAATTGAGTATTAAGTAACGATCTTACTGGAGTTGAAAGTCTTATGCTTGCTTAGTGTTAATTTTTATCCCTTTTACTTGAGCAAGTAAATAACTTTAATACACTGAAATATTTCAAGTTTTGAAATGTTAAGAAAGGCTTTGAAATATTGCTTTTGAGATCACTTTGGATTAAAATGCTTTTTTGTTCACTGCTCTTTTAGATTCCTTTTGCTTGGGGGGGGGCAGAAATAGTAAACTGTCTGGAATTCAGCATTCAAACTTATATGAGAAGATTATTCTAGTTAAGAAGCTAGATTGTTGTGTAATTAATTCCACTGTGAAACTTTATTCTTCAAAACATTCAGCAGCACTACTGAAACATACAGCTGTAGTGCTTTTGAAACCGGAGGTTTTTTAAGAAGAAGGGGGGAAAAAAAAACTTTTGTCCTCAGGAGAATAGTTTGGTTTCCTCATTTCTCTTTCAAATATATATTTAAGAGATCTTTTATTTCAGCATAACAATAATTATTTGCAGGAGTTTTTGTGTTAGCGACTAATTTAGAACTTGTAGATTTGAGCTGCCTGAATTGGCCAGACAGCTGTAATCGCACTCCTCTATTCTTAATCTCTTTATCTGGGCAGCAGCTGCCATATGGCCACAGTCAGCTGGATCAGATGTTTATAAGCTTCCTTCTTCGTCCCTCTCTGTCCTCTCAGCCTCCTAATTTGATCACGGCTACCTTGTGAGCTGCCCTCCAATCTTTATTTTTAGCCCTCTCAAGGATTAGGATTGATGTTAGCTGTGGGGCACTTAAAGTGATTGTATTGTAAATCTTGGTTTATTCTAGCAGTGGCATCTTGCAGAATGTATCTGGGGTTAGGATGAAAGTTTTAGTCTATCTTGAGCAAACTATAGGAGGAGGAGGAAAGTAATTTGTGAATATTAAATTAATCCACATCCATTCCCAAAATGCACTTGCTTAGATGGATGGCATGGAGCCTTCGTCTGGTCACAGGAAAGGGGAAGTCAGATTTTTCTTTATTTTTAAAGAGTTTGTCCATCACAGTTGAATTTTGACCCTTTGTACATTTTCTGTCTGTCTTCTCTCTCTCTCACCCTCCCTCACCAGAAAAAAAGCCAAAGATGCATAGGTGAATAGAAGCTAGTGGGAAAACAAAATATATCAAATTATATTGAAACAAAGTATTTTCTGTTAGCAAAGGTGAGGCAGAGCTACCAAAAAAAATTTTTTTTTGTCAACCAATTTAAAAAAAAAATGTTTAAACCTGTAAAGCTTTGGGGTTTCATTTGAGTGATATGCCTTTATTTTTTAAAGTTTGAATTAATTTTTAATATGGAACTTGTTTTGTCTTGCAGCAGACCAAAGTTTAGATGAGAATTTTCACATTTAAATAAAACCCCTATGATTCCTAATAGCATTGAAGCACAGGTTCTACAAAGAAACAGAACTCCCCCCCTCAATTTGTTTAAAAAAAAAAAATCTTTGGATTTGTTCATAGTAAAGATGATCTTTTCCATCTGTTGGTGTAGTTCCTTCTGATCTCGTACATGTGTGCTATACCTGCAAATCTTAAGGCATTAACATCTGTTTTTATACACAGTGCTTTTGTTGTTGTAACACTCTGACTTTAAAAGTAAGTTGTTTGCTAATTTCTGGACTAATTATGCAATTTCATTTTTTTTTTTCTTGATTCAGCCAAATGTGTGTATTCAAACTGCCTTGTAAGTACAGTCAGGTATCGAAAGTATACAGTAAAAAGAATGGTTGAACAAGTTTTCTTAAATCTTCCTGAATATATCTGGGACTTTCCTTTGTTTATTATGTGAGTTATTCCCCTTTGAAATTAAAGTTACCATGTAGATTTTGTGGGACATACTTTGATGAGACAGTTAGTCAAGTTTCTTTTGAAAGAGATCTAAATTCTTGTTTCCAGTTAAGAGGCTGTGGTTAAATGAAGGCTTTTAAAACTTGACCAAAGTTCAGGGAAGGTGGAGATGCATCAGAGGCCGTTTGGCTAGGGTAAGGAAGTTCGGAAAGTGTACGCTTTTCTTCTGGCATTTTGGTCTTGTGTGTGTGATCTGGTAGTCTCTGGGTCATAAGCCTGATTAAAATTCAGGGACATGTACCTCGGCGGCCAAGGCAGAATTTTTTTTTTTTTTTTTTGGTGGGGACTAAGAGTGCTGAAAAGTTGTTCCTGACCATGCTCTAATGAGAAATTCCTCTTTTCCCAGGTTATGAAGACAGTATGGAGTTTCCAGACCATAGTAGACATTTGCTGCAGTGTCTGAGCGAGCAGAGACACCAGGGTTTTCTTTGTGACTGCACTGTTCTGGTGGGAGATGCCCAGTTCCGAGCCCACCGAGCTGTACTGGCTTCATGCAGCATGTATTTCCACCTCTTTTACAAGGACCAGCTGGACAAAAGAGACATTGTTCATCTGAACAGCGACATTGTTACAGCCCCGGCTTTCGCTCTCCTGCTTGAATTCATGTATGAAGGGAAACTCCAGTTCAAAGACTTGCCCATTGAAGACGTGCTAGCAGCTGCCAGTTATCTCCACATGTATGACATTGTCAAAGTCTGTAAAAAGAAGCTGAAAGAGAAAGCTACCACTGAGGCAGACAGCACCAAAAAGGAAGAAGATGCTTCAAGTTGTTCAGACAAAGTTGAGAGCCTCTCTGATGGCAGCAGCCACATGGCGGGCGACTTGCCCAGTGATGAAGATGAAGGAGAAGATGAAAAATTGAACATCCTGCCCAGCAAAAGGGACTTGGCGGCTGAGCCTGGGAACATGTGGATGCGATTGCCCTCAGACTCAGCAGGCATCCCTCAGGCTGGCGGAGAGGCAGAGCCACACGCCACAGCAGCTGGAAAAACAGTAGCCAGCCCCTGCAGCTCAACAGAGTCTTTGTCCCAGAGGTCTGTCACCTCCGTGAGGGATTCGGCAGATGTTGACTGTGTGCTGGACCTGTCTGTCAAGTCCAGCCTTTCAGGAGTTGAAAATCTGAACAGCTCTTATTTCTCTTCACAGGACGTGCTGAGAAGCAACCTGGTGCAGGTGAAGGTGGAGAAAGAGGCTTCCTGTGATGAGAGTGATGTTGGCACTAATGACTATGACATGGAACATAGCACTGTGAAAGAAAGTGTGAGCACTAATAACAGGGTACAGTATGAGCCGGCCCATCTGGCTCCTCTGAGGGAGGACTCGGTCTTGAGGGAACTGGATCGGGAGGACAAAGCCAGCGATGATGAAATGATGACCCCAGAGAGTGAGCGTGTCCAGGTGGAAGGGGGCATGGAGAGCAGTCTGCTCCCTTATGTCTCCAACATCCTGAGCCCTGCGGGCCAGATCTTCATGTGCCCCCTGTGCAACAAAGTCTTCCCCAGTCCCCACATTCTGCAGATCCACCTGAGCACTCACTTTCGTGAGCAGGATGGCATCCGCAGCAAGCCCGCCGCCGATGTCAATGTGCCCACGTGCTCTCTGTGTGGGAAGACTTTCTCGTGCATGTACACCCTCAAGCGCCACGAGAGGACTCATTCGGGGGAGAAGCCCTACACATGCACCCAGTGCGGCAAGAGCTTCCAGTACTCGCACAACCTGAGCCGCCATGCTGTGGTGCACACCCGCGAGAAGCCGCATGCCTGCAAGTGGTGTGAGCGCAGGTTCACACAATCTGGAGACCTGTACAGACACATTCGCAAGTTCCACTGTGAGTTGGTGAACTCCTTGTCGGTCAAAAGCGAAGCACTGAGCTTGCCTACTGTCAGAGACTGGACCTTAGAAGATAGCTCTCAAGAACTTTGGAAATAATTTTATATATATATATATATATAAATAATATATATATATATATACATATATATACATAGATCTCTATATAGTTGTGGTACGGTCTAAAAGCAGTCTTGTTTCCTGGAACTAAAAAGTTGGGATCTTAACTTGTTTTTGCACTTTAGAATAATAGCATGAGAATCTCACTAATTTAGCATTCTGATAAAAGAAACTTTTTAGAGCAAGTCTGAGAATAGAGAGGTGTCTTTCCTTTGAGGGGTAGACAAAGTAAGCCAATAAGAAACTTCTAAACAAATCGTCCTATCACAAAAATGCTTTCATACGGCTTAATTTTGTCAACGCAGTGTTGTCTTTTGAGCTCTTTTTGTGCCCCACATTTGTTTTGTTTTGTTTTGTTTTTGTTTTTTAAAGTAAAGAGAAATTCCCTCCAGTTTTATTAGCCTCTATGTCTCAAATTGCATGAATCTTTTCTGGCTGTTGGAAACCTGAATGCTTTTAGACCCAAATGGAAAATTTCTGAAATGCTGGATTATCTATTTTTAAACAAGCAGTTGACTTAAAACTTTCTGTGGCAACTTCTGGTTTTCTGACGGTTCCCAATGAGAGAAATTCTGCAAGTACACTGGGATCACTGGGATACTGTCTTTGTGAAGGTTTGCTTGGGATGAAAAAGGATATTGCAGCTTCAGCAGTGTTGAACTGTGTGTTTAAAAATGTGAATTACTGTTCTTGTATACTGTAATTGATTACATGGGCTGGGGGGGATGTCAAAGAACTTGACAGGTTGTGTTGATGCTCTTAGTTGAGTCTTGAAAAGTAAATATTAACGCTACAGAAATGCATGAGTTCAATATATTTTTTGTCTTTGTTTGCATTGTATAACTTTAACGAGTGAGTTTAAAATTATTTAATTTCCTTAGAAAAATAGCACCATTTGGAAAAAAAACTGGTGTTATGAAGATCGTAAATGCACTGTTTTTTTTTTATTTTATATAATTTAAATTGACTTTCCCACTGTCTTTAAGTTGAACTGTTAAGCTGAATAAAAACTTAAGCTGCAAATTGATAACTTTGCTACATAACAAGGAACATATAAATGTTTACAAACGGCTTAAAGATTTGCATGTGCAGTGTGCATTTATAACAAACTTCTAATTGCACAAAACCCATACCAGCTCAAAGTTTAGGTGTACACATTTACCCAGTTGAGCATTTTTAGAATAACTACTGCACAAATTGACAATAGGTCATTTTCTCTGTTTTTTTGCTCCTCTTTTCTTTTTCTCCCCTTCTTCCTTACCCTCCCTCCCTTCTCACCCCCACCCCCCCCAAACTCATGAAAAGATTCTATGGACTGAAAAAGCCCCAGGCTGAAAGGACTGGACTGCCTTGATTGACATGGGGAAGGGGGTTAGTAGACTATGTGTATCGGCAGCAGAGGCTGCAGCCCAACGTGTGGTTTTAATGACCAGCACACAGGGCAAAAGCATTTTGCACAGTGTTTGTTTTCCTGTCTTGCACTTACAAATAAGGTCTATGGGAGTAGCATGGAAAACGTTTGCTGTTTTTCCCTTTTTTTTTTTTTTTTATTGCTTTTGTTTAAAATTTGATCGCCTTAACTACTGTAAACATAGCCTATTTTTGTGCTTAAGATACTGAATGGAAAACTCCATTGTGTGTTGCTGGACTGTTTTGGAAATATTTGGTCAAATGTGTGTTAATTTGGCTGTAATGGCATTTAAAGCAAACAAACAAACAAAAAAAAGCTGTGAAAATGGCCTTGGAGCATTATCTTTAGTTACTTGAAGAGTTTCTAGTTTTTTTAAATACAGTTTATGTTAAAATAATTTTTATTAATTTAGAGAAGACAATCAATGTCTGTGAGAAAACGGACTTTCTTTTGGATTTTCTTTTTGTGGTCATCGTGAGTGATTGCTTTTTCCTTTTCTTAGTTTCACATTCTTCCTTTGTTCTAAAACTTAGACTGACATCTAGCTTTGACAATCATAGTATGTTTTATTTTCCTGAGGGGGGAATAACTTATAATGCTGTTTAGTTTTGTACTATTGGTGTGTTGGTGAATTTTTAAACTGTGTGCTAACTGCAATAAATTATATGAACTGAGAATTTCCTGTGTGTGGTTTTGTATTACGATCATGTAGGTTCTAAGTATGTATAGTACATGGCATCTTTAATATAAGTTCAGAGTTTATGAAATTATTAGAATGCCTTAGGTGGCCAAATGGATGTGTGTAAGTGTTCTAGCCATTTAATATGAATGCACATTACAAAAAAATACGACCCATTTTCTATAATCCAGATCAAGAATGTTGAGGTTATTCCCTAGAAACTACAAATCCATGAAACTTCAAGTGGCAGCATACACTTTTCATGATACACCATTACAACTACTAATCCATGCACAATGTAAGTCACTTTTCATGTGTAATTTTATCTTAAGTTGATTGATCAAATCTGTTCTGATTTAAGTGGAAAATTGAAGGAGACCGGATGTCTTAATTTGGAAGACTGCTTGGCTAATGAGTGGAATTCTTGGCAATTGAATTAGCAGGCATTTAATTGTTCAAGGTTAGCTATATACATCTTTTTTTTGTTTGTTTCTGGGAGAATTTGAAAGGTCTCAGGTTTTAATTCTCAAAGTTTTAATTTAAAAAAATGTATTTAAATCATATACCCTTAAAACAACTGGTCCTACTTCTTGGGATCTTGGGTTTTCTACTTCGTGGGTATTTGTCAGGGTGAGAAACAATGTTGGTTGACCTGGGGAATTGAAAACACAGGTGCAGATAGCACTACCTTGGAATTGTCAATAGAGAGCCCTAAATTGCATGCAAGCCCAGGCACTGACTTGACAGGTTTCGTAAATCCTGAACTCTCTAATTGTCCATAACTTTCAATCCTAAAGATAAACATGAAAATAGTAATTTTACATTACTATTGTCAAAATTAAATGCATTTTTATTTTGGCCTATAAGGTTAAAAGTCTATAGAAATGGAATAGATTTAAAATGCATCATGTATAAATTTTGACTTTGGATGGGAATCCACAGATTTTATCATAAAGCAAAAATATAATTAAGAATCCTATATTTTTTAATTGAAGAAACTATCTAATTCATGCAACTCACATTTTATTTTAACCAGCCAAACATTTCACATGAAAGGAAATGTACATTAGGCCTCCATGTAATAATTTCTTGAGCAGCTACAAGCTTAAAAAAAGATGATGGGGAGCCACTTTTTAGTCTCCTGTAGTAACTAGTTAAAAATATCTTAAAGCTTCCTGAAGATGTTGAGAGTTCTCCTTATCATCTGACCATCGAATTTTTAATGAGCAGTACCTTAAGCTTAATGGATATGTTCATAAAAACAATATTTTGACATGCAATTTGGTAGTAACTTTAAAACAATTTGCAGAACTAGTACAGAATGTTAATTATACCAATTGCCATATTTGATAAGTGAGATGCAAAATCATTTGTTTATATGCTGCTTATAAGAAAGATAATCAATTTGTCAGATAATCATGTTGGAAACCATTAAAATTGATCCCTCCTTTGACATCTGGCTGATCCATAAGCACATTTTTAAAATGTGGTTTCACTTACTTTTGGAAACATCTGTTTCTTTTGGATAATCAATTATGCCCTGGATTGCTGTGGGCCCAGCATTATGTGCTAGGCGTACCCTAGGGAATATCTAAGAAGTATAAAATGTTAAAAGATACTAGTTTTAAATTTCTAGTTAATTATGCTACCAGATCAATAGGGAATCAGGTGGAGTTTTTCTTTAATAAACTTGTCATATAGAAGATAAGAATTAGGTGGACACTCTAATTATATAATAGCTCACACTAAATTGGCTGAAATACTTATTTTTGCAAGTAAATCTTTTGTTTGAACTACTATCAAAGAAAACAAGATTTTTTTTTTTAAGCCAAGAAGTAATTCTTGAACTTTCAAATTTTATAGATAACACACAAACTATATAAAAACTTGACTGGAATCTCATTGTATTAGATAAGAATTTTGTTAAAGATCTTAAAAATCTCCTGCATTGCATGATATTTTTTATCCCACAGCTTAAAATATTCTTCGATTTTTCACGTAACAGGGGAAACTTATGCATGCTTCTGGATAGAAAACTCAGGTAATTGAAAATTTTAATTTGTAGATACAAATCTAAACTTTTATTATCATTTGTTAGAATGTTTGAAACTTCTGTTAAGGTACAGTGAATCAAGTAAGTGAATTTTGAAGTATGGGACAGAAAAGCTCCATCTTTTTTATTGAAGTTCTTCACCACTGAAATGTTAGAGATAATATCAATAAAAATAAAGGAGTAGTTTTATTTTTTTAAGGAAATAGCTTTTAGGAATTTTATTTTGGCTAGAATCCAAGCATATTACTGATAGGATTTTGTCCTTTATGTTAAAGCTTTTTCTACCTTTTGTCTAGAAGAATGGCAAAATATCTTCGTATGTGATGCTTTGGTCTAAGATCTAGAACTACTTACGTTTTGATTCCAAGTCAATTTAGTTCTATAAAAGGATATATGTTTCTCACCTTCCTCACCCCTGTTCAGACTTTCTTAATACAAAAGAATAGAAAAGTAGTCAAATTTTAATGATGGCAACTAGAAATTTTTAAAAATCTTTATTTTCAGAGACACTAGAAATTAAACAGCATTTTTGCAAACGAATTTTAAAAAGAAAAATCTTCACTAATTAACTCTGTATTTCTTGAAAGAAGCCGAACTCTAAAACGTTATAACAAGGAAGGGTGAGGACATAGAAGTGAGTCATTGGCTTGAAGAACAGTTTTTTGTTTGTTTAAGTCTGAATACCTTATAATTTATCTGGTTACATCAAATAAATTGTTGAACTAATTATCAAAATAATTCAGGCACATAGAATAGCTTTTTCCTAAAATATTCAAGCCCTTGAAAGAAATCAGCTTTTTTTTCGGGGGGGGGGGGGGGGGGGGGGGGGGAACAGCTGGGGGGAGATGAATTATCCAGTTACCTTTCCTAACTCTATTCTAATATTTACCAATTTGGTGTTCATCGTGAAGCCTTGCTTTATGTGAGAGTGATATTTTCTTTGGATGAAGGATAGTTTAAAATAAAAAAACAATCTTTCAAATCTGGAAATTTTCTTGAATTTGTGTCCCCAAGTAAGGTGCCTCCTTTTCTAATCTTTAGGAATGGGTTTGTAGTTAAGCCTGCAGTTTGCAATAGGAAACATTCTCTCTTGTTAGCTTGGCAGGAGAGGAGTGAAAACCCAATTTGGCTTTAAAATGTAGCACATTAGTCAGTAACAGTTTCAGTGAGGATATTTAGAGTGGCTTTGAGAGGCCGTGTGACACCCATAGAGAGTCCATTCACGGAAATGACTGACTTACAGTTTGTTATGATCTCTACAGTTAATCATTAAATCAAGTGGCTGTTATTAAATGTCAATATGCATGTTTAATATGACTATATAGGAATTTTTAAAAAGTCATTTGCCCCCAATATTCAAGTTTATAAAATGTATATCTGTAGTTAATATGAAACATTGCATGAAAAAATGTATTTGAATATTGGTAAACATACAGGATAGATTAAATCTGTTATTCTAATATATAATTCATATATAATAGTACGGAACTTGAAAGACTAGCATCTTATTTATGTGTACTATGCCAAACTAGAGCTAACTTTTTATATGTGACAAAACTTAGAAGAATGTATCCTAATCATGATTTATAAATATAACTAAAAAGTATTTATCCAAAAAGGACATTCATTTCATTTAAAAAATCATACTTAATGCATTTCATCTTACCTTTGATAAAATTATTAAATATCATAATATTTTTGGAAGTCTAATGTTTTGAAATAATTTTTGACCAAAGTAAGAATATTTAGACTTTTCATCTGAGTCTTAAAACAGATTCAGAATATACATAAACCTTTTTTGTGGACCTTTTCTTTAGAACTGTATTACATACATGAACTCATCGGTAATATTGAAATGCCAGTTGCATGTTTACTAGACACATAGCAATGCCTTGTAACAATATCTATTTGGATACTTTTTGGAAAAGCACAATAGTACAAAAATAGTTAAAACATTGAATTAAAGTATTCGCAGCTTCTGAGCCATACCTACCATAGAATTAGTGCCATCTATTTATATTTAGTATTCAAAAACCTATTTTTCTAATTTGTAATAGATTCTATGTCACTTAAAAATCCTCATCAGATAGAAGAAAATTTAGCATAGACTCGACCTCAAGAAAACCTAATGTAAAAAGTTATTTCTATAACTATCTGGTTCTGAGAAAGAGCTTCTTGTGCTTACACAGGTGACAGGAGGGAAGAAACTCACAGGGTTATATTCAAAGCATAATCATTTTACATTGGCCCTTAGTGTAAAATTTCTCTTCAAAATCCCCAAGATTTTGCAACTGAATAAACTGAAGGAAACCAAAGTCTGACAGATGGAATGTTCCTTTAGTTTCTGATTTTTTTTGTTGAGACTGAAATTCATACTTTGTAGTCTGCTCTCTATTTTTCCTCAGTGTCCTTCTCTTTACTATAAGAGGGTAAATTTTATGCATCGAGTGATTTTGATGCTGTTGTACAACTGAATTTTCCAGCCAAGTTGATGTGATATCTGACTTTCTACCACTTTGAAAAAAATGGAAACAAATTTGAAATGAAAACTACATTTGAGATTGGCCCTGTTTACCACCCTGCACAAGCAAGCTACATATATCCATTGAAGGAGGCTTGAGCATACAGACGGAAGAACTGAGGCATCTTGGGCGGCTCATTACAATAAAATACTTTAAAGTGCCTAAAAACCTTAGGTTGAAAGAAAATAAAAAGAGAGAGGCTATGTTGGGGCACAAAGAAGTTTCGCTTTTCATAGTAAGTGAGAAGTCTAGGAAATGTGGTGATTTCTCACATTCTATTTATATGTTATTTTACTTGAGGGATGCCTCAAAGCAGTACTAGAATCACTTCTGTGCAAAAGGGGGGAGGAGGGAGGGAGGGTATGACATCATTTATCCAGTTTGCTTTGCAAAGGTGTTTATCTTGCAGTAAAAATAATACTTTAGTCAAATACGACAGGAGGTTTGTAGGTTTGACCGGCATGGAAGGATTTTAAGTGATTGAAGTGTTTCTGTTTAAAAGTCAGTCAAATAACGCCCTCAGAGAGTAAGGCCATCAATCCTCTTATTGTTATTTTTATTTAGTAGCACATATATAATTTTAATATCTTCTAAAATAGCATTTAAGCCTTTTATAAGCAAAAACAAGTCCAAGTTTACATCCTGTATTCTGATTTTTTTCCTCTTTCTTTTTTTTACATTCTGGAATTGTTGTCTTCGAAATAATGAATTAGTTTTGTTATCAGATCATAAAAATCTAAGGGGCAGAATGACCCATTTATTCTTCATGATTTGAAGACCTGTGGTATATGTCTGATATTCTGTCATTACAGGTCACTCTGTCTTCTGTTCTTGCACCCGAAGGCTAATCCACAATCTCAAAACCAGAGTTGGAAGGGGAAAAAGTGACTTCCAGGTCATGCATCCTACTAGAGAAAGGGCAGGCACAGGGCAAGGCATGGGAAGGAGAAGGGGATTCAAGCTTTTTGCAAGCACTTTATACATTCCTCATACCTTTGGTAGCTATCATTTTAGAGGTGTGGTTCTTCTCTTTTTAGAGGCACACAAAGGTTAAATTCCTTGCTTTGGTTATATCTTTGATCAAGTCTAAATCTGACATCAACATTCTAGTTATGCCTCAGTGATAAAATTTGCATTATGCAACCCTGCATTGACCATGCATGGTCTGCTGTGTGTATTTACGATTTGAATTTAAGACTGGAATGGCACACTTCTTTTCCTGACTTTGACCCTAACAACTATTTAAAAACAAACACAAAAAATACATACAGCAGGATGTTCTCTGCTGGTGTCAAGAGAGGGATATGTTTTACCCCCTCTCTCTTTCCGGCTTGTCAAGAGCTGAAACCCTGGCAGGAGTCTACTGACTGACAAGCTCTCCCCCAATACTCCCAGCTATGAAAGGGTTGTCTGGGTTTCCAAAACATATTATTTGTTCAACCACAACAAGGCACTGCTCCTTGCAGGCTGGGAACTGCAGGGCTCTCAGAGCTGCTGCTGGACATGAAGGAGGGAGAAGAAACACGGACATACAGCTGAGTGTGGCAGTCAAGCAGGAACCTCAAAACTTATTTGCTGCTGAAATGAGAGAACTGAACATGTTTCCACTTAATCTGAAAATTGGCCTTGGTTTCTTGGAATGTTTCTCACCCCTCTCACTATCATCTATTGGAAAGCAGGCTCAAGAGAAAGTTGGGGAAGATCAATGCAACACTGAAGGATGTTGATCAAAGATATAACCTTGATCAAAAGATATAACCTTCATTTCTCCATTTGTAAGATCAGGTTAATAGTATCTGTATCACTTCTTCCTTGGAATAATGTGAAGATGAATACGCAAACACATATAACGTTTCAGAGCAAAGATGTTATGTCAATTTGAAGTGACAACACTATTACAATAATTTTTATTTTTTACACCAAGATTTTATTTTTTACAGAAAATTTTTTTCTTATCATAAACCCTTCTTACCAATGTGGGTTTATTTTTTTTAAATGTGTTTTTGTGTGTGTGTGTGGTTAAAATTTATTGAGTGCTAATAGTTTCAACTTTATTTCAGCTTTAAGCAGGCCCCGAGGAAAGCAATTTCTACATGCAATGTGAAAAAGTGTCACAGTAATGAAAAAGAATCATAGTAATGAAAAAGATTGTACATTCTCAATCTTTTTTTGTAGGTATGTACATTTTTAGGTGTGCAAACCTCATGCAACTTGTATCATACTTTTGGTTCCTTTTGGGACCAAATCCCTCTAAGCCCTTTCTGATTAATCTGATTTAGAAGTCTAAGTTGTATTTAGATTTTTCTTTTCTCTTATGACTGAAGAAACCAAGACTGAAAGCTTTGGTTCATGTTCACCAAAAATAGAATGATGGATGTATATAAATAGAGATAACAAACAGATACAACTCCCTGGGGGAAGCACACATATTAAAATGATTTGCCCAGAGATTTAAATGCTTTACTCCCATCTCACCAGGAGAAGGTGGCACATGCCAGATCGAAGCTTAAGCTTCTCAATGTCAGGTCTCATGTCATCTGTGTAGTATTTTATCTGTTGTTAGAGCCACACTGTGGTACTATGCAAGTCTGGGGTCACATCGAATCATAACAAATAAGCCCATGTGGAGGAAGATGTACCAGATCCACAGAGCGATGGAATGTGATGCTGCTGTGCAATGCTGCTTATCGGTACACTTTGAGTAAATATTGTACGGCTCAGTTATGATCCAACTTTTTCACGTAACAGGGCCAAGTATTGGATGGCTTCAGAATCCCCATTCAGTGTGTCCACTTGGCTCTTTGATGCAATGCCACTTCACAAAAGCACTCTAGCCACAGTCATCTATTTTTCTTTTCCTTTTTTTCTCTCTTTGCCACAGTGACACAAATCTTCCTGTTTATTTTCTAATTTTCATCATTTTTTAAAAAAGGGCAATGACAATTATGTTTGGTAAAATAGTTCTTTTGGTTGATATATTTAATAGTTTGGTTTTTAAAAAGTTAAAAAAAAAACAACAAAACAAAAACAAACAAGCACACCACCCCCTGCAAAAAAAAAAAAAAAACTTCCCTCTGCTTGAAGCCATAGACAAGAGTCCAAAGGACATTAGCTGCTCCATTGCACACATTGGAAGGGAGAGTTTGCTGTGAGCTCAGTCCTTCTAATAGACTGGCAATTTTGTAAAAGGTTTAGAGGATTTTGTTTAACCATTTCTGCATGTGTTTTTAATGAGCTCATGATGGTTTATAACAAAGGCCAGGTTGTGTGTTTTGCAGCCTTTTCTGACCTGATCCTTCCCTGCTGATCTGTGGAGTGGGCACCTGTGCTCCTTGCCTGGCTCACCTATGGGAGTCAAGGTGGTGGGGCCATCTCCGGGCCTGTCTTCATGCCAGGAATGAATCATGCAGTAGGCAGAGCGGAAGGAGTCTCTTTGTTGACAGCTCTCCATCTGGACTTTGGATACGGCTGATGGTTCACGTAGAGCATTGGTTAGCTGGAAGGGGCTACTCCAGTCAGCTTCTCCATAAGGGAACAGGACTATGTAAAACATCAGCAAAGAACTGCCCAGGATTTCATTTACAAAGCTCAGAGAAATATTCCCCTTTCTGAGTTCCAGGTACCCAGTTTTGTGAATGTGTATGACTGCTGCTTTGACAAGTGGGTATTTAATAGTCAATAGGATCATTTATAACCTCGTTCAGATAATCCGGCTGGAGTACACCTGAATAAATACATCAAGCTCAGGTGGCTAAAAGCTAACCCCTTTTGAGTTTCATAATTAAAATAAACAGAGATATTAAGATGAATTTCAGTTTGTCATGTATAAATGCAAGAAGCTCCATAAAGGATGGTGCTTTGTGATTCATATAGAAATATGATGGATGTATGATACGTTCTCTGCAGCTATTTAAGAAAAAAAGATTATCTTAGTCATGGGGTAAAGTTATGTGATGCATTGCACCATCCAGGCTGTGTCTGGGCCAGTACAGTTTTTTTTTCTTTCTTTCTTTCCTATCTTTTTTTTTTTTTGTGAAAGATTACTTCTTGGCAAACTAGATATGCAAACGCCAGAATACAGTAAAACCACATTTAATTGGACCTACTTGCCAACTTCTTGAACACAGCTTGGATTATTCCACTGGAGGCTGCTTCTGTTAAAAGCTGGGGGAGGAGGAAGTGGCATATTGACAAGGCCTCAGATAATTTTTTTTTCACTCGAAGTACAATTATGCAATGAGCCAAGTTTGGAAGTATTTTACTATGTTTAATAATTATTATTAAAGATATTGTAAAACATATGCATTTGTTAAGTGGAATGTAATGGGAGTAATATCATGTCGTAAATTTCACTTTGGATTTATTTTCCTATTTTGTGTTTTATTTGACAGCCTTCCAAATTGATTCTAGCCAAAACCATGCACTCTAATACATATCATACTTGATATTAAAGTGAGAATATGGGTAATTTATAGAACCCGAGTGAGAACAGTTTTCTCCTCTTAGCCAGCCTATATGGAATGCCACCTCTGTTCAGGTAGCAACTGATAGAGAATCCGAACACAGAGAGTGAAATAATAGGGATTGAGAAATCCTCCACACATTCTTCAAGATAGAAGCTCCAAAACCTATATATCCTGGGCATGCCTGTTGTTCAAAAGGAGATCAGGGGCAAAGAGAAGGATAACCATTTCTGTGTCGGAGAGAGAGAGAGAGAGGGAGAAAGAGAAAGAGAGAATGAATCCAGAGGAATCATACTCATCTTGAGATTCAAGGGGGATTTACTGTCAGTCAGAATGCCACTCAGGTGAATGGTGGCTACACGTGATACTAAATTACACCATGCCCCTCACCTGGAAAGGTGATATCAGTTTGCTGCACATCTTAAGTTTAAATAAATTTATATTATCTTTATGATGTCTTTTTCAATGGGGGTGGGGTGGGGTGGGGAAGGAATGCTCCCGACACTCATTTCTTGAAATTGAACAAAGGCGCCATCTCTAATGATTAGCAAGACACTCTGGGTTGTTTGCGCTGAACTCCACCTGCTCTGTGAAATCCCCATGATTTTCTCACATTCCCACTCAAGCTGCCTAGCAATTGGGCCCTCTCTTCCAAGTGTGGTTAAGTGTTAGCTTGACTTCTGTGTGCCCTGCAATTTCATTGTTTCCTACTGCCTTGCCACAACAAATGTCCAGGGGAGGAAATTCCCTGACACCTGACAGGAGAGCAGGTCCCTAAATCTACCTCTCTGCCCTACAGTGGGCTGCCTTCCCTTTCTGGTGGGAGTTCTCAGCAGCCGCTTTCTAAGGTGTGTTTTGAATTCATTCCCTGGGGCTGAGGGAAGCCTGAGCTGCTGCGTGGGGGGGACTGTAGCAGTGTGAATCTTGCATAGACAGAGGGGACATGAGGACATCTGGACCACATCCCTGCAAGCAGGGCTCCCACTGCAGGCCTTTGAATGCCCTGCCACACCAGCTTCCCAGCTCCTTGAAACCTTCTCCTTGCAGAACATACAAGAGCCAGTACCTCTGATTTCTTGAACATCCACAATCTCAACATGTGCAAGGCTGTTTAGGGGCAGAGAGATTCTGGGCGAGGGCCTAGGAGCTTTTCTGTAAAAGGCTTGCTGCTGCTGCTTCTTATTATTATTATTTTCTTCTTCTTCTTCTTTCTTTTTTTTTAATATTGGGGATTAAACCCAGGAGTGCTTAACCACTGAGTTACATTACCAGCCTTTTCTATATTTTATTTAAAGACAGGGACTCACTGAGTTACTTCAGGCCCTCACTAAGTTGCTGAGGCTGACTTTGAACTCTTGATACTTCTGCCTCAGCCTCCTGAGCTGCTGGGAGTACAGGCCTGCTTCACTGTGCCCAGAAGCTTCTTTCTTTTCTCTTCTCTTTTTTCTTTTCTTCCTCCTCCTCCCTCCCTCCTTCCCTTCCTTCCTTCCTTCCTTTCTTCCTTCCTTCTTTCCTTCCTCCCCCCCTCCCTCTCTCCCTTCCTTCCTTTCTCCCTGCCTCTCCTCTCTCTCTCTCTCTCTTTCCACCCCCTACCCCTAGTGCTGGGGATGGAACCCAGGGCCTGGCACATGCTAGACAAGTTGTCTACTGTTGAACTACATCCCCAGTAAAAGGGCTTGTTTCTAAGTGTCTAGAACTAGGAGTGAGGAGGATGACATGTATTCTGCCCTGAAATTGTAGGTTAACTAGCTAGACAGTCTTGAACAAATGACTTTATCTCTTCATTTTAAAAATAAACCTTTTTGAACCAAATGACTCTAAGGTTCTTTGCAGCTCTAATTCTTAGGCATTTTTTTTAACCTGTTCAACTGAGATACTGATTGAACTTGAACAAGGACATATTTTCCAATTAGAGTAGAAATAGTAACTAGTACATTTCTAGTCAGGTTTTGGAGGCACTTGTGATCAGTGGCACACTGGCTCTGATAAGGGAGGACATGGGGAACATTGGGGAGCATTTCCACTAGCCTGTGAGATTTTAATACCTAACTACATTTATGTTACAAATGGCAGCATGTGCTAAACATATGCTTCCTTGTCTGTGGTCAAGTCTAATAATTTTTGGTTTTTAGTAGGAGAAACTTGAGCGATTCTAAGTAAATACAAGGCAAGAGTTTATCTAGTTCCACAATTTTCCTCCGCCTTTTTTCTTTAAGAAAATGGATGATGTGAACAATATCTCCTATATTCTTTATTTGTTGATTATTTTAACTAGCAATGAACAAGTAGAGAGTACTCCTAGCTGAGAAGTCATTCCTATCAGTTCTGCAAAGGGGTTTGCTCTCTATCTCAGCTTCTTCACAGTTTTGTTTGGACAGCTCCTAGCCACCTTCCCTGATAGTTCCTCACATATGGAAAGGCTAAATCTGGTAGATAGACAGCTTCAATAAGGAAAGAGCACACCGAAGACTATTGCTTGTGAGTGTGGTAGGTAGGATCTGAAGTGTCCAAAGGGATTGCTGATAGGCCTAAACATCCGAGGTCATTTGAGTTAAGTAGATCATCAAAAGACAACACATCACACTTGCAAGTGGACTTCAAAATTAAAGAAAGCCAAATTCTTAGTAACAATCATAAAAATACCAAGATACACCAGTGGCAGCCATACTACTGACCCAGTCATTCTCTATATGTCCAACATGTTTTTAATCCATTCCAGGATGGAGGAAAACTTTATTGGAATCTTTTGGGCATGAACAGTCCAGGAGATTGACTACAGAAGAATTCATGCAGGAGTCTAACTCAAATATTTTCACCTTTTTTTTTTCATTCCGAAGTCACCAAGTAAAATGATGAGGAATTCAAGAGTAGCATGTAATTGAGACTGAAATAGGACTATGCTCTCATATTAGTTAAAACTTTTGGTTGCAAGGAAGAGAAATCCAACTTGAGCTAATTTAAGCCAATTTTTTTTTTTTTTATCATAAGGCTACTTGGATTCAATGGAATCCAAAAGAGGAATATGGATAGGCCTTGGGAGCAGCTAGAATGAGGAGCTCAAAGGCTGTCTGGATTTGCTCCCCTTCTCTTGCCTCTGATTTTCTTTCTGCTGATTGGCATTTTCTATTCCTCAGTCCACATGGTGGAACAGGGCTGCCAACTGCTTCTGCATTTACATGTCTTCATTTTCAGACACCCAGAGAGAAAGAGTGACTTCTTTTTGTCAGTTGCAGTTCCCAAATCCTGGGGGAGGATTCTGATTGGTTTGTTTGGATCAGGTGCCCACCTCTGGACCAATGGTCTGTGCCAAGGGCAAGGCCCATTGTATCAACAGGCAGTTCCCTGTGGTGCCATGTGCATGCTGAGGGCTATGTATTCAGGGGATGGGGCCAGGAGGGGAGCAATACCCAGGAGACAGGGAGACAGTTTCCTGAAATGAAGCTGGGCTGAGTTGATACACAATAGGGGCTCATAATGTTTCTTGACTGAATTTAAAGGGAAACTCCCAAACAGATATTATTTGTTTGAAAGTGAGAATAATATATTCTCCCTGTGGTTTAACAGTAGTTAAACCCATGACCAAAAAGATTAGGTGAAATAATGTATTTTTTTAAGTACTGTAAAGTATTAGTGAATTTTCATTTAAGTTAGTTTATCTAAATACCTTCCCTAAAATTTTATAATCTTGAAGCATGTTCATATACATTTTTCTGAAATACTCACCTGGATCATCCTGTCAAAGTTTTTGGAAGTCCACTGCTGAAATTATGTCTCAGCTACTTAATACTGATGTAGGTGCCTTGTGGGTGGGATAGGGGGTGATTGAACAATGGAACATGTGAAGAAAGAAGACAGGTTTTTTCCCTTTCTCCTTGTTTAGGACCTAGGAAAGAGACTGTATCAATGAGGAACTTTGCATTCATAGAAGGTTCAAAATGTATGTTCTCTTCCTGGGGGACACAGTATCCACAGGACGAGAGTGTGGAGGGACCAGGAGCACTGGTGCTGGTGCAAGAGAATGAGGCCCTTGGAGCCTGATCTTCAGTCGGGGTATTAGCTCCTAACAAATCTGCGTTGCATATTAACGAACTCTCTCATGTGCTTCCAGTGCCACACTCTGGAAATGCGCCTGTCTCTTGGAAGGAGAGACCGAGCCCCAGGGAGACCTGGCTCTCTTGAGAACTACACAGATTGTTTTAAATGGCAGACACAGGCTGTTTGGATGTGTGGCTCATCACTCCTTAGGTATTCATGGTCCCATTGCTAAAGATGCAAAAATAATCAGAATAAAGATGTGTAAGAGAGGGAAAGGAGCTCCTGATTAGAATTAAATTCCCAAGGTCAAGATGATTCAGAGTGTCACAAACTCTGTAGTAACAAAGATGGATATTTCAGACACCACGGATTTCACTGTTGCTCAAATCATTGCAATTTATATTCAGAACTTAAAGGATTAACAAAGGTTGTTGCCTCTTTTCCAGTCTTTGTTAATCTTTCCCTCTGCCTGCCCTTTGGACTGGATTTACCTCCTGGCCTCACCATTTCATGGCTGTGGGAGCTTGGGCACTTGAGTCTCCCTTCAGCCCTGCTTCCTCATTAAAATAGAGATGTTGGCAACTCCCTCTTTGAAGGACAGTGAGGAATGGTGAGTTTATACCTTTCACTCACCTTCAAGACAATGTGGACAACTGTTTGTGTTATGGTTTGGGTATGAGGTATTCCCTCCCCAAAGCTCCTGTGTCAATGCAGGAATATTCAGAGGTGAAAAGATGGTGAGAGCTGTAACCTCATCAATTCATCCTAGTTGGAATGGACTAACTGGGTAGTAACTATAGGAAGGTGGGTGTGACTGGAGGAGGTGGGTCACTGGGGGTAGGCTCTGGAAGAGAGTTCCTTCTCCCTTTTGCCCGCCTCTCTCCCCTCCATCTGGCCCCTGCTTCCTGCCTCCCAGCTTTCCTCCACTGGGCCCTTTCCCCATTATGCGCTGTCTCACTTTGAGCCCAGAGCAGTGGAGTTGGCCATCTATGGACAGAAACCTCTGAAATTGAGAGCCTCCAATAAACTTTTTCTCCTCGAAGTTGTTCTTTTTTGGGTATTTTGATTACAGTGACATAAAAGCTAACTAAAACAGACTGCTAGGAACTTTGCAGTCACTAGTAACAAAAAAAATGGACTCAGACTATCTTGAAAAACAGAAGGAATTTATTAACTCACATAACTGAAAAGTCCAGGGGTGATGATAGCCTGGGGGTGACTGGATACAGGGACTCAGATGAAGTTCAGTTCTATCATTCTCTCGTTCCCCTCCCACCCCATTTTCTTGAGTTTAATTTCATGTTGCCAGCTAAAAAAATAGACTTTTCTTGTGTGACAGGGGAACTAGGCAAAGGCAAAAGAAGTGACCCCAGAAGGAAAAAAGGATGGCATCCTCTGAACAAGTGTATTCAACTCCAAGGGGAAGACCTCTCATCTGGTTCAGATAATGTGCTTATCCACAATCCAACAACGATGACCTGGGAAACATGGTTCCATGCTTGAGCAAGCTTGGAGGACCATTCGAAAGCTTTCATTTAAGCTTTCCACAGGTGAAAATAGAACTTTGAGGTTATGAGGGGCTGAAACAGAAGATTTTTTACCAGGAAGTCAAGGGTAGCCATAGTGTCATTTGTGAGTTCCTGTCTCACAAATCCAGGATGATCTTTTCAACATCTTTAATTACATCAGAAGGCAAATCTGAAGGCAAATCTGAGTTGAGTATGGGTGGGTAGGAGAAAGTGATGTAATAGAAAGCAAATATTTGCTAAGTGATTACTGCATACTTGCCTCTGAAGATACAGCAGTTCCTGCCCTCATGGAACTTATTTTCTGGTTAATGAAACAATTAAAAAAATATCATAAAGTGTCACAAGAGTTATAAAAGGCACCCCCCCCCCACAAACAACAACAACAAAGAAAGCAGGCACACAGAGTGAGAGGAGTCCAATCTGTCAATCTGTCTGATACACCAGAGGCTTGTCAGAGGAAGTGACAGGAGGGTAGCACTTAGCCTTGTAATAACACGGTGGAAGAGTATTTTGGGTAGAGAGACCAGTGTGTGTGAAGGACCTGAACGAGAGCATGCAGTTTTGAGGAGATGGTTAGTTCCTTCTTGGTCCAGTCAGCCTGGCTAGATCCCCACAGGAAGGTGTATTAGTTTCCCAAGGCTTCCCAAACAAATAACCATAAACACCATGATTTAAATTAACAGTCTCATAGTTCTGTAGGACAAAAGTCCAAACTTAAGGTGTTGGCAATGACATACTCTTTGCAGAGTCTCTTAAATTCAAATTTCTGGTGGCTCTTAAGAGTTTATTGTGGCCATTTCACTTCTCTGTCTTGATCTTATGATAACTTCTACTCCATGTCTGTCTTCTTCTTTGCCTCTTATGAGGATGCTTCTCATTGGACTTAGGGCCCACCTGGATAATCCAGGATGATCTTTTCAACATCTTTAATTACATCAGCAAAGACCCTTTTTCCAAATAAGGTCATGCTCACAGGGTCTGAGTGTTAGGATGTGGGCATATCTTTTGGGGAACCACCATCCAATCCACTAGAGAGAGGGGAGATTAGTAAAAGTATACTGGGCTGATTGGCTGGGCCAGGTTCTAGGACAGCTACTCATTTTAGAGCAGGGCAGGGGCATTTCAATGTATGTTCCAGAAAGAAGACTGGTAATTTCATAGAAGTGGACATTAAGATGGAAGCAGGGTGACTCGTCTGTCAGTCATCATTGCTGTGGTGTACATGTGAGAGGATGGAGACTGGGCTAAGGTAGTGGCTGAATGAGAAATGGGAAGAAGTGTCTGGATCTTAGATGTACTTGGAAAACAAGTCAATAGGACTTGGGAATTGATGGGCTATGGGGTGGCTGGCAGCAGGGTGGAGGCAGAAGGATCATGAAGGATGATGTGTATCACTCTGATCTGTATTCCCCACATTACTCTTTCCCAGGAGGCAGCAGTGGAAGATGGGAAGAATGTTGGTTTTGGAATTGGTGGAGCCCAGGTTCAAACCCTAATGTGTCCACTTTCCAGCTTCTTGAACTTGGTTATGTTTCCTGTTTTCTCTGAGTCTTAGTTTTCTGCTCTATAAAATGAAGATAATAATATCAACTTTATTGGACTCTAAAAAGAATTAAATGATGACATATGTGGGGGACTGGGCCCAGGGTCTGGCACCATGTTGGCACCTCACATGTGTTAGCTCCCTCTCCTTCCTCTTGCTTGGCCAAATTCCTTTCCTGCCGGCATTTTCCATTATTCAGCTGTGCCTACCTCCTACGTCTCTCCCATCTGCTTCCGGGGCGGCTGACTCTACCCTACCAGTAGCCTTTCTCTCCTGGAACCTACCCACAAATTGCTCTCTCTTTTGTCCTGGAAACAAATACTCTCTCACTTGTGATTCCGAAGTAGCACAGGCTGTAAAAACATCAGGCTCTGAAATGGGTGGTCATAGTGCCTTGAAGTGAATTGCTTGCTTAGTTTAGTCCCTGCTGCAATTTGTTCCTTCACTTGCTTATTCCTGCATGCATGCATCCACTCATTCAACAGACAGAATGGGCTAGGTGTTGTCTAGCATGGGGAACACCAAGCTGAATGCCAACTGTGGCTTCTACCTCATATAATTTACTAAGTCTATCAGGAAACCAACATTATCTCTGCTAATGGACTTTCCAGATACACTGATTTAATGGGCTTACTCTGGCTTTAAAATCTCTAGATGTGAAATGAGAAAGAACTAGGAAGAGCATGAGTTTAATTCTTTATGGGATAAGAGGACAATAGGAAACACAGCATCCCAGGAGGTGGGACAGAAGCCTGAGCTTCCCTAAGAAAGTGGATCCTTCCTGACCTGCCTCTTAGACACCCTCCTTCCTCATTTGCGTATCCTTCTCCATCCCATTTCTTGCAACCTCCCTCCTACTCATACAATTGTTCTTAGCCTCGGAAGCTGAGTGGGCAGGACTAAAATTTGTTTTATGTATAAGGATGTTTTAGGAGCATAAGCATGTGATTTCCTGTGACTGGGATGTGCAGAGTGTAAAGGGTCTATCATTTTGTGCCCTATGGGGGAAGGTGTGACTTGCTCTTTTGTAGTGGGAGGCCTCTGCCTCCCACCTCCAGGATGCACAGAGCATCTGGGTCCTCAGTGAAGACATTTATGTAAATGTAAGCATTCTCATATGAGATGCAGATGCAAGAATCCTCTTCAGAAAGGGATAATCTCTAAGACTTGCAGTGAAGGTTATGAGAGACCTATTTAAATCTACCACTTTAAAGAGATGTTTATTGTGGAAGGGAAAAATAATGAAATGTGATGTGGTATGAACTCTGCAAGGTAGAACCTTAGAGTAAAAACAAGACCAAAACCAAGAGTCATTTCACTAATGAATGAATTCATTTATTTTATGAAGTATTATGCAAGTCACTGTAGGGTTTGCCAAGAAAAAGTAATTGTCCCTTTTCTGGAGGACCTACAAGAAACTAGAGAGAAAAAGGCAACTACACATGTGCATTGTTTTGCATCGAGAATATGAAACAGCTGATGTTTAGTGGGGGCCTCATATTTGATGCATCCTGTGTTACTCTACACAAATTCCTGCTAATTACTCCAACTGTTTTAAGTTGGTATTAACACCCATTTTACAGATGAAAAAAACTGAAGTTCAGAGAATAACTTTCCCTGCAACCAGAATTCTAACTTAGATTTGCGGACTGACACCTATCAAATATGTCTGTGAAAATTCAAGTTAAGAAGAAGATGAGTGGGTATTGTAGGTATTACAAAAGTAGTCTTTCTTTTTTCAAAGAATTTAATTATTTACTTTAAAAATTTTAAATGATTCTAGAAATTTTTTAATGCAATTCAGCTGAATCAACTTTACAATTTCAGGAAGACCACAGTGCACTCCATAAGACTTTGCTTGCCGAGGTGTTTGGTTCCAATCTAGACAAGCATGAAGCTGTAGCTTCTTTTGTATTCATTAGCTGACCCAAAAGTTCATATGTGAAGGCCTGAAGAGGTACTAAAGAGCCAGAAGCAGATTTAGAGTCTCTCAGCCAAATCTCTCATTTTATAGGTATGGAAATCAAGACTCAGAGAGTTAAGTGATTGGCCTGGGGTCACACAGCTGGTTAGTGGTAGGGAGATGAGACTTGGTTTTGCCCCACGCTCTTTCTGCCATCTGGTGCTATTCAGTGTGGTAAAGGATATGGCTCTACCATAATCATCTGTGTGGCTCATGGAGGTACTAGGAATAATCATAGTCGATTCTTATTTGATGGAGAAAACTACAGTGTAATTATTTCCAATTGCTTACATGCTCTGGGGTACTCACAGCCAATCTATATGTGTCCTTTATCAGGAATCATGTTGCATGTGGACTAAACCCAACTTCAGCCCCATTTCACTTCCTCTGTGCATGATGGAATCAGTTGGCATTTAATTGAAGTTTGGTATATTCTGAGCTGAGGTGGTCTTGCTTTTACTTTCTGAAAAAAAGCATGAAGCTTTGGTCTACGAATTTAGATGCACGGAGTAGGTTCTGATACCTGAGAGGAACTGGCCTAAATTGCCCTCTGGAGTGTTTCTGAATTGAGCATAAAGGTCTATGTCTTTGCCACCTTCTTTGTTTTTGCCTTCTCAGAAGTGTGTAGTTCCTCAGATTCCAAGGAGGTGTGTCTGGGAAGACATGTGTCTAGGGATGTCCAAGTGGAGACAGATGTGCCTCCATGTCAGCAGCCAGCAGACCCACTGCAGCCCGCCATCCTCAGGGAGCTTTCATCTAGCTATTTTAGCAGAAATCCCTTCCTCCCCTCTCTCTTGGAGTTGAGGAGGAGGTGAGAAGGGCCTTGGCATGGTAGCTGTCACCTAGTGAGTCTCCATAAAAATGCCAGCTATTACTATTGCTATTATTCTCACAACTTCTATGTCTTCTGCACCACCCAAAGGCTGATTTCCCTATGAACACCAGGACCTGGAGAAGAGGGAGTGAGACAGGGAGATGGGAGCAACCAAGTGTGAAGGTTAGTGATGGAGACTGAACAGCCCACAGCCCTGCCATGCTCAGCATCTTCTCCCTACCTGCAAAGTCCTCCTCGCTTCTCTGATTCTGGAAATCCTGACTGTCCTTCAGAGCCCTTACTTCCTTCCTCTGCAGAATCATTTCTGCACAACCACTGCATTTATTGGCTGTAACTTGAGTGGCTGTTCTCACATGCTTCCTTCTCCCAGGCCTGCTCATGCACTTGGCATGGAACCTGTCTTTTAAATTCTCACATCAACCTTAGGAAGTCCCATGTACTGTGATGAATGAGGAACTAAGGCTCTGGGGTTAAAGGACTTGTCTAAAGTCATCATGGAGTGACAGGCCAGAGGCAGGCTTTGGGTTGTCCAGCTCCAAAACCTGTGCTGTGTCCATTTGCTATAGGCACATCTGCCACTGGCTGGCTCCACAGTAAGCCATGGTCATTGACCTTCATCAGACAATTCTGTTGGGGGATGTGGGTGATTTGCTTTCTTATTTATACATTTTTGTGCTTTCCAGATATTTTCCAATGAGCCTACATTACTCATATAATTGACAATAAGATCCATGGCTGCTAACAGCACACTGGAGGTGTCTCATATAATTTGTTTTTTTTGTACAACCCTAGGGGAGGATTCTGTGATAATTGTCCTTGTTTTCTGGAGGAGGAAACCAAGTGGTCAAAATGTTAAATTATTTACCTACTATGGTACACACAATAGTTGCAGGGCTGGGGCTTAGACCAGGTGGGCCTGAGTCCCAAAGTGTGCTATTGACCACCGAGTTTACTGCTTGCAAGTTCACAGGAAGGATTCCATTTATATTCCACTTATATGAAATATCCACCATAGGCAAGTCTATAGAGACAGAAAACAGATTTTTGGCTGTCAAGGCATGGACTAAGGGTAGTGAATGGAGAATGACTGGAAATGGGTTGTAGGGTTTTCTTTGGGGGTGACAAAATATTCTGGAACTAGACTGTTATGATGGTCACACCACATTGTGAGTGTACTACATGTCACTTGTGGTAAATTTATTATTATTTCTATTTTGCCATTAGATAGATAGATAGATAGATAGATAGACAGACATATATGTAAACACTGAGGACTGAATCCAGGGGTGCTTTACCACTAAGCCACATCCCCAGTTTTTTATTTTTTTAATTTTGAGACAAGGTCTTGCTAAGTTGCTTTTAGGGCCTGGCTGATTTGCCAAGGCTTGTCTCAAATTTGCAATCCTCCTGCCTCAGCCTCCTGAGTCACTGGGATTGCAGTAAAAATATTTTTTAAGAAGGAAAGAAAAGAAAAAGCTAATTATGTGTGGGGCAGTTACATTTTGGCAGCTCTTTTCAAGGAAGTATAAAATTTCCTGAATGAAAGACAAGAATAAGAAGATGCCCACAGGGAGAGGGGACTCTCCAAGTCTGGGGTGAGAATCAGATGGCCGTAAAAATTATTTGCTGTATCAAAAAGGACTTTAGGTTGAATAATTACACAAAGGGTTACAATGTGCATGATAACCATGGGTTTGATACTTTTATGATGCCCATTTAACAGATGAGAAAACTTAGGAAGAGAGAAGTTAAATGATTGTGTCCAAAATCCCAGCTCTAGTAAGTGACAAATCTGGGCTTTGATTTGCAAGTGTCTGACCTTCAGGCCCACACTCTGTGCTGTTACCCTGATAGGCCTGTGTGTGCATCATGGTCCAATTTAGCTCTGACAAAACATTCCCAACTTATCCTCCAGCTTTCATCAGTAATTGCTTGTCCAACAGGGATAAGTGTTTCTAAAATATTGAGCCTGGGGAAAGTGCTGAACACGAGAACCCCAGTGAGGCTATGCTAGATGATGACAAATCATGTTCAAATTAACCTCGTGCCCTCAAGTTTGCCTTTGGTGGGCAGCAGTGGAGAAGACGTGAGCTCCCTGCCAATTCAACTCTGTGGAGAGCCTGCCAGGTCTCCTGACTGTGGCCCAGTCTCTGGCCAGCAGAGTGGCTGTTGCCTTCTGGCCTACTGTGGCAAGATGACCCACTCTGTAATGGTACTGCAGCTGCCTAGGAAAGGTGAGCAGGATGATAGCTCCAATGAGGTGGGGTGAGAAGGAGCTGGAAAGATGGAGAAACAGAGTAAAACCCACCATCCTTTGCCATAGATCTTCTTTAAAGTCCTTGTGGGTTTGGGACTGTGATACTACTAGAGGCCATTGTGGATTTTATAATTCAAGTTCTATTTGAAAAAAATAACCACAAAAACAACAGGAATGACCCAATGCTCTGCAAATATCTACTTTACACAAAAGGGTTTGGGGCAAAAGCCTGAGGTCTCAGATCTTAAAACTTCAGAGTATAATGACAGTAAATCTCAGGGAAGCTCCCGGAAAGTATCTGAGTATCAATTATACAAAGGGGAAGGGGTTTTTTCTGTTGTTGGTAGTAAGGGAGTGATTATCCCCTAGTCATTCCAAATTTAAATTCCAGGGGCTAGGAGTGTAGTTCAGTGGCAGACTATGCTTAGCATGCATGAGGCTGTGGGTTTAATCCTTAGCACTAAAACAAAAACAAAAATCAGAACACCCAAAAACAAAGGCCCCCAAATCCACCAAATTTAAATTCTGGAAGTTTCTAAAACTGTGTTCTCTGCTCATGTTTCCATTTCCCGAACTCTGATTGGTCCATGCGATCCATCAATGTGATTTTTGTATTTCTCCCTTCTCTGCCTTTTTTCCCTGCCTTGTGGTGCTTGGTTACCTACTGTGTGGACTATCTCAAAAGTCACCTAACTCGGTTTCCTGGAAACCAGAGAAAACTGTCCCAAGCACAGTTGCGGTCACCTCACTCACTTGTTCTCATTCCACTTTACTTACAGAACACAGCACAAACTCCTCAGCCTGGCATACAATGCACACGGTGATCTAGTCCATCTGATCTTTATTCATTACTTATCCGACACACGTGTGTCATGAATTTTTTCATGTGCCAGGCCTTGGGATCCCCTCTGTAGACACCATGGTGGTAAACACCATGGTGGGCCAGAGATAAGAGGACCCTCAACACGACCCTCATCTGTGAAGGGAGAAATGGTGACCAGAAGAAGAGGGTCCAGATTACAAAAGGCTTGAGAAAATGTCAGGGAGCTCAGCCTTCATCTTGGAGCAGTGGGAAGCTATTGAAGGCTCCAAGCAGGAGAGTAATAGGGACAGACATGCGTTTTTAGAAAGATCACTCTGTCTACGGTTTGAGGAAGTAGTTGGAGAAAGAGAAGCAGGGAAATTAGTTAGGAAGTACTTTAGGAGTCTAGGCAGGAGGTGATCATGGCATTCGAGGCCACAGAGTAGAAAGCAGATATTTGAGATGTTGAGTGGGCAGGTCTTGGCAATTATTTGATGACAAGGGTGAGAGAGCAAGACAACAAGCCCATGGTTCAGGTTTTCTGGCTTGGGCAGCTGTGTGGGGAGTACCATTTTCTGGGATGGGAACAGGTCTGGATAAGGGTGGGAGTGTTAGACAGTGAGCTCAGGTTTGGAGGATGGAGTAGTGCTTATTGATTGTCCCAAGCTGAGAGGTTGCCAATCACCATGACGAGGGCCGAGTGGGAGGAGTCACTGTGGAGGCAGAGAGGAGCCAGGTCACAGTGGATGAGAAGCCATCCAAGCTGAAACTGGAGGAAGGAAGCAACGATGATGTCTATCCAGAGCTGTGGCTGTGAATGGGGGAGAACAAGAAAGGGCTGATTCTGGAGAGCTGTAATCAACCTTTTCTTCTTATAAGTTTATTTTTCTCAGGTATATTATCACTGGGACAAAAAACTGACTAATATACCTTCTTCCCATGTATCCTCCATTTCACTGCTTGCTTAGCACTTTCCTCTTTTTTACACAACTTTCATTCCATCTTTCAATGCAGAGGCATATATAGGGTTTATGGAATCTGAAGTGCTTTACAAAAATACAAGAAGATAGGAACATGTTTCTATGGTTCCTCCTAGGACCTTGAAAAGGACCCATATAAGCTAAGTGCCCTGAAGGTTAAGCTTCATCAGCTTTGTGTTTAGTATTCTTCAATTCCAAGTGTTAAAATCCTATTCAAACTTCAAACTTGATGAACAACAACACACACAATAAAACAAGAAAGAAATCTCAACACAAACAAATATCTTCTTCTATGAAGTCCCTTGCACTGAAGAAAGGAAGGAGAACATTGACTTCCCCATCTGTAAAGTGGAGCAAAGAATATCTACTGTCCTGTTGTGAGAGTGAAGTGAGGCAGCATGTGGGGTAGAACCAGTCCCATACTTGGTGCTTAGTAAATGGTTGCTGAAGAAGGAAAGAAATACATGAACCTACCTTCCCTTTGCTCACTGATCACCCTGACTACATGTTAGTTATTTACATGCTCATCTTTCCTGATGGACTCCAAATATCTTGAGCATGTTTTGTTACTTTCGGGTCCTTTACAAGGTCTCTGTGCATCTTACATATGGTAGGCATTCAGTAACTTTATTGAATGAATGGATGGATAAACTATAATGTATGAATCACTAGATTGAGAAGGAAGTCCCTCATTAGGAAACTTGTATAGAACTCCACCTAAATACGAGTTTTCCACTTGAAGCTGTCAATTCTTGGTGCCCACATTGGTGATGATCAGTTATCAAAAGAACAGGAAGGACTGCAGCTGTGTGATGGCAGATAACAGCCATTTGGCTAAGGAAGCAGAATGTGGGGAAGTCAGGGCTGGAGACTTAAGCCAGCCTTCGGGGATTAGTTGGTGATATTAGGAGCCTTTAAGACAAGGCTATGGTGGGGCAATTGCTCAGGCTAAACACAATGAATTACAGCACCCCCAAACTAGGCGAAAGCTGTCAAATACAATCCAGGAAGACAAGTCTAATGAATATGTAATATAATATGGGATGATTTCTTACTTTATTCATTTTGAATATATTGCTGCTTAGGGAAAGCTCATTTCCCAGAGCTACCCGTATGGGGGAAAGTGCTTTACTGTTTACTTCTCAAAGGGCTGTTGTAAAGATTAAAGGAAACAAATTATGTAAAAGTGCTTTGTAAACCATAAATGCCACATACATATTCTTTATTATTGTTATTATTTTTGCCACCTTGGCCTTATTTTTCTTCCTTCCTGCTTGGGGCCCTCCTCTTTTCCCTCCCTTTTCCCCTCACAGACTCTATGTCCCACTACTCTCCCTGAAGTATCATGATTCCCCAAATACATATGTGTATTCCTAGGCTCCACTATTCCACATGTCCAGGATATCCTATGCCAACTGTTATCTGCCTATTCCTCAGATTCTGGGTGTGCTAGTCAGTTTTCTGTTACTGTAACAAAATAGTAATGATATCTAATTTTTTTAAAAAGGGAAAGTTTATTTTGACTTCAGTGTTATAAGTTTCAGCCTGTGTTCAATTGACCCCAGTGCTCTTGGGCCTGTGGTAAGGACGTACATCATGGTAGGATCATGTGGCAAAGGAAATCTGGATGTTCAGAAAGAGAAGAACAAGAGGAGGAGGAAGAGACTAGCGTCCCACAATCCCCTCTGAGGCATGCCACTAGTGACTGGAAAACCTTCCAATATGCCCCACCTCTTAAACATTCCACCTCCTTCCAACAGTAAGCAACAGTAACCAATAGTAAGTAAGTTAGAACACATGGGTCTCTCATGCCAGATATTAACTATAGTCGTACTGAAGTTCTTGACAACAGAATGCCTGAATCATTTTGATCCCTCAGTCCTGGGAACAATTCCTGACGCACGTAGAAGCTCAGTAAATGTTGGCTGGGTAGAAAATGCTCTCGAATGATGGGAAAAATAGTTCTTGTATCATTTAATCTACATTCTTTGGTTGTGTGGCCTTCCTAGGGGATGGAAATTTAGTTCTCATGACAAGACCTACTTTATTATTCCTAAGACAGCAAGGCCATAAACATTCCTTATCACTCTGCAAATCTTGAAACAAAATGACCTGTTGGCCTCTGTTTTTCCTTTGTAAATCAGAATATTCCTATTCTGATATAACTTCTAAACTATCCTTAATCTCACACTGAGGGAGACAGCTTTTCTGCAGTAGACAAGTCTGACAAGATAGCCAAGGATGTGGGTTTAGATTCACCTAATCTTATCTAAAATGCTTGACTCCTTGGAGTTTTAGTTTCCTCTTGTGTGAAGTGAAGATAATGATCCTGTCTTGCTTTCCTTGTGGGGATGTCGTGAAGATTAACAGGATAATGCATGTATCTACCAAAGCTTTGACCTATGCTTCCTCCTCGCAGTAAAGTCTTTTTAGGCAGGGGCTTTGGTAGATGCAAAAGACATTTATTAATCTACATTCCTGAAGGGTTACTAAAGAAAGGAAAATACCAGGAAAATGTGAATTATCAGCTATCTCTGGTGGCAGATTGGTTGATGGATATTATCAGGTAGATTATTCTGGGAATGACAAATAGGATCACTGGGTAAGAAGAATGGGAACATAAAATATATGCCCATGGTAGCTTGCTCATTGACTAGTTCCATATTGGTTTTCTTTTCTGTCTTACTTCTCTACTCTGTGACCACACACCCAAAGAGAGATTGCATCCTAAAGAATCTACTTGCACTAAAATCCCTAGTTCAGGGTCTGCTTCTGGGGAAATCTAACCAACACACCTTATCTGAATTGCCAGCCTGGGGCAGATTCTTTGGCTATTCTTTCTAATAACATGATGAGACTTGGTAGCTCAAAGGATATTGCAATTTATCTATACACATTTTCTTGTGTTAATATTTGGGTAGCATCTCTTTCTTGTGTTAAAGCAGGGATCAGCAAATGATAGCATTCTGCTCTAATTCAGCCACAATTACCATTTCCATATTGTTTGTGGCTCCTTTTGGGCTACAGCAGCAGAGCTGAGTAGTTTCACAAAGACCTTATGTCTTACAAAGCTAAAATTTTTACTATCTGGTCCTTCTTACAGAAAAAAGCTTATTGGTCTCTATACTGGGCTGTAAGCTTGTATCAACTTCAGCTGTGTAAGAAACTACCATTAAATTTAGTTGTTTTTTTTAAAAGAGTCACCATTAAGTTAGCTCACAATTCTATAAGCTGGCTAGATAGTTTTCTGGTTGGGCCTGATCAACTGATTTTCACTGGGCTCTCTAACTTGGATCAACAGGTAGGTCAACTGGAGTCAATGACCTTAGAATGATCTCACTCACATGGTAGAGTTTGACAGTTGTTGGTCATGAGACAGGGGCAATTGTACCACGTGTCTCTTACTGTCCTGCAAGCTAGCTTGAGCTTCCTCACATGGTGGTAGTAGCAGAGAGTCTATAAGCAGTCAGAGAGGACAAAGCACAAGCATTTTTCAAGTCTCTATTTACATTATTTTGGCTAACATCCCACGGGTCAAAACCAGTCACATGGACGAGTTCGGGGTCCAAGTGGAAAGGCACTAAAAGGGATGTGGCACATAAGGGTGTGGACACAGAGGGGAAGAGTCTATGGTTACTTGTACAAGGTACCATGAAGCTCCACAAGGGTGAAGAATCTGTGTGTATTTGTTGACCATTCTGTGCTGAAAGGTAAAACATAGAGCCTGGCATACAAATAGGTGTTGAATAAATACTTATTAATTGAATAGACTTTAATTGTTTGAGTAACAACTACTTTTCACTTATAGTTTGCTGTATAATTGATGATATTTTACATAGCTTATATGCATTATCGGATGCTTACCTAATATTGTAGTTTCAAAGTAGAATGTTTTCCAAAGGCCATATGGTAAAGGCTTGGTCCCCAGCTTGGTGCAATTGGGAGGTGGTAGAAACTTTAAGAAGTGGAAGGTTTCAGGGCCTTGGGGGTATGCTCTGGAAGGGAATAATGGGACCCCAGCCTTTTCTCCTCTTTTTCACATCCCAGCCATGAAGTGAGTGTTTTTGCTTTGCCACACATTCCTGCCATGATTTGCTGCCATGCTATAGTACCAAAAGCAATGGGCCCACCAACTATGGACTGAAACCTCCAAAACTATGAGCCAAAATAAAACTTTTCCATTTATAAGGTTATTTATCTCAGGTATTTGTTACAATAATGGAAGACTGACAAATACATCATATGAGACAGACATTATCTGTACCATTTTCTAGACAAGAGCTCACGAGTGGAAACTTGCCTTGTGTGACGAGGAGAGTAAGAGGATGAGAATCAGAATTTGAAACATGTATTTTATACCAAAGCCTGTGCTGTTAAACACTACTCTAGATGCTGTTTTTGTGTTTTACCAAAAGCTTGAACATTTTTTTAATAGTTTAAAATGTCTTGATTTTTATTATTTTAATTTTAAAATTAGAGCAGAGTGTTCCCTATTTGTCTTGGCCTCTCTTGCCTGTACCTCCTTGGAGACCCAGAAGTCCTGTTAACACTTCATCATCAATCTCCCATTCCAGCACCAGGCGGTGCTTTTGACTTAAACAGTTAGCTCGTGTGGCAATCAACAGTCCCACACCTAAAATCACTGCTCTTGACAGATCAGCAAAGTTGAGGGCCAGAATTTCACTCAAGAGGGCAATAAATCCAGCCCCAAAGGTAGCTGCTGAGAGGTGCTGAAAACTGCTCTATTATCTTATCACTTGGACCATTCAGGCTTTCCGAGAAGGAATCCCTGGATCAAAATCAAAACAGTCTCTAGTCACCATGGCCTTCTAAATGACCATTGTTTATCCAGAGTTCAATAGTTAATCAGCTCCACAAACATTTATTTAGCACTTACAGTATTCCAGGCATTATGCTATTCACAATGGGAGAACGTAAGAGAACAAGAGTACCTGCTGTCAAGTTGCTCAGCTAACCAGGTAATTAATTATTTGACAGCGTATTGAGTGTGCTTATGGAGACGTGCCCAAAGAGTACACAAGAGGGGCAGTGAACTCGGTCTGAGTGGTGAGGGTTGGAGGGGAGAGGATGAGGACATCTCTTGTACAACCCCTGGAATCCAATTCAGGTTCAAAAACAAAATTGTGCTTCCAAAACCGTAGTCAGGTGTTGAAGTTCATGGACTGAGGGATCTGACAGATTTTTTTGTTTCTGGCACTTGTTAGTGACACAGTTTTGGAAAAGCAAACCTTCCTAAGCCTTAGTTTACTTATTTATAAAATGGGTTAGGAATAGCATCTGCCTGATAATATATTTTTTGTGCATGTCAAGATTAAATAAGAAAATACATATATCAAGTTCTTAGCACAATTTTGGGCACATTGTAAATGTCCAGTAAGTGAAAGGTGGTTATTAGTGTGTGAGGTAATAGTAGGACTGGCAGTGGCATTATCAGCTCTATTCATCACTCTTTCATTCATTTAACAGATATTTGCTAAGTGTCTGCCATATGTCAGACTCTATGGGGAACACGAAAATGACAAGATCCACATCAAGTCTTTTAAAAGCTTCAGTTTGTTGTAGAGAACACACACATATAAATAGCTATCCTCCTGTCCATTTCCAGTCTATACTCAGTAAGAGTGGGCCTGGAATTCTCCTATAAGAAATATTTCCCATCATACACATAGCATTTTCTCCCTTGGACCATTCCAAATCTTTTTGACTTCAGATATTTCTCCCATTATTCATTTGTAATTTCACTTTTGTCCTCCTTCTTGGTGCCTGATACAACTCTTCCTGTACTGATCTCTGGCTTTCAGTTTTGACCAAAGTTGATAGTCTTTTGGGTTATGTGATTTGGGGTCACTCGAGGCAAATGTCTTACCTGACTCAGCTTGAGTAAGAGTCTGACCCAAGATTCATCCTGAGAGGTTGAAATTGAAGGCAAATCGAAGGTAAAGACTGAAAAGAATCTTCCAAGGTAGAATGGAAAAGTAATATACAGAGCACAAGGAAGGCAATCCTGTCTAGGATCCTTCACATTGGTGGTAGGGGGAAGCAGCCAATCCCTATGATGGGATCCACTTTTGCACAGAGCTCATCCTTGCGGCCTCATATCTGACCTCATGCATCTCCGGGTATATGCACTCATTACTATTCATACAGAGCTTTTTGCTAAAACTTGATGTTGTAAAAATCCATCCGTTTATTTATTAATTGTAGCAAACTAGTTTCAGCCATAGGAAATTAGATGCTAATTTTTCAATAAGCCCTGTCTCTAGGGATAGTTCACAAAATCAAAGAGGAAAATACCTGGCCAATCTAATTTATTATCACAATGAAATAATGCTAAATGGCTATTTGTGGGGTAAGCTTAAAGGAGGGAATTATATTAGCAATTCTAATCATTACTTATTATTTAATGACCAACAATCTTTAAATTGTCTCCAATTTTGAGGTTATAGATCAGGTTGATATAGATTCAATTAAATAAGAAGAATCTATATCCTCGTTTATCACCCCCAGAAAAGATGTACTGCCCTGTTATTCATTGAGCACTGGATTTACCTGGATTCACACCATAGTTCCTTCATTTCATGGCAAGTTGGGGCAGATCAGCTATTCTCTCTGGGTCTTGAGGTCATCATTCATGACTGGACAAAATAAATACTGTTTTTCAAAACTGTTATAAGGATTAAAAAATATAGTATTTATGAATGTACTGCCAAATAATAATAGCTAAGATTCATTGAGAATTACCATGTACATGTTCCTAGCACATCATGTGGTAGACTATGTATATAAACTTAATTAATTTTTATCAAACCCTATGGAGTAATTATTATTACTCCCATTTTATAGATAAGAAAACGGAGGCACCAGAACCTTTAATAATTTGATCAAAGTTCTCAAAATGAATAAAATAGTCTGGTCCTAGAGCCTATACATTAGCCACTAATATCCACACCTAACCATTAGGCTATTTGGCCACTTAGTACCACTTGACTCAGTGTTCTGCACATACTAGATGCTCAATAGTCATAAAGTAGCAACCATTGGAATCCTTATCAGAGTGTTTTGAAGATAGATAGTACCATGCTTGTTCATCTCTATTTATGTTTCATAGTTGTTAGCACTGGACTTGGAATAATAGAAACTCGTGTGTGTGTGTGTGTGTGTGTGTGTGTTTAATTGAAAGGGTAAGATTGGAGGAAGGAGAAGCCGGCAAAAAGAATGAGATTTTACTAATTCCATAAGTACTCTGAAATCCATTGATATTATAATCCTCAATCCGTCTTTTGGAGAAAATGTCTTCTCTAATACAAACCAGTACATCAGAACCAGGCTAGACTCTCTGCTTAGATGACCCAGGTCTGAGAAATCAGGCCTGGAAATACTTTTTAGGGAAATATTGGTAGGTAACAAAGAAACAAAGTTGGAACAGTTGGTGAGTTAATATCTGAAATGCAATTCAGATGAAGTCATATCTAGACTCTGCCAATTTTCAATTGCTTCCAGCATCTTAAACACTACATGCCAAAACCTTCCATCCACTTCACTCACCAAACACCTCTGCTTCCTAGTCAAAATCCTATCTTTGAATCCTCCTTCTCCCTGAGTTACCCCTACCCACAGCTACCAGTTTCCAAGACCAGAGACTCAGTCTTTTCCTTATCGTGCCCACTGGGCCCAAGTTCCTCATTCTTCCCTGTTATCTACTGTGCTCAAGCCTCCTCTCTGCCCTCTCGGCCTATTCTCATCTTTCTCTAATCATCTATGAGATTTTCTTGCTTTCACTTTTTCTGTTTGCAGTTTCAAGTCTATTATTCTCCTGCTGGAAGATCATCGGTGGATCCCCATTGCCTGCTGCAATACGCACTCCTTTACTTTGAATTTGTGGGGCTTTTATCACATGACTCCATTGAATGATTTAGATTCTATCCCCTCTTCTCCTCCCGCACTCAACTTCACATTTAGTTCTCTAACCTGTGTGTGTGATTTATAGTTGTACACATATTACCTGTTCTTCCCTCCTTCTACTCTCCCTGGAATCTCCTTTTTCACCTGTCTATCAATTCCCATCAGGTTATTGCTGTTTACTAGGCAAACCCAGAGACAAGTCATCAAGGATAGGGAGGATCCTTTCACATCTCTTCTCAAAAGACACATTGTCTAAAGCATTATTCTCATCAGCTGTCCCAGCACATCAGTAGTTCCTTCATTACTTACTGTGCTTTTGTCTGTTTCAGCAGTGGGTTGTACATCAAATCTAAACTTTGCCTTTCTCAGGATTTGGTCCATATCAGCCTTACTTATTTGCCTAATGGCCCATGCTGAGTTCTTTTGAAGAAGAACCCTTTGGACCAATGCTGTCTATCTATGAACATGTTTCCATGGAAGGAGGGCAGAGCCAGCAGCCAGGGCCAAGAGAGAGGAGGTAGATGATGGGGTTGGAACAGGAGAAGCCACTGCTTCCAGCTTCCAGGTGTTCACTCCTTTTCCTTTTGACCCCTTCAGCTACAACTGTTATTCCTCAAACGCCTTGAATACAGTGAACTAAATCAAATTATTTTCCTCTCAAAGAGGATCATGTTAGAAGGTTTTGAACTTAGCCAACAGAGAATGGATGTGTTTATATTTAGATAAACATGTTCAGCTACAGCTCATCTATGACGCAATGGGCCTTACCATTATCCTATGGATAAACAAGAAAAATATTTTCATTCCTGTCTACATTTTGCAGACTCTAGGATGCTCCCAGTTTGGTACTCAGTCGCCCATCTGCTTTACACACATAAGTAAAGTTACTTATTCTAGAAATCCATAATTCCTATCCGAAGTAGTGGGTGCCACTTCTCACCAAGCTATTCAATCTAGATAACCTCTGGTCACATTTTTGTCAACTGATATATACCCTGGTTTTAGTGTGTGTTTCTCTTTAGCCACCTTATTTACCTTATTTAATATATATTGCTGATTCATTAATGTTGAGCTCATTAATGAATTATAATTATAATTATAATTCATGTCTAAATGAAGCTTGTCTAACAAAAGTATTTTCTCTGTAAGGCATATTGCAACCTTTTTTTTTTTTTTGGTACTGGGGATTGAACTCAGGAACTCAGGAGCACTCAACCACTGAGCCACATCCCCATCCCTAACCCTATTCTGTATCTTTATTTAGAGACAGGGTCTCACTAAATTGCTTAGCACCTCACCATTGCTGAGGCTGGCTTTGAACTTGCGATCCTCCTGTCTCAGCAACTGGGATTACAGGCATGTTGCAACCTTCTTGCATTTAGCAACACTAGACGGTATTGTGGCACTACCCTCAGGGACCATTTTAAACAGCAAATATCACCAACAAAAAGCACAAGATGTGAAAAATGTGACACTAAAATAGGCCACAAAGAGGACACTTGTTTACAGCCTGAGAGCTGAAGCAATCAAGAAGAGTGTCGCCTTGTTCCACCTCAGCTGGGAATGTGTACATCGGCTGATTCAAAAAAAATTTTTTATTGCTCTGCACATGTCTGTGGATGACCACGAAAGCACAGTAAGTATAGACTTGGGGTTTTCTAAATTCAGAGTTGGCATATTCACAATGATGGAGTTCATGAATGATGAGGATCAAGCCATGTGTTCTAAAAGGCACGTTGACAACAAGTTATAAGATTTATAAAACAAAATTGAGGCAAAAACAAAATATTGGAATCTGGACCAGCTATGTAATTTACAGGGCCCAGGACAAAGTGCAAATTCAGGGTCTTTTTTTTCAAAAAGACCACAGTAGAGCATGAAACGAAGTGTGGGTCCTCTGTGAGTGCAGGCCTTTTACTACTGCATAGTTCCTGTGCCCCAAAGCTGGACCTGGCCCCAACACTTAGATTAGTACAACCTGGGGAGCAGGTTTTGGAGTTGGATCAAGAATAGTTTTTTGGAGATGGTAGTGGTTATTGTTGGTGGCTTGGAAAAGTAACCTCAATGAGTGGCCGAACACTACCAACTCGTATGATGCCTTTTGTGTTTGCACATAGGGCAGCCTGGATGTGTGCTAGGGCCTCCAGAGTCCAAAGGTTGTGTGACATTTATTGACTATGCCAAGGACTGGGACAAATGCTTAACATGCTTTCTCTCACTTAATCATCACAATAGTCCTTTGCAGGGTGATGTCATTATCTTCCCCATTTCATAGTTGAGGAAAAGGAGGCTTAGTGAGGTTAAGTAAGTTGCCTAGTGTCAACTTGCAAGGAACAGAGGAAGGCTTTGAATCCTGTCTCTCTGACTCCAAAATCCCACATTTAATTTTAACCAGTCCATATTTCCCTATTTAATATGAAATACACATTGCTGAACTTCATCATAGAGCTAACCTTGGTAGTCTCACTATTGACAGAGCCAAGTAAGCAGACACAGATCACAAGGGTCACAGAGGGGATGGCTTAAGCCTGAATTGGTACTTCTATCCCTAATCTGCTCCTCCATCCTATTGAGTCATAATGAAGAAAACAAAGTCATTCAATTTAGGCACAGCCAGGGACCTTACGTTTGGATAATCACAGTTTACAAGGTACTTTCACATTTTTATCTTATACATTTCTACAATGGTCCCAGAAATTTCTTACTGAAATTTTGTAGATGGGACACAGATAGGAAGGTTGAGTAACCAGCTCAAGGGCAGGTGGGCAGGGGACAAGTAAAGGCTACAACTGAAAACCAGACTCTTAAGCCTCTAATTCAGTGTTCTTCTGGCTCAGTCTTTACCTACGACCATTTGGTGGTGAGTCCATTAGTCCCCCTTTATCCACAGTTTTGCTTTCTGACATTCCAGTTACCTATAGTTAACCACAATACAAAAACATCAAGTGGGAAGTTCCAGAAATAAATAATTTACAAATTTTAAATTGCATATTATTCTGAGAAGCTTGAATACAATCTGCCAATGGTCCATCCAGGGGTACGAATCTTGTCTTTGTCCAGCGTATCTACACTGTATATACTACCCACACATTAGTCACTTAGTAGCCATCTTGGTTATCAAGTCAACAGACACAGTGTTGTGTTTAAGTAACCCTGATACAGTAGCCTACGGCTGTGTCACACTATGCCTCTCTACATCTCTTCATGTAGGCATTGTAGGATATGAGATGTCATATCACAAGAAGGAGAAGAGTGAGTAAGGTACAACGGGATATTGAGAAAGAAAGAAGAGATTATATTCATTTAACTTTTATCACAGTGCATTGTTACAATTTTCCTATTCTATGATTAGTGGTTGTTAATCTCTTACTGTGACTACGTATGAAATAAACTCCATCATAGGTTTTATATATAGGAAAACCCAGTATATTTGGTTTTAGGCATCCACTTGGGGTCTTGGAATGTACCTCTTGCTGACAAGGGGGAGCTTATGGGGTTTAAAACTTGAGAATCCAGAAACACATTGGCTCTCTTTCACCTAGAGCCTCTGATATAGTCTGTGTGTTCAGGTTTGCTTAGCAAACACATTCTCCTTTGGATTCCGGTTCCTTAATAGTGGGGCAGGAACACAGAGTGTTCAGCACTATAATTAATACTCGGAATAGTATACATGACAGGAATCTTCTGGCAGTTTGGGCTCAATTTGTGGACTATTCAGCTGAGGGGATTTTCTAGCTTCTCAGAACAGGTTAATTAAGCAAAGTTGCTTGAGGGGTCTCCCTTGGTATGGGGAAGAGAGAGCAGAGTAGCATTTGAAGATTCAGGCACCGACTGGCATCCTTACCAAGCACTGAAGGCTCTTTGGATCCGAAAAAGGAGCCTTTCTTTGCTTCTTGCTGCCTTGGCTGTGGTCACCTCCCTCTGTCTCACAGCCAGTGTGCTGAGGTCCTCATGGGCCCTCTGTTTTACAGCAGACGTGAGGAGATGGAGGGTTCTTTCTCTTTCCAGCTGCAGCCAAAGGAGGAGGGCAAGATCCTTTCTACTGTATGCTGAGTTGGGCTGTGTGTGTGTGTGTATGTGCAGGGGGAGACTGAGGGGGAATAAAGTGAGATGCTGGCTCTGTTTTCCAGATTTAATGGTTAGCGTCTGCTGAGGCTATTTGCACTGTAAACGAAATTAAACAACAAAAAGCAGAGATGAAGCAAAACAACCCAAATGATCAAAAAACATTCTGGTGGTGGGTGTAAAACTCACTTTCTCTCAGTAGCAGAAGTCCAATGTGTATTTCCATTGGAAAGATAAACTGCTGAGCAGAATACCTATGTAGTCACTTTTCTCAGGGACACATGCATGTGCATACATTTAAAGTGGAACGTGCAATTTGCTGCCCTGAGAAGTGTCACACGTCCGCATAGTAAGTAGTACATTTCACACATGCTTGAAGGGTCTGAATCTCAGTAAGTCACTGGAGACCTGAGAAAATTATCAAAAGGGGTGAGTAGAAATTCAGCAATTTTATTCTGTTAAGGAAGGAATAATTCTGTGATCGCTAACCATCCTTCTGTCTCATCAAGAAATTTTGTGATAGACTCATTCTATGGAAAGTTTTGTCTACAGTTTTCCATCTGCTGTGATAATCACTATTAATCAAGCTGTTGTCATACCATCTTGGGCTGTGATTTTTGTCAACTCCTCAATGCTAAGTAGGGTCAGTCCTGGAGTGAAGAAAGATGTACCTGGGGAGCTTGGATGGAATATCTCCCTGCATCATGTGAAAAGTCTCTGGGCTGTTAAATACTGTTTTCCAAAAGAACAGAAAACAAAGGCTGCAAACACCTATAGTTTCTAAGATGCACCCAGCAGATTTTCCTGAGATCTTATTTGAGCCCGGAAGTCAGTTTTCTATCCCAGATGTATTTACATTGAGTTTATACAAGTCTTGGAGTCCATCAGAACATCTCCTATATGAGGTCTGCCCCAAGATGTCTTGGTCTTTGTGGAGATCACACATGCTCTATTCTTAGATAGCTGCATCCCAGAGGGGAGAGGGAAATCCTGGGTCCTTGTGAAGGTGACTGGTCCAGAGCTTTCTTAAGAGGTTGGTCCATGAAAGTCAGTACTTTTATTTTATTTTATTTTTTAATGAAAAGAATGGAACTCAGGGCCTCACACACACTAAGCAGGTGCTCTGCCGCCGAACTACCACCCAATCCCTTCTTTGTAGTTTTTCTTTCTTGTTTGTTTAATTTTTGTCATATTTTTAGAAAGCAATTTAAGACTAAACAATGTTTTAAAAATAATTCGAGGATTTTCATGCACCAGCTGAAGTAATTGGCTACATGTGGAGTTATTTTAAAAATTAGAACCCAGTGTGAAGGCAGGAGACAGAGGTGGTGGTGGATTTCCATTTCATGATTAGGACAATGGCAGAAAAATTCGAATATGACTTTGAGCCCTCATATATTATAATTCATTATACTGGAAATATTAATGAAATTAAATAAAACGTAGCCTATCTTTCTGGAATCCTTTGGGTCAAATTTCTCTTCCCCTCCTGGCTTGGCTAACCCATCTCCCAATATATTTCCTTTTCAAATCAGAGAAGGGAACCCCTCCCCCCCCACACACAAAAAAAACAAGATTATCATAGCAGTAATTGATATGGCAAATATATTCAGACTTGTGGATAAATCTCTTATATAGAATGGAAATTACAAAAATAAAACAACTAAGATCAAGTGTTATGTGTCAGAACACTGTGCTAAGCAATTTACATCCATCGTCTCATTTCATTGTCACAACATTCCTATAAGTCACTATCCCCCTGTACATGTAATTTTTAAGGAAACTGCCCAAGTCCTACAACTAATAAGAAGCAGAGCTAGCATTGAAAACCAAGCTCATGTGATTCTAGAGCCCACACTCTTCATCACTGCATTCACTGGAAAAAGTGGGTTTCTAGCAACAAATAAATACTGAAGTTCATGGCAACTTGATGTCAAAAAGAATGCCTTAGTCTTTCAGAAAAGAATGTCACTACATTCAGTCATCTGGGCAGTTAGAATGACTTACTCAGGAGTTCGGGTAACCTGGAGATGTTGTTGCCAAATAATTTAGATTAATTAACATTTACATTCCTTTTGATTAATTTTTCTCTCATCCCTTGAATTTCAATTGTATATTAAATATCTAGATTTCACCTTTCCTATGGAGTTTCCCTGTTCAATTTTACTGACTTTTGTGTTCCTCGAATTTTTATCTTAGTCCCATAGTCATCGAGTACATCGTTTTGTGTCTTTGCTTAGAGGACATATTTCTTCATACTTTTTGATTTCTCTTTTTCATGGGCTTTTTTTTTTCAGAGTAAGCTAGGAATACTTTCAGAAGAAGGCAATTCCTAATCTTATTGACTATTGTCTGGTCTTTTGCTCTGCATTAGCTTAACTTAAATGTTTCCAATTTTTCTTTCTGCATTCCTGCTGTCTTTATTTACCTTAGTTTCTGCCCCACTTTCTCTCCTTTTCTATTCTAAATGTTTAACACTGTGCTTCCCACTGAGGAAAATAGCTCCTCTAGGAAAGAGGAAGAGCATCTTCCCCAGTTGCCGCTTCAGCATGGCAGTAGGGAAGGTAACAGAGAAGCATATCTCTAAAATTGCTGAGAGGCATAGAAAAACCTTGTAGGGTGGTTGAAAAGCATGAAATCCATGAATTTTCCGGAGCTGGAGGGCTGTTCATTGCTCACCTTTCTGAAGGATGGGTGCTCCTGCTAACGGAATTCTGCTTTCCTATGACTGTTATCTTTAGGCAATGAGTCAAGATGCATGTGCCAGTGGGGGTGGCAGCTGCCCCTGCTGTCACTGCCCTGGCATGGCTATGACCCATCTCTCTGTATCAACATCAAGAAGATGATGTCATCCTGAGACCCCAGCAAAGCACATTACCCCACCCAATAGAACACAGGTTCTCTTTTCATTTCACCAATTGTGAAATTTCCAGTACTGGACATGAAGAGAAAAGACTGGGAAATGGATGCATTTCTGCATCTGGATGGTGAAATTTCTTCCTTCCTACATCATATTCTACCACCAAGCTACATCTTTAGCCCCAAATGAAATTTCATTTATTTGGAGTTTTCTTTTGCTGGCTATAGTTTTGAATTCTAATGTAATTTACTGTAACTAATTCCTGGCAGATGATTTGTTTTAAAGCACAATTAAATTAAAGCAGACATTTCTTTTGGTAAACTATTTTTAGTAAAATGTATAGGATTAACAACAACAACAACAAAAACAATAGCAACAATATGCTCAATCTGGATGTGAAAGCATGTTGTTAAGTATAAAACATTATACACACTTTGATAATATCATTTAAGAGATTTAACTGTGTATAAGTAAGTATTAATAAGTGGCAAGGCCTCTTTATAGATACTTGAGTGAAACATTTTAAAGTATTAAAAATACTAAAATGCCTGTAGACATACTATTTAATTTGCATAAAATACTATACAGGGAATCACTATATAAAAAGACAGAGATGACAGGATATGGAATCTGAAGCAGTACTGGGGATTGAACCCAGAACCCAGATTGTGAACTCTACCACTGAGCTACACCTCTAGCTCCCCTATTTTTCTTATAAGAGATAGGGAGTCACTATATTGCCCAATGTTTTAGTCAGCTTTTGCATTGCTGTAATCAAAATACATGGCAAGAACAACTTAAAGGGGTAAAAATTTACTTGGGTCTCATGGTTTCAGAGGGCTCAGACTATAGATGGTCAATTCTATTGCTCTGAACCCAAGGTAAGGCAGCACATTCTGGGGGAAGGACTCAATGGAGGAAAGAGGCTTAACTAATGCAGGGTAAGAAAGCAAAGAGAGAGGAAAGGGGAAGAGGCTTCAGGAAGAATGAATTGCCAGGGCAGCTCCCAGTGACCTACCTCTTCCAGCCACACTCCATCTGCCTATGGGTACCACCTAGTCAGCCCATTCAAAGTAGGATGGACTGATCAGGTTGCAGCTGTCATAATCTAATAATTTTACCTCTGAATATTCCTGCATTATCAGGAGCACCTCATATCCAAAGCACAACACCCAGGTGGGCCTCAACTTTTGACCCGCCTGCCTCAGCCTCTAAAGTAGCTGGGACAACAGACACATGCCACCATACCCAGCTTTTCAGCATCTAAATTTCAAAGTCGATTTTCAGTCACTAAATCATATACACCTGTTATCTAGTTTGTGTGGTGACATCCGTAAGATGTCAAGTGCCTATGTCTCACCATGCACAAAACTCAACTCAAAGTGGATCAAGGACCTAGGAATTAAACCAGAGACCCTGCGCCTAATGGAAGAAAAAAATAGGCCCAAGTCTTCATCATGTGGGATTAGGCCCCAACTTCCTTAATAAAGCTCCTATAGCGCAAGAATTAAAATCAAGAATCAATAAATGGGATGGATTCAAACTAAAAAGCTTCTTCTCAGCAAAAGAAACAATCAGTGAGGTGAGTAGAGAACCTACAGAATGGGAGCAAATCTTTACCACAAGCACATCAGATAGAGCACTAATCTCTCAGATATATAAAGCACTCAAAACCTCAACACTAAATAAACAAATAACCCAATCAATAAATGGGCCAAGGAACTAAAGAGACACTTCTCAGAAGAGGATATACAATCAATCAACAAACATATGAAAAAATGTTCAACATCTCTAGCAATTAGAGAAATGCAAATCAAAACTACTCTAAGATTTCATCTCACTCCAGTCAGAATGGCAGCTATCAAGAATGCAAACAACGATAAGTGTTGGCGAGGATGTGGGGAAAATGGCACACTCATACATTCCTGATGGGACTGAAAATTGGTGCAGCCAATCTGGAAAGCAGTATGGAGATTCCTTGGAAAACTTGGAATGGAACCACCATTCGACCCAACCATCCCACTCCTCGGTTTATACCTAAAGGACTTAAAAAGCATACTATAGGGACACAGCCATATCAATGTTTATAGCAGCACAATTCACAATAGCTAAACTGTGGAACCAACCTAGATACCCTTCAGTAGATGAATGGATAGGAAAACTTTGGTAAATATACACAATGGACCATTACTCAGCATTAAAAGAGAATAAAATCATGGCATTTGCAGGTAAATGGATGAAGTTGGAGAATATAATGCTAAGTGAAGCAAACCAATCCCAAAAAACCAAAGGCCAAATGTTTTCTTTGAAATGAGGATGCTGACTCATAATGGCATTTGCAGGGAGCATAGGTGGAATGGAGGAACTTTAGATAGGGCAAAGGGAAGGGAGAGGAATGGAGGCAGGAGGGGGTAGGAATGATGGTGGAATGAGTTAGACATCATTACTGTAAGTACATGTATGAAGACACGAATGTTGTGAAAATACTTTGTGTACGACCAGTGACTTAAGAAATTGTGCTCTATGTGTGTAATATAAAATGAACTGCATTCTGCCATCAAGTATAACAAATTAGAATAAATAAATAATTTAATTAAAAAAAGGAAAAACAGAAAGTTCCTTTATTGAAGGTCAGATTTAAAATGAGAAGTGTTTTATTGAAGTGTCCCCACCCCAATATAAATGGTCCTGAAGTTTCCCTTTCTCTCTTTTCCACTGAAGAGAATTATGAGTGAGAGAACGCAACCTACTGAGAAGCAAATCCTCACTGCAAACCCAATGGTTGGCATTCCTGACTTGATTTATTGCCCTGATGTACTCCCTTCTCCCTGGCAGGAGCATCCTCACCCCTGCCCAGGACCACAGAGCCATCTCCTCTGAGCTGCTCACCAGACCCGACATTCATTATCCCCTCCACTCAACAGCTGTTTCTTGCTTGCTCTCCACACAACATGAGGCTTTTTAAAGTCTCTCTCTCTCTCTCTCTCTCTCTCTCTCTCAATGTTTCTATAGTTTTTCTGATTTCCTTTTAAGATCTAGCTAAATGGTTGTTCTTCCTTCTGCCCCCATTACTATATTCGGCATCACCATACCAAGCATCTGTCTGTCCCAGGGTTAACGTCTCAGTGAATTGGACAGATAGAGCCTAGTCACTGGGGGAGCCAGGGCACAGCACTATCAGCCTTTACTGTGGTACCAGGTTCATGGCCAACATCGCGACTGGAGCATCTCTGGAAGGTGGGAGTCACGAATCCTGCGTCTTTTGCTCCCAGCACCCGGAACCATGCAGACTGCATCAGGCTCCAACTGGAAAACAGGCTGCTGCCTTCTTTTCCTTCCAGGCACTAGTGCAATGGGAACTGGAGGATTCTGAAAAGGAAAATGAACAGCAAAGAGGTTCATGCTTTTGCTATTTCCAGCTGACTGGACAGCCTACACAGAGAATCTTCAGAGCGGGCCAACAAACAGAGCCAAAAATGTAAAGTTTTCCACCTCTCTGGTAACTTTCTTCTTATAAATGAAAGCAATACTTTTTTTTTTCATAGTATACGCACAGGTAAAACATATCAATGACTATTTTAACTCTCATTTTCTGCCTGGTAAATTTCAGAGACAGAGGAGTAGTTACTTGCTGTAAAGCACACAATCTAAGTTGGAAGTCAAATGCCTGGTGTGCTGGTGCAGGCCAGTAGTGCTAGCTAGCTACTCAGGAGTCGGAGATGGGAGGATCGCTGAAGCCTAGGAGTTAGAGACTGCCCTGCACAACACAGTGAGATAGATACCATCTCAATAAATAAGTAAACAACAAGTAAAAAAATTGGAAAATGAAAGCCAAGGTCTTTTGAGTTCTCAACTTTTGTTTTGTCCATTGAGCCCAAGGAATAAGAATAGTCAATAGACCAAGAAACATGTACTGACACACTACAAATTCTACAATCTTATAAATCTTTCGAAGATTCTTGAGACAACATAAATCATAAAGTCATATTCTGGGTGGTTTTCCACCAGATTTGCCAGGTGAGATATTTTCTGTATTTCCTAGAAGCCTATTTGTCACATTTTATAAACCAAAGTTATTCTTTTGGTACTTTGGGAAATAATTTTTAATTTGTATTTGAAAAAAAAATAACAAAACAAGAAAAAACAAACTCTAGAATTACAACATATGCAATGCATGTAGTTTTGGGAATGTGTACTTCTTTGTCTTTGGAAGGGGACTGTCAAAAAATCAAGTCCTAACCCTGCCTAGTTGACAAATTTTATAGCTGTCTAAAGGTTTAAAGCAATACAGATTGTCTGAGCCAATAAGTTGATTTGGTGAGAGCAAAATGCTAATGAGTCTTTGATCCGTGCAGAGGCCAGTGAGCTCGAAGCACAGCCTCAGCCTGCACCCCTCACCCTGCCAGCTGTCTTGCAAATGCCTGCCATTGGTCACAGGGGGGACCAGGCAAACTGGGAGTGGGGATGGATCAGCACAAATCCATCATCTCTCCAAACGCATCACTCAGGCACCGGTCCTCTGCGTGACAAACCAGCAGTGTTCTCTTTCTATGCAGAGATGGGCATATTGCAATAAAGAAATGTTTTTTTAAAAACATCGGTATTGGTTTTTAAAGGAGGCTTTTCTTTTTTTCTTGCACTGAAAATAAATGTAGATTCGTTTCTACTTCCTGACTTGGGGTTTTTAAAAGTAATGTGTTTGATGAGATTGAAGGTAGGGGGAGTAAAATCAAGTCCTTAGGAAAACTTGCTGGGTCATAGGGACTGATCTCGAGAGTGAGGGATGTCAGGCACACAATGGCAGCATGAAGCAGCTGGGCTACCGTGGGGAGGCTGAGACAACTCGAAGCAGCTGGACAAACGCAAGAGGTCAGACAGGGTTTGTAGACACTGACTTCTTTTAAGTGTCCCTGGATGGCAGGATACATCAAAGCTTTGCCCCCAGTAATAACACCCGGTAGATTTTCTGGGTATAAACCCCTCCCAAGATGCTGACCCGGCAGAGACAGGTCTTCTGTTAGCTCCCAACCCTCTTCTTAGAATGGAGTCACCTTCCACTGGCATGTGCTATTTTCAGAAGTAGGTTGTATGATGGAGGAGGGAATAACCCACATTCCAATTGTAGAGAGGTGACAAAATTAAGAATAATGTGTCCTTGGCTAGTTGCTTTCTTTTTCTGATAAAAATGCCCTTTTAACAGTCAACACATTTGAATTAGGCTTCTATAAGATGCCAGGCACTGAGGATGAGGGGTGACGACACAGAGCCTCATGTTGGGTCAGCAAGGATTTTCCACACAGGATTCACATTACACACCCTTTTTCTTATTGCTACTATAGTTCAGGTAGTAGAATATACAAGCTTGTGAGAAATTATTTTATTATAAGAAAAACTAACTTGAAATAAAGACAGGAAAATATAGTATAATCTAAGGCTTACGAACGTGGATCATTATTATTTTTTAATTGTTGATTATTGCCATGAATGGAAATGACGGACACTCACCCTGACATGGTAAAAGAAGGAGACACAGTCCACTGGGAAAAACCATAGCAAAAGTGAAAAGGGTCATTTTGTACAAGATAGTGTTTCTGTTTTGTATGCAAATGGCTTAAACCTAAGGTAGGACAGTGTTGTTTCTGGCCTGTTTAATATTTGAGAGCAGTTTTCCATTTTTTTTAAAAAAAAATTGGGCTCCCAAATCTGGTTTGGAACTCTGTCATGTGGAATTTGGAATGCTCTGCCTCATAAAACTGGAAGGAATATTCACAAGAGCAGGACTCCAGGGTTATCATGAGAGGTCCCCTGCAGCTCACCCATCACTTCACATAGCAGCCTCTTGACTGCTCTCTCCTAGCTCATGCTGTTCCAGCCCCACAGACTCACAGAGCATTGACCTTTCTAGTCAACCTCCCATCTCTGGACTTTGAACTTGGTCCTACTTTCTGGAATATTGGTCAATTTCTGTGGCTAGCTGCCTCTCCTCCTCCAGGTAGACCTTGCTTCAACAGTCACCCCACTCCTCCACACTTTGGCTATTCTCTTTCGTCTGTAGCTGCTTCCTTTTCTAAATACCACACAAGACACTGACTTATTTTGTTTATTGTTGGTCTCTCCCACTGGAAGGTAGGCACTCATGGCCAGGGATAGATGTTTATTTTATTCCTTTTTTTTCCGGTACTGGGAATTGAACCAAGGGTGCTTTACCACTGAGTTACATCCCCAGTGCTTCTTATTTTTTATTTTGACATAGCATCTCTCTAATTTGCCAAGGCTGACCTCCAACTTGTGATCCTCCTACCTCAGCCTCCCAAGTGGCTGGGATCACAGGCTTGCACCATGGTTCCCAGCTATTTAATTTCTTGCTTATTTTTAGCACCTAGAACAGTACCTGGTACGGAGACAGTGCCCAATAAATACTTGTTGATAAATATGATTATTAAAAATATATTTTAAACCAATTTGCTTCAGTGGACTCAGAGTTTAAAAGCCCGCCTATGTGACCATGAGCAAATGGCTTGCTCCAAGTTTATTTTCTCATCTGGGAAGCATGCTCTCTCAGCTCACCTCATAGCACTGCTGGGATGAACAAACGGAGCTCTGCTTGTAAAATGATGTGACACATTCCCTTTCTAAGCCACAGTTTTTTCATCTATAAAATCAGAATGTCATATTAGCTATTATTTAAGATCATTTAGGGCTCTGTAAGTGCATGGTAATGACAGAGACAAAATCGAAGCCTCTTTCATGTTGCCTGGTACTTCCTGAGATGATGGTAGATGTGCCAAGTGGCTCATCCATCCTGAAGTCTTTGCTGCTTATCCCTGCAGGCAGCAGAATCTTGACTTCTGCATCACTGGAGTGGAGTGGGGTGTGTCCCTGCTTCTTACAATCCCTGGTGTCCACTCAGAGCTGCCTGGGTATGCATGAGATGAATGTTATCTGTCTTCCTTCTGGTTCACTGGCATGTGATTGAGGGACTTCTCAGATTCTATCCTGAGAAGGACTGCATGGGGTCTTTCCAGCTATAGCTATCGTAGATCTTTTCAGAGGTAGAAGTAGGGATGGATTTCATGACAATGGATTTTCCAGAGAAAGGGAAGAGAAGGCATTGGAATATGATGGAGTCATCCCAATCTTCCTCCATTGTCTCAGAGCAGAATTGTCCCCATACACTTGAGCAGGAAATATGCCCTTTGAACTCCTCCAGTGCCATGGACTGACCCATCCTCAGAAAGAAAGCGCTCTTTGCCCAGTGACCTGGCATTCATTACCTTCACATGTCACCTGTCAGCTCTCCAAATTTGGGACATCCTTCAGTTTTCATGTCTGTTTTGTAGCCTTAGCCTATTATCAAAATTTAAATTTCTGAGATTTATTTTAAAATTCCTTTGTGTGTGTCAAAGCAGACTTTCCTTTATAAATACTGAAATCACCTTTGAAATTTTAGACAAGGGCAGATGTCACTTGATGTGACTGGCAAATGTTCCACACACCATTTGCTGTGTGTGGTCGTTGTTTTCCTTTTAGCTTCTTCTTCTTCTTCTTCTTCTTCTTCTTCTTCTTCTTCTTCTTCTTCTTCTTCTTCTTCTTCTTCTTCACCCCCCTCCTTTTAAAAAAAATCACCATCACACTATAAAACCAATTAAAACAAACTTTTCAAAGGCTCTTATTTCCTGGCTGCGATTTTCCAACCTCTGACTTTTTCTGAAGCACAAGATAAGACTTTCTGATTAACTGGGGGTGGGATGTTTATTCAATCTGTTCATTTTATACATTATGGATACTGCTTTTTAATTTTTATGCCATGTCAGTGGCATATACTTTCTGAAATTAATAAATACAATACATACTATCATCAATGTGTGAAATTAAAAAAAACATATTTCCATAGTTTGACATACAAAAATGTACTCACACACTTTTGAAATCTACTGTCAAATCATTTCACATCTGTACCTAAAGCAAACAGACATAATGCTAACAGCTTGTTAGAATTCAGAAATGCCACCCGCTAATCAGCCCACCTGTGGCATTCTCAGTCCATCTTGCAAGCTGCATAGCCTGCTGCCAAAAAGCTTGACAAGAAAATGTATATTAAATTATTGAATAAGATTGGAAATATTGTACAGTGTGGGATAAAGAGAATGCGCACCGTGTGGCCAATGAACATACTGTACCTTTTCATTCTAATGCCTGCTTGGAGGTGACCTAGCTTCATCCCCATTTGCCATAAATTACGAAGCTACTGCTAAGTCCCTGGATGTGAAGTCGGCTGGGAGGTTTCCATTGTTTCTAGCAGGTTTTGTTATGTGTAGCATTGGCTAAAACAGAAACCAAGAAAAAGAAACCAAGAAAGCAAATGCTGAACCGAGTTTGACACAGAATTCCATCTTGTGGTTCAGAGTGAAATTAAAGATTTCCTGACATTCCTGACATTCTTTAAAAATTAGAGTAGCAACAATGGTAACCAAATCCAATCATTAGGTATTATTTAAAATTTTAAAAAAAAGAAACCACAAAAACTTTTGATCTTTTTTAGCAGAAAAACCTAACTAAAATACAAAAGTGAAATAAAGCTAGTAAGATCTTTGGAGTGGAGCAGGGCAGCAGATCACAGAACAAACCACAAGTGCCCTCTGCCCACGCCTGGAAGCTCACGAAATCAGCGTGTAAGCGTGACATTGCACAACACGATTACATTCCTACAAATTATTAGTTTCTATAGAATATAAACTAATGTGCTCACAGAAGTATCTTCTCTGGGGGTCTGTGAGTAAGAAGTGTTAGTTTAGCATCTGTTCTTTTAAGGCTATTTGCTCTGGGAAGGCAGTGTGTTTTGCCATAAATTTAGGTCATTAATTTGTATCTGTTCTTTGTTTATTTAAGAAACAGGACAAAAGGGCAGCTGCTGAAACATTTGGCTGTGCCGAGGGGTAGTGGGCTCAACATGCTGGAATTCTGCACATGACCAGCTTGAGTTTGTATCCACAGCTACAGGACAGAACTTTATGGAAACACTTTGCCAAGCCATGTGGTGCTCGGCTTCCCTTTGCATCAATACCCTTTTAATTACCTGATCCTGAGGGGGGGAAAGTTAGAGAAAGTATCTGTGCAAAAGCCTAGGAACCTGCAGAGAATCAGATTTTTTCTTTCTTTCTTTCTTTCTTTTTTTTTTGAATCATCGTGATGAAATGTCTGGCAGTTATTCTACAGAACATCCATATAAATTCTGCAACTGGCCTGCAAAGGTAACACTATGACCTGTATAATTTGATATTTATAAATGGAAGCACAATAATATCCAGTAAATTGATTGTTAACAACATTTAATGCTCTGAAATTGGCCATTAAGTGCAGAATCATTTGAAAGGCATTATTGTTATTATAAAGCATTGCAGAGGTTTTATTTATTATCATAAACCTAATGGACTCAGTAAATTAGGTGTATTTAAAAAGGTCATTTGCTGCTTGTTAATACTGAATTCTAAGCACTTTAATTCAACAGGATCACAAACATAGCAGTGTTTTCAAAGATAGTCCAGATTTAACTACTTTGAATAAACAACATGCGAACAAACATAGTGTCTTGGGTTTGAAAATAATAATAATGATGATGACAATAATAATTATTATTATATTAGTTATTAGTTAATAATTATTATAATAGTTATTATTATTATTGTCATCACCATCATTAATATTATTATGTGACAAGAACTGTCAGGACTGCTTAAAAGGCTATATTTGCAAATAATAAATTTCCTGTTCAAAATTACATCTTAGAAATAAACAAAGTAAAAATCAGCGTAGGTGAATTTTAGAATAACAAAGAAAATTTTTTTCCTAGAATTGTATTCCTTGTGGATGAACTATGATGTCCCCACTGCCCTCACTTTTCCTAGAAAATCCCTCACCTTTGAGAGGGTGTGGTCATTCTCTAAATCTCAGGAGCTTGCTTGTGTCAGTCTGGGAAGTTGGATCCTTTCCCTATGAGCCACTTGCATTTTATGGAAGGTATAATGGAAATTAAATACTAAACTGGGCAGAGATTTAATTACTTTTCCTGCTGAATATATTTTCACATGAGTAGAAATGGTTTTGTTTTGTTTCAGATGTTCTCCTATGAAGAAGTTCTATCTGAAAATTTTTGTTAGAACTTGGGACTGTTCTTCCAGGGCAAAATTAAACTCCAAGTCCCTTCTCTGGAACACTCTGGAAGTCCCAGGCACATGCAGTCACTTGTGGTTATGGAGCTGTCCTCTCTGCAGCAGGGAGCTGGCAGTTGTCTGCGGGGGGACCCCGACAGTCTGCATTAAAGATAAGGATGTAAGAATTACCCTTGAAAAAGACCTGTCTTTTATTTCCTATCACACTGTCTTTGGATTCATCATTAAGGTCTATGCAGATCCCCAAAGTCTTGCTGTCGGAATAAATATGTTCACTTGGTTCAAAGAAAGAATGTGTTCTTTTCTGTCATTGTATTGTTTTGTGCTCAGGTGGTACGGGGAAAAATTTAAAAAGTGTCAAACTGCATTATTCTAGGAAAAGCTGTAAAGATCCTTTTCAGCATGGGTGAAAAAAGGGAAGAAAAGTGAAATCAATTAGATGTGAGGTTTCATCAGATATCCTGTATGCTGAGACTGTGTTTAGAGAAGAAAAACACTGGAAAGATGCTTCCTGAATATGCACATACCAGTCACTTGGTATTACACGTGTACTATATTAAGTCCTTTAACAAACATTGGGATGGCATCCAAGCCAACATCTATTCAGTACCACTCTAGGTGAAGAAATAAACTAGATTCTGTAATATTTAATGCCATATGGAAAATAAAATAATCTTTAAAAGTCTTATCAGGAACTTTGGTGTACCAAGAATATCTAAATTTATCCTGTAGGCTTAGATTAATTTAAAGCTGGTGTTTTTTTTTGGCTAAAAAAAAAAAGAAAGAAAATCAAGATTATTCTAAAACAAAGGGAGAGCCAGAGGCACTAATATGCACTAATAGTCCCAGTTACATGGGAGGCTAAGGCAGGAGAATGGTTTGTGTTCAGGAGTTGGAAGCCAATATGGCCAATGTAGAGAGACCTTGTGTCAATAAATAAATAAATATGAAACAGCTCACTATTTACCCTTTTTTTTTCAAAAACAAGATAAAGCAAAGGGACAAAGCCTCAGAACATATCTGTGTTAAGGAAACTCTTCACTGTTTCACCACTGAGCTGGGCACAAAACCCTTTGCACTTGTCCCACCCTGCCATTGTGTTCAATTCTATTCATCTCTGGATGCTTTTCTTTTTGTCTGACCCCATCTAGACTCCTTTATTCTCTCACACTGTCCCCGAGTCCCCAAGGGTTTAGTGAATTTAAAAAGCGTTGCACACATGCACTTGCGTGCATACACACACACGCACACACACACACAGAGAAAGATGCTGGATGCTCAGCCCCCTACCACAGCCAAAAGGCATCTATCTGGCTCTTTATTGGGCTCTCAATAGCTATAAAGAAGACATATTTTATAGGTACGAAGATCATATTTATATGAGGTACGAGTGATCTGAGCTTCTTTCCTCCTACCTAGTCTTACTTGCTTTTCAATTCTACCCCAACATCCTCTGACTGATCTGTTCCTTAACTTTCTCAGTGTCTTTCTCCTTAACCCAGCTCACGTGCTCTCCATCTGATCATCTTCCCCAGGGTGGTTCTGGCCTTTGGGATGCAGTCTAGGTGTTAAAGGAATGATTATTCATTGTGATCTCCAAGCATGAAAGAGCCCTCTTTTCCTTATAGAGGCTTTGCTCCCTAGAGAACAGTTTGGCAGCATTTTCCTCAAAGTGGAATAAAAAATGCATCACAGTTTAAAAAAAAAAAACCCACATGGCATCTCTCAGGAGACTTTTGAGGCAGGTTCCTTTTCTGTAAGAGAAGAGGCGATGTCGTAGTGGAAAAAGTATTGAACTGGGACTCAAGAGACTTCCCTTCTAGTCCTGGATCTGCTAATTGGTAATTGGGGATCTCCTATGAGTTGCCTACTTCTCTAGGGGTCTCAGGTTCCCAGTGTGAAACTAGAGGATGGGACATGTGAACATCAAGGTCCTTCCAGCTCCAACACTTTCTGATTCTATGAAATGGAATCCTGAGACTTGGAAAAAAGACTTTTGTTAAAACTTTGATGGTGGTGAGTAGGTGATTCAAGTTGTTCTCTTCTGCTATATTTTTCCTGTGAATCACAACAATTTTGCCCCATGCCCAAGTTTCTCTAGAAAGAATATCTAATAATCACTTAAAGTACAATTTCCCTTAAGAAATTGATTCTTTTTGAAAAATTGAAACCACTGTCCCCTCCCTCAATGTTTGAAGCAAAAGAGTCAACCTCATAATTTTGTCTACTTGATTGGTGCATGCTACAAAGTATAAGGCTCATATTAGAGAAATCACTCTTAAAAAGAAAAATTTTCTTTCTGATTTTTTAACTATAGTTAGGTTAACTGATCATTCTTTCTACTTATATATGCATAGATTTATACACATGTATTTTATATTATTTTAAAAATAAAGTCAAGAAACCTTTCCATCTTGTTTCAATATGTATTCCATATTAAGTGTTTTGTGTTCATAAGATTTTCATCATGGGGATGCACTTAAAACCACAGAGGATCTAGAACAAAAGAATGAGCAAAACTGCTCGATACTTTACATACCGAAAGGAGAGAAGACAGCAGGGTTGGGAGGGAGTGGAGTAAGCAAGAATGGTTAGGCATCATTGGCTGCTCTTAACCAGATCTGTGCACAAATGAATAAGATTCGTGGTCTCTGCATCAAGGACAGTCCCCAGTCCCACCACCAAAGTTAGGTAATGCAGGAACTTCAACAATATGGGAAACTAAGGTGCTTTCCTAGCTCACTAAGAGTATTGTGTCCTAATTAGATTATGTAATCTAGAGAGTCTATAAAAAATTTCATTTTTTTTAATTGTTGGTGCTTTGGAAAGTAGAAGTATAATTTAGGCCACTGTTTTCCCCATCTCCAGCTTAGCACGCGCTAGCACAAAGCAAAGCCCTCTCTGAGATGTTGGGTGTACTTCAAGCCTTCCCCAACACAGAGGACTCCTGTCACTGAGTTCCTGAGTCTCCCTTGTTGCATCCATTAATCAGCCCACATTTCTGAGAGTCCCTCAAATCAGGACTCAACTCGAAGCCAGGCTGCTTGCATCAATTAATTTTACTTTCTTTCTAGATGCCCTCTCATTGCAACCACACTGCTGCCACATCAATCTTTTCTTTGTATAGACATTTTTTACTATGTCCTATGTAGTCTCTTAAAGTTCTCCCTTTTCCTTTTTCACCACTTGATTTCGTCAATGACATTCTCTCATCTTACCCTTTCCCAGACGAGTTAAAAAACATGTTCAAATTTATTTGCAAAGAATTGGACTTAACCTGGAAAAGCCAAATTCCCATTTGCAAGTAAACTTTATTATGAATAAACTATCTCTTGGATCATTTTAACCTCTATGTGCACAAACCTTTCCCAGATACTGGGGTAAAGTTGGTGATCATGATGTTATTAGGAAGTGATTCTGAACCAAAAAGAATCAGACTTGATGTGAACAAATCTCACCCTATATATCATACTTATTTTAAAGATAAATGAAGGAGGCCAACTCTTTGTCATATCCATGATAATTCCCAAATTTATAATATTCCAGTATTTAAATGAATCTATGGATTTCATAATCAATCAGATAAATTACTGAGAATATTAACTATGTTTATGGAGAGCTAACTGTATATTAGGCAATGAATTAAGCATTTTCTTTGCATTATTTCAATGAATTTTCTCCAAAAGCTTCTGTGAAAGGTATTATTACTTTAGTAAGCAACTTGCCCCTGATTATATAACTAATAAAGTCACAGTCAGAAAAGGGACCAGGGTCTGACATCCAAAACAGTACTCTTCTCACCATGCTAAACATGATGGTACTGAGTTCAGATTCTTAACATAGTCAGTCGTGGAAAATAGACTTTCATGCAAGTAGCCTACAATGGGAGTATTTGTTAGGGCAGCAGAAGGTTTAATTATGTGAAGAAGAGAGGGCTATGGGGCTATTTGATTTTGTTTTTCTTGGGCACAGTGGAATCATGCAGAGGAAGGTAAAATGTTATTCACGAGTGTTCCAAGAAGGGAATATTTGTTGGACTATGAAGGAATTAGGTTAACTATATAAAATATTTCCCCATATAGAGAGTTGTGGGAAGATTCACAGGAAAGGTCCAGGACTTTTGCCCTCTAGGATTCTGTAATTATTCTATAATTTTATTTATTTATTTTTTGGTACTAGAGATTGAACCCAGGAGCACTTAACCACTGAGCCGCATCTCCAGCCCTTTTTTTACAACGTTTTTTAAAATTGTTGATGGACCTTTACTTTACTTATGAATTTATTTAAAATGTGGTGCTGAGAATTGAACCCAGCACCTCACACATGCAAGGCAAGCACTCTACCACTGAGCCACAACTCCAGCCCACCCTTTTCACTTTTTATTTAGAGACAGGGTCTCACCAAGTTGTTTAGGGCCTTACTAAGTTGCTAAGGCTGGCTTTCGAACTTTTGATCCTCCTTCCTCAGCTCCACTAGGTGCTGGGATTACAGACATGTGCCACCACTATCCTACAATTCTATATAGCCCCCTAGTATTATCATTCGTTTAGAAATGTTTCATTTGAGATCATGGTAGCCAAATGTTTGCAGAACCCAGAAAGAAAAGCCTGAGAGTCAAAAATTGGATGAGAATCCATGATTCTTAGCCTAAAGATTACAGTTAAGATGAGAAATGAGTCACCACTGAGGGAAGGGCATGAATCAAGCGAGAGGATTTTTATCTGGATTTAATATTTGTTAGAGACAATTAGACCAGTCTCTTTCCTATTTGAAGGTACAAGATTCTATCCTGTAAAAAATACCCTTTTCATTATATCTAGAGGGGAAGTAAATTTTTAAGTCATTCATGGGCTTTTAAATTTGTAGCTCATTTCTGTTCTGAATGCTAAAGAAATAACATAGCTTTTTGAAACAACGAGGGTTTTTAATATTGGGATCTTAAAGTAGTTAACTATTAATCAAAGAAGAAATCTCTATGTATGCAGCAATTGAACCAGGATTCAAAATCTAATTAGTGATCCGTCTTGGGTCTGGATTCTTTGGTGAAAGATGGAGGTTTGGGGAGATCATATAAGTGATAAATCAGTCTAAATATAAGGTTTATATATAAATATTGGGTCTTTACAGAAAGGTCTGGATGAAGTAAGAATTTGGATGAAATTTGAAACTCTAATCTATGGAACAGTTTTTCTTTCCTTTTTAATGATTTCTTAAAGCTCTGATGGCTTGCTGTTATAAGATGCATTATTATTTTGACACTAATAAACATGGAAAGGCCTGGGAAAATCTTGTGGTCTGGAAATTGCTTGTGGACAAGTAAGTTTTGCTTTTAAAAAGGTGATCATTGGGGCTGGGGTTGTGGATCAGTGGTAGAACACTTGCCTCACACATGTGGGCACTGGGTTTGATCCTCAACACTACATAAAAGTGAATAAATAAATTAAGGGTATTGTGTCCAACTACAACTAAATTTTTTTAAAAGGTGAACACTGTCTTTTTTCCATTTATTTTCAATCATGGAAAATATTATTTTTATGTGCCATGAAGTTCAATAGGGCTTTTAAAAAATATATAACAATAATTTCCTAATGCCCAAAACATGCCTTAACATATTCTTTTAAGAGAATTAAGCATGAGCTATGAATTTGAGTAAAATATGTTTTTAATCTAGATTATTAATACTCAGTAGTGGGCTGAGGATGTAGCTCCATAGTAGAGTACTTGCCCTGCATGCACTGGGTTCCATTCCCCAGTATTGCAAAAAAAAAAAAATTCAATATCAGTTTACGAGTGTTTGCTTTTATTTCATTGCTCTGCCCTTCCTTATGCTCCCGGACTCTCTTCAGAGGTTCTGCTTTGGGTATAACTTTTCCATTGTTTTCTTTACTGATTTAATCTCACATTTTGAGGTTTGAGGCTGATTATCCAGCTTTTTATACAGCAGTACAATTTTCTTTCTCTGTTTAACACATCGCAGAGAACTGAGTGTCAGGTTTCTATCTCATATGTTCCACAATTCTGTGTTCTGGTGTAATTCGAGACAAATAGTGATCTTTCCAAGTTTTATAAAATAAATGCTTATAATTTTATAGAAATTAGAAATGCAAATATTGAAAAGTTTTAGACTAGCACCTGGTTACACTTTACAAAATGTCAAGGGCATGGAGAATTAAACTGACCTGAACTCTCTCAAAACAATAGCTTACATTCTAGATTGTATAAGAATAAATGGAATGATTTATCTCAGAAGGAGGATGGAGGATGAAAAAATACCCATCATCCTGTCACATTTTTCTGGTTAAGGAAGATGAACACAAGGCACATAGGGCCACATACACTTTTTCATATGTCCATTCAAGATTGAAAAATAAAGAAACATTTAGGTGGGTATAAGCATCACTCTGTCAGTTGTTAAAAGCCTCCACGGTTGCTGCCAATTGTGTTTTCCCAAATGTCTTAAAAATCTGTTTAAATCAAAATGTCAAACACTCGTATGATTTCTAAAGTTGCGAGGGTCATTTAAGGTGATTCACGTAGTCAGAGTCAACTCTTGATCAGTTCTATCTCCCACAATGCACAGCACAGTGCTTTGCTCAAGAGTTGTGTATTGAGTCATGGAATAAATGAATCGATCTAGTTTAACTGATACCCCAATGCAGACGTCCTTGTCATTCTTGAATATCTCACTAGTCAACCTTAGTCAATTGCAACTTACCTCTGAGGGTTCCAAAGCTCCTCTCAAGGTTGAGCCAAAGTTTCTCTGACGGCAATTTTCATTCATTCATTCTAGTTTGTACTGTGGAGGGAGTAGTCTATTCCCTTTATTACAGGACAATTCTTTCAAGCTTGCATTTGGGCCCTACCTTTGCTCTTTAGAAGAAATGTGACCTTGGCAGGCCACTTAATCATGCTTGTCATTTATAGATTTATAGACAAAATGGCATGTTAGCACTTGCATTCTTACCTGATAGTATTGTTTTGAGGAATCACACCTTCTAAAAATTGTCAGATATTACTGAAGTATTCTGTTATTACAACAAGACAGTTTCTAGCTAATTCAACAATCATACCCTTTCTCTGGCTGTACCTATAGTATGTCATTATAGTAGCCAGCATTAAATTCACTATCCACCCATTATTTGCCGTAGGACAAAGTACAATATAAATGAAATGAGAGAAAGGAAGGAGAGAACTCACAGTATTTAAAACTTAGCATGTACCAGCTCGCTTTCTTCTTCCCTTCATTTAATATTCATATAACCCTTTGAGACATGCATTCTGTAGGTCAGAAAAGAAAACCTTAAAATTCTAAATAATTTGCTCATGTCTTCAATGTCAATTTGATGCATATTCTTTCCATTTAGCCATGTTGCCTCAATTTCTATTATTCCCATAATTGAGACACTCTGCTTCTGTGATTGGAGCATTAGTGGGACAATATTTCCCTCTGGCTGGAGCATACTGCTGACTCATATTAAGCTTGTGGTAGTGCAGGGCTTTAGGATTCCATTTTTGTTTGGTGTAATAATTCTAATTCTGTTCATCCTATGTTCTTCTGACAGGTTTGGAGGAACCTAAATTCAAGATGTGTGCCAAATTTGATGTGTTCTCACATTATTCACATCCAATTACTGTTTAATAATTCATTCAAGTTTTTATACGAATGCTCATCAGGGCTATCAATGTTTCGTCTCCATGTCTTGTCTCCTTTTGAAAATGGAGACATTTGTCCATCTTTTCATGCCTCTTATTCTCATTTCTCTCTTCTTCCCTCCCTCTTTTCCTTCCTTCTAATTGAGTTAATAAATACAAAACACTCACAAGAAGACTTGTCACATAGAAAGTGCTCAAAAAATTAGTTGTCATCATTCATTTGACAGGGTTTGGTTAAGCATTTCCCATGTATCAGGGACTATGCCAGTTTCTGTATACTCATTGTTGACTAAAAGGAGAATAATCCTGGATGTGTAGTGTTCACAGGCCAGTGAGGGGACAGACAATTCCTTAGGGGAATCAGGAATTACTCTTTGAACAAGTGGCATTAATGCCAGGACTTGAAAAATGAAGAACTGCATGAAGATCAAATCTGTCACTTCTTCCCAAGCCTGACATTTCGCTTCAGATTCATACATACACTTGCACAAACACATGCTGAACATACACTTAATAGTTCCTCACTCAACTTGATCTTTAATTGTCTGTTGATGGCATGTGTTTCACCATTTCAAACACAAAGGACATTCTCCCTCCTGGAGAGACTAGAAGCAAAATAGAAGAAGCTTCATTTTTTTTTCATCCCTAAGAAATAATCTTAACCCTTCTTTTGTCATTATTTTTCTCTATAAATGTGGTCCAATAAGACTTACTGTCATCCTCTGTGTTTTTCAAAAAGTCATCCTGTGTCTTAGCTTCCTGTAGTAGGCTGAATTATGGTCCTCGTCTTAATTCCTGGAATCTGTAAATATTACTTTAAATGGAAATGATAATTTCAAATAGGATTCACTTAAGATCTTGGGATGGGAAGGTTATCCAGGTGGACCCTAAATGTAATCACAAGTGTCCTTTAAGTGGGAGGCAGAGACAGATTCCATACAGATAGCAGAGAAGGAGGCAATGTGATCCAAGAAATAGATTAAAGTGACATGCCTCAGGACAATGGAGGGTAGGGGTCAGCTAAAATGGTAAGAGGCAAGGGATGAATTCTCTAGATCCTATGAAGGGAGTGAATAGCTGCTAATACCTTGATTTCAGCCCAGTGATACAGATTTTGATTTTTTTTTTTTTTGGCCTTCAGAACTGTGAGAAATTAAATTTCTGTTGCTTTAAGTTAACAAGTTGGTGGGACTGGGTTGTGGCTCAGTGGTAGAGTGCTTGCCTAGCATGCATGAGGCACTGGGTTTGATCCTCAGCACCACATAAAAAATAAATAAATAAAATAAAGTTAAAAAAATACATATTTAAAAGAAAGTTACCAAGTTGGTAGTAATTTATTATAGCAGCCACAGAAAACTAATACACTCTCTTACATATTTCTCAAATGTTCCTCAAATTCTTTTTTAATCTCCTTAGGTTGTATGCTCCTCCTTCCTTTTTTTTCCTATATAAATGTTATTTATGTTTCTATAAAACACATCCCATATGTTTTCTTGTAACATCTGAGCTTGCCAAACTGGTATACTTGCTTCACTCTAGCTTCTTTAAATATTGTCATTCAGGGGTCAGAAAATGTAAAACACTGTGGACAGATAGATAATGAGTTTTAAATGTCTTTTTTGTGAGCTTTTCAAGTATCAGTGATCCAAGAATGCTTACCTGAGATTTTTTAAAATAGGAGATCTTTGTTCAGAAAATTAGATTGTGTTAGAAACTCTACTCATGCCATTAGACATGAGCCAATTGAGTGGGACAGAGGTCTTAGAGAGAAGTGAGAGGGGCCAGAGACCCAGGGAGACCCTTCTTTGCACTCAGTCCTGCCCTCCAACATCCTATGAAGGAATACATCCAAATCTGCTACCGTTGATGCAAGAGGGATAATTTAATGCCTTTTTTGAATAACCCTGTGAGAACAGGGCAGATGGGTGAGTCTCAATGTAATGGCAACAAAGATATCATGATTACTTCTAACCTTTTTCCTGTTGGAAAGTATGTTAGTTAGCTTTCTGTCACTATGACAGAAATACCTGGCAAAATCAACCTAAAAGGAGGAAAGGTTTATTTTAGCTCCTGGTCATTTGGACCCTGTCTGTGGCAGAAAGACATAATGGAAGAGGCAGCTGGTAAGCTAAGAGAGAGAGGGGAAGGGTCTGGAGTCCTGATATCCACTTCAGGGTACATTTCCCCCATGACCTAACTTCCTCCCACTAGGCTCCACTTCTTAAAAGTCTCACTGCTCCCCAGTAGTGCCACAAGTCAACCACCAAGCCTTTAAAACACATGCTTTCAGGGGACATTTAAGATCCAAACTATAGCAAAAAGATATTTCTTATTGACCCATTTAATGTTTAAAATAATAAAATCTTAGAGAAATTATTACATATTAAAAGAATCTGCCTGGAAGAGCATAAATACTTTATGCATTTGTTCTTCATTAAAAATATCACATATAGAAATTATTTAGGAAAGTACACATACAGAAGAATAATTTATCGCCATCTTTTTGCTGCCATCTTCTAGGGGTGTTATCCATACCTGGGTATGAGGAAGGGGATATGAGTGGGAAAGGAAAGAAAGGGAAGTGGTTGGAAGGGAAGTGAGGAAGAGAGAGGAAGAAAGATAGAGAAGGAGACACAGAGGAAGGAGGAGGCAGGTTTGACCTAGATTTCCAGCTGCCCACTCTCTATCAGAATTCAATTAAATGACGTCAGAGGGGGAGCAGAGAATAGAACTTCCAGAAGCCTGAAGTCCAATTGTCCAAATGTTTGATTCTACTCATTTTCCAAAGGGTGTCACGAGGTCAGCTCCTAAAGCCCCACCTTTGGATTCACATGTGCTTATCTTCCAACATGGATGTCTTCTTTCTCTAGTGAGATGAAGCTAATTTATTCTGCCACATGCTTTAGAAATACTTAACCTTGTTATCCGATAGCCATGTGTTCACATGCTGAGGGAGGAGGAGCTGTCCCAACTCTTCTTCACTGTAAAAGAGATGAATTGTGTGAACTGAGAGGGTCCTCAACAGTTGGAAATGGCAATTACAAGTAACCCATCGTGGTAACTCAGCACAACCCGGGGGTGCTCAGACTCACCTCTGAAGTACCATAACCGAGTAAGGGTGTCAATGCCCATTTTACTTTTTAATTTATATACTTCCAGATTCTTGATGAGCCAAACCTAACCTATTTGCAGATAATCTTGAAAGTAAAAGTAAGAATGGAACAATGTGAAGATTTTATTGTTGTTTATCGGTTTCTCCTGTGTTCTCTGATGTTGACGTTCTGAAACTGCTTCTGGATATTTTAACTTAAGTTTCAATCACTGTCCAGATTGTGTATTCTGGGATGCTCATGGATTCTTATTAAGCATCCACTGAGTGGAGGGCAGAGCATAGCCCTGTGAAGAGCATAACATGGGAACCTTAGTCCTAGAGAGGGACCAAATGTCACAAACCTTCAGATGATGATAACTCTCCCATAGCAACAGATACCCACATCATTCTTGTAATAGACAAGAAGGAAGTCAATGCTAAAAGATCACAGGGATTCTTAGCCCTGAATCTCCATCCAAGACTCTCTGGAGGAGCAGGGTGAGAGGAGAAGAAACCCAAGGAGCTGGGATAGAGTGAGGCACTTGCCTCTGGTGCAAAACTTAAGGGGATGCCTAGAAATTCTGAGTTGGGATAAAGAATATTTAAATGCACTTTTTAGATAAAATCATCACTGATACAAAAAAAATTAGTAATGATAAAAATGTCACAATGTTAAAGAAAGACAGAATTGGTGTTACTGATTTTTCCTTGGTTTCCACGTATATCCTGTAAGTGGGTGGGAGAGGACATGGAGTCAGTGCCCATGACAGTTAGAAAAGTACTGATAAAGAAATGAAAAGTTCATACAGTATTGTTAGACAAATCAGGTAGTCCTGGACAGAAGATCTAGGTGAGGGGAATACTAAAAGATGAAAAGTGAAATGGAGGAAAAAGATAGGGAAAATATAGGAAGGCTGAAAGGTCACAATGAGAACAATTAGGCAAGATGTGTCATAGTAGATAATAAAAAAATGGTGGAGAGTGTTTCATAAATGTAATGGTAGCAGCAGTGTGGGGAATGAATCATTAAGGGAATACTTCCTTTAGCAAAGCCATTTAGGATACATATAGGGTATTGGAGATGCCTGCTAAGGAGCAGTTGTAGCCCTAGAAGAGAAGTATCCCCCAAATATATTGCAGATAAAGAGAAATGGCAGAACTCAAATATTTGGATATGAGGGTAAAGGAGAAATAAGAAGATGAAGAAGAAAAAAGTATCTGCCAATCTTCTGGGTGGATATCAGTTTTAACTGCCCATGACATCTTTGCAGGTAACTGGTACGAAGGACCCAGATAGCACTAAAGGACCAGATGAGTAGGAGAGCATGGGTCTTGTTTGTTACGGGGGTTTAAACCACAGTAGAAGTAAAGGATTTAAGAGTAGAGCTTCTGAAATAATGATTGAAAGGACAAGAATTTGCTTTATGCACTCAGTGTTTCTCAAATGTTAATACTATTTACATTTTTGTATAACAAGTATACTTCATATAGAATTGTTCTGTGTATCCCATAGTTAGTTTATGGTTTTGCTCCAGTTCCTTCCCCCTCTCTTTTTCCTCCATCAAATGCCAGTAGTACTTTCCAGTCATTGGGTATACTAGTCAACATACCTGACAAGAACAACTTAGAGGAGGAAAAGTTTATTTTGGCTCATGGTTTTAGAGGTTCAGTCCATGGTTGGCTGACTCCATTGCTCAGGGTCTGAGGTGAGGCAGAACATCATGGTGGATGGACATGGCAGAAGGAAAGTTGCTCAAATTCAGGGCAGCCAACAAGCAGGGAGAATGAGGAGTAAGAAAGCAGGGATAAAATATAATCCCCAAGGGCACACCCCAGTGACCTACTTCCTCCAGCCACATCCCTCCTGCCTACAGTTATCACCCAGTAATCCATCCAAATCATTAATCCATTGAATGGATTAATCACTAATTAGGTTACAGTTTTCATAATCTAATAATTTCACCTCTGAGCATTGCTGCATTGCCACATGAGTTTTTCAACATCTCATATCTAAACCATAACATTGGGATAACTGGAAAAGCCTCACATATGTCCAAACTCAGAATGTGGTTTCTGGTCCTCCAGCCCAAGCCCACGGAGAATTCCTCTGGGAAGGAAAAGAATCTGGATTCTGGGAAAAAGTTGTCCAAGATATAATAGTGTAGTAGAAAATCCAAAGGCAAAAAGTTCCCAAAGTGAGGTAATCAGAGGTGTCAAGTATAAGAAAATCAACGAATAGGGACACATGAAAAAACAGAAGACAATTGGAAGGGAGTTTCTCATTATACCTTTGGTAATTCCAAATTAAGTGCTGTCCTATATGGTCAGTGATTGGACAGCTATATTTTTTTCAGGCAGGGCCCAATTTTTATGCTTCATTATTATTATACTCATGTTTACACGGTTGAACAACTTGAGGATCTAGCCCTATTAAAAATGCCACACACTTAATATATGTATTATTTGTGTATATGTTTGTACATGTGCATGTATTATGGACTGATTTATAGGAAGAGTGTAGTTTTAAAATAAAGTGTTATCTTGCTGTTGCTCTATATTCATTAATGCCATCTGTGAAGCTATCTGCAACATGACAATATGCAAATTTTCCTTTTACTTCTTTCTAAATGTAAAGAATGTTTTTGTGGGTGTACGTGGAAACAAAAGGGCAATATCATCATTTAAAAATCAATTTCCCCAGCTATAAGTGGTAAGTTTTAGGTTGAACTGTAGTTAACAAGCTGGTACCAGTCAAGTACCTTCAAAGATATGTGAGCTCCTTCCTTGCATTTTTTCATATTTTATATATAGTATATCTCTGAACTTGCACAAAGGTTTGGTTGTGGTTTCATATTTTGGAATATTCACTCTTGGAAGTGAAACAGAGAAGGTGATTTGTATGTATTATTTTTCATTCTGTTTAGTCTAGTCTTGCAGTTGGACACTTAATTTGGCATATGGTCTTTGGAGTGATGATGATTGTCCATTTCCACTGAGTTCTGTTGGTTGTACTAAATCAAATCAGATAAAATTTTGTGACTGTCTACTGCATGTTCTACCAAAGTTGTCCCTAAATTGTTGGTTTTGGAGTATTGTGTTACTTCTTTAGTTCTAGTCATCATGTTCCCTCCAGATTAGAAAATAAACTATGAGGTAATATTTCTAAACATAAATTACTACCTTAAAGGTTCTTAATTCCTCTTTCTGAATCTCATATTGTCAACAGAGGTGTTTTTTCTCCTTTTCATCATGTTCAAAATTATCTGCCCTTTTATGAATGCCTTGAGACTATTGCACAAAGCTAACAGGGAGGGAGCAGATGCCTCATTCAATTCCAAAAAGAAGGAAATCTGTTGTCTCAAATAATCCCTAAATTCAGACACTTTCAGACAGCTATTATCAAGAGACCACATTCTAAGAGCAGATGTGTTATTAAGGCTGAGAAATGTTATGAGGACTTCGTGATCTGACAAATGATTTCAATCTATCCAACATTCCAACATTTCATCTTTTAATAAATTAGAGATTAAAATATCCAGTTTTGGGAGACAAGTTGTGTAAGGTAGTTTGGAATGGAGTTGTAACTGCTACTTTATTTCCATGTAAAATCCTCCCTAAATGGTGCTTCCAGGTCCCTGACATATATGGAAAGTCTGTTCATTTGACTAAAGCACTAATGACCCGTTTTAATCTCTGTATTCCATCCTGTGGCTCCTTCCCATAGATATGAAATACAGCTCCTGATTCTTAGTGAGGAATAAAAAACCAAATATATTCCAGTCTCACCTAGATGTGCTCAATCATTACTTTATATCATTAAGTTTACTTTTGTGTGATTACTCTATTTAGAGTTCTTTCAACGAGGCAATTACTGGAAAATTCTGTTGAGTGCTAACGCTCTTCATTTCTTGTCTGAGTGTGGTTATCTACTAGTACTAAGACTTTTCTCTTTCTGTTTCTAAAGGTGCAAAGGAGTTCTTACATTCTTGGATAATAGATTCTGGATTCAAGCAAATGTTTTCACCAGCCCTATTCAGAATCACAAAGTATCCCATCCCATAACAAATGTACATTCCTCAGGATTTGCAACCTGCTTATTATCCAGAGGTGGTACTTTGATCTTCTGAAAATACCTGTGGTGCTGTGAGATTCTTACATAATCCTATAATTGTCGAATATAATAAAACTGAGATCCAGGTGAACATTGATTGTCATAGGTAATAAGGAAAGCAACAAAGCCACCCAAGTTCTCTTTAGTAGAGTTGTTCCCAGCTATATATGTATTGAAATTTATATTACACAGAGTAGATTAGAAAATGTTCTTGGCAAGTTTTTCTTAATCATCTAGAATTGGTATCTTAGCTCAACATTTGTAGGTGCTTCCCTAATAAGAAATTTGGGAGCAGAGGGGAATCATCTAATAGTCTCTGGTCACTGGTAATAAATATATAAATATCATATACATATACATGCATATAGATATGTATGTATGTATGTGTGTGTGTGTTACTGAGTATCAAACATAGGGCCCTAAGCATGCTATGCTAGTATTCTACCACTGAACTATATCCCCAGCTCCACTGTTAATATTTTTATCTTTGACTTTAAAAGCAAAATTGGACAGCTAGATTTAAAAAAACAAATGATGTTTGCATTATATTACATGTTTAAAAATATTACATTTTAAAATACTACATATTTTTAAAATATATTAAATTGTCAAAATTCTAAACAAAGAAATGTAGTAAAACAAAAAGAATGAAGCCCTGCAAGCTGAGGACACCTCTACTCTTTTCTCCCTATTCATGGTCTGCAGCAAAGAACGCCTTTGGCTTCAGTGAGCCTAGTGCTGGCAGGGATCAGACTTAATCTCTGGTGGGCTGGGGGTGTTGCTCAGTGATAGAGCACTTGCCTAGCATATGCAAGGTCCTGAGTTTCATCTCCAGCACTGACAAAAAATGTATTCCCTCTAACCAAAGCACTTGTGATTTACCCTTAACAAATTTAATCTTTATGGATATAAGCATTCACACTCTGTTCACTTATTCATTCATTTAACATTGATTTAACTTCTACTATGTACAATGTGAAATAAGCATGTTTGAAATGCCTTCATAAGCAGACATTCTCAGAAAATTCTTACAGACCACAAAAATGGTATAACTGTGGTCTTATCAAAGCACAAAGCTTAAGAACATTGTGCTGTGTATAAGGAGATGAAACAACACTAAAATTAGTGGAAAAGTTGCCACTTAAAGCCTTGTGATTTAGGACATTTGTGCCTCAGATTCATCACTTCTCTAACATAGCCATGACTAAGTAAATACTTTCTAGATATAATCATGTGTTGGACACTTTTGATGATATCAAAATAAATTCAACAATGTCTTTGACCCTATTTAACTTCAGATGTACACATAATTATGACACAGGGAAGAGGAAGAAAGATATAAGGTCAGTAAGAGAGGCACCGGTAGATATGAAAGTCCAAGGAAGCAGATGTATTTGTATTTGGGAATATCAGAAGGAAAATACATTTGATTTGGGTCTTAAAGAGCAGGCAGGATTTGGATATGCAGAAGTAAGGCAGACTTTTACCCCAGGCAGATGGAGCAAATGGGAAAGCACACAGAGGTGGAATAAAGTACAAGAATTGAGGTGAAACTCCAGGCACTTTGGAAGGCCCAAGTTCTGTTTCTGTTTCTTACTGTTTTGTAATTAGATTCTTGCTAATTGTTTGTTTGTTTTGTTTATTGCAAGATACACTCTTGCACTCATTTCTAGGTACAAGGGAATTCATCTACGAAAAGATTTTAAAGGTGTATTTGGGCAGGGGTAAGAAAACAATGGCATAGGATCCTGGGCCAGATGAAGGGCATGGAGCCAAGGTGAAGGATGGGCATTATGAAGGAGGAAGATGAGGCCAAGCCAAGGACAAGCGTGTGCAGAGGTGCAGGCATAACTCAGGGCAGCTGGGGCTGTCCTTACCTAATGGCATCTCTGTTCTCTATGACAGGTTGGCATCTGTTATTTCAAAGAAGCCAGGGGGTGGAGACTGAGAAGACTGATGAAGATTTAGAAGTTCTGATGAAATAGATGGGGAAAAGGGCCAACTATGGTTAAGGAGAGGAATTGCTGAGCATCCCTGAGGACCTAACTGAAATCAGGAATCATACATTTGCAACGAAGCCAGACAGGACAGTGATTTTCTTCAAAAATCAGAGTGTGCAAAGATCCAGGGGATAGAGACACTAAAGGTAGCCGGCAGAGAGAGGAAGCTTAATGAAGGGCAGAAGAACAAGGGATCATGAGAAAATTCAGTGAGTAAAAAGGATTGGGCCCAATTTGGGGGCTGAGCAAGGTTTTGGAGATACAGATAGAACTAATTTCCTCTGAACGAAGAGAATTTTTAGCAAATCTCTTTTTAAGGGTTAATGTATTGGGAGTTTAATTATGTCTGGTCAAATTGAAGATGTCAAAAAAGTAAAATTTTAAGGATTTTTAAAATAGAAACAAAGTATGTAAATAAATTTTAGTGCTCCATTATATGAATGTATCTCCAAAGCAGTCAAAAGTTATAAAATAGTTTAACACAAGGAAGGCAAATAGATTTAAACTAGCAAGCCAGCTCCTTCTGCTTGATGGTGGTTGCTTGGATGGCTGTGTTGAAAATTCTGGGGATCAATGTGAAACAGCCCTGTGATCAACTGGAGTTGACTGGTAAAGTCACAGAAAAGGAGAGTGGGTATATATACCACTTACCATTCATGAAGAATTCAGAAAGAATGTAGAAGTTTTTTATTTCCTCAGGTGTGTTACCAAAGTAGTGTAAAATCTTGTGCAAATCACTTAATCTATAATTATCACAGGTTGAGCATCCCGAATCTGAAATACTAAATAAAAAAATCTGAAAATGTTTCAGGTGAGTCCAAAACATTGTTTCATGCACAAAATTATTTTAAATATTGTATAAAATTACCTTCAGGCAATGTGTAGAATGTATCGCTGAAACATATTAATTTCATGGTTAGACCTCAAGCTATCCCATTATGTTATACCTGTTAATAATAGGTAAATATTCCATTTTTTTAAAATTCCAAAATCCCAAACATCTCTGGTCCTAACCATTTTGGATAAGGGATATTCAACTTGTAGTTTACTTTTTATTGAAATATACCATTTAAATATATCCTTATATATTGCAAGCATTTTTTTTATTTGTAAAGCCCTTGGAATTCTTTCAGAGAAGCTGACAGATCATTGTTAATTATAATTATGTAAGCAAATATGTTTGTTAATTGAGTGCTTATCTTTTATCTGAACTAAATTATTAGCTGGAGAGAGATTTAGGTAAAGTGAGTTATGTTCATGAAAACATGATTATAAAATTTTTCCAACTTCTGAATACTTTGTACTTTTACAGGCTGACAAAAATAAAGAAAAGTGTGATTTTTTAAAAAAATTTATGTTTATTGAGGTTTGTTTTCTTTATATGTATTCTCATTTAGTCCTTAAGACAATCCTGTAAGGTAGGAAACTGAGTGAGGCTGATGAAAGTGGTAACACACTCAAAGGCAAATAGCCCTCAAGTGACAAAGGTGGAAAGCAAACCTAGGTCTTTCCGGCTTCTAGAGGCACATGGATGAGTGACATAGTTAAATTGAAAGCTAATGTTAAAAGTTGTGTGTGTGTGTGTGTGTGTGTGTGTGTGTGTGTGAGTGTATGTGTGTGTTTGGGGTGGTAGGGTGTTCTGGGGATTGAACTCAGGGCACTCAACCACTGAGTCAAATCACCAGCTGTATTTTGTAATTTATTTAAAGATAAAGTCTCATGGAGTTGCTTAGAGCCTCTCTGTTGCTGAGGTTGGCTTTGAACTCCAGATCCTCCTGCCTCAGCCTCCCAAGCTGCTGGGATTACAGGTGTGCACCTCTGTGCCAGGCTAAAATGTGTTTTAGTCAGCTTTTTCACCTCTGTGATTAAAAGATGTGACCAGAACAATCATAGAGGAGGAAAAATTTATTATCACAGTTTTAGAGGTCTCAGTCTACAGACAGTCGGCTCCAGTCCTTGGGGCTCAAGATGTGTCAGAACATCATGGTGAAAGAATGTGGCAGAAGGAAGCAACTCATATGATGATCAGAAAGTAGAGAGAGAGGACAGAGAGGGAGAGAGACAGAGAGAGAAAGACAGAGGGAGATTCCACTCTCCAGATACAAAATATATACCCCATATCCATGACCCCAAAGAACCACTTTCTCCACCCACACCCCACCTACCTCCAGTTATCATTCTTTTAATCCCTCAGGGATCAATTCACTGATTAGATTAAGGATGTGCCCCGATCATTTATCCTCCAAATCTTCTTGCATTGTCTCACATGTGAGCTTTTGGGGGACACCACATTAAACCACAACAAAATCCTATTGATTTTTGCAAGCAACACAAGGAAGGAATTATGATCACTGTAATGCTGGGATTGTACATCTTAATAAATTACTCCTAATATTTTATCCACAAGGAGGTTTTAAATGTTTTGTTAGTCCACTTTCCATTACTGTAACAAATACCTGAGCATGTGGCAAAGCAAACTGTGACCCATGACTGGGAATAAGAGAGAGAGAGAGAGAGAGAGAGAGAGAGAGAGAGAGAGAGAGAGAGAGAGAGAAAGAGAGAGATTGGGGTCCCACAATCCCCTTTGAGGGTATGCCTCCACTGCCCTACCTCTTGAAGTTTTCATCCCCTCCCAATAACTCCAAGTGGGGAACTAAGCCTTTGACAGAGGGTCTTTTGGGGGACATTTAGATCCAAACTATAGCATGTCTCTATTTAGGTTTGCTTTGCAACTAAATCAGTAAGGATACCAGTGGATATTATCAACTGATACTGAAATTCTGTGTATGGGAACGAGAGTTGTGTGGCCCCATTGACAACAATCACCATATTCTATTTTGTTTCTCTTCTCTGATGCTATCAGAGCCTAAATATGGGATCTTAACTTGTTCATTAAAATGAGACATTGGCCAGGTGCAGTGGCTGAGGCAGGAGGATCACAAGTTCAAAGCCAGCCTCAGCAACTTAGTGATGTCGTAAGCAACTGAGACAATATCTCAAAAAAAAAAATTTTTTTTTTTAAGGCTGGGAAGTGGCTCAGTGGTAAAGTGCCTCTGGGTTCAATTCCTGGTACAAAAATAAAATAAAATAAAAATAAAACAAGACATCAGTCTATGAAAACTAGGGCCATCTGAGCTATAACATCGATGAAGTCAAGACAAAAGTAAAAAGAATATTGATCCTTTGAAGATCCAAAGGCAATGCCAGTTTGTAACCCACAAAGGGTGTTTCTGGGGTTCAAATATAGTTTTTCTAACTCAAAAAACAAACCACCCATATTAAGTGTTTCATTGAAGTCCCCAATTATGTCTAGAGCTTTGTGCTGAGTTTATTTTAAAATATATCTTGAAAAGCTGGTGGTCCAAATTTTCCCATAGACTTACACATGATGAGAATCTGTCTCTTTATATTTAGCTGCAGGCCACCTAACAAGTTCTTAGGCGAAACACATTATTTTGCTAGCACAAGAAGAATAAATACTGTATTTGGAAAGTTCCAGTGTTCTTCTTTAAAATATCGCTGTTTCCATAGCAATAACATAATGTACTGAAGAGTAGAATAGTGTTTCTTTAGAAACCACGTGTATGGATGCATGTTCCCGCGAAGGCTTTGAAGCATCTCACCTGCTCATGGTCCAGAAATGGAACAACAATAGTAATTGAATCAATCATCAGCTTCTGAAATGAAATTTGGCTAGTGTTTTACCGTCTAATTAGACACTGCCAGCCTTCTGCTTTCGGTCATCTATATAGTACCTTCTTAGGCTCTTAGAGGGTGGAAAATAGATTTATGTGTGCTCATTGAGTCATGAAATATTTATTAAGCACCTGTTATATGCTAGGTATATTTCTAGGTACTGGGGACTCGATGACATTAGGGAGCTTACATTCTAATGGGAAACACAAAATTATCCTTAAATAACAAGGGACATCACATCATGTGCAAATATGCACTTGTAAGTCCTTCTTGAGGATGCTAGTGATGTTTTAAATAGTTTACAAGAATAAAACATGAAAGAATACCGTACTGAAAAGATAGGGAATAAGGCACAGGGGAAAGAAGGCTAAGAACAATGGTAACTGGTACTCTGATGGAGTAGATCTAGGATGAACCTCATGATATTAAAGGTAATAAAGGAAGGTCTCAGCGGGGTTGGACAATTAAGGTATTACCCATGAATATGAAGACTGGGAGAATAAGTTCTGTGCAAGTGAATGCTCTTCAGAAAAGTGAGATAAGTCTCATAGGATTTTTACTATGATCTTGAAAACGACTATTAGTTTGGAAGACCCTGTTGGAAGGCCTACCTCCTTCTTATTTTGCCTTGGATTTGGGTGCCTCTGCTTTCCTGTAATCTTCCAAATTTGTTTCATGCTCTGACTTTGCCTTGATGAGCCCCGCCCCCACGCCCTGTATCCCCAGCTCTAACTCCCAAAGCCTCCTTGGGGGAGTGAACGGGTGGCGGGAATGTCACTGAAAAGGTCGCTTCTCTGGTTTACTAATGGCCTTCTGGCATCTGGCAAGAGGGATGCAGGTCACAAATGTCTCCATGCTGGGTCCGTCACTATTCAGAGCAAGAACAGTCAAAGGATCAGAGTGTCCCCACCCCCTCCCTGAGGCCACACATCTTTGTCTCCTACACAAGGCTTTGCTTGTGCTTTCAGGAGCAAAACCTTGAAGCCTTTAATGCCTTAAGAAACCCATGCCTATCTGCCCACGTCCAAGGTCCTTTTGTGCAGACTCACTGGTGCCCTGGTCATAAGCACACAGCAACCTCTTGACTCTCCCAGACTTTGAAAGGTTTGGCTCACTATCCAGATCATTCCAAAGAGCTCTTGGTCGCAGACACTTCTCAAGCCTTCCCGGGAGCAGAAAGAGCTTTGTGGGCCAGACGTAGGGTCACAGAGTCAAAAAGGTTCTCAGCAGCCACCCTGTCCTCAGAATCAGACAAGTTGACCAGCTACCCCAGATGCCTGCCTGGACTCTGCTAATAAATCAGAGAGCAGCAAGGTCAGGGGAGTGCTGAAATGTACGCGCATATTTTTGAGTAAAGCATTTCAAAGTCTTGCTTTTGCCTGTAGCAGGGCCAGAAGCCCCAGAGGAGGAAAATTCTAACTCTATCGAGGAAGTGAGTTTTGGGTTGCCAACCACCCCATTCTTTTAACCACTGTGATTCTACCCAGATGTTCTTCCTCAGATGCAAAGGCATCATTTTCTTGCCAAAAAACTCAATGATTGATCAAGCCCTCTTTAAATCATTTCATCTTATCCATTCCCATCTGAAGGAGCAAATATTGCATTAATATTAATATTCTTATTGTCTCCCTGGAGAGAGAGAGATGCCCCTTTAACCCCCTCCCAATTACTGCCAACACCACAGGGATATGAAGTTAGAGAAAGAAGCTACCAATGTGGGGGCTGTGGTTGTTTTATTAGCAACAGCTGGTGGTGGGCCCTGCCCTTTTTCTTTCTTTCTTTTTTTTTTTAATGTTCTGCTTGTCAGATCCAGCTTCTTGAGACTGGATGGCAAAGGGTGAGACAGGAACACTGCATATTTCAGGTTTTGCATGAAGAAAAGGGGATTTATGCTAAAGAAGGTGCAGTCAACATTCAGAAGCTGATTAAAAAAACTTTATAAAAGATTATTTACTCTCTATACTGGGTAGGTAACATTTGAGCATTTAGACAAACATATCAAGTAACTGAAACCACCTGTAGGATTTGAAAAATATTCTGTCTTTCCTTCTCATTTGTCCAAGAGGCCTTAATAATAATAAAAAAAAATGTGGGCTGCACATGTCTTACATTTATTCTTATTATAACTTTAAGTATGTTTATGATCAAGGGTGGCGTTTGTGGACACCGGGGCTCCTTCTGTGTTGACCATCAAAAGGAAATCTGTGCCATTTGCCCAGCAAAGAAATAAATCTTCCTTTACTCACCCCAGGCCTGCTTCCTATCTAAGAAACCTAAATGGACACTGTTTCATCTTATATCATGTTTGAAATTCCAGGTAGCGTTTTCAGGTATACTAAATTCACATTTGGAATGTGTATTTGACAGAAACTTTTGGTTAGCTAAGCATGTGCCCTTTGTAATTGTGGCCATTTAATTTTCATCTGGTTTTCCTAAACTAATCAAAATGGGGTGAATTTCATACAGGTATTAAGTTACTACCTAGGTATTAAGAGCACATACTGTACAATCAGAGTTTGCAACCATCCTAATTTCATCAAATACCAATTATATATCATGCAATTAAGAAAACATGAATTTGAATAAGAGAACACATTTTAAGTATTAGAAGGAAAAGGGTATGATTAGGTAATGTATTGTTGACTCAAGTCCATAAATAATGACTATTGGGAAGAAAATGGTTAACATAATCCAGAATGTGGATTCATGATGTGCCTGCCTCTTGGGAAGAGAGACTAGAATAGTGTCAAATGGAAAGAAATCTTGGCTGTCCTCCCTATTTCTTTCATGTGTAACAAATTTAAGACATATATTTCTTCCCTATGGTTAAACTATACTTAAAAATAAAAATTTCTAAACATAACCAACTCCTCTAGGACTAATGCTTGATACCTCCATGGAATCTTAAAAATAGCAGTAACAATTGGGAAATGCATGGTCTTTCTCAGATACAGCTGTTTAATTGGCTATGCATTCTCTGTTCTTATTTTTATGGTCAGATCATCGGGAAGTTCACTGTAAAGGAAGCAGATACCCTGCTGCTTATTGCCATGTCTATATTTTAGTGGGTACTGTTTGGGGGAATTAATTTGCTTCTGATAATTGATAAATATTATTTTTCAGAAGAAAGAATATACTGCTTCCTAAATAATTGTATTATTGTTGTTGTTATTATTATTATTATTATTATTATTTGTGGTGCAGGGGATCAAACCCAGGGCTTCACTCATGCTAACTGTTCTATCACTGAGCCACATCCCCAGCTCTAAAAACATTATTATTAAACAGCCTAATGGTTATCATAATAGGCAGAATAATGGTCTATCCAAAGACAAATAGAAAAGGAGGTCATGAGCCAAGAAATGTTGGAAATTTCTAGAAAGTGGAAAAAGCCAGGAAATGGACTTTTCACTAAAGCCTCCATAAAGGGACAGAGCCCTGAGGACACCATGATTTCAGCCCAAGCTGCAGCAGACTTTAGCTCTTCAGCATAGTAAGATAATAGTGTCACCACTACGTTTGTGGTAGTTTGTTCAAGCAGCAAGAGGAAACTTGTGATGTGTTACTTTTTATTTCTGAGGATTCTGTTTGGAATTAATGGCTCTACCTCCAGTACATGTTATTATCAAGGAAATTCACCAAGACTCAAACCAAGCCAGAGAAGAAAATATATATGGCAGGATGAGGATGTGGCCTGAGTAAGTGTAACACATCTCAATTATATTTTCTGAGAGCCTTTTAGAGGAAGCTGTGATTTTAGTTTCAATATAAGATATACCTTGGTGGGTCATTAATGGCATTTGTTTTTTGTTAGAACTTAAAGTGAATGACAATATTCCTTCATGTTAATGATTTTTGCCAAGAGTAATAGAAAAATCAGAATCTTAATGTCTCCATTTTTGGTTAAAGTGTTTACCTCACAACAAACTAGACAACAGCAAAATCAATACCTTTCATGTTATTCAAGGACCAGCTTTTAAATCTGTGGGAGAAGTCTTGATCAAACGGTGCCTTTTTGTTTCATTCTCTTTCATCAGAGAAGTTAGAGGTGAAAAAGACCCACAAGATCATAAATTAATGATTCTGTGTTAATGCAGATGTCCCTGTTAATTAATAAAGGAAAATAAAACGTGAAGCTTGAATATATCCAAGTACCTTTTAGTCTAAGAGAAAGATTAAAACTCGTTTCTGTTTTACACAAAAAAGCTGACTTACAAAATCCTGACCCTAAGTCTTAAATCTTTATGATTTTTTAAAAACAGATTCTATCCCTAACTGAGGGTCAGGCAGAATTGGGCAACCCTGAAGCAAACACAGGAAATTCCCATGTTGCTGGGTCACTAGACAGAGTAGAGTCCCTAAGCAGAACCTGCAGCTGCCTCCTATTTCTCCCCAGCCTTTTGCAGACAGATTATCCTTCTAGTCCATTCCAAGTACAATATTAGAAGCTGTCAGCTTCAGAAAAGATGCACCTCCTAAATGGGGCTCTAACCTTACAAAATAGTACACTTAGAAATGGAAGCTAATAAGACTCAGTATAAATGAATATGAAACCTGGATGTCTTTCATGACCTATCTTCAGAGCTGCACGATATTATTTTATCCTGTGGGTCACAGTGGTCACCACTACCTGGGAACTCTACAAGGGCATGAATATTCGGGCCCTGAAGGGCCATTTTGGAGGCTGACTACTCCACAAGGGATTGTTTTCCTTCAAAGACATTGCTAAGGTTTGGCCCTTTTGACTTCAATCTACAGAAAAACTTCTTTCAGAAATGAACTGTTTACATAAATGTTTGCCCTCCTTTTCTTCTTCTGGAGTGGTAGCACCCATGATCACGATGGCAGGGAAATGGAAAGACTGATATCATTACTATGAAAAAAATTATCTGCCAACTAAGTCAAGCCTTTAATTAATCTCTTTGCTATAGTTTGGAATGTCCCCCAAAGGCTATGGTGTTAAGGGCTTGGTCTCCAGCCTTTGGCATTATTGGGCATTATTATACTGTGGTAGAGCCTTTAACTAGTGAGACCTAGTAGGAGGAAGTTAGGTCATTAGGGGTGTGCCCCTGAGGGGCGTTGTGGGACCCTGGTCTCTTCCTGTCTTTTTCTCTTTAGTTTCCCAGATGCATATAGGTGAGAAACCTCCTCTGCTATGTGCTCCAACCCTGCAATAATGTGCTGACACTGACCGAAAGCAGTTTTCTTATTTTAAGTTGATTTTCTTGGGTATTTTGGTATAGCAGCAAAAGCTCACTGACATTCTATGCTCTGAAAGAGAGTATTTATTTTTTCTCAAATCAAATAAGCAAGTGAAAATAAAATACCTTCTTCCTGAGGTTTAAGTAGATACTTAAGACTTGTCATTTGGAAAGTCACTGAACTTATATGGATGAAGAAAGAACATCGTATTCTTTAATGACTTTGAAAAAAGTCTCTTAGATAGCAAATGGATAATTCAAGGTTCTGATGTTGGTGAAAATGACCAATGTTAAGCAGAAGTTGACATGATTTCAAAATCATTGGTTAAGTCTTCAAGACGAGCACATTCCAATGTCAAAACCAATGAGACATGATGGTATGTTGTGCTTCTTTGTTTACCAAAGAAACAAAACCTGGTACTCTGAAGCCAAGCATGGTATGTGCTTCATAATTCAACAAGTATTAAAATTTTGTTTTCAAGTCAGACTTTTGATTGACAAAGAAACACTTTTACAATTTTGGAGATGTCGATGGACTTTGAGATTTCTGAAAGACACTAATAAAATGGGAATTCTCTAATAGTACCAGCATGAATCTAATAGATAAATCCAAGGCAATCTTTAAGGGAAATAGCTCATTAGCCAATTCTTCTATGACCTTCATCAAATGATTGAAAAAAAATTGTGAGTTTGGAGTGGATGACTTTATTTGATAGACACTATTTTAGTATTTCTTCTCTGACCCAAATTACAAGTGTTTTGACTATTTCCCAGGATACAATTTCACAATTAAATGTGAATTTGTATGGATTCTTTCCCTTAGGAATATTATAAGCAGCTTTGAGAGATGTATAAGAACAAAGTTTTTGTGTAGAAGCAAGATTGCATTTTTATAAGGTTATAATGAAAAATGTCTTACCTTGCTTGATTTGTTGAGAAGGTGGACTGTTTTGTTGGTTTTATGTTTTTATTGGGAGGATCTGGGCATACAAGAACACTGTGGCTTTTGTATCCCATGATGCTCAATAGTGAGAGTAGAAACAATGGCACAGAGAATGTACAATTTTTCCCCATGATATTTCCTCCAATTGAACATTGGCCGATGTAAAAAGGCAGAGTTGCCAGGTTTATTTCCTTTTGTTATTATCTGTGGGAAATCAATCTCAGTGCCATATCACGATGATGATTGTGTTTGCTTTACCTGACTCTGTAGAGTAGTACTGCCACCCTATACTTCTTTGAATCAAAGTGATACCATAAAACATAGTTGATACTAACACTATTTAAAAATGAAAATGGTTATCAAAATAACAGAGGTGAATCAAAGACAAATAATACTCTCCCAAGACTCATTCATTAATTTATTAAAAGATCTTGCTGTCTTGATTTCTTGTCTCTTGTCCACTAGACTGAACTCCTGTGGACTTTAATCTCTCTGTCTACCAGATTAGTGGTTTCTTATAACAGCCTTGTGAGTTAGAAATTACTCACTATACCTTACACTTCCTATCTAAATCTCAGTGCAATTAACAGACAGTGCCAGCCTCATAATGTGTGCTTATTAAAATTTTGTTAAAGAAATAAATGAATGCAAGCATGAGAAAAATAACTTTGTTTATATATCTCTACCACTTGCTGCAGAAGAGTCCTTTGATAGAAATATTCTTATCTAGTCAGCAAGTAAAATATTATGTTATCCATAAGCCCCTTAGGCCATCAGAACTCAAGGGTGATGAACTTGGAATCAGAGGACCTGGGTTCAGATTCTACCTTTGCTACTTACTTGCTGGGAAATAGGTTTCGATACATTAGTTTATCCATTTATTCTGGAATCACTGGATGCTTTTACCTTTATGATGCTAGGAATATCAATGAATGTCTCTGAATTTTGATTAACTCATCTGTAACAGGAGAACATTAATATGAATTTTATAAAATTACCTTGAAGATTAAGCAAAGTTCAGTGACATGACATTGGGAAGTATCTAGACTCCAACATGTGTCTGATTATATAGTGGGTTCAATAAAATCAAAGTACATATTCAAGACCATCCAGCTCCCTTTACTCTGACTACATTCATCAATCAATCCTCTCATGTTCATTTAATTCCTCCAGAAAACTTTTGACTAGGAATGAAAAATACTGAGGAAATAATGCAATGTTCTCATTTTAAATCTTATTATATGTACCTATGTAATTCTTGCTAAAAATTATTTGCAAGGTACCTACATGTGTGTGTGCTTGATTATTATAAATTTCTTACTAGAGGCTGTCACTCCTGCATGAACTAATATAAAATAATCCTTTTTTTATTTATTTTTTTTTTAATTTTTTATTGTGGGTTGTTCAAAACATTACAAATTTCTTGACATATCATATTCCACACTTTGATTCAAGTGGGTTATGAACTCCCACCTTCACCCCATACACAGATTGCAGAATCACATCAGTTACACATCCATTGATTTACAAATTGCCATACTAGTGTCTGTTGTGCTCCGCTGCCTTTCCCATCCTCCCCCCTCCCCCCTCCCCACCTCTCCCCTCCCCTCCCCTCCTCTCTCTCTACCCCCTCCACTGTATAACCCTGAGGGTCTCTTTCCATAACCATGCAATTTCCCTTCTCTCTCCCTTTCCCTCCCACCTCTCATCCCTGTTAAATGTTAATCTTCTTCTCCTGCTCTTCGTCCCTACTCTGTTCTTAGTTACTCTCCTTATATCAAAGAAGACATTTGGCATTTGTTTTTTAGGGATTGGCTAGCTTCACTTAGCATAATCTGCTCTAATGCCATCCATTTCCCTGTAAATTCTATGATTTTGTCATTTTTTAATGCAGAGTAATACTCCATTGTGTATAAATGCCACATTTTTTTTTATCCATTCGTCTATTGAAGGGCATCTAGGTTGGTTCCACAGTCTTGCTATTGTGAACTGTGCTGCTATGAACATCGATGTAGCAGTGTCCCTGTAGCATGCTCTTTTTAGGTCTTTAGGGAATAGACCAAGAAGGGGAATAGCTGGGTCAAATGGTGGCTCCATTCCCAGCTTTCCAAGAAATCTCCATACTGCTTTCCAAATTGGCTGCACCAATCTGCAGTCCCACCAGCAATGTACAAGTGTACCCTTTTCCCCACATCCTCGCCAGCACTTGTTGTTGTTTGACTTCATGATGGCTGCCAATCTTACTGGAGTGAGATGGTATCTTAGGGTGGTTTTGATTTGCATTTCTCTGACAGCTAGAGATGGTGAGCATTTTTTCATGTACTTGTTGATTGACTGTATGTCCTCCTCTGAGAAGTGTCTGTTCAGGTCCTTGGCCCATTTGTTGATTGGGTTGTTTGTTCTCTTATTGTCTAATTTTTTGCGTTCTTTGTATACTCTGGATATTAGGGCTCTATCTGAAGTGTGAGGAGTAAAGATTTGTTCCCAGGGTGTAGGCTCCCTATTTACCTCTCTTATTGTTTCTTTTGCTGAGAAAAAACTTTTTAGTTTGAGTAAGTCCCATTTGTTGATTCTAGTTATTAACTTTTGTGCTATGGGTGTCCTATTGAGGAATTTGGAGCCCGACCCCACCGACTGTAGATCGTAGACAACTTTTTCTTCTATCAGACGGCGCGTCTCTGATTTGATATCAAGCTCCTTGATCCATTTTGAATTCACTTTTGTGCATGGCGAGAGAAAGGGATTCAGTTTCATTTTGTTGCATATGGATTTCCAGTTTTCCCAGCACCATTTGTTGAAGATGCTATCCTTCCTCCATTGCATGCTTTTAGCCCCTTTATCAAATATAAGATAGTTGTAGTTTTGTGAATCGGTTTCTGTGTCCTCTATTCTGTACCATTGGTCCACCCGCCTGTTTTGGTACCAGTACCATGCTGTTTTTGTTACTATTGCTCTGTAGTATAGTTTGAAGTCTGGTATCGCTATACCGCCTGATTCACACTTCTTGCTTAGCATTGTTTTTGCTATTCTGGGTCTTTTATTTTTCCATATGAATTTCATGATTGCTTTCTCTATTTCTACAAGAAATGCCGTTGGGATTTTGATTGGCATTGCATTAAACCTATAGAGAACTTTTGGTAATATCGCCATTTTGATGATGTTAGTTCTGCCTATCCATGAACAGGGTATATTTTTCCATCTTCTAAGATCTTCTTCTATTTCTCTCTTTAGGGTTCTGTAGTTTTCATTGTATAAGTCTTTCACCTCTTTTGTTAGGTTGATTCCCAAGTATTTTATTTTTTTTGAAGATATTTTGAATGGAGTGGTTGTCCTCATTTCCATTTCAGAGGATTTGTCGCTGATATACAGGAATGCCTTTGATTTATGCGTGTTGATTTTATATCCTGCCACTTTGCTGAATTCATTTATTAGCTCTAATAGTTTCTTTGTAGACCCTTTTGGGTCTGCTAGGTATAGAATCATATCATCTGCAAATAGTGATAATTTAAGTTCTTCTTTTCCTATTTTGATGCCTTTAATTTCTTTCGTCTGTCTAATTGCTCTGGCCAGTGTTTCGAGAACTATGTTGAAGAGAAGTGGAGAGAGAGGGCATCCCTGTCTTGTTCCAGATTTTAGAGGGAATGCCTTCAGTTTTTCTCCATTCAGAATGATGCTAGCCTGAGGCTTAGCATAGATTGCTTTTACAATATTGAGGTATGTTCCTGTTATCCCTAGTTTTTCTAGAGTTTTGAACATAAAGGGATGCTGTACTTTGTCGAATGCTTTTTCCGCGTCTATCGAGATGATCATATGGTTCTTATTTTTAAGTCTATTGATGTGGTGAATAACATTTATTGATTTCCGTATATTGAACCAGCCTTGCATCCCAGGGATGAATCCTACTTGATCATGGTGTACAATTTTTTTGATATGTTTTTGTATCCGATTCGCCAGAATTTTATTGAGGATTTTTGCATCTAGGTTCATTAGAGATATTGGTCTGTAGTTTTCTTTCTTTGAAGTGTCTTTGTCTGGTTTAGGTATCAGGGTGATGTTGGCTTCATAGAATGAATTTGGAAGTTCTCCCTCCTTTTCTATTTCCTGAAGTAGCTTGAAAAGTATTGGTATTAGTTCTTCTTTAAAGGTTTTGTAAAATTCTGCTGTATACCCATCCGGACCTGGGCTTTTCTTAGTTGGTAGTCTTTTTATGGTTTCTTCTATTTCCTCAATTGATATTGGTCTGTTTAGGTTTTCTATATCCTCCTGACTCAATCTGGGCAGATCATATGACTTAAGAAATTTATCTATGCCTTCACTATCTTCTAATTTATTGGAGTATAAGGATTCAAAATAGTTTTTGATTATCTTCTGTATTTCTGAAGTGTCTGTTGTGATATTGCCTTTTTCATCCCGTACGCTAGTAATTTGAGTTCTCTCTCTTCTTCTCTTCGCTAGCATCGCTAAGGGTCTGTCGATTTTGTTTGTTTTTTCAAAGAACCAACTTTTAGTTTTGTCAATTTTTTCAATTGTTTCTTTTGTTTCAATTTCATTAATTTCAGCTCTGATTTTCATTATTTCTTGCCTTCTACTTCTTTTGCTGTTGTTTTGCTCTTCTTTTTCAAGGATTTTGAGATGAAGTATGAGATCATTTATTTGTTGGTTTTTTCTTTTTTTAAGGAATGAACTCCAAGCAATGAATTTTCCTCTTAGAACTGCTTTCAATGTGTCCCATAGATTCCAATATGTTGTGTCTGTGTTTTCATTTATCTCTAAGAATTTTTTAATTTCCTTCTTGATGTCTTCTATAACCCATTGATCATTCAGTAACCTATTGTTCATTCTCCAAGTGATGTATGCTTTTTCCTTCCTTCTTTTATCGTTGATTTTCAGTTTCATTCCATTATGATCAGATAAGATGCATGGTATTATCTCTACTCCTTTATATTGTCTAAGAGTTGCCCTGTGACATAATATATGATCTATTTTTGAGAAGGATCCATGTGCTGCCGAGAAAAAAGTGTAACTGCTTGATGTTGGGTGGTATACTCTATATATGTCAATTAGGTCTAGGTTATTAATAGTGTTATTGAGTTCTATAGATTCCTTATTCAACTTTTGTTTGGCAGATCTGTCCAGTGGTGAGAGAGGTGTGTTGAAGTCTCCCATGATTATGGTGTGGTGGTCTATTAGACTCTTGAACTTGAGAAGAGTTTGTTTGACGAACATAGCTGCACCATTGTTTGGGGCATAAATATTTATGATTGTTATGTCTTGTTGGTGTATGGTTCCCTTAAGCAGTATGTAGTGTCCCTCTTTATCTCTTTTGATTAACTTTGGCTTGAAATCTATTTGATTTGATATGAGTATGGACACGCCTGCTTGTTTCCGAAGTCCATATGAGTGATATGATTTTTCCCAACCTTTCACCTTCAGCCTATGTATGTCTTTTCCTATCAAATGCGTCTCCTGTAGGCAGCGTATTGTTGGGTCTTGTTTTGTGATCCATTCTACTAGCCTGTGTCTCTTGATTGGTGAGTTTAAGCCATTAACATTTAGGGTTATTATTGAGATATGGGTTGTTCTTCCAGCCATATTTGTTTATTTCTGTTACTAAACATTGTTTGTTTTCCTCTTTGATTATTTCCCCCCCCTTTACTGTCCTACCTCCCACTGTTGGTTTTCATTGTTATTTTCCATTTCCTCTTCCTATAATGTTTTGCCGAGGATGTTTTGAAGAGATGGTTTTCTAGCTGCGAATTCTTTAAACTTTTGTTTATTGTGGAAGGTTTTAATTTCATCCTCCATCCTGAAGCTTAATTTCGCTGGATACACAATTCTTGGTTGGAACCCATTTTCTTTCAGTGTTTGAAATATGTTATTCCAGGATCTTCTAGCTTTCAGAGTCTGTGTTGAAAGATCAGCTGTTATCCTGATTGGCTTACCCCTAAATGTAATCTGCTTCCTTTCTCTTGTAGCTTTTAAAATTCTCTCCTTATTCTGTATGTTGGGCATCTTCATTATAATGTGTCTAGGTGTGGATCTCTTATGATTTTGCACATTCGGCGTCCTGTAGGCTTCTAGGATTTGGGATTCTGTCTCATTCTTCAAGTCTGGGAAGTTTTCTTGTATTATTTCATTGAATAGACTGCTCATTCCTTTGGTTTGGAGCTCTGTACCTTCCTGTATCCCAATGACTCTTAAGTTTGGTCTCTTAATGTTATCCCATATTTCTTGGATGTTCTGCTCATGGTTTCTTAACAGTCTTGCTGAGCTGTCTATGTTCTTTTCCAGTTGAAATACTTTGTCTTCATTGTCTGATGTTCTATCTTCTAAGTGTTCTACTCTGCTGGTAGTATTCTCCATTGAGTTTTTAAGTTGGTTTATTGCTTCCTGCATTTCTAGGATTTCTGATTGCTTGTTTTTTATAACCTCTATCTCCCTGTATAGTTGATCCTTTGCTTCCTGGATTTGTTTGCGTAATTCGTTGTCGAAGTGATCTTTCATTGTCTGATTTTGCTGTTTAATGTCTTCCTTGATACTCCAGATCATCTGAAGCATATATATCCTGAATTCTTTATCTGACATTCCATCTGCTGCAGCTGTTACCTCTTCTAAAGTTGCGTTGACCTGCATTGCTTGTGGTCCTTTCTTTCCTTGTCTTTTCATACTGCTTGCGTATCTTTCCTGCAGGTGCGGGCGGCGGCTCTGCTCTCTCCTTATTCCAATTGGGGTGTCGTGGCTACCACGCCAGCAGGTCACTGGGCCTGTTCTGGGAGCTGGCGGCAGCTCTGTTCTGCCCCTACTCCAATTGGGGTGACGAGTGTACCACGCCGGCAGGCCACCGGGCCTGATCCGCCGGTCGGTTGCAGGTTTGCCTACCCTGCAGGCGCGGGCGGCAGCTCTACTCTGTCCCTACTCCAAATGGGGTGATGTGTCTGTTGTACCGGCAGGCCACTGGGCCTGTCCCGCTGGTCGGTCGCAGATCTGCCCACCTTTCGGGCATGGGTGGAGGCTCTGCTCTGCCCCTACTCCAATTGGGGTGTCGTGACTACCCCGCCTGCAGGATGCTGGGCCTGTTCCTGGCACGGGAGGCGACTCTGCTCTGTCACTACTCCAATTAGGGTGGTGTTTGTACCACGCCGGCAGGCTCCTGGGCCTGATCCGCCGGTCTGTTGTAGGTCTGCCTACCTTGGAGACGCGGGCGGCGGATCTGCCCTGCCCCTCCTACCACGCCTGCGGACCCCTGGGCCTGATCTGCAGGTTGATCACTGGTCTGCTCACCCTGCGGGCACGGGTGGCGGTTCCGCTCCGCCCCCACTCCAATTGGGGTCACGTGACCACCACACCGGCAGGGCCTGATCCGGGCGTGGGAGAAGGATCTGCTCTGCCCCTACTCCAGTTGGGGTGACGTGTGTACCACACTGGCAGGCCACTGGGCCTGACCCGCCAGGCTGTCACAGGTCTGTTTACCTTGCAAGCGCGAAGGGCGGCTCTGCCCTGCCCCTCCTACCACGCCCATGTACCACTGGGTCGCGGGTCTGCCCACCTGGCGGGTGTGGGTGGCGGCTCCGCTCTGCCCCCTCTCCAATTGGGGTCACGCGGTCACCACGCTGGCGAGCCGCTGTGCCTGCTCCGGGCGCTGGCGGCGGCCCGTCTCCTCCCCTCTGGCTCGACGACAAATTGAGGAGACTCGGGTGACTGTGCCTCACCCCCCCTACCAGGAGACCAACTGCTTATGTCACCGCTGGTATTGATGAAGATCTCTCCTCCGCCGCTTTCTGCTGACATCAGATCTCTGCCATGTTGGTATCCTATGCGAATGGCAGCATTTCGTTCCCCTTGCCGGGCAACCAAAGCAACGGGTGAGTCCTGACCGGCCCTCAGCAGGACCCGGACCGAGACGCAGTTTCCGCGGGCTCCTAGCCCCGGTCCAGGGAAGTTCCAGGAGCCGGAACTCGGCCGCTCCGTGCTCGGTGTAAGCTCCTATAAGTGTAAGCTCCAAGAAGCAGTCCCCGCGGGCTCAGTTCCGGGAGCCGGAATTCGGCTGCTTAGTGCTTGGTGTATGCTCTGATAGTAGCAGGGTCCAAGAAGCAGCCTTCGCAGGCTCCGCAGCCCTGAGCCAGCATAATCCTTTTTTTAATCTACAAAAATAAAGACCAGGTCTGGACTTGTGATGACTACATTAAGGGCAGATATCTTCTGATGCTCAGACTCATTTGATATCTGTCCTTCATTTTCTACCTTCAAATTTAAAAAAAAATGTTAGAATTTTCCTATATATATCAAGTCCACAAAGTCAGTAGAGCAAGATCTCCATGATAAATCATCCAGGATGACCATCTGGGATTCACTCATTCATTCAGCAGAAATCAAATCCGCTAACCATCAGTTGTGTGCCAACCTCTGAGTTGGGATCTAGTAATTAAATATGGAGAAAACAGGGTCCCTGCCCTTGAGTAATACACACTCTAGGATGTTCTTGACTACACTGAAGTTTACAACAGCTTGAAGAACTTGTTGGGTGACTACCTAGTTCCCATCCTGCATGGAACTCATCATCTAAAAGTAGATCCAAAGTGAGAGGTGATGGGATAGACATGCACACATGTGCAATAGCACAGCATGGGACTTCCTAAATTCTATAAATATAAATTGCATCCCAGCACTAAGTCGACTTACTATAATGTGGTTACTGAAAGGTAGATTTAGAATATGACATGTTGAAAACATTATCCGGTTGTCTGATCTGTGTTATTGGATACTCTATTTAGAAAATGTGCATATTTAACTCATTAATTTATTCACTCATTTGACAATTGTTTTTGAAGAGCCTGCTATGTGCAAAGAATTGTTCTGAGCTCCAGGAATGAGTGGGCACCATTGATTTAAATCCTCTCCATGAATCTAAGCCCAGCTTCAATCTCATTCTCTTCATAAATAGTCCACACCCTGGAGTGGGACTCTTCCAAACTTCTGTACTAAGTTCTGGATCTCCTAAAACAAAATATTGTTGAATTATAATACACATACAAAAAAGTATGCTTCATGTTCATGTTACAATGACTAAAAATACATGTGTAACCAGCACCCAGATCAGAAAAGGCAGAATGCTACTAGCACCCCAGAGGTCTCTTAGAATTTCCAACCCTCTCCCCCAAATAAGGGTGGTTTCTATCCTGACTTCCAAAAACATAAATGGGTTTTAATTATGTCATACTTTATATAAATGGAATCATATTATTCTTATCTCTAAAGGTATTTATAATGTACCGCCTGGTTTGCTGTTTTATAAATTCTGTGTTTTTAGTGATAAGCATGTAAGTTCCTTCCTAATAGAAAAAGGCAGAATTTCTAAGAGTGTCTTAGATAAAATTCATTAAACTGGGTGCTTACTCAATTCATCTAAGTCTATGGAGATTTAGACTTGAGACTTTACCAGGAACCTGTCTGAAAATGGGGATCTAGTTTCTATTCTAGTCATCACTTCTAGATACCACTCTGTGTGTAAACTTTTTCTAGGTCAACTTGTCACTGCCTGATTGAATCAGCATTTCTGTGCATGAGAATAAAATGTTTTTTTCCCCATCCTAATAATATTAATGGAGGTTCTCCAGACTGGAATTAACTTACTGCTGACCTCTTGGGTCTATCTGAAAATTATTCTTAGCCTCATAGCTTCCTTCTGGTGACTTTATTGATTGGCAAGAGAAGAGTGTCACAGGATCCCATTAGTGATCATGTGGCAAGTGGTTTATCTTCCTCTCCAACATAAGAAATACTCAGCTGCCATAGCACTATTGAAAGATTCTTGTTACCTACGACCTATTCCATTTTCTTTTTTTGTTTGTTTGTTTGACAGATTACCACTATTAACTCTTGCTAAAAGCCAAGCAAGTGACATGTCACTCTACTGAGAATATTCTTCTATATCACTTACTTTCATTTTCAGCCTTGTTATAAGCTTTCTCAATCCCCAGTCCTCTGGAAGGCATTGACCTCTACTGTGCACTCAGGACCATAGCAAATGGGTTATTCTGAGACATAAGGAAAGAAGACCTTAAAATGATACTTCCTAATGGAGCCATTCTGGGAAACACTGACCTAGCAGTGGCCCTGGGTACTCACTGTGGATGTCCATCACCAAATAGCCACAAACAAATCCTGCTAAGTCACAGCAGTGCAAGCTGCTTAAAGGGCATTGAGGGAGTAGGAAGACAGTGGCAGAATAAGAAGGGAGACCCAGATGACAGATGCTTGCAGTACAGGAAGCAAGAAGTTCCAGGTTGTGGTGGGCAGAGCTTCATATCTGTTGGGCCTGAGAGTCATATCCAAGATTTTCTTCTTGCTGCTTCTATTGTTATTTTAATTTTTGCCAACTGAACATTAGACCCTGAACTAGACCTGTGACTGGTGTCCCACATTCTAGATCATTATTCCATCTGCTGGCTCTCCACTGCTCATCCCTTTGGAGTTTTACCTCTTAAAGGAAAGACATTGAGACTCTGACTTCAAGATCCATGGGGTTACTTCTGACCTTCTCTTCTGCTTTTTCTATATATTGATGCTCTTTCCTATAATTCATGAGGAGACGGATTATAAGAATGCTATTCAGTAAGAGCACTAGTAAGCCAAACTGCTCCTCTGTGCATCAACTCATTATTGTGTTGCTTTTGTTTGGCTCCAGGGGCACTTTCCTGTTTCATCAACTAGGTGATGGGAGAGGTGTAGAGCATGGTAGTCCCTAAGCAGGTTCGGAAACACCTTGTCTTCTCATTTGCTTTTGTTGTAAAGGTGACCATCAAGACTTTGCATACAGTGCTGAAGAATGAGCTGCCGGTCTTCCTCAGTTGCCATGGCAGTGACTAACAGGGTCTCCAGTTGGACACAAGGACTTTTGGCAGTTTAAACAAAGACAATGGGAAAGTATGTTTTTTTGACCTGTTGCAGGAAATCCGGCCCTAGACACACAAGAATGCAGCATTTCCCGGACTGCTGGTAGCTTAGGTCTCTTGTTAAGGGTGGACTTGACTAAACCTGGAGAAAGATTCCCAAGTAAATAAGAAAATTGAAAGTCATTACCTAGGTCTGAAGGTGTTAATGTGCTGCAAAACCCCAGTATGACCTTGTTTTTGGACCTTTGAGATACAAAAAATCGTGACACATTTGTCTCAAGATAGATTAAAAGAGAAGATAAGTACACCTGATCTTGACTATGCCCTTTTACCCTGCTTAGTTTTGAGTTTCCTAAAAAAAGTTTCTATTAACCAAGAACCATAGGGTAAGATGCTAACTGGAAGACAGGACAATGAGCGCTGTCTCATGACATTAGAAACAAATGATGGTTCAATATCTTTATTCTAAAAGCCTTAAACTTGGGGGTGGGGGAGGAATGCAAGCTGTGTTTTCCTTCTCTGGACTCTGGTAAAAGTCACAAGGATAGGCAACACACAGCTGTCCTGCTCTGCGCTGGTGGCCCTCTTGGATGGTGACATATCAGAGCAGCACTGGTTTCTCTGAACAAAAATAATGAGAGAAACATCTGTCTCCCTGCTAGTCTCTTTTCCAGGCAAATGGCACTTACAATTCCTATTTTAGACTTGTAAGTGCTCCCCTGAAAAAGCAACTTTGGTGTTAACCACATCTCCCTCTGAATCTGTTGATCACTTTTCTTTTACTGGTGTTTTAAGACAGTTCAAAAACAAGGAAGACAACCGCAATGAAGTGCATGCATATCGCTGCACTGGGATTAAGCAAGAATAGGTGAGGGGAACAGAGGAATGTGAAGATCGATCTTCCTTCCTTCCTTCCTTCCTTCCTTCCTTCCTTCCTTCCTTTCATGTTGGATGTTAAACCCAGGGCCTGGGGCATGCTTAGTGCACTCTCTTCCATGGAGTTAAACCCCCAGATCCCATTTTTTTTCTTTTCTTTTCAATAAAAATTAGGAGAGTCCATGTTTTGGAAATGTTTGCATTTAAAATCTTGCAGAAATTGGAAAATTGCCAAGTGACTCAGTTTGTGAGTGGAATAGTGTTAAAAGTGGTACAATCATGTAGTCAGGAGTTATAGTCCAAATGTTAAAGACCTACCTGTCTCCCTTCCCCTCCAACAGAAACACACCGTGGCCCATACTCAACTAAGCCACACTTTCATAAGGAATTCAAATAATGTCCCTGAGATTAACAAATGGCTTGTGAACTGATATCTCTAAGGCAATAAGTTGGGAACACAGGCTTCCTGCTTTCTCACTAGGGTACTTACAAGAGCATATGCAGAAAGTGATACCATTTCTGTTTATTTTGGCTTACATAGAAGCAAGACATTTTGGAGCTGGGAGGAACTTCGAAAACAAAGCAGTTCAACACCTCATGTTTCTAATGAGGAAACTAAGGCTTAGCAAAGTACCACAGTGTGGCCAAGGAGGTGGCAGGATGCTGGGCTCTCACCTCTGACCTCTCCAGCCCTCTCCTCCTGAGGTATATCAGCTCTCTCTTGCTTTTCTCATCCACCTCCTCAGGCATTTCAGATCTATTTCCTCCTCCAAGTGGCTCACGACCTCTTCTGAAAGCATTCTGCTGCTGTTATTTGGAAAACAACGAACACAGAAGCAATGTATTTCTGTGGATATTTTGGTGTTCATAGACTTGCAGCATCTAACATGAGCACCACCACTGTGGCCATGTGTCTTGTGGAGCTCAGTAACATCGGGTGTGCCTGGGTCCTTAGTCACTTCACCATATCCTCTCTGTCCACCCTCCTTTGTTATTTGAAAATGAAAACACTTCTGAAAATGTTCATAACTTAAAAGTTAATTTAGGATAGTTATTTAAACAGATTTAAGAGTGCCTAAAGGGGAAATAGGAAAAGTAGACCTGCATACACTCAAACTTATTCTGAAAAAAAATTTTGGTTAGTATTATGAGTTGATGTTCCATCCATCTATTCATCCACTCATCCATTCATTCATCCACTCATCCATGCATTTATCTATCCATTCATCCACCCACATACCCACCCATCAGTCCCACCTACCCATCCCTCTATCCATCCATCCACCAAAACATTATTCAACCAACATCTCATTCAAAAACATTTTCTGTATACATTCTAAATAACAGTTATTGAGTTTGCAAAGTCACACAATCTGGCTCAAGAAATCAGAGCATATACATAAATCTTACACTAAGGTATGATGGCTACATAGTAGACAAATAAATACAATATTATGTACTGCTTATAAAGGTTTGTGTAAGGCTTGTAATTGAACACTGTAAAATACATAATAATAAGTTATAAATAGTCCTTGCCCATTAGAAGCTTTAATTAATAAGAAAGAGGAGACACTAAAATCTCTAATGAAAAGTAGAATGTATTGTCGTTTATTCTAACTTACACTGTAATTTATTGTATTTTAAAAATTGGGACAAAGCTCCATGTATAAATACAAGAAAAGATGTAGAAGTAGTTATTGTTATTTTGAATTAGAACAGAGCAAGATTTGGGGGGTCATAGTGTCCACGGGTTAAAGATAATAACCAGCAAGAAGCCCTACAGTTTAAAGAGTGTAATGCTTTTATGCCTGGACAAAGAGAATTCAGCAAGTATAAACTGTGAGGAAATCATTACTATCTAGATTAAGGTTGGTATTCATGACTTAAGGGAAATCAGAAGAAACAGAAAGATTTCATTTCACAAATGAAAATGAAGAGTTTCTGATAGAGAAAGGTTAAAAGTAACACATCATTTCACCAAATGAAGAAAAGATAGATGTGTTCTTCTGGCAGGCCATCATGGAAACATGGGTGAGGTTGCCCCTGATACTGCTTGATGAGCTCCTTTAGCCTTTAAGGAGGTGGGCAAGTGTGGTGGCACATGCCTGTAATCCCAGCTGCTCAGGAGGCTGAGGCAGGAGGATTGCAAGTTCAAAGCCAGCCTCAGCAGCCTGATAAGGCTCTAAGCAACTTAACAAGACTTTGACTCACTGTGGATGTGGCTCAGTGGTTATGCACCCCTGGTTTCAATCCCTGGCACCAAAGGCAGAGAGAGAAAGAGAGGGAGGGAGATAGGGAGCTGAGCTTTTTGGAGACTTCCTTCTTTAATTTTCTTTCCTGTTATCAAACATGGTGTTTATTTCTTCTGCAATTTTTCATTTCATTAATGTGCAAAATGGAGAGCCATTATCTCCACAATGATTCAAAAAAATTCCTTAAGGGGAAAAACCATCAGACCCTGCACATTTAAAAATCATTCTGTTTTATTGAGTCCAAATTGTTACCAAAGGCCCTACCTTTTTGTTGTCTAAAGCATGAGGCCCATCTAAAAGTGGGAAAAGGGTTTTTTGGACTCTTCTCATGCATGTTTCCTTGAAGGGCATTTTCTGTCTCCCCTTGGAACTTTACTAAATTACATCTTTCTTCTTGCTTTGGTTTTATTGATTTACCTTTACATTTTTTATTCTATCTCTTGAAATCAATTAATGAAAATAAAAGCAAAAATTAGATTAGGAAAACATAAATTCTTTTTTTTATTTATATATGACAGCAGAATGCATTACAATTCTTATTAACATATAGAGCACAATTTTTCATATCTCTGCTTGTATACAAAGTATATTCCCACCAATTTGTGTCTTCATACATAATGATGATCATGTTCCACCATCATTTCTAACTCCATGCCCCTTCCCTTCCCCTCCAACCCTTCTGCCCTATCTAGAATTCCTCTATTCCTCCCATGCTCCCTCTCCCTATCTCACTATGAATCAGCCTCCTTATATCAAAGAAAACATTCGGAAAAATATGGAACGCTTCACAAATTTGCGTGTCATCCTTGCGCAGGGGCCAAGCTAATCTTCTCTGTATCGTTCCAATTTTAGTATATGTGCTGCTGAAGCAAGCACAGGAAAACATAAATTCTTGTCAGTGAAGATAATACTACAGCTAAATCCCAATGACAATTGTCCACATTCCACACAGGCTAATTTTTATATTTTAATTTATTGATTTTTAAATGTTTTATTTTTATTTTTGTCCCACAGTTCAGTTATTTGAGTGAATACTGTTCTCTAAATTTGTATTTATTAAGAAAATTATTGACAGAAAGACAAAAATAAAAATTTCAAATTTCACTCCAAATTTGAACTTAAAATAATTTCAAAATATTTTAAATACTTTATCATGATTTAAGGCATTAAAGATCACAATGTCAGGAGTTGTAAAATATCAAAGAAGGTACAGTTTTTTGAATATGTACATTGTTACCATGAAATACTTAAAGGTAAATGACAATAATAGCACTTGGAAAATTGAACCTGACCTCTACATTTGGAAATACCTGAATTGAGCAAAATGTTTTTTCTTAAACTAGTTATTTAGTTATTTAAAGACCCAAGAATAGATCATGAATAAAATTCATCTGTGGTGATTTTAAAACATGGCTACAAATTCTTTGGCATTCTTCCCATTGAGAGGTGGAGTCTAATTCCCTTTCCCTTGAATATAGGCCAGCCATATTACTGACTAGCTTCTACCAAAGAGAATGTGACTGACTTCTGAGGCTCAGTTAAAAGGGCAATACCACTTCTACCTAGTGTGTGAGCTCTTTCTCTTCTCCCTAGGAACCCAGCAGCCATATTGTAAGGAAGCCCAAGTACCATGGAGATGCCACATATCAGTGAAGTTGCCAACAGCTAAGGTCCCAGACGCTTTTAAAAGAACTTGGGATGTGCTTTAATGAGGTACAATAAGACACACAGACACAGAAAACATTTGCAAAGGAAGATGTTTTTCTATTTAAAGATCTTGGAAAACAGAAGGCACACTATGCCACAGAGGCCACAGGACCGAAGCATCAGAGTTGGTCAGGAAGCAGAGAGAGAAGAATTTTGATGATGGTTTCCTCTAGAAGGAAAAGGGGAGGCAGAGAAAGCAGGTCTAAGAGTGGCTTGTTTAATTTCAGTGGGCTCTAGGACATATGGAATGTTCTAGTTGTCTGGTTCCTAACCCTGTGGTGATTAAAGCACATAGGCAGTGGTCCAGTCTTTAGAGCACTGGGAGAACATAATAAAGGAGGTGGTTGGAGTAAGGATCCTAGATTGGTCGGTTTGCACATGGAAGTAATTTACTATGTGGAGGAATTAGCTAGTCTTGGGAGAGGTAGTCACCCTAGTATCAGGAAGGCCCAGTTGTCAAAACATTAGAATAAAAGATGAATAATATACCAGCTAGACTCAGCATCAACTGCCAGGCATGTTAGTGGGGAAGCCTTTAAGATAACTCCAGCTTTAGCTATTCTACTCTGACTATAGACCCTGAGTGAGAGCAGGCTACTTAAGATCCATCAATCTTCCAAATCCATGACAAACAATAAGAATAATGATAAATGTTGGTGTTTTATACCATAAATATGTGGGTTTGTTATGCAGCAATAGAGAACCAGAGCACCCTCTGTTTGTTAGTCAGCTTTTTGTTACTGTAACAAAATACCAGAGACAATAACCTTAAAAAGATAAAGGCTTTATTTTGATTCACAGTTTCAGAGTTTCCAGTCCATGATTGGTTGGCCCACTGCTTTTGGGCCTGTAGCAATATATCACATTATGGTAGGTAGCATGGATAGAGCAAAACTGTTCCCTTCATGGTGGACAGGAAGCAAAGAGAGAGAAAGGAAGCAACAGAGGCTCCACACTCCCCATTGAGGCCATGCTCCCAATTACTTATATCCCACTTAAACCCCTTCTCTTAAAGGTTCTATTACCTTCCAATAGCACCAACTTGAGGACCAAGCCTGTAACACATAAGTCTTTGGGGGATATTCCAGATCCAAACTCTAGTACTCTGCAAAAGGAACTGATATTACTATAAAAATCACTTTCATGCAGTAATACTCAAACTTTAAACATTTATAAGAATTGTATGTATACAGGTAAGGCTACATACATAGTCTCAAATATAGTATAGTCTCCCATATGGCATTATGACATTAATTATGACATTTATAGGTGTGTTTTAAACACATAAATCGTCCTATCGGTCATAACTTCTATTTTGAAACAAATTACGCTCATCAATTACTATGTACAAATAAAGAAGCACATTTTATCTGAAAACCATTTAATTTGAGAATATAGATGCTAAAGACTAGAATCATAAAGCAAACTCTGATCGGGCTCCTTCCTAGAGAGCATTCATGGAATTATGTTTTAGGTACATAAGAAAATATGGTAGTGTCCTTGAGAGAGCATCTAAGGATGAAAATGTTATGGTTGGGTCTTCTGAGAGACTGGTGAGCTCTAACTCTATAGCTAATCAACTGTGTATTTACTATCACAAAGAACAGAGCCTGTGTCTTTGAGTCCCACTCATCAGTCTGGTTCCACTGTGAGATAATCTGCTAGCAGTCCAGATGCTGGCCCTGGTGACAAACTAGCTCAGCTCTTTACCCAGGAAGACAGCGCATTCCTGGAGGTGATGCTCATCTGTGTGAGGGTTATAAAATAAGTAGCAGGTCTTCAGAGGGTCTTCATTCAAGGGTGCTAGCAATCCTCAGAGCCTCACCAGAATCAGGAAGGGAATCCCTGCCCTAGTGGAAAAAAAAGGAGAGGGAAAACCTTCTGTACTCCTCTCTAATCATCTCTGGATGGAAGGATCTGATACTGAAGGATCAGTGGTGGGTACTGAGCAGTCTGGCTTAGGTGCCCCTTCTGAATCATCTGGCTCCTCCCCTTTCCAATTTCCTTCTCCCCACCCCTACCCCAAGAACCCCTCTCAGTATTGTCCTTCAGACCCCTCCACACCCCCCACACTTGAAGGGTTGCTGGGGATTGAACCCAAAGCCTTGCTCATGCTGGGCAAGTACTTGACCACTGAGCTTCATCCCCAGCTCAGTCTATAGATTCCTTATTTATAAGAGGTTTCCTGATGTCACCTCAATCTCTAAGACCCAGAATTAAGATGCTATAGTGAAGAAAAGTCAGGTAAGAGTTGGGAATTGGGGGACTAAATAGTGGGTCCAGAACCTTTTTACAATCAGCCAACATGATTCCCAAAAGCTCAGTGTCCCCTGGGGCCAGCCTGCATTGTGGTTAGACCCCAGTGAGAAGTTCCAAATTCTACTATCTACTTCATGAAAAGGCAATCCAGAAAAAAACAAGTCACAGCATTTTAGAAAGCATAATTTTAAATGCCATAAACCAGAGGTTGAAATGATTGCTTTTTAAATCCCAGGATTCTGACATTAACATTTTAATCAGTTGTTAGTCACACATTTTCAAAATAAAACCTGAAATTATCCATAAAGGAACTCCCTTTGGAGGTGTAGAAAGGAGGTCTCCTTCAAGTCCATCTAAGGGGTCTCAAATACCTTTTGAAATTCTCTACATCATGGATCCCCAGTTCCTTCATATAACAGGTGCTGAGTGAGGGAATAAGTGGATGGGAGGGGGAAAAGCATGGTATCTTTGGAAAGCAGAGAAGTTACTTATGCTTGCAACCAAAGAGACCTAAGATGATTGATACTTCTTTTAACACCAAATACTGGAATGAAGAACTATTTGAGACAGGATCTATACTACTAATTAAATTGACAGCAGTGGCCAATTGTGCCTGAATCTGTCTGCTCTGTGATCAACAACTATCACTCCCCACCACACACACACACACACACACACACACAACACCCTGCCAAGTGAATAATTTTCTCGTTAATTCAATTAAGCTGTTCAGAAATTGGTGTTTTGTTAAATGCAGGGACTAGTTCTCTAGAAAGCTTTTTGACTTGATTAGATGTACTCCTTTTTTTCTGATACAGGGTAGGGTTTTTCTTGAAGGCAAGTAAAGAGTTTTGATGACTACTTTTGGTTGGGTCTTGTCTCTTAATTTATGATTTCAGATTTTCTACCTGTACATAAATTTGGAAATTTTTCTTTCATGCTATTGCTGCTATTTATTAGGAGTCTATAACTCACCATAGGATAAAATGCAGTCTTCTCTACAATGATCTGTGTCTGTTAAAGAAAAATAAAGCATGTCTAAAAGAATTCACTTAAATACTCCATAGCAATATTGAAAAACAGAAACCACTGAATGTAAATGTGTCCAGTCAGCTAAGTCAATGCAGAGTGAAACATTGGTTCTATACAGATCCTCAGAACCAAACTTTGCAAAGAAGAGACTGAATGAATAAATACAAAGACCTGACCTGAACCATGTCTCTTAGGCTCATCCATGTGAGGAGTTGATATTGCTTTTTAATTATTTATATATCATGAGCATCTTAAAGAGGGTGAGTAGTTTCAGCAGCTTGTAATAAAAACATAGGTATAACAATGCCCCAGCCATTATCACAAGATGGAAGGGAAAATCTACAATAATAGCCAAGAACAGAGGGAAAGTCAGGTTAAGAAAGTCTGTGGAGAAAAGCTATTCCATTTTTAGCTATTATTTTAGAGCTCATCTTTGACATAGCTGTGTGGGTTTAGGCAGGCTTCTTCAACCCTCACTTCCCTTGTTTATAAAACATGGATAATAATTGTACCTATCTCATTAGAATTGTTAAGAGGATAAAGTTAATGAATGTGTTTAAAGGCCTAGAATAGTGTCTGACACTTAATGAACTCCTCCTTGGTCTTTGTTAAGTTGAAAACAAAAAATGAAACTTTTGTTCAATGATAAGGTAATACCCAGAATAAATCTGGAGGAGAAAAAAACCCCCATAAACAAGGGATTAAAAAGGGGGGATTAGTTCATTTTGATCACAACTTTATGGATTATCATTTTCTATTTTTATTTCAGAGCAATAAATTTTGTGAAAGTCCCCTCTGTTATTATGATGTCAATATTTGGCCTTCTTTGACATATAAAGAAGTAGAAGATTGAAGTGGTTCAGTGTAATATAAATGGGTAAAGAAGAACAACGCTCATTGGAAACTAAAACAACTTCTAAGTTTCCACTTTGCTGAGAGAGCTTCTGGACATTTCAGACACGAGATGATGGGGAAGTTGTGAGAACTTCCCTGTGCGTTTGCCCTTCAGCCTTGAACAATGGGAAGCCATCACTCTAGGTTTAGCCACAGTGTTTCCTGGAGTCTCAGACGAAGCAGACGATTTTCCCCGTCATTCTTTACTTCCTAGGTTCAAGAATGTCAAATTACTTTAACAGTATGGGAATGTCTAGACTTTCTTAGTGGTCACTGCAGATGACTTCAAGTTCAGCAAATATTTACTAAGTGTCTCCCAAAAGCCAAACACTAAGAATATATCAGCAGCAGCAGCATAAGCATTGTAATTAGCAGCAGAATTTGAATTGAGTAGGTACCATTTTGTGAGAACTATATACATTGCCTCTTTGAAATGCCTGGGAAGTAGGACCCCTGCTTTTGTGGAGTTGATAACTTAGCGAGGAAAATGACAAGTACCTACAGGCCATGTAATGGGCTACCTCCCCGCAGGCCCCACCAGGCATGTCCCTCCCTCCATCAAACCTCTGAACTCACACCCAGCTGCTCCTGGAGGCCACTTTGGCTACACTCAGTGCTTCTGCTACAGAAGAAATCAGCTCCACTGGTAGAGTGGGAGTCAAGGCCTTATTATGAGTGGGGCCACTCTGAAACACAGAATGACTTCCCAAGGTGCCATAAAGAATATATGATAAATCCAGGTCTCCCTTTCCCAGCTAGATATTGTTTCAGGCCAAGAGACATACACAGAAAAAGATAGGATGGTAAATAAGAAATAAATCCCCTCTACATTTTAATAGTAGCATCGGAGTGAATACAGTACTAATCATAATAGCTCTCTCTGATGTCAACACTGTGCCCAGGGCTTTATATGAATTTCTGGGCTTCACTGTCACAGCAATGCTCTGATGTAGGTCCTGTAGTCATCTAGAGCAGTTATGTCATGGCCACCTGGCTACATGGGGTATTTGAGCTCAGGTCTGTTTGACTCCTAAGTTCCAAAGTGTCCCTAGGACATTGAGCCCCTGTAGCCTGGGCACGGCTTTATTTGCTGTCTCTCTTCTGTTGCCAAGCTTCTCATTTTCTTCCCCACTTGTGATTTCAGCTCATCCCTGGAATGAGGTGACAACTGTAGCAAGGACACTGTCCGTCAGAGCTGCCTAAGAATGGAGGTGTAGGATGAGGTTTTAGCTAGAAATGGGATGTGGAAGATATAACAAAAACACTTGATGGTTTTGTGTCTTGGAAACCTTCCCCATTCTCTAAGGAGAAGGTGACAGAGCTCTGAGGGGCTCCCATCCATCAGCTGAACAGCAACATGCCAGTAATATTTACCAGCTGTGTGACCAGGCCTCCCCTTTTACAGATGTGGACACCAAAGGAGAATGAATGTTAAGGGACTCCCCTAGGGTCATACACAACACAGCAGGGATTAACATCCACAGTCGTGGTATTTTTAGATTATGGCTTAGCCTGTCAATTTACTGCACATGCTGTGGCAAATGGATGGCTAGCTGTCTCTTTTGATTAAGTGTGAATATACTTCATATGCTTCCGGCTTCTCATGCTGAGGCCACAGTGTGGAGAGCGCTTCCAGTATGCGTTTACCTCCAGGGCTCACAGGGGGGCGCTCTCATGAGAAAGAGACAGACTCCAAAAGCTAACTAACTTTAAGATCAGTGTCACTCATCCCTTATAGACATAATAGACCTTGTGGGTGTTCTGTGCTTTGCTTACCTTTCAAAGTATCTATGGAACCTTTGATTTCCTTGGGAGAGCCAGCAGGTAGGGATTCTAGCTTAACACACTCATCTCATAAATAGGCCTGCTTCTGAAATTCTTTGCTGTACAAATGGGAACTGTGCCCACTTGCTTGAGGCCAGTGCTTTGACATTTCAAAACCCAACTCCTCTTCAGTATGACTAAACCAAGATATATATATGTGAAAATGAACTGAGTGCCATATCTTTGGAAAGCCCACACTTTTGAGAAAATGGCAAATAGGCCTTCTTTCTCCTTTAACTGAGAATGCGAGAGCCAGGGAACATCACAAATTCTGAGTTTTGTTTGCTTTTCCGCAGGGCAAGTGGGATGGCCTTGGGTGTTAGTTCACATCTTGGATTAAGTCAGTATTTCTTCTACGTACATGCAGACTTTTGGAAACTTCCTCATTGGGTAGGTACTTCCCAGTGGTCAGGCTCTCTTCATCTTTCAAAAATGGCTTCCACGAGGACAGTTTTAGCTGAAGTATGGATAGTACCCAACAAGCACCAATATATATATGGGATAAAAAGGGGTCCAGGTACCCCTCATGCATCCTGGCTCCATTTGGTGACTGTCCTACTTCCTGTTATGCAAAGGAAGCTCTAAAATACCGGGAGCCTCAAAACCTCATGCAACCATTGATTTCAGATACTAATTTGTACGTAATCTTTGTATTAATGCCTGGATATGTTTTTAAGAATTAAGTCATTGACTTAGATCTACTTAATTTTAAAAAAAAAGTCCTTATTATTGCCTCATGTGAAGTAATAGTACCACTTTAATAAACTCTGATGGGATTGGTTACTTTTAGAAGGCCAGGGATTATTGGTAGAACCAGATGCCCAATGCATTTTTGTCTCGTGGGCCATAAAATTGTCAGAAGCACAAAAAAACTAATGTGCAATATTAACATGACAATAAATAAGCATTCAAAATGATTGTGATAAAAACAGAATGCCTTATAGTAAGTTTTTGTAGTTATAAAAAGAGCAAATCTGAGAGACGACATTCACTCTAAGACGGGATTTAGTAGTTCTGAGTGATGTAAACATGTCACAATTTGTATTTTTAAAACATTACTAATAAATCAAGTATCATAAACTTGGCAATAAACCTGAGAAGCCAGCTTTCATAGAAGGCTTAAAGTCAGAATTCTCCAGTGGAAAAAAAATTTAATGTAATTATGATTATAGAAAAATTGCTTTTTCTATAATTTGTATTTTTAAATATAATACCTAATGTGCCTATTATGCTGAATATATGTGATAAAGGTTTAAATGAAACATTAGAGTTAAATTACTCAAAAGTGCTACATTACACTACCATTTTAAATGTTTCAATCTTAGTATTACTTTTAATTATTTGGTAAATGTAATTTATGAAGGGAATTCTTTTTCTTTGTTTTCTTTTGAGAGCTGCACATAATGTTCTAAGAGTCATCTAGGACCTTAGTCTAAAGGTTGCCATTCTCTGATATACTTTTTTCTATTTATAGATAGGTGTTTTTGCCTATGTTCTAGAAGTTTCTTTAATATAAGGCAAAGTAAGATCAAGAATACTGAGGAGCTGGTTTTGAGACATCTATTGCTTAAAATTATTTCATAACAATTCTCTCCTATTGAAATAAAACCAAACATACACACAACACACATGCACAGACACAAACAAAACCATAATTACTCCCTTTTTACAAATTTGAAAACTAAATCCTTAAGGAGTTAACTATGTTCACATAGCAATATACACATGCTTGAAATAAATCCAGTATATAAAGATGATACTGGATTTGTCTCTAATAGCAGGGACCTGTACTATTACTTTAATTAATTAGTAAATGCAACCAATTTTCCTACAGTATTTCATGTCTTCATCTTCTCATTCATTCAAGAACTAGTTATTGAACATCTTAAGATGCTGGACCATGCTAGATACTGGGGATGTATCAGTGAAGAAGACAGACATGATCTTAGTTCTCATAGAATTAGAGAGACAGATATTGCCAAGTAATTATACAAATAATTACTGAATTACATCTTTAGGTGCATGATACAAGGAATAAATCTACAGAGTTGTCAGAGTGAGAGAACAGGCAAGCTCCTCCTGAAGAACTGACTTTTAAGCAAAAGGAGATGACCTTCAAGAGGAGTGTGAACACACGCCTGGCTCTTGAATGTTCGTAACAAGATGACAGCTTTGTCCTCCTACCCAGCCCTAATACAGCTGTCACTCAGAAACTGCTTTTCTTACTTCAGGAAACAATGTGGATTATCTACCTACAGACACTGGTTAAAAAACTCAAACAAAATTCAATTGTTTCTGTATCTTGCTGAAGACATTGGCTTTTTCTTCTATACCCGTCAATCTATCATTATTGATCCCCTTCATTTGTATATAACTTTTCACTACTCGAATCTTCTCTTAGCAGAATTTTGCAGCCACATATAAATTGTCCCCAGTGCTGTCAGGATTTAATCAAGAAGTTTCTATTCTTCCGGTGCTAGTTCCTATTCATCAGACTGAGGTAGGTCCTCTCATCCACAGCCTCTCCACATTTGTCTTTAATGTGGCAGTTGGCACCGTTAGCATTGCTCTGGTTGTATGCACAGAATCAAGTCAGGAAAGACTTGAGAAATATTTAGAATCCAATCAAATTACATTATTCACATATCTCAAGAGTCAGAGAAAGACAAATTCAGTTGAGGCAGTGGAGGAAGTTAGTTACATCCTGGTGGAGATTGCAGATTTCAGAAAGTAGAAAATTAAGAAGTAACAGGATTTAAGCCTTGGGACATGGACAAGAGACCAATTCCTTTATCAAACTCATGGGCTGAGGTTGTGGCTCAGTGGTACAGTACTTACCTGGACTGTTTTCAATTCTCAGCACCACATATAAATAAACAAAATAAAATACAGTTTCATTGACAACTAATTTTTTTTTTTAAATTCTAGTGTACCTGTTATACTGAAAATAAATAGATCTCATTGTATCTCATTATGGTTACAGCAAGAACTAGGTCCTAGGGGTATCTCTAGGTCCTTAAGAAAACCTCAATATACTTGCTTGAGTTGGGATGATAAAATTGTTTCATTAGTGGGAAAGTTTTAAAATTTTCTTGAACTCTTAGACCTGGGAGATAGAGCATTAAATATTTAAATATTAATATAAATCAAGCCAATATACTAAGATTGTAAGTTAAATTTGGGAAGAAAGTGTATACACTTGCTATATTGAATATATAGAATATTCAGGAGGAATGGGCACATTGCAATATGTAACACAATATCATTCTAATTTCACAATTTAATTAAAATAATGTGAAGTTGAGTTCATTAATTTGACTTGTAATTTGAAAGTTTAAATGAATACTACTAAGGTTATAAGCAAGACTTTAAAGAGCTTAAAATTTATCATATATAGAAGTTTATTTTTAATGTTATTAATGTTAATAATGTTTTATAATTTTAATGTTATTTTATAATTTTAATGTTATTTTATAATTTTAATGTTATTTAATGTTATTAATGTTTTTAATGTTATTTTATTATTAATGCAATATACATAATAGTGGAGTTCATTCTGACATATTCATACATATATGTAATATAATTAGCTCCATTTCAATACCCAGTACTTCCACTTTCCCTCCCTCCTCCCTTTCCCTGTCTCCTTCCTCTACTCTAATGGTCTTCCTTCTATTTATTTATTTTTTAAGTTGGTGCATTATAGATTTCCATAAAAGTGGAATTCATTGTGTTATATTCATACATGCATATAGCATAATTTGGTCAATTTCTGCTGTAGTTCCTCCCCCTTTTCCATCCCTACTCCCTTTTTAAATTAGATTTAAGAGAGTAATATAGGTACTTGAGAAAGCTTTGTTTATTTCTCTGTCAATTGAAGCATTTTAAAAAGAAATTGAGTATATTATTTTTATAAATGCAGTTTAAAATATTTAAAGAAATTTAATTAAGAAGAAAAAGGTTCTTAAAAATTATGAGGTATATAAATAGAATAACAAGATTTGTAAGTTGAAACTGAAATCTTAAGGAAAAATTAGGTTTTTGATTTTGTAAATTTTTAATTTTGATAAATCAAGTGTTTATTTTTAAGGCCTTGGATTCCCTGCAAGAACCAGAAAAATGCATACCGAGAATTGCAATTATCATTGATTTATCAATCTTTTCCTTTATGCTGTGAGTACCTGTGGGGGAAGTCAAAAGTCAAGTCTCACCAAAATGATAATTTTTGATTAACATGGCTTTTCCATCAGCTGTTTAACCTCTTTCATTAACGTTTGACCTTCTATTTTATTCTGCATTTATACAGAGCAGGATTGAATATCAAGTCAATATCATTTTTCTTATTGTATTCAAGTAAGCTGTAAGACACAAGTGGCCTAGAAGTTAGCTTGTTTTTTTAAAAAATTGTCTCAGAACTTATGGGAAATATTTTAAATATACTGTTAATACAATTCTTGGTCCTTGAGACTGTCCTGTAGGAACAGTGCAAGTCCTAAAGTCTGTAAGACATAAAGACCATATTGACATTATTTTTATCTACTTTGTAATTTCAGCCTTGTTGGCTAGATTGAGAAAATTAAAAAAAAAAAGAAAACAACAACAAAGACGAAAACCAGTTTATTTTCTAGCCCTCTTCAATGATATACCCCCTAGAACTTATGATATTTATACAAATCATATAAGATTCTACACTATTAATACATTTTGTTGTGCAAGTCAAGAGTCAGAACCTTTAATTGAGGCAAGATTTATTTAAAAACCAGAGCTGGGGGTAGGTAGGGTATGTAGCTCAGTGGTAGAGTACTTGCTTAGCATAAGTGATGTCCTGGTTTCTATCCCTATCACTAAGAAGAAGAAGAAAGACCAGAGTCAATCTTCTGCCTCAGTCTGGCTGGGCACAAAATCACAAGCCACCACACACCTTGTAGATTCAAACAGCAACTCTTTATTCTCGAACTGTCACTTTACACACACGTTCTGGGGAAATTCAAGTTCTGGGCCCAAATCATGTTCTGGGCAAAATCCCAAATACTCTCTGAATCCTGTGAGAACTCAACGGGAACTCAAGGAGCGGGCGCGCCTGAGGCAGCAGGATACGCCCTATTCCCAGCAGGATACACCCTAAACCTGGATCCGCTCTGGTCCTTGAGCAAGGTCACCTTACATGCAATGTCACTGCAAATGACCTGGGTCAATATGGAGAGTCCTTCCTCTAAGCAACATTGGGTAGGCTGACAAAGAAATTGCCATGTGTCATTCCTACTTGGCAATGGCTCTCAGCAATCTTCACCAGGCCACTGGAGATCAGTAAAGAGGTGGTGAGACCACTGTGCTTTTTAAGAAATATTGGGGTTTCTGCCAACCCATGATCACAAAGAATAAATTCTGAAATTCTTTTTTTAGCAAAAATGATTCCTTTCTATAGGTTCAACCCTGCTTCCTGTCCATTCTCCCCTACAGTTGATCACATTTATGAGAAACCTCACATTTATGAGGTTTCTGGTTAGCCAAGCCTTCTGGAGTCACAGAACAAGTGTGTGCAACTAACCAGCCCATGTGCACGACCGACTCATGACTTTGGCCCAGGTGATGTTAAACAGCCGCCCGTGTGGGACATACTATGTAGTTTACTGTAGACAGGAGGGAGTGGCATAAGCAACCTGTTAGAACTGAAGGGCACATGGCCCAGGCCGGGCTTTGTGGGCAGGATGTGTGCAGGGGGCCCGGGCAGCTGCTCTGTGCCAGCACAAGTGGGACAGCTGCATTGAATGGGCCAAAGAGCCACCTCAAAGGCACACTGTGCCCAACTTCAAACACAAGGCCTTGCTGCGGACAGCTGAGAAACAGCAGCAGCAGCGGCAGCGGCAGTGGCAACAATCGGACGCCTGAGTCTGGCCTTGGCTGGGAGGGGTGGAATGACTCCCCATTGTGCAGAGCCGGCCAGCAGGCAGAGTTGCACAAAGCTCATTACAGCAGCTGCAGCCGCCAGCCAAAAGGTATTTTTACATGTGAATCGTTTGGACTGGGGGCTTCTGGTCACAAAAGCATTTTCTTAGCTCAGTCAGAGTATGGGACAGTTCTAAATTCCCATTGATCCATCGTATCTGTAACGAATTTTGCTGTGTGCTTCTTCTGCCTGACTCCCTTACAATGCTTTCCAAATCTGTACCATCATGTTTTACTGTTACTGCCCACTGATAAGACTCCAGCTATGCAGTTGTCAATCTAAGTAAAGAGCCTGCTAACATCTCCCAAAGTGCTCCCATTGGGTAACTCTGTTGAATTTCATTTTTCTTCATTCTTGCATCTTTCCCCCAAGTCAGTCTCCAGGAAGGTCATGCTAGGTAGATCCATGCTTACTGCTCCTTCTGTTTTATAGTGAGTAGTGGAATTTTGTAGGAATAAGGCACACACCTGCTCCATCACTCAGAACTTTATTAGTTAGAAGTGGGTATCCACCCTGCATCTTGATTATTGCCATATTATGTAGATTAACCCTCAACACCATATTCCCCGCGCTGAACTGATTGATGTTGTTGCGGGGCTCACTATGAATTCTAAAGCCAGTGGGACAACTTCTCTCACTCCTTCAATCTGTGTTCTTCCTTGGTGCCATCTCTCAGGGTTCTGACAACAACTATAATTTGGGACATGCTTTTCAGATTGAATAATATTTTTTTCTATATTATTTTAATCTTGTTTGACGAAGCTGATGACCTTGAGCAGCTCCAGGGCAGTGACTCCCAAGTTTAGGAGGGTCATCCAGAGTGAACTTTCAGAGAAAATTAGTCAGCTTCTTTATGTACCCAATGTGATCACCAAGAGTGAATGTTTAGGATATGCTAATACACAAGTTGCTTAGTGGTATTTAAAAAACAAAACAAAACATTTTTTTTTAAATAATGCCAGCTCTAGATGTTTGGAAGGAAAAAAAAAGTTTTCAACTTCTCTGCAAAGGACTGGGTAAAAAAAAAATGTCTGGGCAAGAGGCATTTAGTGCTACATATAAACTTTCTAATATTATTCCATGAGTTTCTTTATTCATTTTTTGTCACTGTCATTCTCATTGCTGTGCTTTTTCTCTTTTAAAACTGATTTTTTGGTCCTTCATGCTGCCTTTATTTTACCCTCCCACTTCCTCCTTTCTCCTCCCTAGGCCTCTAAGCTGTACTATGTATATTATACCATGAAACATTCTGAAAGTTTCTGGAGCTTTCTATGCTGGTGCCAAGGTCACTCTCAGGAGGCCCAGATATCATTTTGCAAACAGGAATTTGATGGTCTATTGTTAGAATTCAGAGACACAAAACACACTTGTGCTCTGGTTGCTTTCTTACTTGCTTTTTAAACACTGTAGTAAGCTATACGTAATGTTTTAGCCATATTTAAGTGAAAAATTGAATGGCATTAAGTACATCCATAATGTTGTACAGCCATACTTTCAATATCCAGAACTTTTAAATTATTATAAACAGAAATTGTGTTTTTGTGTTTTACTTTTTGGTATTATGGTGCTGGGGTGGAATCCAGTGCCTCTCTCATGCTAGGTGAGTACACTTCCACCGAATTTACATCTCCAGCCCTAAATAGAAATTCTGTAATCATTAAACAATTACCCCCTGCTCACAGCCCTTGATAATCTCTGTTCTTTCTCTTTGAATTTGCCTATTCTAGATGTCTCATATAAGTAGTTATACAATATTTGTCCTTCTGTGCCTGGCTTATTTCTCTTAGCATAATGTTTTCAAAGTGCATCCATATTATAGCATATGACAGAATTTTCTTCCTTTTTATGGTTATGTACCACATTTTGTTAACCCATTCAACTGTTGATGGACAAGACAGCCATCTTTTGGCTATTGTGAATAATGCTGCCATATCTGGCTGATTTTTGAGGATAAATAAACAGTTTAGATGTAACTGAGAATAAGAATATCTGATTAGGACACTGAGGATTTCCTGAGAAACTTTTAACTTAAAGTATTCAGAATCATTGAGTATATACAAGTACCTATTAACTCAAGTATGTATTGCCTTAAATTTCAAAATCTAGTTAAAAATAGAGAATATCAGAGAATTTATATCAAGAATTATCATAACCTCACAATCTCATGCCTTCTAGATGGACCTAATATGGTAACAAGTAATATCCAGACATTAGACAGAGACCCAGAGTGTTTTACATATCAGCAGATAGGAGGGAACCTTTGTTTTCATACAAATCTTTAATTTTTTTGCATGAATTACAATTTGCCGTGCTGTACCCTCAATTTTGCATTCTGTGATAGATCTAATAGTGCATCAGAAATAAAACTATATTCATCTTTTAAATTACAGGTGTCAAAGATAATCACATTTACCAATAGAAGTGATCCCTTTTCCAGTTAAGAGTCATCAGATTGTCTTCAAGCCCCATCGTGTCTCCAATCTGTTTGAATTACTTTTCTCAGTTTAGGGATTTTCTTCTCTAAAGCCACATCAGTTTCTATTGGCAAGAAATTTATAGGTAACGTTGTTCACTACCTACCTTCTTTGTCTCTCCTCTCCCTCTCCTTCCATCTCTCCTGGTCCCCCTCCCTTCTTCAGATCTGTACCCCTAGCAAATGGGAAGCCCTGCCAGATTCTCTTACTTACCACTTGACCAAGAGCTGTAGACACATCTGAGGTGCATTCAAAGTCAGAATTGTCTTCTGGGGCACTATTTCCTGGGCTCTAGTCAAGGATAAATTTCCCTTAGGAAGAAAATGGAGAATTTTCCTAGCAGATTTTCCTATAATTTCTCAGGTCTTTGAATACAAGGCTCTATTATATGCAGCAAAATGTTTGCTATGCATAAGGTACATGGTTGCTGAGTGTGGCGATATATGGTGGTGGGCTAGGTATAGGCTTTACCTGTCAGTCTAGGAAGCTGAGAAAGAATGGTACACATCTCTGTCCCTGGTGGTACCACCCTGGCATGATGCTATGAATCCTTAGGCTGTGGAATTAGCTGAAAGCCAGGTAGGCAAGGCTTAAAGATGAACAAGGCCAGAGATATCCAGAATAAACGTCTTATTCTAAATCTGCATGTTTTTGGATGTCACAACTCCAGTCAAAACTCAGGGTAAGAAGGCACCTGTTTCTTACCTTTGTCCAATTGCGGGGTTGACTCTACCCTGTGTCATATAGTTATATGCTAATAGATCACACCTTTGAATGCTGGGGTGTTCCAGGCACTAGTTTACATCACACCACAATAATTCCATGGGGAAGTTATATTCTTTTCATACCCGGTTTCGCTGATGAGGCAACTGAAGCTTGACAAGATTGGCATATCTGTGGTGACCCAGCTCACGAAGGGCAAAGGTGAAATCCAAGCTAGATTTGTCTGACTCTTCCAGCTGAGGTGCTTTACCGTGGTTGGGTCATTGTCTAAATATTACAGCTTAAAAACCACAGTGTCCTAGATACTGTGAGGTGTTCATCAGATGCAATCCTGTGCCTTTCCCTGCTGCCTGACCCCCTCATGTAGGTGTCCCCCAAGTCCTCATAAAATAATCAACCTTCTAAAGTAGACTCTTGTTAGTTGGTTTTACATCAACACATGACTGGCCTCAGTTCCTGTCAGGTGGGTTCTGTCTTTGTGAGTTTTCTTGGTCCTGAGGACTTCCTGTGGCTGTGTCAGCCCTGACATAATGCCTGCTATGTTGCTGTGTGAGGATCCTCCTCCAGAACTGTGAAGAAGTACTCCCTGTGTCTGCCCTTGCTCCCTCCATACCTAGCACATTACATTTCTTGAACAAATGAATCCTTCATTCTAGAAGCCACCTAAAAGGCATCAGGCAAAACCAAACCAAACCAAAACAAAAAACCCACTGCCCTCCCAAAAAAGATGTCTAGTAGAACTCACTTGGGATGAGAGAAACCATATTTTTTTCTATTTATTTATTTTAATTGTACAAATTTGTGCAGAATAGTGTCATAATTTAATATATGTATAGTATAATTATCAAGTCAGGGTAATTAACATTGATTGCTCTCCTCAAACTTTGTTTTTGTGGTTCTAGGGATTGCACACAGGGCCCTGCACATGCTAAGCACATTGTCTAGCCCTAGCCTCAAACTTTTAAAAAAAATTGTTTAATTAACACATAATAGTGCTTATGTACAGTAGAGTATGATATTTCAATACTTATATACAAATGTACTGATTAAATCAAGGTAATTAACATTTTCATCTCTTTAACATGACTGTTCAGAGTCTTTGAGCTCCTCTCCTAGTGATTCATAAAATATATAGTAGGTTATTGTAACCTAGAGTCACCCTACTATGCTGTAGAACTTATCGCTTCTATCTAACCCTGGGTGAGTACCATTATCCAACAACATAGAGTAGAAACAAATGTGTAAACTTGACCCCAAAGTTCTTTTCCTTGGCTTGCCCCTGACACTGTGCTGACTTTTGAGAGGCCAAAACAGGCTGCTTTCCTCTCACCACTCAGTTTCTCTGCAGCATATCTACTTGGGCTGTAGAGTTGAAAAGCTAGTAGAAGGACCTAATACCCATGAAAGCCTCACCAAGCTCTTCAATCACTGAGTGTTCTTAACTGTACAGTTATGGAAAGATGGGCACAAACCAGTCTTGATGCTCACGTGCTGGAACATAGGTTGTGGAAGTAGGTTGTGCATGTGTGGATGTGTGTGCCCTTGTGTGCACGTGTATATGCATTACCAACTCGAGGACAATGAAGTTATTATTGTCTGATATTTGCATTCCACATAGGAAAGCAAGTGATTTTGTCTTTCCTTAGAGTTGAGAAAGCAACTCACTCTGGGGTTAAGTGCAGGTCTTTGACCTACAGCTTTGTGGGTGGCCTGAGTGGGGATTGTGACCCAAGGTTTGCCAGAAGAAAGGGGAATAAATAAGAAAGAAGGTAGAGAGGCTTGTGCTGAACTTAAGCTTGAGGCCCTTCAAAAAGAGGCCTCTGAAGCATATTTCTTCCTCGGTTAATTAAGCATGGACAGGGAATTTATGGGGCAATGTGTGGAAACCAAGCAGCCATTTTCCATTTTTTCTTACCTATGGCCATGGCACAAGAATGTGGTGGGAGCAGGGATGTCCATAAATACTCTGGCTCCGCTTTAACAGAGACAATTCCTTTCACAATCACAGCTTTAGCATGTGCTAAAAATGACAATGCCATCCAGTGTCAATAGTTCCAGGGAGACCCTTCATTCCTAGTTACAGCAATAAAACCGCTGGTGGGTGGTCTCTGCTACTGGTTGTCTTCATTATCATTTCATTGTGCTTATGTGAGGCCCAGTGCACTTTGGAACTCTCAGGCATTTTAAAAGCCTTTCATGCGTTGGAGTGGCTTGACATTCATATTTATATATCTTGCTTGCATGGAAGCAGAATCTCTATTCTTGGGATCCTCATCCTTTGTGTATTCAAGGTCACACCCCATTTAAGTGGGAATTGTAATATACCCTGAGAACATCAAGCCATCATAACTCAGCTCTGCAGTCCAGATTCCTCTTGGGTGCTTAAAACTCTGACTCAAAGCTTTAGTTCAAAGTCAAAGTGAAACCTGGAGAAAACTAGTTCAATTAATAAGACAATCAGAATTTACCTTAAAATCTTCAAAATATTTCTTCTGGAAACTTAGAAAGTTTTGTTGTGTTTGAAACATACCCCTTCCATGTTGCATTTAAAAGCAAAGGAGGGCATATGTGACTCAGAAATCTGGGGCAGCACACCCCACTCCTTTTCCTTCAGTCTCTTTACATAGAGTGGATCATGATTCTGCTCGATCTATTAATGAAGTATCTTTTAATCCCACACCTTTACCCCCAACCTAAACCTCTGGGCTTGCTCTTCTTCATTCTGTCCTCTATAGAGCCAGAATAAATTTTCTATAATATAAGCCTAATCATACCAGGTACCCTGTGGCCTAGAGAGTAAATGACAGCATTCTTAGCATAGCCTAGAAGAATCTCCATTGCTGGGTGTCTGCTGACCTCCACTTCCTCTAGGTGCCCACACCCACACTTCCCCATAGCATTTCCTTGGAGCTCTCTAAGGCTGAATTAGATGCTCTCCCTTCCTGCCCCATCCCCACATGTTCTACATACCTTGCTGCCACATGGCCTATGGGATTGTTATTGTTGATCTATGAATCTGTTTCCCATTGACCATGGGCTCCTTGAGAGCAGGGAATCCTTTCTTTCTCTGGGTCCCCAGATATTCCACAAAGCTGAGCATGGGCCAGTTGTTGTTCAACAAGTACCACATAAGTACTGCTAAGTCACGCTTTAAATAATCTTTCAAGGTGATAGTGCATATCAAGAGTCTGTACCCAGTCCTTGGAATTGTATGAGGATCAACTGAAGTTCTAACCAGATGGAACTGCTAGACAGCTGTGAGGTGAGGCAGGGGACATGTTGCTGCTTCTAATCAACGATGGCTTGTCAGACCACTGTTTGCCAGAGCACGGTTGGTTTGTTTGCTTGCTTTTATAGTTAGTTTGCCGTGTCTCTCATAAGGAGATGAGCAGTGGCATAAGAATCTTTCCCTCCTCCAAGGTCACTGATGATTCCCTTGAGAATTTTGTACCAAACAGCAGAATGAGTCACAAGGAGCACCCCCCCACACACACACAGGCAAGGGAATACTTGGGGTTTAACCCACCCTCTCCCCATCATTTGGAGAGGTCTTTTAATAAGTTTTACTTTGGGAAAAATGAAAAGGTGTTCTTTTCCAGTTGTCTGACAATAAGCTTGAGATTCAGTTTGTTGAAAGATTCTGATAAAAGGGATCAGAATGAATGGAGCTCTCCTCAAGCCCAGGAAGGTGATTTCCTGGGATCTTCTTCATACTTCCAGGTAAAGACATGCTGGTGCCGGGCAGCCTTTCCCCAATCTTTTGATGGCCTTTGCTTAAGCATCACATGGATGTTTGCAAGATTATTCAAGTGATTTCCCATACTTTATTTCAAGCATTTACTGTAGGTGGCTTCAAGAATTTTAAGTAGCATGTACTACAGACCACCTGCCTCCATGCAACATATCCAGCGCTGGTTTTATATTCTAACAAGATGGGATAAGGCACTGTTCTTGAATGGCTGCCAACTCTGGGCTCTGGGCTCTGGATACATCGGAAATGCCTCGCAGAGGCCCTCCTCATACTGTCTAGATTCTCCGATTTTTCTGAGTGTGGCCCTCAGACCTGTTCCTCTCCCACAGATGGGTTCCCTGAAGACCTTTCCTAAGACAATTTTTGTAGGATTTAATAATGGAGCATGAAAAAAATCTGAAAACTTTTTAAAGGCCAAGTGTATAGATTGCTAAATCTCTTCTAAAATCCGATTGTCCTCCTTCTCCAGTGTTGTAAGCAAGCTCTGACTCACTTCCCCTCCTAGATAGGATTTCCTCCCCCTATACTCCTAGTGCATGGGATTCTTTGAATGCCTTTGTCGTTATTGCCCTTTCTTCAGTTTGATTCTCTGAATATTCTTAGGCCTTGTTGAAGGTAGGACATCATCTTTATAGCTTCTGGCATCACCTAGAATGGCCTCTCCCCTGGACTGGTCCTTGGGGATCAGTTGCCCAGCACTTTACATGAGGTGTCCCAGGGCAATGGTCAAAGTTGTCCGGGTTGTCACATGCTTCAGGGAGCCTCATGTTAGAGCACATGCTCCTCAGTCCTTACTCCCACATCCCAGGCAGGCAGGTGGGAGCAACCCAAAAACCAGGGAGGACAATCCATAACATCTAGCGTCTCTCCAAACAAAAACTGCACTTTGGAAAGTAAGCCAAGTTTATACCCATCTTTATCATGTACTTTAAGTGTTCTCACCTGATTGATGCTCAGTGAAACTTGTGACCCTACTAAAGCCTCTCAAAGAGCTAGTCACTACTCTACAGACACCTGTTCTGAAAAATTAATGAAACACAAAAGACATCAATTATGCATGTATAGATGTGTTTCTTAATATTTACCCTGAGAAGTGCTGCTGGTATTTTTTTTCACATTTCCACGAGTGCTGATGATAATGATTCCATTAAAGAGGTACATTCATTTTACTAAATCATTTTCCTAAGTATTTTTCTGTGGCTGATGAAACATAATCCTAGCTTTGAGTCCATAGGATAGTATAATCTTACATTCTAACAAAGGGAGTTAAGAAACTAATGTTAAAAAACAAACAAACAAACAAAAAAAAAAACAGACAGCCAGATGTGATGGATTCAGGTTCTTCTAAGCACCCTAGAAGAGGAAATAGGAGGGAGAAGCTGTGGCGTGGGGTGGGGGTAGGGTGGTGCTCTTGAGTGAGAAATAGAGGAGGGTGTCTCTGAGGAGGTGCTGTGTGAGCTGAGGCCTGAAGGAGAGAGAGGAGGCACCCACAGCTCCAAGGGAGGAGTGCTCTGAACTGTCTGGGAGACAGATGCAGTGGTCTAAAGATGAGCATGTGGTTGAAAGGACAGTAAGAATAGAGTATGGAGAGCAATAGGAAGATGGTCCTGGGGGAGGTTAGAGGGGAAAGCAGGATCCAGATGATGTGGCCATTTTGAATTTTAAGTATAATTAAAAGACAGCAGAGAGCTTTAGACTGGAGAGTGACCTAATCTGATTTATGCTTCAGGAAAATTTCTCCATCTGCTCCCTGTAAGATGGACAATAGGAGGCATGGGGGAGGAGGGGAAAACAAATACAAGCAACAGATCATAGGAGAAATGATGGGGTTGGGGACTTAAAATGGTGGGATGTTCAGTTTGGGAATATATTTTGAAAATGTCAACAAGACTTACTTGTGGATTGGTTGTAGAGTTCAAGGGAAGGAGAAGAAGCAATAATGACTCCAAGGTTTTTAGTCTGAGTAATTGGGTGGATGGTGATGACATACACAAGGGGGAAAGAAAGCTCAGTTGTGTTAGGAAGGAAAAAAAAAATCAAATGTTCAGTGTTGACACTGTTGATTGTGAGGAGCCTGTTAGTCATTTGAATGAGGATGGTGAGTAGGCAGTTAAATATCCGAATCTAGTGCTCAAAGGAATGTCAGGGATGGATAAATGAATGTGATGTTCAATAACATAAAAATGTTTTTAGATTTATGAACTGAGTGAGATCATCTTGGGAAAATATAGAAGTTGTAGGGTTAGAGAGAAGAGTAAAAGCAATCAGAAGAGTGTAACTTGGAGTTAGGGAGTCATAGAAGTCTAGGGATGAAGGATTTCTAGAATAAGGGGCAGTAACCCCACCTAGTGCTGCTGAGGGTTCTCATAGGAGAAGAGAGGAGGATTGGCACTTGGCTTTGGCATTGGTAGTAGGATCAAAGCCATTTTGGTGCAATGAAGGGAACAAAGGCTTGATTGGACCTGTTTTAGGAGAAGCTAAAGGGTGGCGAAGTGGAATGAGTAATAACCATCATCTCAAAGTTGTTTTTTTTTTTTTTTTTAATGATGGGAGGAACACAAAGGAGCTGGATTTGGATGGAGAAGATAAATCAAGAGACTTTGGGCTGGGGATGTGGCTCAAGCGGTAGCGCGCTCGCCTGGCATGCGTGGGGCGCTGATTTCGATCCTCAGCACCACATAAAAATAAAATAAAGATGTTGTGTCCACCGAAAAATAAAAAATAAATATTAAAAAATTCTCTCTCTCTCTCTTTAAAAAAAGAAAGAGACTTTGACATGGGTGTTATTGATGCATGCTTATTGGCTGATGGAAATGAATATAGAGAGAAATCAGGGAAGAGCGAGATAGAAGAGAAGAGATAACTGTAGGAGTAAAGTGGTTGAGAAGAGCACAGGGGATGAGCTTTCTGATCATACGTGGAGCAGGCCTAGGAAAGCAGTAGGTATGCTTCTATTCAAAAGGAGGCAAAGGGATTTCAGTGCAGTGACCTTCAGGTCTCCAGTCCCAACAAGAAATAAGTGGATAGGTAGTTTGAACAGGTATTGGGGTTTTTAAAAGCATGTATGATGGAAAAACAAAAGCATGGCAATTGAGGACATTTGCCAAAGAAGTCTATAATGCTGAACCAGGAATCTAAACTAAGAAAAGAAGACAGAATATGTAGGTGGGAGGAATAGGGTAGCAAGGGTGGTGACAATAATGAATTGTGAAGAAATGGGGGTGCAAATGGATAGTGAGCCATGTTAGAGTCACAGAACTATTGGAAGGGGGATAATAGAAAATTAACAGCAAAGATAGATGGTGGCCAGAGTGAGATGGTTAATTGAGACCCCAGTCAGTTGTACCCTTGTGAATGAACATCTTGGGTGTGGCTATGGGAGGGTGTAAATGATCTCCACCAAAAAAAAAAAAAAAAAAAAAAAGATCTTTTGAGTGAAAAGATCAAGGAACTAAGAGGCCAGGATGTGAGCTGGATCCCAGATGTAGAGGATGAAGTGAAGTGCCAAAGTCATCCCTGAGTGACTGAGGAAAATTGGGGTCAGTAGGTTCAAGAAAAGAGGAGAAGCAATGTGTAGTGAAGCAGTTTGATCATAGTTGCTTCAAAGGAGGGTTTTTGAAGAAGGAAGGAGGAATTGGCAAAGGGAACCCTCTAGGTTGTGTGGTATATCAGATGTGGACTGAAAACAGAGAGAGCTATTGGGGAAGCAGGGTCCTTGGAACACACTGAGGACTACGTGAGAGCAGAAGTTGATGGGGGCCCAAGAAGAGGTTAAACAAGTCTCTTAAAACTGTTGCGGGGATGGGGGGACCTGGGACATACTCCGACCTTTTGTTCCAGTCTCATTAGGTTTGTTTGTTGGGGGATGCAAACCTTCACGACATTCCATAGACTCCATCTTATTTGTGTTCCATGAGTCCTGGAACTAGAGATCAACAACGTCCATCCCCTTGACACACCAAAGAGATGGACTATCAAGAGATCGAATGTAAACTGTGTGAACTGTGCCACAAGACTGCCTACAAAATAGTATAATGTGAACTTCTCATGTCTAAATGAGGAACCTTGAGGTCACTGGGCCTGGATCCTAATGTCTGAGATAATAAGGATGTGAAACTAGCTACATTCCAATAATAAGTTGTGATGACGATTCCATAACATCTTAAACTGACATCACATTTTCTACTGACAGAAACCAAGTGGCAGGATTTTGAGGAAGTATATACACAGAAGTTTTAGTCTAAAAAGGAAAATATTTTCCCCTATGATATTAGTTAAAAAAAAATGGGCTCAAGTGAAAGTGATTCCAATACCATGATTGACTACATGTTCACAATTGGTTCTGTTTTCCTAATTAAACTGATGGATGCATTCAGTAAACTTCCTGTCAATTCAGTCAAATATTTGATGTGAGATCGAGAAAAAGTCTCATTATTTGACTGAAAGGATTTGGTCATTTGAGTCCAAATGCACATGCTGTCTTGGTGGAGGCATTTGCTTGCTCAATAGGAATTGAACGCACTAGTTTACATTTATTAGATTAGACCTGTTTAGATGAATTTGATTTTGCTTAGTATCAGTTTACTAGAACAAACTTCTGCTCTCATAGAAAGTGATTGGATACCAGAACAGGGAACCAATATAAAATCAGTGGACACTTGATGTTCATAACGATTTTAAAAAAGAAAACCTGGCAACAGTAACTATGTAGGGGATGATCTGAGAGCTGTGCTCTTGGGCACAAGGCTGCCAAATATATGAGCTCAACTAACAGCACCAACAATGCCTTGCCTCTTCCCCCGAGGTCAGTCACTAGCTAGTGATTCTGTATTACAGCCCTTTTATGTTTTTTAAACACATGAGTAAAAATAAACCAGAGTAACTATCCATATTTACCGACCCTTTCCTACTTTGGGGTGTATTGAAACTGAATTTTCTCAATACCTCAATAGCTCCTATAACTGGATGACTTTGGGGACCTAACGAAATGTGAAATAGATCACCTGATAAATTCAGGGGGAGAAACTCCCTTTTCTATACCCCATGAATCTACTTCAAACATAAGGGTTTCAAGAGCCATTGGAATTCAGGGGTGAAGGAGAAGCCTGTGTGAGCTCTTCTAAGAAAACTCAGCTTTTCTGGATTAGAAACAGAACTGCACTTACTATCCTTAAATTGCACAAAAAGGTATTTTAAGCCTCAATGACCTGAGATTGTTATCTGAGTTCCTTCTGTTTTCTGAGAGCAATCTGCCATGCTAGTTTTTTGGGTTTTTTTAAATCCCAAATAGAACTTTGTGAAAGCACTTGGTTCATTTTATTGACATGTATGACTTTGATATCTGAATGTATCACTTTAAACTGCATCTCTTTCTTATCCAAAGGTGTGCAGAAAAAATAATGGTTTTCTTCTCAGCTTTGGTTTCGTAGCATAAGGAGGCAGCATGCCTATCTGGATTAGACATACACAGGTTAGAACCTTGTTAAATGGGGAGATCATTCCTAATTCATAGCTGTGTGCGTGTGTGTGTGTGTGACCCAAGATAAAGCATGCTCAGTCCCTAACACACAGTAAGTCCTCAATACATGCAAAAAATCATTAAAATTAATACCTGATAGCATCTCTTGCACTATTGTAATAACCTTTTAACTGATTCACTTGTTCTGTTTTTATTCTTCTACAGAGTGGCCAAAGTGACTTTTTTCTTGGGGGGAGGTGTTACTGGGGATTGAATTTAGAGGCGCTCAACCACTGAGTCACATCCAGCCCTATTTTGTATTTTATTTAGAGACAGGGTCTTATTGAGTTGCTTAGTACCTTACTTTTGCTAAGGCTAGCTTTGAACTTGCAATTCTCCTGCTTCAGCCTCCCAAGCTGCTGGGATTACAAACATGTGCCACCACGCCCAGCCCAAAGTGACATTTTTAACCCATAAATTCATCATGTTGTTCATCATCACCAATGCTTTCCCATTGCCCTGAGAATAACTCCAAGCCTTTTACCATGACACACAAGGACATGGCACTGTGTAAATAATCCCCTCCCCACTCTAACAGGACCCTTACTCTGTGCCTCCTGTGTGCCAAGATTCATCCCCCAAAGATACATTTGCCTTGTTATTTCCTCTCCCAGGAACACTGTCCTCCAGGTCATAGCTGGCTCCTTTTTATCCCTTAGATCTAATGTCACTTTGTTAAGTAATTCTCCCCAATCAAACTATCCCCCTCATTTTACTGAAGTACAATCAACAAATTAAAAATTGTATCTATTCAAGTGGTACAATGCAATATTTTGATATACATTGTGAAATGATTGCTACAATCAAGCTAATCAACATATCCATCACCTTACATGGTTACCTTGTGTGTATATCTGTGTGTGCAAAACTTTTTAAGATCTATTCTTTTAGCAAGTTTAAAGTATGCATACATTATTGTTAATTATAATCTCCATGTTGTATACTAGATCTCTAGAACTTATTCTTTGTGTGTGTGTGTGTGTTTTGCTGGAGATTGAACCCAGAGCCTTGTGCATGCAAGGCAAGCACTCTACCAACTGAGCTCTATCCCCAGCCCCAGAACTTATTCATCCTATACTGTAAGTTTATATCTCTTCATATTTCTTCTACCCCTAGCTCCTGGTAACTACCCTTTTACTTCCTGTTTCTATAAGTTCAACATTTTTAGTTTCTATATATAAGTGAGATCATGCCATATTTGTTTTCCTGTGTCTAGCTTATTTCACGTAGCCTAATGTCTTCCAGATTTACCCATGTTGCTCCCAAATGGCAGAATCTCTTTTTTTAAGGCTGAATAATATTCATCACAATGTATGTATATGTGTGTATGTGTGTGTGTGTGTGTGTATATATATATATATATATATATAATTTTGGGTGTGTGTGTCTGTGTCTGTGTGTGTATATACTTTCTTTATTCATTCATCTGCTGATGGACACCTAAGCTGTTTTCATATCTGTGAATAGGCTATAATGAACATGGGAATGCAGCTATTGTTTTAGATGGTGATTTTATTTCCTTTGGATATTTACCCAGAAGTGAGACCAATCAATGTTAAATAGCTCTTCTCCTACCCCACAAGTTCTCTACACAAAATTATCCTTTTATTCTCCTAATAGCACCATCACTCTCCAAAAGTATTTTGTTAATTGATTTGATAATTGATTTGTTAATTGATTTGATTCATTTCCTACCTTCCCCTAGTAGAAAGTAAACTCTTGGAGAGCAGGATTTTGTGTGTAGTAAATAATGGTTATTCAATAACTTGCTGCCAACAAATGGGTCAATGAGAGTGAATGAACTCAAGAAATACAAAATTCTGATAATAGTCCTCAGGAAGAAAATAAAATGTATTTTAATTAAAGTACAGGTATGAATGGATAGGCAGAGCTTGGAGTTTTTTAGTGAAGCGGAGGGCTAAATAATTTCTATGGTGGTAGGATTTCATAATTCTAAGAAAATTGGAACGCTTTTCCCTAGAGACCAGGGAACACTAATAGAAGTGATCTGGCTTTGATGTGTGTGCTTAGTTCAGATTAAATTAAGACTTAGTGTTCACCCTTCTTTCTTGCCATGGCTCATTTGGACTATAATATGGTACAGAAGAGAAGGTGGGAGGTCCTCCCTCATTCATCTCCATTCCCTCAGGGTCTGATTCCATTGAAAAGACAAAAGAAATTGGAGGTTTTCTGATCTGAGGAAGTCTGAGCTCTCCTGTGTTTCTCTCTTTCCAGGTAACCACACAGCCTCATCCCGGGGAAGGGAGAGATGGCAACATGTAATTGGCCTCCACCCAAGCTCCTTAGAATAGCAGAAGTTCATGGGAAGAAGCATGCACATGTGTAGACCCATCTTCAGACGACCCTGTCTCCTACCCAAATACACACTGACCTCTGCCTCTTCAAAGGCAAAATTTGATCCATTAATGTTCTCCTGTGTTGGTTTCATAAAACATTTGGATGGGCCCTTCTTCACAAATGAATAAAAATGAGTAAAGTCCTCAGAATCAAAGGAAAGCCAGGACTGGCTTCCAGAAGCACGAGGCAACCCAGAGAGTCCATCTGCAGCCAAACCATGCAACAGACCCAGACACAGCTTAGAGGCTGGCAGCAAGTCTGCCTACAGGAGCTGCCAAGGAGCCAGATGCTGTTGCTTCCAAAGCTTGGCATCAGGGCCCCTGATTGCCATCCAACAAAGAGGAAAAATAGGAATGATATAATGTGGTGGGATAAAACACATCCCACCTCAACCTTTTTTATTACTCACTGAAAAAAAATATGGAAGATATTTATGGGAAAGTACCAATGTTTTTGGAAATATTGTACATACATTAGCTACAACACCATTTTTGCCAAATGGGAAATATATTTAAATTATGCAGTCTGCGTCTGTCTAAAAATAAATTGTCATCTTTTCTGATCAATGTATATGTCCAGGATATGGAAATGACTCTGCTAATTGAGGATGCTGTCAACCAGTGCACTTGTAAGTTACCAAGAAGTAAAGTTGTGAAGAAGTCTGTCTGTGTATGTGCATAAAATAGCAATTAATGTTGTTGTCATATAAAGTGAGTATAAGAAAGATTGGGCTTTGAAAAAGAAGAACTATCCAATGAAGGTGGAGTGTTGAATTTCATGGTTATATAAAGTATTAGGAGTTATGTTAGGTTGGATGAGATAAGATGTTTATGAAAAAGTAGAATATGGAATGTGATGAAGGGTGGTGTTTGCCAAGGCTCCAGGGTAGTATTAATAACCCACTATATATGACAAAGTACTGTGCAAAGTACTTTGGGTATTGAAAATTCATTGTCATGTCTCCTCATCTGGGTTTGAAATTAGCAAATGAATGTCACTTTTGATAATACTGGTGAGATTTCTATTGTTTTGAGAGTGACTCAGAATTCTACATCTAAAAATTAGAAAAATAAGACTGGTTAAGAGGTTGTACCTTCTTTGTTGGGTGAGATGGGGGGCATACAGAGACCAACGTGCTTTCACTTTTCCCTGGATTTACACTCACCTGAAAGTCCGCCCTCAAAATCTCTGCAGGCTTCGGCAGCACAACAAGAGTTGATTCCAGGAGGCTTAGCTAAAATGCATATTGCTTCAGCACATTATCACAGGCAAATTTGTCATCTCAGCTCGTTGACAGGCATTTGAAAATAGGGGACAATCTGTGAGTGAGCAAGGAGACTGCGAGGGCATCAGGTAAGACGAGCCTGGAGCCCAAAATGGCAGTAAGGGGGTGAGGGGACACTGTTCTGATCAAGGTGGACCCCGGGAAAAAAAATTCAGCCTCCTCACTGCTTTGCCAGGCTGGAACACTATTGCATTTTCTGTCTCAAAACTGAGAATCTAGGACAAAAAATCTAAAAAAAAAAAAAAAAAAAAAAAAAAAAAAAGTTTGGTCTAAAACACAGTGGCTGCTTAAGTTACCCATTTAAATGTGAATAATTGCAACTCGAATATTATTTCTTAACCCGGGATCCTTAGGTTCCTCCCATGAATGAAAAAGGCAATCAATTTGAATAGAACACAAAGATCATTCCAAAGAGGAATGATAGATTCTCAATTTTAAAATGTTTTAAAAATGTTTTGTTCTTCATATAGCTCCCAACATTTCACAGAAAGGAATAGGCTCCAAAAACATATAGTGTTTTCATGTAGGACCTCCCAAAGATCTTTGTAGGTCCCTGGACCCTGTTTTAGAGAAACTGATTACATGAAAGGTCAAGTTGGAAAGGTCTGGGTTTGATCCCCTGCCCTGCTTTGGGACAAGTGTGTATTCACACAGACAAAAACACTTATCTACAAAAATACAACACACACATACACACTCGCTCGTGTGCTCGTGCGTGCGCATGCACATGGGCTGGAGATGTGGCTCAGTAGTAGAGCACTTGCTTAGCATGCGCAAAGTCCTAGTTTTGATCCAAGGCACAGGAACACACACACACACACACACACACACACAGTATTCAAATAAAGACCCAGAAAATTTTTCGCAGAATCCTTTGTTTTCAGATCTTGAGAATATTTTTTTTTTCCTTTTTTCTCTTAGCATCTCTGAGGATTGCTGGGATGAGACTAGTCTGTTCTGATCTCTTAGTGTATTATTTATATTAAAGGGATAACAGGTAAGAAAAAAATGAGGATTTTTTTTTTATAATCAACAATTTGACCTTCTCATTTTTTGTACCACTTCACGTTGGTCCTTCCAAGAAGTGGTAGTTTTCTTATCATAACACCAGCAAAACCAACCAGGTTTACAAAAAATTATATTTTCAGGACATTTCCAAATTGGAGTAAGAGGTAAGGTCTAGCTCAGGTTAAAAATGTTATGATATAAACACAAATTCATCACTGTTGCAGTCATACATTCCAAAGTGTCAGGCAAGGATCATGATTTGTGTCACTGCAGAGAATGATAAATCACCATTGAAGACAGAAGGACCGGAATCACCGCCACCGTATAATAGATCATGATGCACCCGGTCTTTTCCAGACATTATTTACAGTTATCAGAAGTTGAGGACGGCAAAGCACACATGGATATTAATCTTTGCTCTTCCAGGGCTCGGCAGACTCAGGGTTCCTGTCTCTCCGGATCATCCCATAATTTCCAGCAATGTGATAAGCTCTAGTTATGTGCAGTCTGTCCAAAAGGGATCAAATATAAATATTTCCAAAAAGAAAGTGTTTCAAACCCCATCAATCAAAGCCTTTGAGAACTCTCTTACTGTAGCATTCTGGAAAGGATCGCTATGTGAGAATTTGTTCCAGAGAAGAGCTACTGAGGTAAATGAATGAGGCCATGCTGTGGAAAGAAGAGGGGATAGACAGAGGTAGCTCATGGGAAGCTGGAGCAGAGTAGCTTTCCTATCCCAGACCGTTTGTCTGAAGCCTTAAAGGGAATTGCTACTTTATGCATGCACCTTTGTCTCCCTAACTATACAGATTAAATGAGTACTTGTCCCTCTGATATCTAACATGTGACCTCAAGTCAGGATTACAGTCACACTTTCTCAGCCAGAGATTTACACCTTATTTTTGGAGACCCCAATCCCATTCCATATCACACATATTAAAATGTACCCACATACCACAATAAACATGAGTCCATTTTTTTGCTACAAAAATATATTTTGAAATTATAAATTTGCTTTTGACTTTTTTTTGTTTGCTACAAGTAATTTAAATTATTATTGGCAGTGGTTTCCTGGCAGTTCAAGCGCCAACTATAGAAATTTTTGTAAAAGAGAAAATCTATATATTTTATTGTTTTCGAACGCAGTGTCTTTTTATTAATACATTTGGCCCTCTGTTTCCACAGGTTCTGCATATGTGCTTTGTTAATTCAACCAATCCTGGGTAGAAAATATTTGGAAAAAAATTGTGTCTGTACTGAACATGTACAAAACTTTCTCTTGCTTGCTGTTATTCCCTGGGCAATATAGTGTAACAACTATTTACACAGCACTTATACTGAATTAGATATTATAAATAATGTAGAGATGATTTAAAGTATATGGGAGGTGGTACATAGATTAAATGCAAATATTACACCATTTTATAAAAGAGACTTGAGCATCTGCCAATTTTGGTATGGAAGAGGGGTAGGGATCCTGGAAGAAATCCCTGATGGATACTAAAGAATGATTATAATAAATTCAGCAATTAAATAAGTCGCTGTGATGATGTTTCTGCAAATAAAATATTTATTAATTTCAATTTTGTAGTTTTCTTTTGGGGCCAATAAAGTTTTCAATTCTCATATATTTCATAAGTTCCTAAATACCCTGTATCTACTGGCTGGAACCAGCTGTTGCAGGTCCTCAAGAGTAAAAGCATCATGTGTAGGAGGTGAATTCTATTCATTAAACCCTGCATCTCCATCAACTAAGTTCCATCAGCTCTCTGGTTTCTCTGTAATTCCTTCACCAAGGAAGCTGCCCTGTGGTAGAGGGAACATCAGGGTGGTACACAGTACATAGCTGAGATTTGTCACAAGGAGGCTCCAAGAAATCAAAGAACAAGAAAATCCCTTGTGCGTGCTCCTGGTTTTTGATCCCCTTTGCAAAAAAAACTTTGAACACTTGAAATGATGGTTTCTTCTGGCAAATGCTCCATTGTTCATCTTTCTAGACCCAAGTCAAGCTTTCCAATCTATGACCTATCCATTGACTCAGTAGTAAGTTTCCTTAGGATTTAAGCCCTATGTACATCTTTTCCAGCATTTCTAACTGTGGTAGAAACTGAGAGAATGTGCAAACACCTCCTTCAATTTGGGGAGGACATGTGAATGAGTGTGGGGGCTGTTTCCCTGATTTATCACTCTGATTTATTCTGCTTTCAGAGAAGTGCAGAGAGCTGTAACCTCTGACAAATACTTTAACTGCCTTCTTAGTTAAAATACGCAGCACTAGGACTTCTTTCTTCTGCTTTTTTCTTGTCTTTGGTTCAACCAGTGGGGTCCTTTCTTGCTCCTGTGCTGTGTAGCTGCCATCTTGGATCAGCCCCATCTTTCTTGCCCCAAACAGTTCATTTGGATTGTGATTCTGACCCTGTAGGTTTCCCCCCCTCACATTTTTCAGAATTTTACAAGCCATCTTTTGGTTTTGCATCACTCTGCTGTCTGGGTACCACCCACCCATACTCAGCCCAGCAGAAATCTCATTCACCACAATTCACACGGAGATAAGACCTTCTATCCCAAAGTCATGGTTCTCAATGACCAAATCATACTCAGAATTTTAAAAGTACCTCTCCATGATTTCGACTGTGAGTTCAAAAATAATCAATGTGACAGTTTTGTATTTCACTTTCTCTTGATTTTCTTCCTATCTCCCAGTTTATACCTAGTATATCTCTTTGTCCAACCGACATATTGTTAGGGAGGCCCACTCTGATATTTTATAATTTCAGTCTTCATCTTCCCTCCATCTCCCCTAACTTGTCCTGTTTTGTTTGTCTTCTTTTGAAGAGGATGACACCTTTTATTTATTTATTTTTTCATGATACAGAGAATCTAATCCAGGGCCATGCCCATGCTAGGAAAACACTCTACTATTGAGTTACACCCTCAGTCCTGGCCCCTTTTAACCTACAATGTGCTTTACTTATTTATTATAGTGTTGTAATGCACATTTTAAAAATCCCCTTAATCAGAATGTCAGCTTTACAAGAACAGGGATTTTTGTCTGTTTGTTCTCTGATGTAACACAAATATCTAGAAAATTTCATGACACATAATAGATACTCAGCAAATATTTGTTGAACAAATAAATGAATAATACTTCCTCCAGCCCCTGAGGTAAAGGCTTAAATAAAAATCTCTCTTATCTGGTATCATAGATTCTTAATGTTGTATGTTAACATTCATAGCCAAAGGATCTCATCTGAAAGTCTTACGCAAACTCTTAGGTCCTTTACTTCCTGGCCAGACTCTTAAAATGCAGCCATCTCATTAGCTGAGTAAATATTGCAGATGAGAGAAAAATCATCATCCAGGCAGGGTTTAGTGATGTGTGGTACAGAAATTGGGTTACCTGTGTCTCGGAAGCCTAATGTATTGAACAAGCATATCTGATAGGTTTCCTACTTCACTGGAACACAGCTTTGTTTAATTGGAAGCTCACTAATAATAGGGCAATCGCAGCAAGAGTAATAATACATACATTTTTCTCAAAATGCTCTTCTACAGTGTACCTCAAACAGCTTAACACAAATCTCTAGAAAAGAGATGTCAAGCCCAAAGGGTTGAAATGTAAGAAAGATTCTGAAATCCGTTTTGCTTTGCTTCAAAAGGCAGAACTAAAACCAAGTAGGCAGATATCATAGAAAGATGTTCTAGCATAAAGAAGAATGCTTTAATAGTGAGAACTACTTAGAAATGAAATGGGTGACTTGAATATGTAAGGCTCCAGTTCCTGGATGAGTTTACTCCAAGGCTGAACACCACCTGTCAGGGATGCTGTGGAGAACATTCCTGCAACAAATGGAGAGTCAGATTGGATCAACTTTTCCTGCCCTGGAATTCTGTAAGATAAATGGGTTATAATGAATCTATTTTATAACGTACACTTTTTAAAGGATCAGGAATAGCATGTTAGCTGGTAGATAAGGAAACTGAGGCATGATAAAACTGAACAGATGACCCAAATTTTCAGAGTGAAAATTCATGAAAAGAACACCCATATTTCTGGATTCCATTTTTTCCTTCACATCAGATATAATTAGCTTTCAAAGTGAAAAGTATCAATCAAATGTGAAGGGCAAGGCAGAAATGTTTCCACATGCTTTCTACTTGGATAAAAAAGAATCAGCTTCCTAGCAATCAAAATTTACTTCACAGAATCCAAAATTAAGCTGAGATAACCCAATGGGGATGAGCAGCCATTTTTAATTGCCTCTCAGAGTAGTCAAAAAACATTCCAAAAGGGAGAAGATGGGGAACAGATAAAGTGAGTGCCAGAGATCTCCCATGAGCAGCATAGACTTGCAGGCTTAAAGCATGAGAGATCGCTGCCTCTGGGCATGAGTTGATTTAAAAACTTAAAGTCATAGCCAATACCACCAGCATGATGCTTCTCAGAGAGCTGCTTGTAATAACAGTTACCATCGGTTCCTTCTCCCCTAAGCTCTTGGAAAAGTCATGCAAAATTATGCAGTTTTGAACTCACCTATAAAATTATACTTGGGTCCCATTACACAGCACATCTAAGAAAACAGAATACTCCAAATATGCAGTGTGACAGTTACTGCCACCACTCATCTGTCTGTTCCTGGATGTAATGACAAGAGCTGGAAGAGGCAAGGGTTGTTGTGTTATCTTCCAGGCTCCAAGAATTCTTGGTAGCCTCCATGGTGGGGAAACAGGAAGTTGGGAGTGGCTGAAATTATAGGTTTTAGTTTCAGGACTGGAAGGGAGTGATAAAATTTATTTCTATTACCCTCACATTCTAGATATGTCCACGTGAGCCCAACATCGTGAGAGTATGGGGCCCTTTTAAATATTTTCATTAGGAAATCAAGTCTTGGAAGTTATTCCTCTTATGAAAAAGGGATGTCATCTTCTAAGAGGATATGAATTTGAAGAGAAAAAGAGGATGTTAAAGAAAATTATTTACTGAGATTGTAAACTTGAAAACTGATATAAATCCATCAGTGTGGGATCTTGAGCAATTCTTTTTCTTTTACTTAATATACAATGGTGTTGGGTGAAGTGCTTCTCACTAATCCTCCCTTCCTCTGTGCCCTTGACTGTTCCTCCTTCCCCACATCTTTGGTCTGATCTGTAATGTGGCCAGACATGTTTGAGCTATCCACTGAGGTATTTTGCATTTGTTTTGCCCTAGAAGGAATGAGGGAGTGATTCTAGGGAGCAATTATCTGTTCATTTTAGTTTTCCAATCAACTATTACCCAAATCCTTCCTAAAATTACGAAGACCCTTTCTAGAGGTCATTATGATGTGACATGCACTACTCTGCCTCGTTATTGGACAGCGGCCCTCATTAGTGATTCTTTTTTGAGCTGGAAAGTCCTACTTGTCAGGATTATTTCTCACGTCCTCCTCTTTCTTTCCTCAAGTGATCTCTTTTTGTTCAAGTTCACAAAGTCGGCATCTACTTTGTTTTGTTCTTTGAAGGATTCAACACAGAGCTTTGGCTGCTCTGACTCTCTGAACTTTGGAAGATGAAGTTCTGTCTTCCAAACCACAATCACTGGCCATTAGCTATAGGTATGTTTGAAGAAGAGAAGGATCTAAGCAGGAATCAGCCAACTGTGACTCTTGGATCAAATTGGGCCACCACCACTTTTTTTTTTAAATAAAATTTTATTGGAGCACATTCATATACATTTGCCTAATGTACAGTCAGTGACCGCAATGGGGCTATGACAGCAGAGCTGAGTAGTGGCCACAGAGGTTGTATGGCCCACAGAGTCTAAAATATTTAATGTTTGGTCCTTTCCAGAAAGAATTTGTGGACCTCTAGTCTAGAGGTGCTATGCACCATAGCATAGAAATAGCTCATGATAGGAATGGAAAAATCAGCAGCCAGGACCCACCTGTCTCTAATTACCTCTGCCACTTTGGCTATACCTCTTCCTTCAGTTCCTCCTCCACCCCCACCTCCACCTTCTCCTTCTCTTTCTCCTGTTCCTGATTCTTCATCTGCAAAACAAGAGAGGTGGCCTATCTGCTCTTGAAGTTTCTCTCAAGGACAAAAACACAATCATCTATGAGTAGAACAGACCCTGACTTTTCCTTCCCTTGAGGCAGCTCTGAGCCAAAGATGATGCTACTCAACCTGACTTAAGAATATCCCTCCCCTCCTCTCAGTAAGCCCTTCCATTGGAGTTGTGCACTCTCAGGCAGGCCCTTCCTTGGTCCTCATGATTATTAACATGTCCTTTCTTCAGGTACTTTCCCTGTGTCTAACCAGGCAAATATAACAAACTAGCTCCTGCTAGAACCACTCTGCTACAGCTGTGCAGGCTGGGCACAACCTCAAGTATTTCCCTGACTCAGGAATGCAGAGCAAAGTTCTGGTTCCCCATGAATAAATGAAAATCAGAAGCCCAGCAACAAAAAACTTGACATCATCTTTCATCAAGAATTCCTCCATGAAAAATCTTTGTTGAATCTTTTCCCCCTATGTCTTGGTGGTCCAGTGGCAGGATTGCCAGTGCAACAGCTGGCCAGAGCTTCCTGTCTATTTTTGGAGAATCTCTAGTACATGAGTTCAAATACTTGCTAGGTGGCTAGCCAGCTGTGAGACCAGGCATGGATTATTTAACCTCTCTGGGCCTCAAGTTGCTGCATGTGCAGAATAGAAATAATAATCTTGTTCCAAGATTATAGACAATGGTTATAAAAATCCCTGTGATATGGCAGACACTCATAAAAGTATTCTCATAGTCTTTTTGTTTGTTTGTTTTCAATTGTTACCACTTCCTGCCTACAGTTTTCCTTATTGGTGATACCCAGATTGTGGCTATCTTTCCACATCTTATTTCTCTCTGAGTTCCTTAAGTGAATTGGGAAGGCTAGAAAAACTCAAGTAGAAGTATTAAGGATGTCCAGGGAACCAGACTCTGATCTGCTCCAATGTCAACCCCTGTCACCTCTCTGAAGACACAGGAAAAGTATGAGGATGGTCACAGTGTGTTAGTTTGCTTTCTATCACTGTGACAAAAAAAAAAAAAAAAAAAAAAACAGACATAAGCAACTTACAAGGAGGAAATTTTATTTTGGCCCACAATTTCAGAGGTTTCAATCTATGATCGCCTGGTCCTGTGGCTTTGGGCCTATAGGGGCACAGTACATCATGGTGGGAGCATGTGGCAGAGGAAGACTTTTCACCCCGTGGCAGCCAGAAGCAAAGAGAGAAAGGAAGGGGCTGGGGTCCCAATATCTTCTTCAAGCTCACGCCCCCAATGACCTAACTAGGCCCTACCTCTTACAGGGTCTACCACATTTCAATAGCGTCCTAGGCTGGTGACCAAGCCTTTAACATGTGATCCTTTGGAAGACACTTCTAAACAGATGCAAACAGGGACAATTTTCCTAGGAACCATTAAGTAACTAGAATTAGCCCTCTGTTCTGCTCTAATAATTATCGTAATTCACAAATCCTTGCTTAATTATTTTCTGGCTGAAACTGATTTTTGCTTTTGACCTCCCAGATGAAGTCTAGAAACTCCTCAAGGGGGGGGGTGGTGGTACCATGTCTTATTCACACTTGTGCTGTGGGTACAGTGCCTGGCCCAGGACTGGACACAGATTCAGGGGCCAGTAAATGATGCAATGATTCATCATGACTGATTAATGATGAGTTAATAAATGAATGGCTTAATTGACTGGATCTTAGAAGAGGGAGCTCTGGAAGTTTCAGCCTCCTCCATTGTATAGGGCAAGGATGGAAACAGAAGGGAAGATAAGGGCACTGTGAGCAGAAAGGATTCTCAAAAAGGAAAACAGCATCCAGCAAAAGCCGGAACTAGAGGCAGCCCAACTGTGAGCAGTCCAATTGTCCAAGTCCGGGGCTCTCGGCGCCAATACCCAATCTCTGAGCCGCCAGGCCTCCCCGGGCTTGGTGTCAGAGCCCATGCTGCTGCCGGGAGCAGTCATGCGTGTTACCTCAGCAGCCCAGGCCTCACGGAGCCCTGCCAATTTACCTTCTGCTACAAGGGCCAAGTCACTTCATCCAACAGCTCTCCAGTCCCTTGTCCCTCTCTGACATTCGGGATATGGCAGCTCCCAATCCACAGCAAGTAGTTTCAAGGAAAACTGCAAAAGTGATTCCTTTTCTGTTGGCTTAGGGAGACCCCCACTGTATCAGTGCTATTTGTTGACTCTTGATGCAGCAATTAGTTTTGTGTTTCGGTAGTCTTCCAGGATTGCCTCTTCTCTCCTAGGGACATCACACAGGCCCACACCCAGCCCCAGGACCTGCCTTTGGCAGCTTGGGAAAATCCCCTAATGCCTAGCCATAAGTATATTTATTTCTGGTGGGGCAGCTTGTTGCAGATTCTTGCCTCTTGAGAAACCCTGACTATCTGCTGGGTCTGAGCAGGGGGCACACTTCCCTGGTTCATTCTCACTTATTTTGATTCTACCTTAAATGCTTCTGCTCCTCTCTCTTGCAGGGAGCTTAGGGTTTAAAATCACAAAGGTTTCTGCTGCTTGAGACTATTCCCCTGTGAGTGAGGCAACCTCCCCACCCCCGCTTTTTGAGGCAACAGAGGCATGCTCTCCCACCCTCCAGATGCCACATGATGACCTCTTCTTGGAGATCTGTGGTTAGTAGCAAAGATTTCAGATCTGACCTCTGGTTCAAATCTTGCCTCTGCAACTTACAAGCTGGGTGACTTTGAGCAAGTTATTGTTTTCTCTGTACCTGTTTTCTCATCTGAAAAACAGACATGAAGTTAGTGCCCTCTTGGTGGGGTTACTGAGAATCAGATGAATTAATAAACAATACACTGGCAATACAAGCACTTAAGCAATGTGACAATTATAAAGATTCCCCAGGAGAGTGCAGTTGTAGAGACCTGTCCTTAATCCTTGGTGTTGCCTGCTTTGGGAAAATGCTGGATATCTTCATCTCTGCTCTGCCTTTCACTGACTGTGTTTATGAAGAGAACACAGCAGCTCTGCATCTCAGTTTTCTTATGGGGAAACACAACAGCAATACCCATAGCTTCAAAGTTATCAGAAGAATCAGGTGAGATCACATAAATTTAAATGCTTTGTGAAAAACACAAAGCTTTACAAATGCTAAGTGATTGGGTAATACTTTCTAGAGCACATGATTGATCTCTTCTTTCTTTTAGAAAATCTCTCCTGGGAGAGAGATTCCAGTCCCTGCTCCAGGCTAACATTCTGCTACCTGGAAGGTGAATAAGTTCTTTATGATGTTTTAACATAATATCTCAAATTTTGTTCTTGCTGTGGTCTATGGGTTTGTTCCCTGCAAAACTCATGTTGAAAGGTAATCTCCAAGGCCAAATGTTAATGGTATTTGGAGGTAGGGTCTTTTAGGAGTTAGTTAGGATTAGATGAGGTCATGAAGATGGGTCTCCATGATGGCAGCATTAGTGGCTTTATAAGAGGAGGAAGGAAGGCCCAAGTTAGCAGGCTTGCTGTGTCTCCCCATGTGATCAGAGGTCCCATGAGCAAGAAGGCCTACACTAAAGGCAATCATTCAGCCTTGGGCCTCCCAGCCTCCAGAATAATAAGCTGAATAAAACTTTATTCTTTATAAATTACCCTGTCTACGGTATAGTTATAACAACAGAAAACAAACTAGTACAGGCCTATGAAAGCATGAACAAAAATTAGTCATCACCACCTTGTAATTAGGAAAGAGGAAAGAGTCAGGCCAGAGGGTAGCAGGTCACATTCTAGTCCAGTTTCCAAGAAATACCTGGATCCTCAGTGTAAGCCACTGAACTTTTTCTTGCTCAGTTCTCCTCATCACTAACGTGGGGCAATAAGCACATGGCTGCTCATTCGTTTGTTCAACACCTGTTTATTGCAGCCTCCTCTGCCATTCACTCTGCATGGTACGTGGAGTGTGGTGGATGGATTCAATGAAATGTTCACCAAGATTGGTGACAGGGTCTGTTCCAGGACTACTCATGTCATCTACTTCAGAATTCTCAGCTACTTTTTTGTAAAGCACCTACAATTAAATTTCTCAGAGAGTACCCTATAAATCCACAATTATTGGCAGACCCAGGCAGCATATAGGTACCCATGGGTACCCAGACTGTGGAAACTCTATTTCCAGGGATTATTTTTTTTTTCCATTTGTTGGCTTTTGCTTTTTTACTTTACCATCGTCTGTTCATTGGTAAGATCCAAATTTATCAACTCTGGAAGTGAATGGCCCCTGAGAAGTCACCACAGTAAGAAATCTCTGGTTTGGACATGGAGGTGCCTGGAAGATGAAGTTCCTGGAGAGGGCACGGAAGCTCAGCACCTTCTTCCTCTACACCTTGCTTTAGCATCTCTCCATCTGTATCACTTGTTAATGTCCTTTATAATAAACCCGTTAGTGTAAAAAAAAAAAAAATCTCTGGTTTGAGTGCTGTCTCTCAGAGCCCCTCAATCCTCTTCCTTCTCCGAGAATAAAACCATTTACCTTGGTGCACTTATAGATGTGTGGGGACCCTGTTTCTCTTGGTCTCAATGGGGGAAAGATAACCATCTGCAGGGGTTATCTGTCCCTAAATCTTTTCTGAGCCAAATCCCTTTGCAAATCCCATTCTTGCTCCCCTGCCTTCCCATGCTCCAAAGGTAAAAGCAGGTAGATGAACCCTCCCTTTGTACCTCCACAATCCATATCAGAACCCTGAAGGTGCGTTTGGAAGGCACCCAGTTTCAGCAGACCGCAGAAGCAAGGGGGCCTTCCTGCCCGGAAATGCTGTGTCTGAGGTCAAGCACCCGCTAGGCCATGCTACTGGGCGGCAGGTGTGTGGGGACCAGTCGTTTGCCAACAGCACAGTGTGCTAGATGCTTCTCTAGACCACAAGTTGTGAGGAGAGGAAACAGAACGTACGTGAGGCAGATGGAAAAACAAGTGTCAGGGAAAATAGGCGAGTAACGCAAAAAAGGAGTAGAAGGGCCAACCCTGGCAAAAGTAAATACAAAACTATAAACATCGTGTATAGGTATAGATATTCAACCCAAATATCCTAGACTTGTGACTATGATGGAGGAAACACCTTCACTGGTACATGCCACCAACTCTACAAGTCAGGTTTTGGTTTCTGTTTCTTGGTTGTCTATAGCAAGGCCTGGGAGAAATTTGTATTTTTTTGACCCAGTAATTGAATCTCTAAGAATATAACTTAGAGGGATTAGGGGTATTGCTCAGTGGTAGAGCACTTGTCTAGCATGTGCAAAGCCCTGAGTTCAATCCACAGAACTGTTAAAATAAAAATAAATAAGGAATACAACTCAAGAGAAACAAGGCAAAAGAGAAACAAGAACAGACTCTATTCAAAGATGACATTTTTTTAATAGAGGTATTTTAAGAATTTTCATCTTAGGATAAATATATAAATATTCATCCCAAACACACAGAGCACTTTTAGGGCAGTAAAAATGCTCTTTATAAAACTATAATGGTTGGTGCATGTCATTATACATTTATCCAAACCCACAGAATGCACAACACCAAGAGTGAACCGTAATGCAAACTATGGATTCTAGATGATCATGATGTATCAGGGTAGGTTCACTGGCTGTAATAAAGGAACCACTCTAGTGTGAGATGTAGACATCTTGGGATGAGATTATAGATATAGATGTATAGGTATAGATATTCAACCCCAATATCCTAGACTTGTGGAATGACCAAGCCTATTTATATGTCACTGGAGTGATCTAATCTACGGCGTCTTAAAGAGATAAAAATGACAGAGTGAAGCTCAGCGGCAGAGTGCTTGCCTTGCATATGCAAGGCCCTGGGTGCAATCCTCAGCATTGCCAAAAAAAAAAAAAAAAAACATGGGGGTCTATGCTAATGTATGAAAATATGTATATACATCACATTATGTGGATAAATGGAAACACAACACAGTACACACATACACACTGATGTCAAATGCATACAAGTACAATTTCCAGACTCTGGGATAAATTTGGTATTATATAAATAGTTGAAACTTTAACTTTGCTTTTTTTTCTTCCTGTCAAATATTTAAGGCCACAATAAAAAGTTTGAATTTAAAAAAGAGAAGTGAGGATGTGGTACAGGCAAAGGGAACTTTGGAGGGTCTAGAAAGTGATTTAAAAGAAACAAAACTAAAATTCCCATCAGAATAGAGTGAGAATGAGGATCTCTATTCTCACCCATCTCCTTCTACCTGCCCTGCTTTCCTCCACTCTACCCATTGCCAAGCCTCCAATTCAACCTCACTGTTTTTAAAGAAAAGGTTTGTATTTCTCTTTTTTCCCCCTCTTAGATGAGAAAGACTGAATGCCAATGGAGCATTGACATTGCCTATGACAGATACGTCAGAACTTTCCAAGACATCCAACTCCACATCTTGTGGCCTGAGTTCTTTCAGAGCAACTGTGTGAAGGGAGAGAAGGCCCACTCCATAGCCCCAAATCCCAGATTTGCCACTGGCATCAGGACCCAGGGCCCCAGATCCAACAGTGGGCTCTCCTGGTCCAGCCACAAAACATTTATAACCTCTCCAAGCAGTCCTCTGGCAGAGAAAAGCAAACTGTGAGCTCAGGATGCTAATGACCTTGAAACTATCCATTTATCTTGGCCTTTCCCCCTCCGTGTGAGATGCCACAAAAAGTGCCAGTCTCTCTCTTTCTCTCTGAAGAAGAATGAATATCGCCCGAAAGCCAGGCCTCACCCTTGCTTTCTCTCCAGGGCCAGACCCAGAGCTGGAATACCAATGGGAACCAGAGAGGAGAGGAAATCATTCTTGATCATTCCTGAATCCTCCACATAGGGGAGAGAGCTCACCTGAGTTCTGCTTCAAAGCCTAATGTCTGTCGGCTTCTCCATAAATCTTCATAAGTAGACAGCACTGATTCCTAACAAACCTCCTGCTTGGAGCCAGAGACCGGTGACAACTCTCCCAATTCGAGCTGCGTTGGCAGCCAGCGGTGGAGGACACAGCTCCCAGCTACCTCTGCCCTCCCGCCAAGAGGAGGAGGTGGAGGGCGGCCACCCTGGGGAATTGGAGCTTCTGAAACCAATCGTTCTTCTCAGTTGCCCAGCATCTGCTTCAGTGGCTGCCCTCACCCTGGCACAGGGACATGGGCTTCCCGATGGGCCCAGCCAAAGCCAAGAGCTGGCACCGCAAGGCTCCCCTTTGTTTATGGTGTGGGCCACTTGGGTGCGGGGTGTTTCCTCTTTGCTGCAATCCTCAGTTGGATTTGGGTTAAACAACCAATTCCTGGACTGTGGCTGAGTTGAGAAGGCAACTCGCCTCTAGCCTGGAATACAAACAAACAAACAAGCAGACCAAAACCAACAAAGAAAAAGAAAATTCCTATGAGTTTGACAAAGACCAAGTGGGTTTTAGTTTGAAGAAGCCCATTCATTTACGCCAATACCTGCATCTTATCTTTCATGTTGGGAGATATTCATTTGCTTGATAACTTTTTTCTTTATCTTTCCCTCTCCCCCCAAGCTGTATTTTTCTTCTTTGGTGGAATCACACCAGAGCCTTGTATATTCTTCTGAATCAGAGCATGTCAAGTTTCCCTTATCATTTAAATCTTTTGTGTTTCCAATGTTATTCAGAGGGCAAGGTGAAGGAAGAACATTTTGTCAAAACATCTTGAGGAGGAAGGAATAAGAACTAGGGGCTATGATGGTCTCCCATTCAAATTACTAATTTAGGGCTGTCTCTCTAGAGTAGTATGTTTTTGTTGCTGTTCATTTGTTTGTTTTCCCTCAAGTCTGGCTTTCAGGATAAAAAATAAATTATTTTCAAGTAAATTCAAGGCTGTTGTTAAAATTCCCAGGCTGTCTTGGATACCTGAAAAGGTAGGTTAGTTTGTTTGCAACTGTATTAATGTGTGAAATGGCTAAATTAATCCTTCCATGTGATGTCTGAATAGGTTATTATAAGGTGCTTAGAGATTTGGCAGGCTAAGCCCCATCTTTCTTTCAAGATGTTAAGAAAATAAATGCAAATGCAGGAAACACTGCATGTGGGGCATCTGCTGTCCAACTTTATAATTTGAATGTCAGTGTAATATTTAGGAAAAGTTAACCACGAAAATAAGGGCACAAGATTCTCACCGGAGTTGCTTTTTTCTACTGACCCTCCATTTATTTACATTTGATCCTAGGACACTTGAGACTTGACTGCCTCCAGTTTTCCAACACTTTTGTCTTATTTAAGACTCTTTTGTCTTCTATCTAACAAAAACCAACTTGACCTAGTTTGAACCAAGAGGGGGATTTATTAAAAAGTTACTGGGTCATCTCACAGGATCCAAAAGCAATGGGGCCTCTCTAGGAGTACAAAATAAGAACTGGAAAGCTATCAAGAATCTAGGCCACAATCTTGCTCTGTTTGTTTTTCTTTGTGTTTCCTATTTACTCTGCTCTTCTGTGAAGTCTGACTTTCTCTGTTTCTGCTTTTACATGGAAGAAGATGGTAAACCCCAGCTTCTGAGTTTAAAAATGTCCCTTAATTTACATCCTACAAGCAGAAGATGGCCACCCTTGAATTAAGATTTTACTTTGGCAATCAAAAATATGTTTAACATATCTGAGCTCTTTCTTGTGGCCTCATTTGTACTGGTTGTCTCATTGCATTGTTCCTTTCTCAAAACATCCTGTTCTTGTTCTATGAATGTGAAACTTTTCATCTCTCCCTTAGGATACTAATTAGATGCTTGTGTTGTTTATTTATTTGATTTTTTATTTTCTCTTGTGTTCACTTAATTATCTTTTTTTTCCCCAGGGTCTATTTATTGTATTTCATTCTTTCCCTTAATTATCTTTTTTTTTTTTCAGAGTCTCTTTATTGTATTTCATTCTGTTCATCTTGTTTTCATGTGACTCATACTCTGAGGTCTGGTTAACTTTGCTTGTCTCTTTTTAATTAAGGGTGAAAGAATGGCTTGATTTTTTTTTTTTTTTTTTTTTTTTTTTAGTTTAGGAAGATCTCCCTACTGCTGTTGTATGTATATGTCTGTTTTCTTGCTCTTTCATAAATCAAATGTTTGGGAGATTTGTAGTGTGATCAGGGCTAATGAATGGCAAGCTTCACTTCCAAGTAAGCAAAGGGGTAATTGGCCAGGTAGGGTACCTGACTTGGGGATAGGGCAAATGCAAGAATAGGGCGGTTTTAACTCTGGTATACAAATATTCACCTTAGGAGCCCTTATTCTCTTTAGGCCAACCCCCTCACGCCTAGTCTTTTTGTCTATGAATAAAGAACTGGCTTCCTCTCTAGGGATCATAGAGAGGTCAGGGAGGGATACATGGAGCAGTCATTTGGTTGTAGAATATTGTCCCTACCAGCTGAGCTTGGAGGCTTTCCAGGTTTCTGTTGGATGAGCTGGACTCTCTGTTGTTGTAGCCTTCTGGATTGTCTGGACTGATCCTTTCCCACTCCATTTTGTGTGTCAATAAGCTTTCAGATTTCATATTCTAGAAATTTGTTGAAAAATCTTGCCTGCTGCTGGTTATCTTTATATTTATGGATTTATTCCTTACATTTTATGGGAGGGGGGAGAGAAAAAGACTTGGATCATTCTGCCATCCTGAAAAGAAAATTACTAAATTCTAATTTCAAATTCCAAGATAGAAATCTGATTGGTCCAACACAGATGATGTGTCACCCCTGAACCAATAATGGAGATGGGAGGAGTTCGGGTCTGTCAAGGCAACCATGCAGTGAAGCAATTCTCAGAGGGGGATCATTGTGGGCTGGACAGATGACCATAGGCAGTCAGGAAACTGTGGGTTTAAATAGCCCATGTTTATGGACTCTTCCTCCATCCCCCCACCTCATTCCAGCAGAGGTGAATCTAATGTAAGCCTTTTATTTTATCTAAAGCAGGTTGAGGTCCTGTAGTGATCTGGTAAATGTTTAACAACAGAGGTGGGATGGGATTCCTGGTTTATAGCATTTGCTGATTTCTGCGGTGTGAATACTTCCACCTCAGTGGATTTTAAGCTATGTATATGACAACATACATAGTTAGGAAAAGATACACAGAATTGACTTTTCAAAGTATATGCAAACCACCTCCAAGACACCACCAATTAGGTCAAAATCTACTGTATAGTCCCAGGCACAGCACCATCAACCAACAGAGTTGATTAATTTAATTAAGACTCTGATTACAGGGAACAAAACCCAAACACAGCTAGGTTAAACAAAAAGAGAAACTTACTGGTAAAAGTCTTGGATATGAAATCCAAAGAAAAGCTGAATGACCAGGACTTGGGAAGTGCCAACAACATCTTGGTGACCTCAAAAGCAACATTTTCTAGACCTTCTCTTCAGAGTTTCACCATCTTTTGTGGCTTGACTCCTATTTCTAGTCTCCAATTCTATACGAAATTCTCTCTCAGAGAATCTGATTGCTCTCAAACTAGGTGTCCTGAGCTGGAGGTATAGCCCAGTGATAGAGCACTTGCCTAGTATGTGTGTGACTCTGGGTTCAATCCCCAGCACGGGGGGAGGGAGGCGCAGGTATCCTCACTTAGTAAAATCGATCTCTAACCTGAGATAAGATTTCCTGTAGCAAAAACTGAAGGAAGACTTGTGACATAATTTGTAGAGTTCAGTGGAAAATAAAAATGTGGAGTCTCTTCTTCAAAAATTATTAAAAATTTGAGGATGATACAAAACATCATTAAACCAAGTATGGAGGGCCCTTACCCTGTGTGACTGCACAGATCATATGCCCATGAAGATGGTCATGACTTGAGGTTCACTCCTGTGGTTAAATTGTGACTTCTGTTTGGGGTTCTCTCTCTTATTCTCTCTTCAATTGCTCACTATAATGTCATAAGGAAACCTCATGGAAAGACAATGTGGCAAGGGAGGAAGACTTGCTACTATATGAGGGAGTATGAAAAGAGGTAACACCCTTTCCCCTAACCCTGTTCTAATTTCAACAAGCCTTCTGATGATTCTGTAGTCCTGGATGACACAACCTCATGACAGACCATGATTCAGAGCCATCCAGGTAGTCCATACCTGGATTCCTGACACCCAGGAACTGTGAGATAATAAATGTGGCTTTAAGTTCTTGAGGGTAATTCATTACCCTGCATTAAGTAACTAATGTAGTATTATTCACTATTTCTGGCCTATTGAAGTGTATTGTAATTTATATCTAAGCAGTTGAATCAGTTCATGTGTTATATCATATATTTTAACTAAATGTACCCTCGCAAAACATGAACAAGTGGCTTCAAAAGATTTCCACAAAGAAAATGGCAACTGAAGAAAATGCTGATAATTCAAACAAATGGATCCTCAAGAAAATGACTCTTCATCAAATCTATTTTAAGAAAAAAAAATGGTAACTAATCATATTATTTTGGTGCCCCAAAATGGTGCTCAGAAAACTCAACATTTTTGAAATATGAAATTTACATCCACTTGGAGGATTAGCTAATAAAGGTAGTACATGAGTAAAAATTATAAACAAATAAATATTTATATATCTACGCATGTTCAAAAATAGATCACTGATGGGTTACATGATCACAAAGTTTTGGTGACTGAGTCTCTGGGTGGAGTCGGATAATGGACAACACCCTGTCTTCAGTTCTGTGGCCACCTGGTTGCAACAGTATCATAGCAAAAAAATGGCAGTGGTCAAACGACACAGATACAACCTGCTGTAATAGTTTGGGTGAGAAAGAAATAATCAGGAGACCTAAGAGCATGCATGCTACATATGACGGAGACTCATTTTTCTTCTTTTGTTTTGCAAGGGGAGGGTACCGGGGATTGAACTCAGAGGTACTCAACCACTGAACCATATCCCCAGCTCTATTTTGTACTTTTTTTTAAAGACAGGGTCTCGCTGAGTTGCTTAGCACCTCGTTTTTGCTAAGGCTGGCTTTGAACTGGCAATCCTCCTCCTCAGCCTCCTGAGCCACTGGAATTACACACGTGCACCACCACTCTCAGCAAAATTCATTCTTCTTATGAAAATGTTAAAAGAAAAAGCAATTCCAAAAAACGGAAAGTCTTTGGGAGCATTCAAATCATACACGCAATGTGTTTTTAAAATTTTTGTTATAAAATATAACATTCACTCAGAAAAGTTAAAAAATACTTATGTATAATGTACAGGTTAACAAATAGTAATAGAGTGAACCTGTTTTACTTGCCAAGAGTAAGAAAGCTTTCAGCAGTGGAATCTCCCTGGCTCACCTTTCCTAATCACATCCGCATTCTATCCTAGAAGAAACAATGGTTCTGAATTTTGTAATAATCCTTTTTTGTTTTACTTTATAGTTTTTGCTACTTTATTATGTATTCATAATAAATATGGTTTGGTTTTACCTGTCTTTAAACTTTTTTAAATTTTTATTTGTTTTAATTAGTTACATATGACAGTACAATGACCTTGACATATCATACATTTGAAATGGAAATCATATTGTATGTATTCTTCTGTCTTATTTCCTTTGCTCAACACCAAGAGTCATTTATGTTGCAAATAGCCGCATCTATTTTTAAATCGTCTTCCTTTTTAAGAATGGTCAATTTATATAAAAAATATATATTATATTTATATAGAGAGATACACAATGGAATATTGTTCATACATTAAAAAAATGAAATTCTATTATTTGTAGGAATGTGGATGGAACTAGAAGATATTATGTTAAATGAAACAAGTAAGACACAGGAAGATGAATGCCACACATTCTCACTTATGTGTAGAGGCTAAAAAATTTGATCTCACATGAATAAGGAATAAAATAGTGGTTACCAGTGCCCAGGAAGGATTTCAGGAAGGGGAGGTATTTTAGTCAGCTTTTTCTCTGCTGTGGCTAAAAGACCCAATAAGAACAATTTTAGAGGAGGAAAAGATTATTTAGGGGCTCATGTTTTCAGAGGTCTCAGTCCATAGGTGGCCAACTCCATTCTTCTGGGGCTTAAGATGAAGCAGAACATCACATGGAGAGTATGGCAAAGGAAAGAGGCTCAGGACATGGCCAGGAAGCATCGAAAGACCTCTGCTTAATACAGACGAAATACGTACCCCAGGGACCCACCTTACTTGCCCACAGTTAACAACCAATTAATCCCTATCAGGGAATTAATGCATTGATTAGCTTAAGACTTTTATAACCCAATAATTTCACCTTTAAACCCTCTTGCATTGTCTTACAGATGAGCTTTTGAGGGACACCTAATAACTAAATCATAACAGGAAGGATAGAGAAAACATGGCGAATGGGTACAGGGGTACAATTCAATAGAAGAAATAATTTCTAATGTAGGATAATTATGATTGACAATAATAGTTGAATATTTCAAAATAGCTAATAGGATTTCAAATGTTCTCAATGCAAAGAAATGATAAATGTCTTATGTGATAGATATGCCAGTTACACTGATTTGATCATTATACATTGTGCACATGTATTAAAATGTCACATTGTACCTCATAAATATATAAAATTACTATATGTCAATTAAAATAAATAAATATGAAAAAACAGGATAAGAGTACCCAATTTATTTATTCATTCTTTGAAGAAGGACATTTGTCTTGGTTCCAATTTTGAGTTATTACAAATAACTCTGCCTCATATATAAAATTTCATGTACACATACATGAGTTTCTCAAAGACATAAATAATAAAGCACTGAGTTATAAGATATGTACAGCTTAAACAATAGTAGATAATGCCAAATTATTTTCCAAAGCAGTTATGCCAATTTACACCTTCCCCAATAACAATGTATAAGACTTCCCATTATTACATATCTTTGCCAACAGACTTTGGCAAATAGTATTGTAAAACTTAAATTCTTGCCAATCTGATAGGTGTAATCTCTTTGTGGTATCTTTGTGGTACTTCTGGTGTTATCTCTAATGTTATCTCTTGTGGTTTTAATTTACATTTTCTTCATTACTAATAAAGTGCTTTAATACATATTTATTGGCCTTTTAGAATTCTTCTTAGGTAATTTGCCTGGATTTGCACATTTTTTTCTATTAGTTTTTTTTTTTGTTGTTGTTATTGTTAATTTGGAGTAGTTATTTATATATTCATAACTTGTTGTAGTATTTGTGACATTTAACACTTAGAGCTTGTGGTTTGACCTTTTATTATTTTTATTGCATCTTTTGATGAACACAAGTTGTAATTATAATGTGGTCAAATTCATGCATCTTTCATGTTTGAATCTTAAGAGTAAATTGCATATGTTTCTTATATATATGAATATATTCTATACTACTATCTAAAAGCTTAAAGTTTAGCTTTTAATGTACCTGAGCTTCATCATTGAAAGGCATTTATTTCCCCACTGACTGCAATGATACTCTATTATACATCAAGTATCCTTTTCTGTTCTCTGTGTTCTACCCCATTGATCTATTTGTCTATCTCTGAGCAAATACCACACTTACCTTAAAGCAAATCTTGCTGTCTGATTCAACAAGTTCTCCTACTTGCTTTTCTTCAAGATGGCCTGAGACAGTCTTTGCATTCACATACAATGTGTACTGTCTCACCACAAGTATAAAAACTATGAGGTATCAATTATCTCAGGTATTTGTTATAACTACAAAAAGCTGATTAGCAGGCTGAGGCTGTAGCTCAGCATGCTTGAGGCACTGGGTTCCATCCTTAGCACCACATAAAAATAAATAAAGACATTCTGTCTATCTATAATTACAAAAAAATTAAAAAGCTGATTAGCATAGCATTCAACTATCTTGGTCATATCCCTATTAATTCTAAAATTTTACCTATAAATTATACTGGATTTCCTGGAAACACAATCTACCTTTTTTTTACCACTTTCTAGAGTCTCCACTCTCATGTTCACTATTATAATTTTTTATGCATATACCTTATAGCTTTGAAGTACTGTAAGCTCAGTGAGGAATGGGTCTCTGCACAAATGCTATAATCAATTTGTTAGTTTCTAGAAAATCTTGATGAGATTTTTATTAGGATTAGGATACATGGGATTTACAAATAAATTTGAGAAAATAAATTTCTTTCCAATATTGGATCTCTCAATCCATGAATATGGTATATTTTTCAACTTATTTAGGTTTTCTTTAATATTTCTTATGATATTCTCATTATATATACATATGCATATGTGTGTGTGTGTGTATTTGGTTTTCATACACAATTCTTGGCTTATAATACTTTCCCCAAGGTGGGCAATAGAAAGTTAGAATTTCTTTTTCCCAAGGCAAAGCATAGAAACTCTAATTTTCCCTCATCTTTCTATCCTGGCTATAAAGAAATTCTATGCCCTAACCTTGTCCAACAGTAGGTCCTGGGATTCTCCTTATTCCTATGGGGTCTTGTTCCATGCCCTCTGGGGAGGATGGCTACATAAAGAGGCCAAGAGGAATCTGGACAGACATGCCCTGCTGGGGTTCCCCACCCAGTCTGTTAGCAATCATGCCTATGCAATGAAGTCTCCATAAAAACCCAGAAGTACGGGTTTCTGAGAACTTCTGGATATCTGAACATGTGGATGTTCCTGGATGGTGGTATATACCTGGAGAGGGCATGGAAGCCTCACTCCCCTTCCACTGTGCCTTATTCTGTGCATATCTCTTCATCTGTAGCGTCTGTAATAACTTTTATAGTGAACATGTTTCCCTGAGTTCTGTGAGCCACTCGAACCAATTAATTAAACCAGAGGAGGAACTTATGCAAAACCTGATTTATAGCCAGTCTAGTACAGGTAAAAACAACCCAAGACTTGCATCTGAAGCAGTAGTCTTTGGGACTGAGCTCCCAAACTATGGAATCTGACACCATCTTTAAGTAGATAGTGGCAAAACTGAATTAGATTAGAAGACACACAGCCAGCATCTGCTACAGAATTGTTTACTTGCTGATGAGGAGAAATTCTCTAACCTTTTAGGGTGACAGAAGTGATCTGTATTGTGATCTATAGTAGGAGCTACTGAGCATAAGTTGGTTTTTCCTTCTACATATCAGATATCTCAATAAAGTTTTAAAAATTTGTCCCTAGAAGTCTTGCCTATCCTTAAAAAAATATTTATTCGTTGCTTCCATTTATTTATTTACTGATTTATGGGGATATAGCTGTGTTTTATATACTGCTATTGTGTTGTCTATAGTTTGAATCTGGAATGTCTCCCAAAGGTTCACGTGTTAAAGGCTTGACCCCAGCTTGGTTTATTAGGAGGTGGTGAAAACTCTAAGGGGTAGAATCTAGTGGGAGTCTTCCGGTCATTGGGGTGTGCTCTTGAAGGGAATAATGGGACCCCAGCCCCTTTCCCTTCCTCTCTTTTGCTTCCTGGCCATGAGGAAAACAGTTATTTGATCTGCTATGTGTTCCCTGCCATGATGTGCTGTCTCACCACAAGTACAAAAACAACAGGCCAAATTAACTGTGGACTGGAGACTCCAAAACTATAAGGTATCAATTATCTCAGGTATTTGTTATAACTACAAAAAGTTGATTAGCAGGCTGAGGCTGTAGCTCAGTATGCATGAGGCACTGGGTTCCATTCTTAGCACCACATAAAAATAAATAAAGACATTATGTCTACCTATAACTACAAAAAAAATTTTAAAAGCTGATTAGCATAGTATCTGACTATCTTGGTCATGTCCCTTATTCTAAAATTTTACCTATAAATTATATTGGATTTCTTGGGAACGCAATCTACCTTTTTCCCCCCTTGCCTTAGTCAACTTTATAGGGTCTCCACTCTCATGTTCACTATTATAATTTTTTTTACTATTATAATTTTTATGCATATACCTTATAGCTTTGCAGTACTGTAAGCTCAGTGAGGAATGGGTCTCCGCACAAAAGTGCAATTCAATACACATTTGTTGAGTGAATGAGCTATTCCATCATCAAGATGGCTCATCATAATAGAAAAGAAACCTCAAGTTTTCAAGGAGGCAGGGGACAAGTTGAGAAATAGGTTAGGAATCAAAATTAGAACCAAAAGGACAGAATACACTTCTGGGGACCAAGCTGAAGGTCTCCAGATTGCATAGACTAGCCAATTAGAGGGGACTTAAGCCCAATCCTCCTCTTAGGACACTCTTACCTGCCTTACTATGCTTCAGCCTGGCTTCTTTTCATTTTCTAGAAAGCTCCAAGCTTTCTCTCCTATTAGTGTTTTGCATATCTGTTTCTTCTGCCTAGAATCCTCTTTCTACCCTCCTGGATGACTACTCTCATGTATCTATCCGGGTTCTGCTCACTTTCCCAGGAAGCTTAAACTTACTTTCAGCTTATTATTTCACTCCACGGAAAGTATGCTATTCACATACCCGTACCTTCCTGTAAGAGCTCTTAACACAATTTCATTTCTGTGTTATTGTTTGATTAATCATAATCTCCATATTAGATGGTGAACTCCAAAAGCATAGTGACAATGGCTAGCTTGTTCATAGCTGGATTCCCCACCACTTAGCCAGCATCTGGCACTAACAAGGACAATAACAGTCCCCGAATAAAAAGCTCTGGGTCTTCATGATAGCCTTTGCTTCTTGTTACCATCCCTGGATAGTCTTTCTGACTTCTCTTACATCCTCACTCCTTACTCCACAGCCCTCTATCCTCAATTCCATCATGCCATGTAACCATGTCAAACTCCATTTACTTCCCTTTGTAATTTGAGATCTAGCATCTTTATGGTTTCACCTTTATGTTTTCAGCACTTGCACAGGTACCAGGCATGTTGTAGGCACTAACATATGTTAGCTGAAGTAAATGAATAAATGCAAATGAATAAGAAATAAAAATAAATTGTGTGTGTGTGTAACAAGTTTTTGAGATTTTCTTACCATAGAACAGTCTTTTAAATGAAGCTAACTACTTGCAAGTTTTTTTAAAATAATAATTCAGTAATTCATCTCCCCTTGAGAGGATCTAAGAAAAAAAATACCTAATACTGAATTACAGCTAGTAGAGAATAGTGCTACAGGGAGGGTCTGGTATAGTGTGTGCATGTATAGATGTGTATGCAATATATCAAATACATATATTTTTTTCTTTCTAAAAAAACTTACAAAAATAAAGAAAATGTCAAAGCCTTTTAAAGGGCGTGATCACGCTGAGTAATACAACCCTTCCTTGATTTTTACATTATTTCAGTATGAGATGTTTTTATGGCTCTTGCTAAAAATAAAAGACATTTCAGAGTTTCTCAGTAAATGAAGCACTGCAGACTTTTCAGTTTTGTTGTTTCCCCTAAAATTAATATAATTAATTAAAATCCAATGTAAGTCTGATTTACAATCTGTGAGTCAATGAGTCACAGAATCTTATGCTAATAGGGCAGTTCTGCTTTCTGAGCGCTCAGCAACAAACTGCAAACTGTGCCAGCAAAAGCCAAGAAGAGCAGAGGGCAACGCAGAGACCCGGAAAGAAAGAACTTTCTCACCTTGCTGTAATATTTTTATATTGTGTTTGGAATAAAAGAGCCTGGAAATAATTTGGAAACTGCTTTTTATCAACTGTAAGAAATTAGTTAAACTGAATTTAAATGTAATTACAAGAGCAGCTGGTGAAGGCTGATTTCTGTTCAGTCTAGTTTCTCAGGAACCGCACCCCCATTCTGTTCCCTGGGAAAGGACTGAGTTGCAAGCTGTACATCACTGACACTAACTTCTATGGGTCTGGTCTTGGCCTGGGGTCAATGCTGGAACCACACAGAGGATGACCCCTCCCCTGGTACTTACTTTCAGCAGCTTGTCCCTCTTGATTTGATAATAGACCTCCAGATGTGAGTATCCTGTTGCCATTACCTTGAAAGGCTTAGTCCCTCTGTGGTCCATTCTGATGGTGATAACTGTCTAGATGGCACCAGAACTAGCATCCAGGCTCTTCTGGTTCATGATAGTAGGTTCCCATTTCAGGAGGAAACAGTTGATTTCAACAACTAGAAAGTTCATAAATGTCTTCTACCTGGGCCAAACCACTCACCTTACAGGCTAAGCCTGGAAATCTAGAGAGGAAGGCACTCTACTGTCAATTCAGTGTGTCTTCCACAACCTTACCCAACACAACCTCACCTCAAAAGTGTCAGACCATTGCCTCCAGATAGGGTTACAAATCACCCCCCTCCAATCTAGTCCAATGCATATAATACTTATAAGGATTAAATGTATCAAACTATTCACACAGGTGTTCAGAATTTTTGTTTGACCCTATCACAATTTCCTTTCTTTGGGTCAAGGTTTTGCCCTTCTTAAATTATGAATCTCTGTAGACTGTGTCAGATTTGCCAATCAGTTTTTCCCCAGGATAGCGGAATTTACAGAATTATTTCTAGGAGAAGATATTTTAGTAGATAGAAGGAAAGAAAGAGGTCAGGATATTGGAAAACTGGGAAGGCTGAGCAAAGACAGGATGAACTGGGGGATCCTAAGGTAAACATTTGCATCAAAGTATGCCTTGGCCAGTCCTATCCCTGAGCCCATATCCCTAAACCACTGGGGTTCCAGGAAAGTTGTCATATCCTCCTGGGAAGCATCTGGTACTGAACTAGGCTTGGAATTTTCTATCTTATGGGAAAAATTCCTGGAGCTTCAACATACCAGAAATGCTGTGGGGGCCTTTCTTCCCGTAGAAAGTCTCCAGATGAGACCATCCAGTTCAGGCTAGGAAACACCCAAAGAGGTTGTTGAGTTCTTCATTGCTCAAGATGAGGCCTTCCAACCAGCAGCCTGGCATTGCCTGGCACTGGCTGAATATGATAAATGTGTGCCCACCCCAGCCCTACTAACTTTTGTGGGTTCAGTAAATGATAGAAGTAGACATTAAAGTTGGAGAGATTAGGACTCAGCCCCTCTTTGGCCTCCAGGTAATTCAACACTGAACCATGGGGGAATCTTCACTCCCACACAACCTTTCTGAAAACCCAATTTCCTTCTTATGTCATCAACCTCAGGACTGAATGACAGTGGTCAGGGGAGAAGAGAAAAGACGAGACATAGAATAGAAAGGCATTCCTGTTTGTCAGAGCTTGCCCTCTACCTCTGGGTAGGTCAAACCACCTTTGGCCTGTTATTCCTGCCTTCTTACTTTCTGCTCATCCTCTTCTTGCCCTCCAAAGCCAAGGCAGGCCAGGTAGGATGAGATAGCATGGAATTCTACTTCCAAGGATCAAGAGATGCCTCATTCTGGATTTCAACTCAGCCTTGAAATTTCAAGAGGGAAACCAATTCAACATGACCATCAGTGGCAAATTGGTGGGGAAGACAAATCACCAAAGCACCTTCACCTTCTGTTTGTGGGGAGAAAGAGTTGGGGACAGACAACAGTGAAGAGAGAAGGAGCAGAAAGACTAGGGGAACACAAATCTCCATATGGTTTAGCACCTTCATCTCTTTCTCTCTCCTAGGACCTCCTTGAGGATGCCTCCTTGAGGATGTTCTCCTCTTCTCTCACTGCACCGAAAGTTTCTGGTACTTGTCCACTGCCAGAATCCTTTAGGTCACAGCCAATATGACCCAGGGAAAACTCTGGACTCCACTGGAGTTACCCATCAGAGAACATTCTCCAAGGCCATCACGTGACTCATTCCTTCTTCATCTTCATCTCATCTCACTGTGTGTTCATCCTTCTTCAGTTCAGGTGCAAAGCTGTTCTGACCATTCTCTCCCATGTGCCTGGTCACCCTCTGTGGTCAGAGCCTGATCCCCTTCCCAGCAGCAAACAATATGAGACCACTCTGATGTGTACACACAGGGCTTGTGCCCTGCTCTTGCCATGGGATTCATGTGGGCACCCTGGTTCTCCTTGGAAGACTCCTCCTGCTCCTGCTGTGCTCTTGCTTATAGGGTCCTCTCTCTTTTGCCTCTTATAACTCTCCTCAACTGTCTCCCAGCAGGGTGACATCCAAGGGAGATCTCAGCTTGTCCCAGAGAAGGTGTCATTTCTGGATTGGTTAACACCCTATGAGGATTCTTCACTTTAGACCCCAAGTGAGCATTTCTTTTCTAGATGCCTAATGATGTGTTAGCAAGAAAAGAAAAGAAAACTATCACAGAATTAAGAATCAATATTCTTATCCTAAATGAAAATTCCCAATCTCACTCTTGAAGGTTTGTTACGTATAACTCAGAGTTCAGTTTAGATGAAATTGAAAATTTTCTTTATGAGAACTTGCCCATTCTTTTATTCTGCCATACTTTGTATACCACAGGGGCTTTCTTAAATTATTGACAGGCATGGAAATGAAGCCCCTCTCCCACTAACCATATGCAAACATTATTGAATGTTAATAAAATTTGTGGGGGAAAAAATCCCATCATAAACACCTACCACTCACATTGGGCCTTAGATCCCTAATGGGAGGAAGATGGCCTAAGTAACTGAGGATTCCTCTTACATTCTATGATTCTGATGCTATGGATAGCAATTGCTGGTTACCATGAAGTCAAGGTTGGTGAGGAATAGTAAAAAGGAATAAAGGTCTTTAACCTTGAAGGGCAGCTTAGCTATATGATCATACTTAAAACCTTCCTTTCCTGGTTCAAACCACAGAGCTCAACACTGGGTACAAACTGGGCTCTGATTTTTGATAAGAGCAGTGCACAGCCTCAGGTGAATGCTTGTGTATTAAGCAGCATCGTTCACTACAACCTAAGACCTGACCATCTCATTCTAGGCTGTTTCTTTTATAAAATTGTTTTCCTTGGTGAAGTCATTTTGTTCAACCCCTGCTAAACTGGTTGCTAATAACACTCCTTAAGTAAGCAGCATACAAGAAAACAGATGGGTGGGAAGAGGGCAGAGAGGTAGCTGGATGTGGGATATAAATGGAATATGGTCTGCAGAACAACTATGAGAGCCCGCAGGGTCACATGGAAGGCTCAGCAAGTAAGTGAACTTCTGTCCTTAAAGGCCTGAAGGTAATCAAGCTCCTGTATAGGCCTGGACTGAAGGAGCCCTTTAAGACCAGATAAGAAAGAGTTTTGTTTTCGGAGGATCAACTTGCAGCTCGGCCCATGTGAGAGCTGTTCACCGAGGTGTCTCAGCCAGGTGGTGGATGTCTCCTGTTGTCCTGTAACTTGGCTTGAAGCGGAAGATGACCCATGTCACCTGGCGCCCTGATAACAGAGAGCAAATTCCAGCAAAAAGTGCCCATGCCTCGGTTGGCCATTACCATGCCCAGCAGGCTGCTCCCTGCCATCTGGCCACCTTAGAGAGATCACAGCCGCTCTGCTCCTCGCCCACCTGGCTTCAGCTGCCTCCCAACCCCAGTGACAGGGCAGCGTGGCCAACACTGGGCACAAACTGGGCTCTGATTTACCTGCTTTCCTGCTCCAGGGATTCTGGGACCAGGTCTCCTAATGTGGCTGTGACCCAGTTTTCCATGGAATTGATGCCCCTATCCCTTGGGGTAAGCAATCTTTCAGCCTTATTTACAAATACTGAAAAATTCAAAGCTCAAATGTATTTGTGACAAATGAACATTTGTCAAAAGACTTCAGTAGAAATTTCCAAAGGCATTAAGTGTAAAAAAATAAGTACTAGATATAGGGAATGGTAGGGAAAGTGTACATACCAAGCAGATACCTTTTAGTCTGATATAATGTTACAAAGAGGAGGTGCAGATAAAAATCATTCAGAGATCCTGGGCAGCAAATAATCTGACACAATGCTATATTTCTTAAAGTTTGGTTTAAAGTAATAGCTGGGTAATAGCTTGTGATGTTCCTAAGAATCTGAATATTCCATTTATTGGCCTGTTTGCACATTGGTTTGTTTCAAAAGTGATTACAAGAATATATGTAAAGAATAAATGATTACAAGACTAAAGAAATTATAATAATAAATGGAAAAACAATAATATATATGATAAAATGCAAAAATATGTACAAATATGTGCAAAACCAAAGACAATACATTGAGAAAGGGAAGAAAACTCTGGCATCAGATATATAGATGATAGGGTGACTCAGAGAATAGAGTTGGGCCACAAAAAAATTAGGATGCCTAAACCTGTTGGCGATGGATAATTTCTGAACATTTTCCTCCTTACTGGTGTTGGTAACATTAATCAACACCTTACGTGAGTGAGGTGCTGTCTTAAAATGGGGTAAGATGTTCTCCTGACCTCAAGAAGCTGAGGGAACCAGGCATGGTGGCCTACACCTGTAATCCCAGTGACTCGGAAGGCTGAAGCAGGAAGATTGCAAGTTCAAAGTCAGCCTCCGAAATTTAGCAAGGCCCTAAGCAACTTAGTGAGATCTTATTTCAAAATAAAATATAAAACATATTGGGGATGTGGCTCAGTGGTTAAGCACCCCTGGGTTCAATCCTTGGTACAAAACAAAACAAACAAACAAAAAACAGCTCAGGAATTTGAGACCTATAAAAGGAATTTCTCTATCCAAACGGGTTCTGACATAAATGACTTGGGGGAAAAGATACATGGAGTCAGGAAGTGACTTGGCTGAGGTCGGAGGCTGTTTGCAGATGGGAATACTGGTGGCAAGTAGCCTCTCCCTGGAGATCTGTGCTGTGCTCACCTCCACTGCACCTGCAAGTGGCCTGTGGCCATTTTGCCCGTTGACAGTGCACTTGCCCCTGCCCAGGTTAGACTGGACAGACCTCCCTGAGGACTTACCTTGGCCTACACAGAGCAGCCCATTAGGAAAGGTCTCCCCTCCTAATAGTTCCTTCCTTTCTTGCCCTAATTCTTGAAATGTTCAGCACTAGCAGCACAACCATTGATTGAAGCAGGTCCTACTTAGAAGTTTAATAGCCTGCTAGGCATCTGCATGGACTTGTTTATCTGATGAGTTAACTTTAAACTGTCTCCCAGACTCAGATTCTGTTTCTGATGAGGGAGGAAAGAAACCTCAAGAAAAGGCCAAATCTTCCTACACTAAGATTTTGGGGATGTCCAAAGCCAGTCCTAGTATCCCGAAGCTTGGGAGAGGGAATTCGAAAAACCAGAATAGGGAAGACTGAAAGGAGATGTTTCCCTATTTCCTAATTTTGCTAACACCAATGACTTAAATTTGTACTTATGCACTTGATTTGTTCATTTTAAAATTTTTTTTAGTTGTAATTGAACACAATACCTTTATTTTATTTATTTATTTTTTATGTAGTGCTGAGGATCAAACCCAGCACCTCATATAGGCTAGGCAAGTGCTCTACTGCTGAGCCACAACCCTAGCCCCTTGATTTGTTTTTCTTAAATGAAATAACCCTGGATTTGGTTTGGGCAATTTTGGAAAGAATCAAATTATATTTCTGTACTCCAGCTTCACCCCGAGTTTCTTTTCATGGATCTCCGTCTTTAGGCATCGAAAGGTCTTATATTGTTCACTGGATATTACAGTTTCTTCCTATAAGAAAGGGTTGAGGTCCCCCCCCACACACACACATTTCAGTAGTAATCAATTAAATTAACTGTGGCTTCCAATTTGCACCAAAAAAAGAATACAGAGCGGGGGAAAAAACAATATAGAGAATAAAATTTTTATATTTTTCTAGCTACTATTTAATTATTTTAGACACAATTTAATGCTAGACTTTTTATTGGTATTAATTACTCAGAATTTTTCTAGGCCAAAGTAAATGATAGGGAGCAAGTAAAATTCTACCCTCAGCAAAGTTTAGAGCTTTAAGATTTCTTGGTATCAAACTGTAGTTGAGTATTGCTAGAGTTTGACTCTAATGTCCCCCAAAAGCCCCTGTTTTGAAGGCTTGGTCCTCACTTGGCACTCTTGGAAGATGGTGGATCCTTCATGAGGTGGGCCTAGTGGAAGTAAGTTGGTCAATGGAGGTGTGCCCTGGAAGGGGATATTGGGGCCCTGGTCCTTCCACTTCCTCTCCCTTTTCTTCCTGGCTTCCATGAAGTGAGAAGTTTGATCCATTACATGCTCCCCATACTCCCCACTATGATACCACAGGCCCAAATCAACAGGGCTTAGTGATCATGGACTGAAACTTCCGAAAGCCTGAGCCAAAAGAGACCTTTCCTCCTTATAAGTTGATCACCTCAAATATTTTGTTACAATAGTGGAAAACGGACTTACACCTGTGTTTTTATTCCTTCCTGAGTTGCCCTCCAGCTGACTAAGGGTGAGGGAGAAGGCTTCATCATCAAAAAGAACTGGGCTCAAATTCTGGTATAAGCACTCAGTTTCTGTCTCTGAGCCTCGGTTTCCTCATTTGCAAAAAGAAACTCATAACACCCACTTATTATAGAGATTAAATAAAATAAATGTGAAAAGTCCTGCAGGGTTTCTGGCACTCAGTGTTTGAAATAGTCATTATCAAAAGGGAATGAATTGATCTGATTATGTTATGCATATGTAAGAATGTCACAATAAATCCTGCTATTATGCATACTTATAATGCACTAATAAGCATTTTTTTTAAAAAATAGTCATTACCACACCAATTTCACATTTTCCTTTTATAATTATTTTCACAATTATCATTAATTCTTACAACTCACCCAAGAACAAGTCATGTCTTTTCTTTAAATTTTTCATAACTGGTTGGAAGCCTGTCCCTGCAGAAGGCTGATTAGGTTTGGGGTTAATCCTGGATGTCAACTCTGCTTCTGGATCTTGGAGGTTTTGCTTACTGCTCCAAAACCCATCACCTCATCATAAAATGAGGATAATCTATGTTTCCTTATGGGACTGCTGGGAGGACCAATGTGATGGCATGAAATGTCTGCTTACTAAAGATTGGTTTCCCTTACCCTTCATCCTTTCTTCTTTGCCTGTAATGAAATAATAGAAGAAATCACATCAAAATGAGATGCTTCACTTCTACTTAAAAACTGTGTAATGGATAGGCAAAATATTTAGTCTCCTTTCATCAGACTCTATTCTCTTTGGGCTCTGCTAGTTCACAATAGGTATTAATCACTTAATCATACAAGCTAATTTATACTCATCTGTTAATCAATTATTGGCTCTTTTCTACACATTTACATAATGTCTTTAGCCAAAAAAAATTCAGTCTCCTCAAGGCTCTTGGAATGTGCCTCCGGAATGAGCCTGCCACATCCAGTAACAGGGGCTATCTTTAGGTGTATGTATTGGCCCAATAGCAGCCTACCTGCAAGTGTGTGGATCTGTTGACTAGACATAATTCTCTAGTTGACAGCCTTTTTTTGACTTGGTTTCTTTCTACTCCTAGATACACAATACACTCCTTGCCAGAGTTAGGCTACATGGAATGAGGAGATAGCAAAAAATCGTGAAATCTTTATCTTCCTGCAATAAATGCAGAACTTGATAACATGACACTGGACGATTGGTATAAACAAAGGTGAATGGTCACTCTAGCAAAAAGGAGTGTGCATGGTATGAAATCTATATTTCTTGAAGAATAACTCTGAGGATCAAAGTTAAACAACTTATTGCCATCACACGTTATGACCAAGACATTAGAGAAAATGCCTCTTTACTACTTGGAGTGCTGTTGTTTCAGTGTTTTGATTGGATAGAAATATGGCACTGTGGCTCATGCCTATAATTCCAGTGGCTCAGGAAAGTGAGGCAGGAGGATTGCAAGTTCAAAGCCAACCTCAGCAATTTAGCAAAACCCTAAGCAATTTAATGAGACCCTGTCTCAAAAAATAAAAAGGGCTGGAGATGTGGTTCAGTGGCTAAGTGCCCCTCAGTTCAATGCCCCGTGCCACAAAAAAAAAAAAAAAAAAAAAAGAAAAAGAAAAGAAAATTTCACTGTTTTTTTGAATGGAAATTCAACTTTGGTCAGTTGCTGGGGAACATGTTTCAGCTCTTTCAATGAGGGAGGTTGGTTCAATCCATTATGCAATCATCTCAGATCCTAGAGAATTATTCTGGAAATAAGTCACATTGTATTTTGAAGGAGTAGAGACAGCTGGAATCTAAAAGAAGATAGGTCAAAAACTGACAGAGGTCAGGGAATGATTGACAAGGAATGTGGGTGAACCTCTCCGAGGTTAAGTGATTCTGCTTATATAAAAACATAAACAGCAGATTAGTGCTGGAACTTAGACGTTTGGCTACAGCAAACATTTGGAGAAAGCATCAGTCAGAGTAGCCACTGAAGGAGCACTTAGTGCATTTCTGTGCAGAATAATGTTGATGTGAAGGGACATAGCATATAAAATGGGTTTGGACTGTGGAAGCCAAGGAGTTCTGCTGCCAGGTTAGATCTCAGAGGTTAATCACAATCTTGCACAGTCCTAGAGTAGGGTGCTGCTGCTATTGTTGTTATTGTTGTTGCTGCTGCTACTGCTGCTGCTGCTGCAACTGTGTTTTTTGGGAACACAGAGAAGGCGACCTAGGGTCTGATACAGTCTCCAATCATTTCTAACACACTGGCTTTGGAAGCAAGCCTTGGGTTCCAAGGATGGACATCTCCATGGCTAGCCATCTGGTTAATGCTCATCATTTTAGTGTGGGATGGAGACAGAGAACATACTTAGAGACAGAATCAATAATCTGGCAAAGAGGAGGAAGTTCACAGTTTTACAAATGAGCTCCTTGGCATTAATTAATTTATTCATTAATTCAACAGTAATTTATTAAGGGCATATTCTGTGATGAGCAATGCAGAATGCTTGGTTGGAAAATGGAGGAGAGGGAAGCTATTACTATAAAGAAGTGTAAAGATACAGCCCCCCCATATTTATGAAACTCATACTGGGAGAGCCTTGTAGACGTCTAATTAGAATACAATATTATTAATTATTTTCTAGGTGCATACAGAGTATTATCATACTATAGAGGAATGTGCAATTCTATGAGGGATTCCATAAACGCTTCCCTGAGGAAATGACATTCAGACTGCATCTTAAATGGTCATGGGAAGTCTCAAAAGAATGGGAGAAGGTGAAAATAACAGCCTTTAAAGTCAGTCAAACCTACAGTACAGCCCTAAATCAAGTTGTTTAGCCTTGGGGAGCCTCTCTTCCTCTATCTGCAAAATGGAAATAATAATGCCTACCTAAAATAATGGTTTTAAGAATTAGGGATAATCTATGTTAAATGTTTTGCAGAGAAATGGACACAAAATAAGCGGTGTGTTTATTAAATATACTAGCTGAGGCTGTGAAGAAGGGCATTTCCTAGGCAGAAAAACAAAAAGGTGTAAATAAATAGTATGCTTTGAACAGAAAGTAAGTTTGCTAGGTCATGAAAGTTGCCTTGAGAGGAGGGGATAATAAGAGATGAGGCCAGACAGGTCAACAGGAGTCCATTTATAATGGGACCAGTGTTGTTTTAGGTAAAAAGAAAACCAAAATCATTCAGCCTTATCTGAAATTTCTGTGCCCAAGGGCTCTTTTCCCGTCTGCTTTCACAGATGTCCTCAGTTCAGTCTTCCTCATTCTTCCTCCTCCTCACCCCTCTTTGCCCAACATACTCTGAGAATCACTACATCATCTCCACCGTTCCTATCTTCAGCTTAGCCATATGCTGGTCCCTTCTGATTTTTTAGCAGCCATGCCTATTTAGAGATCCATTGAAAGTCATTTCTATCATTTCTCCTGCAGGTGCACTCTGTTCTAAGAATACCAAACAACAAAAATCCAAACATGCCAATAAGAAATGACAGAGAGGTCTTGACAACACCAAGGATCTCTTCAAGGGTTAATCAGAAATGGTAATAGTACCAACCTCACAGGATTTAAATGAGATAATTATATGAAGCACATACTGATTGCTCAATGTTAGCTGTTGTTTATTATTATTAGCTTTATAAAATAATTTACATCCAATACTCTTGAGTGCTTGCTATGTACAAATCATCAAAGAATTCCTTCACTAACACATAGTCTACCTAACAACTTTTCAGAACACACATCTTACCCACAGCATCTCAGGCAGATATATTCTGCATAAAAGAAAGCACAAGCATATGGGAGTAGTGCAATTTAATCATCACCTAATTAGCCAAACTATTTAAAATAGGTCTCACAATGATGATGAAAACATTCTCACTTCTAAATGCCGGAAGCTGCGTCTTCCCGCAATTCTCTCCCTAGGAAAACTGTTGAGTGGAGTGGCTCTTGGCTCTTTGCTGAAGCTTCCTCTGCATTACATTTAGACCTCAGTGACTCTAGTCATTTCCTTTCTTTGTCATTAGATGAAGCAAGAACTGCTTCTGCCATCTTTCCTCATTCCACCATGTTTTCCCTTGTGGAGACTGTTTGTGTGGATGGGTGTGGTAACAATAAGAGCTAATATTTATGAAGATTTAACTCCATGGCAGAAACTGTTTTAGCATCTCACATTTAATCCTCCCAACCACCCTGGAAGGAATCAAAGTTCCAAATGGCTACATAACCAGCCCAATGTCTTTCAGCTGGTAGGTAGAGCGGCCAAGATCCACACCAAGGCAGTGCACTTCCAGCTTTTGTAAGAGTTAGCACATTCAGGAGTGGAAACTTGGAGCTATGAAGAGCCAGTTGCTCTGAGCTGAGCCAGCTTTTACCTTTTGTCCCTCATTTAACCTGAAGTTTCTCTTCCAGAGTCTAGAACAATATTTTCAGATCATCTAATAGTAAAATCACGGACGCTCAAGAATCCAGTCTATGAATGTTCAATGAATTATTTCTCTAAACAGATGACTGATAAAAATCTGTTATGATAAAAAGGCCAGAGAGATTTAAAACTGGAAGTAAAAGTAACTTTGAAGTCTTTGAAGGTGAATCAAAAAGGGAAAATACTGTAAATACAAAGAAAGCTTGCCAACTGAGACCAAAGTGCGGGAAGGTCAGCAGGAAAGTTGCATGGAGGATTCAGGCATTCAATAAACAATTGCACTAGGTGTTTTGAAGGGCCTTTCTAAACCCTGAGAAGCCATTATTCAAAAAGTAATGCAATTTTTCAAAATTTCCAGTTATAATGCTTTCAGTTTCATGGAATAATTCACAGTAGATCAGCACAGTTTTGGGCTTCCATCTGCCTCCTAAACATTTCCACATTCAAATTCCACTGTGCCTCAATCTCTCTGCATCCAAAACCAAACACATTGGCTCCACTGCTCCTTTTTCCCTATGTGCCTTCTCTCAAATAATGGTCTCACCATTGCCAGCCACTGTGACTTGACTGGCTCAGAGTTCTCCCACACCCTCCTACCTCCTCAGATTCCACATCCAACTGGCCATACAAGTGCCATCAACATCTAAAATGTCTTCCCTCTTTTCCAATCTCACCAGTGCCCCATTGGTATCAGTAATTCATGCTACAATATTTATTGCAGACTAAAAAATACAAATATGTAAGTCAGTCCTTTCTCTCAAATTTCTCACAGCCTGGAAAAGGAAGAAGGCACATAAACATATAACTCAAGATGTTAGGCAAGAGACTTAATGGAAGTCAAGCAAATGTTCCATAGGTCAAGATGTAGAAGGCACCTTGTGACCTCTTATCTAGACACAAAAGGCTCCTTCCATGTTATTTCTCTATTGTACCAACCATTCTTTACATGCTACAATAACAATCTTCCTCTTTTAATGTCACTTGGTACTAAGGAGTGTTAGGTGGCTTACACTTGTCTATAGAAAGGTCAATGTTAAGGACATTTTTCTAAGTCATGGTATATATAACTAGTGGTTGAAGTGATTGGAGCTTATGAGCTTTTTCAGAGAAAGTATCCAGAATAAAGAGAGGAAACATGGAAATGGAACTCTGGGGTAACAGTGGCATCCTATAAGACAGGCAAAAGAGCTTATAATTGCCTCAAAAAAAATCACAGAAAAGGAATGGAAACCAGAAAGAAGAAAGAATATAGAGACAATAGTGTGCAAGAAGTTGAAAATAGTCAATACCATTGAATGCTGCTCAAATCTTTAGCAAGAAGAGAACTGAAGATGGGATATTGATTGACTATAGATTTGTGAGAGGTAAATATTTCAGCTGATGGGTAGAATTACAAATCAGACTTCAAATTGGTTTGAGATTTAACTATAGGTATGAAAAGATCAAAATTTCTCCTTTCAAGAAAGTTGGGGGAAAAAGAAAGCTGAGGATGAAAGTGATATATTTAAAGCAATCTGTCTTATATTCAATATATCTGCATCCATAAGGTTGGATTTAGATGCAGACAGCAGAAATCATCTTACTTTATATCCTTATCCACATTCCTCCATCCCATAGTAACCATCCGTGTTCAATACAGGTATGTTTAGTTAGGACAATAATAATTTTTCTGTAATTAGCTCTTTTAAAATATTTGTGGTTACTTAGAGTTTCTTTCATCAATCATTTTAAATGTTGTTCATAAATTTTCTTGTCCCATCAATTTGTATTCTCAGAGAAAAAACAAAACAGCCAGGTAGACAAAGATAAACTTTCACAGACTCACATTTGAGTTATCACAAATTCTGAACTCATAATGGCCCAAATTAAGATTTAGTTTTGTACTTTGGGCAGTCCATGAAGCCAATAAGAAAGCAGGATTTGGATTACTAACTAGCTTAGTTCACGGTACCACAAAACAGTTTATAAACACATATGATGGGAACTTATATTACATACAGCAAAGTCCCAACCTTGTGCCACATCAGGTGGATACTAGAACTAATGTTACTACTGATCTGACTTCCCAGTGCCTAATGTTTGATGTTCTCTTTAATATCAGAGTTTTTGGTTCTTTCCAGCACTAGATCCCAAGGCCCCCATTGGCTCTGCACACAAATCATTTACACATGTAGCAGTAACACAATCACCCCAGTGACTTTGCACAGAGGAAACTATTGTTTCTTGTAAAATATCAACAGCTCCCTTCCTAGACACCCTGAGAAGTCTTCTTCTGAAGGTCTTCTGGAGGTTAGCCCCAGGATATTCCATAAGTCTCTTTAATCATAATCCCTGCACCAACTTCCTAATTCTATGAAATCTCCAACAAATCCAAGTGGGTGAAGAAGCACAGATTCTCTGCATGGGCAGAAAATGAACCTTGTCAAATTCTCCCAACATCTCTTAAGTCTTTCCAAAATTGAGGGTTCACCCTGCCCACTGAGAACCAGAGTCCTTCAAGCCTTCTCTGCTCTGTTGAGGCTTGGCATGCCAAGGCTCGGATACTGCAGCCTCTGGGCCAGCCAGCAGTGCCAGCCAGTCAGCAGCCTCCCTCCAACAGCCAGAGTCTCTGCACACAGGCCCTCGGCACTGGCACGTCTGCAACTCTCTGGGGCACAAGGAGAAAGAAAGAAAACACTCAATGAAACACTGGATCAGCAAGTCCCATTACTCATGCACAGAGAGGAAGCAGTAGAGCTGAAAGAATAGGTAAGGTCCTGACAGCTGACGTAGGGAACGAGTGGGAAGGCCAACCACAGCGCCCTCTACCTTCTGCAGGTGTCAGTGCAGGTCATGAAGCCCCTCTGGGCATCCATGCCACAGAGTCATCTTGCATGTCTCTTTTATACTACAAATGTAGCCTTGTTGTTCTGAAACATGGATTTAATCCCTTGCCAAAGAACACCTCAGCACACATGCTTGCAATCACTAAGGGTCATAATTAAGTCAAACTCCTTCCTGAATCAATAGTCTTGGGAGGGAAGTGTAAAGAGAGGTAAGATCCATGCTTAGCCTCTTTAGGGGGTACTGAATTTTTAACTGACATTAAAAAGGCAATTATTTGAACCCATTGTAAACATAAAGTGGATTTCTCTGCTTCCTTTCAGCCAAAGAGGCACTTAGTCATTTCTCCTCTTGTCCATCAAAACATGCACTGTATCCAAGACATTACCCAACTCAAATCCTGTAATTCCCTCTAAGTCTATCATAACCTTCCAAAATAAGCTTGTTAGTTTAAAATAGCCTTGTAAATAGCACTCACCAACTCATACAGAGCAAATAATGATTTATACCTGAAATAAAGAAAGCGGACGGCATTTTGACTCATCAAAGAGGAAAGAATGATGTATTTATGGGTAACTGTTTTAGCAATCTTTAAAACACAAATTTTTACCTTTATAAAATACAAGAATGAAATATGACCACTAGGGAAAATTTACAAAATACAATTGAGCAATAAAATAAAATACAAAATTAAACAAAATAGAATGAACTATAAATGCCCCAGTGGAAATTTAACTTTTTCTAACATTTTGGTTTATATTCTTGCAGATCATTCTTTTTTTTTTCTCAAGTTCATCCTCAAAATTGGATTCTAATTCTTATGAACCTCATTCGTTAGGCCATTTTGTATGGTGAAATTTGTGTCAAAAAATAACTCTGAGCAAACTCGACAGTTTTAGCCCATGAAACCCAACCAGCCTTGAGGAATATCAGGTCATGTTCACTGGGTTCAAACCACAATAGTTTTCATTGGGTGGTTGGCCACATTTTAATTCCATGTCATAGCTTTGGACATTGGGCGGGAGCAGGGAACAAGAGAGCCAAGAGGACTTAGTGTAAGTCAACATGTTTGTTGATCCTGGACCAGTAGCCAAGCCAGAGGATGGGGGCGCCTTGCAGGGCAGACAAAGAGTGGGGAGATGGATTTCAGACATGGAAGGGCAGGCACCGAGCTGGCTCTTCTCTGGGGGAGGCACCCAGGATTCTTCCATTTGCAGAGAACATGGTGGTCAGTACCCCATGCCTAACAAGGCTTTCAGATCTGTCAGAAGAGGGCCCTCTCCCAGGGGGGAGAGTCAGTTGTTTATTTGGCATTTAACCAAAGGCCATTAGGGCTCCTTTCAGAAACATTTGATCAGGGGCCAATTATTGTAGCATATAGTGTGGAGAAAGGAGGTCAATTTAAAGAAAGTTTAGATAAAACAACGGCAACAACAACAAAGCAGCCTCTTTAAGGGGCAAAGATGTGGGCACAGTGTTTCTAGGGAAGGGACACTGACCCCATTCCCTTGAATATGGACAAAGAAGCTCATCAAAGAAGCTCACCAAGCCCAGTCATTCATAAGCATGAAAGGGGCCCTCATCCCTCTGCATCCTGGCTGGGAACCAAAGGCCCATCAGCTTTGACACAATCAGTCCTATTAATATGGAGAGGTCTTAGAATCTGAGCAAATTCCTCTGGGCAGCCAACTTGCCTCGAATGATCTGCCAAACCCTATCCAAGTGAAGTTTGCACTCTGGTTAGGGGAGTAAAAGAGGAAAGAAATGGAGTTCACATTTCCTAAGCTTTTGCTAACGGTGGTGTATTCCATGTTGCCTCTCTTAATCTTCACAAAAGTCCCAAGAGGCTCAATTTTATTGTTCCTATTTCACAGAAGAGAAAGCTGAGGTTCAGATCGCTGAAGGGACTTGCCTGGGATCCCTTAAGAAAACATCAGAGTTGGCATTCAAGGCCCATGGCCTCAGGTTCTTAACCTCTAAACTATTCTGGTCCTAATCCCCCTTTTTTAAAATTATTTTTTTAAAAAAGCATCACCTTAGATTAGGTAGAGAGAAGTAATGGGAAAGGAGGGGAGGGGATGGAGGGATAGGAAAGATAGTAGAATGAAACAGACTTTATTATTACTGGGTGTATATATTTGACTACATGACCAATATGATTCTGCAAGCTGTATACTCAGAAAAATGAGAAATTATATCCCATCTGATTCAAATGTATGATATATCAAAGTGATTCTACTGTCATGTATGACTAATTAAAACAAATTTAAAATTTTTTTTTAAATCTTTATTTTATTTATTTATTTTTATGTGGTGCTGAGGCTGGAACCCAGTGCCTTTCACGTGCTAAGTAAGTGCTCTACCCCCCAATCCCCTCTTTAGAGTTCTTTTATTGTGCTGTTGATTCTTTCTCACCATTCCTCAGAAGAATGATAAGTTTTTACTGGTAATTGTAAGGAATGTAAAATCTTAGCTTTTCGTGGACTTGTTCATCATTCAAGAAAGAACCAGAAGTTGAGATGGGAGTGACTTTCACATAGATGAGGACTTCTGTACCTCTCTCTGCATAAGCTTAATTAACAAGGAAGCACATTGCAGGATGACTAACATTTAATATTTATCTAATACTTAGCCAGTGTTCCAAAAGACAGACATGACTAGAATCAAGAATGAAAGCGCAGGAAAGAGAAAGTGAGGAGTCGATAAGACATGAAAGGATTGAGGGAGAAGAGAAAGTTTGTCATTCCATGCATTTATTTATTTATTTATTTTGGGGTAATTAAAAATATTTCCTACTGATGTATAATCATTATACAGAATAGTGGTTTCATTGTGGTATCTCTGTACATGCACCCAACATAATTTGATCATATTGTTGTTCTCATACCCAAAGTATTACCAAATAGTACTGTCGCCCTTGGAGGAGAAGAGCAATGCTTCCCTGGGCAGGGAGCTGAGCAGACAGCACACTGGGGGACCCTGTCCTCAGGACACAGATTCCAATTGTGGTTTTCCAGGGGTGGGACCCATGGCCTTGGGCCATCTGTGCTCTCTCTGCTGGACCCCACAAGGTTTCACTGTGACAGCTGAGTAGGGCTAAGATTGCAGCCTTCAGCACTCTGGAAAAAAACAGCTGCTGTGGTTCCTTTGCTTGCTGGCCTAGTCTCCATTGGCCAGTGGGACATTAAGGTCTTTGTTATTCACGCAGCAGTTGGAATCTCTGTCCATTTAAGGAAGGAAGCCGCAGGGTAATCCAGCCCTGGCTGTGCCATTGATGAGTGACTCACTCATTTCTGCCATGTGAACTGTGGGTGAACCCAGGCCCTTCCTCAGACATGGTCTACAGCCTGCACTCGATTAAACCTAATGGATTCCTGAGGAATATACGCGGTCTATATATTAAGTCAAATTAAGCCCCATGCACCATAAACCACTCTCTCTGTTTGTTTTGATAACTTTAGAGAATAAGAAGGGGAAAAAAAAGTTCAGGTCTGAGAAAAAACGCAAGAATGTGACCACACTGGTTTACCCCAAAGGGAATCTAAGCCGGCACTTGCCGGGTGGCCTGGAGGGCTGAGGGTTTCATCCTAGGGCACATTGCACAGGGAAAGCCTAAAACATGGCACAGAATAGAGCACAGTCCTTGGAGTGAGGAGACACTGAATTCAATCCTAGCTCTGCTTCTTATGGGCTGTGTAATCCTTAGCCTCAGTTTCTTTATCTGTTGAATGGCCCATCCCTAATTCATAGAGTTGGCATGAGAATCAAATAAGTAAAGTGCTCAGCACAGTCCATAGCAAAGGTGCAGAAGAAACACTAACAGAAGGTAGGAATATACATAATTATGTATGTATCTGTATAAACTATATACAGTCATATATATATATATATATATATATGCACATATATATCATATATATACCTATGCATTATGCAAATATATACACACATAATTTAGTATATCCATATTCACATATATACATATATATGCTTATATATAGTACATACATATGTGTGTATAGGTATATATTTATACATATTCTATATATTTGTAGAGCTCAAGGGTTCAGGAAGCCCAAACAGTATTGTCAGAAGGTAGAGTGCAGAGAGAGGAAGGAGAGTGACCCCAAGTGCCCAAGCCTACCTGAGTGCAAGAGCACCCCTGTTCATCACCTTTGGTGACCTGTGGTAGAGAAGTGGATGTCTACCAGATAGGTCCCTTATCAGAGAAGACTTATCCTTTCATGTTGTCTTCGCTGGTCTCAAAAAAGAAACTAGAGGCTATCACTGCTGCCAAAACTTTTTAAAGGGAGAATCCATTGGGTATCGGTAGCTAAGATGCTGCATAGATCAACATTAATGTCACGCCTGTGTCCTCCCAGTCAGAGGAAAAAGGAAAGAGTCAGGCAGGGTGTAGACTCTGAGAGAGGAGGTGCACCATGGAGTCTTGGACGGTCATAAGTTGAGGAATGTCACCAGGGCAGGAGCCTGCTTTCTAGGCCTTCTTATCACTAACCAGGGGAGTCATGTTCCCAGGCCCTGAGGAGGAAAGCATCTCAAGTCCAAACAGTTGAAAGAAGGAGTGATTTTTTTTCCTAGCATATGACTCTGTCCCAACTATGTCACTAGCAATCTTGTCCCACAACTCAATTTATGACATGCTGTCTGTCTGTATAGTTCTCCTTAGTGCCTTCTCCATTTGTGTCCTTCACTTTTGTCTGTTCCTGCCTTGATGAAATACCTAGAGAGCAGGCATTGGAAGTATGATGCCCAGGGAAAAAGGACTAGATGAGAGAATGCAGATCCATGTCCCCATGACAACTCTGCTCTAACTCAGAAAGAGACTTCAGACCCCTTCGTTCCAGTGATCTTCAGCTTGCACGTTTGAAAACAAAGATCTCCCATCCCTTTTGTAAGGATACCATGCAATTGTGCACGCAGGAGTTTGGAAATCAATGCAGCACTGCACATATGTACCTCCTTCAGGGATTTTCACATCACAAGGACTCTGGGAAGTTGGCTTCTATTTTTTTTGCCACCATGCAAGAGCAACATTAAAATGCAAGGAAGCCTCACATCTCAGGCCTGTAACAGTCAGACTGAGAATGGTGGTGCACCAGGCTGGGGATCCTCAGTGCCCTAGCATCCAGGGCTGTAGCAGAATGATCTAATTACTATGGGATGAGTATGAAAATTCTCAAAAAGTTTTCAGAATCCATCTTATTTTACTTTGAGACCTCGAGTTTCAATGTGGGCTGGACGTAGCAAGAATATCCAATAATACATGTTCTTACATAATGTAAAAATATATACCAGCAGCACTTTTCTGGAGCACGTGGGCAGGTGCAGGTGGGAGAGAAGTTTGGGAAGCAGCAGAGAATGTCACAGTGCCAGGAACACTGAAAAGGGTGGCACCTGGGCACACGGAGACGTCAGGGACTTCACACTTGCCCTCCTTTATAATGAGCAAGTGGGTATTTCACAGTGAGGATGTTAATCTCTCTCTAGTCAATAGTTCTTAGCTCAATAATAAAAATAAAATAAAGTAAAAATCCTGTTTTCATGTTCATAGATCTCTCTCTCTCTCTCTCTCTCTCTCTCTCTTTTTTTTGCTTTGCTTTTCATAGTTCAATAATAAAAATAAAATAAAGCGAAACCTGTTTGCATGTACATGGATTTCTGTTTTCTTTGCTTTACAATCACAAAGTCTGGGGCCAGGGACCCATCTCTTCCTACTTCTTTTATCAGCACTATGACTTCAGAACTTTCTTCTTGGCCCTCCCTACCCAGGGGTGGTATTGACCCTGTCCTTGAAGGAGAAACCCTTGGCAGCATGGGGTGGGGAGGCTCCAGTGTGGCTGGAATGAACCAAGGGACCGATCCCAGGAGAACGTGTGGCTATTGACTCCACCTGCCAATTGTCTGGAGAGAGAGAGAACCACAAAATGCTCACTGTGAGAGGTGCCTATCAGTCCACAGTGATCTGTCAGGAGACTACAGTGCATGCCTTTGTGATTTGGAGGCTGGATGTGGTAGGGACAGGGAGGAGTTGGGAGGCGAAATCTCTCCACCCTCGGGGACTGGGTGGCTGGAGAATGTGTTATCATAAATGCTGTCTCTCAGCTTGCCCCATATCAGCTAATTTGCCTGGTTGAGATTCTGTGTGAAATTAAAGAGAGAGGCCAGAGGGAGGATGTGAGAAACAGCCTCTCCATAGAAAAAAATGAAATGCTATCTCACCTGCATGGTTGTATTTGTTGGGCAGAGAGAGAAGATACCAACCAAAAGAGAAAAAAAATTAAAGAAAGAAAGAGGGGAAAAAAGGAAACAGAGAGGAGCTCTTGTTTCTTAACTTGTTCATCTCCCATTAGCAAAAGTTTCTGCCTTGCCAGTGGAGTTTCCCAGGAAAACAGAAATTCGGAAGGAACCATTTTTTTCACTTAACATATAGAGTGATATATTCCCCCAAAATCCAGCTGTAAGGGTGCAGATCTAGAACTTTCCCCTTGGGTACTCTGGATGAATGGTGCCCCTATCCAGTTGTCTTGGATTAGATTATAATAACAACAACAAGGGGTTTGAGGGGACTGGGGAATTGCAGAATTAAGCATCACTCAAGTTTGAAATTCCCAGGTCTAGTCGATAAACTCTTTTAGGAGAGGGTGGCTTGGGTCTCTCCTTGAACTCATCACCAGCTCACCAAGGCCCCTTCCCAGGCTGGCTTTGGCTGTCATCCTGGGGCTGGGGCTGACCCTTTCTGTGACCACTTACCCTGGTCTGCCTTGCCAGAGAGGTATGTTTGTTTAATCAGTCCCTGTAAATGGCAAAGTCCTTTAGAACAAACACAGTACCTTAAGCATTTTGAGGTTCCCTGAAGTTCTGAGCTCAGAGCCTTGTTAATGGTCGACACTCAAAACAAGTTGAATTGAAAAGGAATTAGAATGTATTACAGACATAACTTCCTGCTGCTCTCCTGCCTGTCTTGCACAATACTATGGTGTGACTAAGTGAAAAATAAATAGGATACTGAAAAATAGTGAACAAAGGGATTCTGGAGTCTTTTAAGTAGTCCTCAGGGTGAAAGACTATTAAGTCCCACCCCCCCTGGATTAAAGTGCTAATGCTGCAATGTGAAAAATGCAAAGTTCAAAGGGAAAGAAGCCAAGGCTGACGTTTAGACAAGAGCTCCCTAAGCACCCAGGAAGAACTGAGAGTGTCAAGTCTCATTACAACTTTATGAAGTTAGGGATGCAATTCTCTTCATTGCGTTCTTAGAACTAAAACTTATGGATGAGCTTTACTTCAAAAAGGGAAGAAGGAGCTGGGCGTGGTGGCGCAAGCCCAAAATCGCAGTGGCTCTGGGAGACTGAGGCAGGAGAATTGCGAGTTCAGAGCCAGCCTCAGCAAAAGCTAAGCAACTCAGTGAGACTTCAGTCTCTAAATTTAAAAAATACAAAATAGGGCTGGGGATGTGGCTCAGTGGTTGAGTGCCTCTGAGTTCAACCTCAGGTACCAAAAAAAGGAAGGAGTCCTTACATGAGAGGTGTCTTTCCATCTATTCTGCACTAGATGGGCAATACCTTCTGCACCCACCAACCAGATTATTTGGAAAAGCTCAAATAATATGAAAATGCTTGGAATACTGAAGCTAGTGTGTCTACATAGGCATAGGGAAAGGGAAATTATTAACATTCCCAAATCCTCAATTCTGACAAAATGGCACCCCCAAATACCCTCTTGTTGAATAGGGAGAGGATGACTAGAGGTTCTGTCACCTGTCATGAAGTTGAATTGAAATTCAGATTAGGGAACAGAATAGTGTGGAAAATTTGGCTGTGAAAGAGAACTGTTTTTCCAGCTTCTAAACCAAGTAAGGAGGAAAGTGAGAGAAACGGAAAGGCCTGTCAAGGCTTGATTTCACTCTTCCTGTTGCATTTGGAGTATTGTCCTCCCTGCCCTCCTCTTGCTTCCTGTGTGATCTATCCACCAGGCACCCACAGTCTGCCTGCCCTTGGCTACGGGGATTGATCCTAGGCACACTTCATCTGGTCTCCAGAAAAATGAGCTCCCCAATCAGAAATGGCCTCTCCTTCGTAAGCAACAGCTCTCTGCTTGTTCCTTCTTTACATACCACCCCCATCGGGCCAGGGCACCTGCTCCATACTCATGCCACTGTGACAGCTCAGAGCAAGAGAAAAATAACAAGTGTCTGTGGATCTGGATCATAGATCTTCTCACAGAGAGACATCTTAAGTGGAACCTCAGTGTAAGTGCAAAATCAGTTGCCTGAATCCAATGTGCCAAAAGTTCCATAGACTAAGCATCTGAATCTCCCAGGACAGCTTTGATCTCAAAATTCTGTCCTCAGAAGTCACTGAAATGTTCCATGTCTTCTTATACTTAGGGGCATGTGAGCACCATCTCTGATTCCTCTCACTTCTGAAAGCCACAGGAAATCAGTTTTCAGACTGTGTCTATTCTCATTTGGAACCTGTGGTATCTATCACTGAGGGCAGTGAGAGTGAACTTTTATCTGGGGTGGCCAGAAAAGCCCCCTAAGGAAGGAGAAAAGAGGGACCAGCATTGACAGCTGAGCAGTTGCAGATGATGGAGTCTCAACAGACAATAATGTGAGCCAACTAAAGCTGAGACTTGAAAGCCAGGGAATGTGTCCCCAGGGCTGAATAGAAGCAGAGGGGTGTGAAAGAGGAGAAGGAGACAGAGAAATTGAGGTTCTCTATGTGAATCAGCGCTGTGGGGACTCACACACCCAGCCTAAGACTGTGGACTTAATGTTTCATGCCAGCGTTGCCTTCATGGTGTTTTGAAAAACATAGTGTTCCACCAGTGTGAACAGATGTTCAAGGTGGGCTGGATCCTACCCTCCATCTTTCTTTTCTGTTCTACTGTTTCCTGGGAGGCTGGCCTCTGTGAACTGTACCATTTGGACCCTGAGTTTTTGTCTTTGCGTTGGATTCAGTGAGTGTAACTAGAATGTGATAGGAGAAAGAGATCAGGATATTGTTCCCTGGGCTCCTCCCTGGCTTGCTGTGTCTGCCTGAGACATGTCCCTGGGTGGGTGGGTGGAGGGGTTTCAGCTCTTCTCAGGTAGTGCCTCTCTCAAGTCCATACCTGTCCCAGGCTCTGTTCTCTTCCCTTATAGCAAACCTCAGGTAGAAGCAGCCTTCCTCTGTTGCCAGTGCCTGGGTGCTTCATCATCCCCTTGTTGGTTTCCTTAATCTGTTCACTTTTGTTAATAGTCCCTGCAATTACTCCTTTGAATGAGCCATCTGTTTCCTGCCAGGATCCCAGTCAAGTAAACTTGGGGGACATGCTTGAAAATTTGCAATGCTTATTAGCATCTTAAGGCTCCAAAAAGTCCTGCAGTAAAGGAACTCTTTAATTTTGTTTAGTCTACAAAATCCCTTTTTTTTTTCATGGAACACCTATTAATCCCTACAGAGCATAAAGAAGGCTGCTATACACTGATGGTCAATTGAGGTAGGGAGTAACAGCCACAAAGCCTTTTTTTTAAGAAAAGTTCATTTGAGTCCTGAGAAGGAAGGATCCGAAAGAACAGAAACAGGCAGATCTGGAAGGAGGATAGATCAGAGTCTCGCGTGAAGATGCAATTTAAGTGCTGGCAGTGGGAAGAAGAGAAGGAGCATGCTCTACTGGATCTCTTCCACCAGTCCCCATGAGGCTGGGCAGCTACTGCTACCTGCAACAAGAACAGAGCTTCCACCAACAGTGAGTTCCATGATTCAGTGCCCGTATCTTCTTCTTTTTTTTTAATCATGCTATTATCTAATTTTATTTTGTTAGAAATCTTACCAGGGACACAGAAACTGCTATCTACTACCAGTCAATAAAAACTAGCAGTAGAATGAAATCTGCTTGCTAAATATATGTAACTCTTTATCCCCAGAGGTTGTATAAGTCAAAAATAGAAACAGTTTCAACAACAAAACTATAGGTTTTAATAATCATGATGGCTTGTTATTAAAGAGATATTAGGATACCAAGGAGTTTGCTTTGAAAGGCAATTAGGCCAGTCCTAAGTCTCATGCTAATGCAGAAACTGCTTTGAGCTCAATAATCTCCTCGATCAAGGGTCTCAATTTGTGAGGTTTTGGTGTCAGTAGGAATTTTACCACATTTCTCAATAAAACCATTAACTGTTCTATTCTCCTGGCTATATACAAACTCTATGGACCAAGGTTGCCCTACTATTCCTTTTTATTTTATTTTTTCCCTATTAGGCATAGCATTCTGACCCAAAAGAGGTCTTGTCTACTTCTGTTTTCCTGCATTCACATTTTTGCTTATTACTTTCCCCCTAATTGAACTTTTTCACAGACATGCAGAGATAGAACTGAGAACACCAGGCCTCCAAATAGACCTGTTGCTAAGGTGGCATAATCAATTCTCAATTACTTGCAACAAGGAGAGGAAGCATTAGAGTTGGTTCCAGAGGACTGCAGGAAGTCGGCTCAGCAGGACTGAGGTCACAGGAACCTAGGGCCAAATGACTTTCTTGACAGCAGTAAGAGTTTTTGGTCAGGATTAAAAACTGGAAGGAGCCCTTTCTAAGTGGTTTTGATATAATGGATAGTAGCCTTTTGGAGAAGAGTTCATGGATTTTAAAAACACAGTGATAATCTCCAATATTCAGCGTGAGCATGGCGGGGGGCGGGGGGGGGGGGGCTAATTCCCTGCAGCTCTGAAGAATGGGCCTTGAACCAATGTTCAAAACGATATTATGGACTTTGGATGATACTGATATATAGATATTGGTTCATAAACTGTAACAAATGTACCCTCTGGCGGGGAGGGGTGTCAGTGGAGGCAGAGAGTATACGGGAAATCTCTACACCTTTCACTTAATTTTGTTGTGAACCTAAAACTATTCTAAATAATAAAGCCTATTAAAATGATAAGCTTAGGCTTAACTTTCATGAGCTGGAGGAAAGTTCTTGTATGACAACTCTCAAAGAGTTGATAATAATAATAGTGCAGATCTATCACTGAAATCTTATTATGAACCAATTCTAGCTATATTTTAGTGGAATGTAACTCCTCTTCACTTCCCCAAACAAAAAAGAGGATAGACCTCTCCAGTGATCTCAAATGCATAATATGGCAAATGTTAGAACAGGAAACAAGATGCACAAACCCCCTTCAAGAGAAGTCTATTTTAGTACTGAATGAGCCCAATATCTTTTCTTGATATGGAGCTAGTAAAGTGGTCTACTTCATTCTTCTTAGGAAAAGGATGGGCCATTTTACAAATTCTAAATTATCATATTAAAAGGGACATGGTAAAATGAAAAATCTGATCCTTGCAGAGATGTCCTCATTGGGAGTGGAAAAGTTCCCAGATATTGGGGGCTGAATGGGTCAGTTCAAGGGTGTCACAAAATTTGTTGATGGAAATAATCAACTGCCATACTTACCAACCTAATCAAATACTTATGTATTTGTCACACACACACACACACACTTATTAAAAGAAGGACCTGTAAATAGAGTTCTGGAGCTCTTCCTGGCTACCACAAACCACAGATTGTATCAACCAGATGTAGACAGCAGAGGAAAATGGGATATTTAAGTCCCCCTTCCCCAAAAAGCCATTTTCCTTGAAAACTTCCTGATTATCATGAAAGCTACGTTGACACATTAGACAGCTGCTGACAACTTGGAATGGCTTGAGAACATGCAGGGGACGTGGATTGACAATCTCCCATCAACTCATCCAATCTTAAGATTTCATGAGACAACCCCATCCTACTCCAACATCCCCATCTGCAGAGTCACCAAGAGACAAGAAAGCCCCTAGAGTGATGGAGAAATGGTTCAAGGAAAACTGAGGTCAGCAACAATATAACTGTTATGACAAATGACCAGGTGGTCTTTATGCCTTTTAATTTAGAAGTACAGCATGTCTGGAAACTCATTCATCTTCCAAGGTCCTGTGGTGTTGGAATCCTAATTCCCTGTGCAAAAGTGTTGAGAGGCAGGATCTTTGACAGCTGATTAGGTCATGAGGGTTCTGTCCTTATGAATGGATTAATATCATTATTGTAGGAAGGGGCTTTGTTATCATAATGATAGTGAATTTGTTATAAAAGTAGATTTAGCCCCTGTGTTATTGTTCCCTTGCCCTTCTGCTTTCCACCATGGAATGATGTGGCAAGAAGGCCTTTGTCAGATGCTATTGACATCAGAATTCCCAAGCTCCAGAAGTATAAAAAATAAATTAATTTTCTTTATAAATTGCCCAATCTGTAATACTCTGATATAGCAGACTAAGACAAGAGGAAAGTTTGATTTGTAGTTGTGGATATTGAGGATTATCAGGTATAAAGATTGCTGAATGCTGAAAAGTGAACACGTACCCAAGCCAAAAAGAAAAGACAAGTGCTCTGAACAAGGCTGAAGACCAAAAACCTCCTAGAAGCATTAGAAAGCAAAACTAATTTAATAGTTGTTTTGCATCATGTGGACATTACCAACTTGTGGATTAGTTTAATTTTTTTCAACCAGAGAAAAGAAGCATTATGTGGGGAAAATCTACGTCTTTTAAGATGACCACGAGGGTGTCTAGCTACTGGGAACCCATCTCTCAACTTGAGTTTCCCCCAATCCTCCCCAGGGACCAAATGATAATGCAGCTGCTTCTATAAACAAACAGGAATCCCAGATTCTTTGTGGAAAGGAGTAGTTTTTGCTTTCCCAAGTCCCTGCAATTCTACTAGAGTGTTCTGAAGAGATAAATTATCTCCTTGTGTGCACCAAGGTGGACTGCATGTCCCACAGAGTGAGGACATGACTGGAAGTCACTGCTCCTTGCTGTACTGTGTGGGAGATAACTCACGGTTTCCTTTTATGTAGCCCAGACTACGCCAAATACCTCATTAGTCAGAAAGGTGAGCTTGGCATCTCCCTATGTCCCTCCGGCTGGCATGTGTCTTGGAAGGAACCAACTTGAAAAGGAATCTGATGTCCAATTTGTCTAAATCAATGGTGGGGGAAGGTTCCAAATGGAGCAGTAAAGGAATCACGGTAGATTTTTCAGGGTGATGAGCAGGAGGGATGTGGGGGGGTTCTTCCCTCTGACTCACAAGAAGTTTTCAGGGAAGGATGAAAAGGGTAGAGATGGCTGAGCTCACCCTCTGCTTCTCTCTTCTCTGTGGTCTGTCTCATCACAGAGGGGCTCCGGGACTCTCTGCGGAGGCCTGCCTGGGCCCACAGAGAGACTTACCTGGACCAACACAAGAGCTCACAGGAGCTGTTCTGTTTTGAAGATAAAGGTAAACATATGATAGAAAACACAGGATCATAATCAGGATCAGAGGAAGGAGGGTGATTCGCTGCCTAGGTTTTGCCCATTATTATATTCTCTGTTTCTGTTTTCAACAAGCGATTTTCCATTCCTAGTGGAGTGACCTGTGAGGGTCACTGAGACTGTCCCTCAGTCACTGGGAAAAATACAGACCCAAACAGAAACAGGGTCTGCCCTAATCGCTGGCTGGCTTGGGCCAAGAGAGTGCTCATTCTGTTCTGGTTGATGTTTTCCTCCAGTGAGTATTTTTAAACAAAAATGAGCATGAGGAATTGGATCACACCTGACCGACCCATCAATGTCTGGCTGAAATGAAACAATCTGGGCACTCCCGCCTCCCCACCTACCATGTGCTGGACATTGTCTTTGCCTGAGTTACTACACTTCAAGACAATTACCCGGTTGACGGCAAAGCTGGGAGTGTTGCCTCTTCCTCAGAGAAGCCCTCTTTGATTGCCCCAGACAAACTTTTCCCAATACAGTATTCTTCTCTTTCATCACAGTTAATACAGTTATAATTAACCAAGTAAATTGTGTGCATGGCCATTTAAGGTTTGTCTCTACCTCATTACAAGCTTCTTGGGTGTGGGGTGGGTAGGATGGAGACAACTGTTAATCCAGTTTATCTCCAACTACCAGAACACAGCCTGATACACAGTAGGTGCCCCATGTCTATTTGTTGGATAAATAAACTAAAAATGGCATTCCCCCTACCCCCCAAAGGACTCTGTTACCTGGAAAGAAAGGATACAGGTCTATAGCCCGAGGCTATTTCTTTACCGATGCTGAGTGGTATGGAAAGAGTTTTTACTCAGGAATTTTATAAAAGGAGATGAAAATCTCAGTCTTCAAATCTTTTTTTCCTCAGTTGTCTTATCTGTAAAGTGGGGAGAGTAGTAGCATCCACTTCAAGGACCTACTGAATACGAGGTGCTTAGCACACTATCTGCCACATAACAGGTGCTAAATGAACATTGCTTTCTCAGAAAACTCTAGAGGGAAAGTAAATTGAATGTTGGCAATAATCTAGAGAGTAAGTGAGAGGGGTTTACCTAGAGGAGGCCTTCTCTGGAGACAAGTAGCTTAGCATGTGTGAGTTAAGCATGAATGAGGCCCAGCAGGGGAAGGGATTGAGGCAAGAGTATCCCCACCTGCCCAGTCTTGCTAGAGGGAAAACAAACTCCTTGGAAGAGGTGGGACTGTGGTGATTTCTTTAAAAATACGAACAAGAGAGATAGAGACCAGAAGTTGCCTATTCAACAAGGTTAGCAATCGCCCAGAAGCAAACCCAGAAATACAATACATCTCTCTGTCCAAAGCAGGCAGCCTGGCATGGCCACTTCCTCCGGGGATTCCCATGGCTCTCTTCCTGCTCCTCACTCTGACCTGGGCAGTCCCATCTCCCAGTCTCAGGAGACACCAGGCATAGGGGGCAGAGGAGGGACAGAGCAGGAGGTAGGAGAAGCAGCAAGACTGGGGCACACAGCAGGGAGCCAAGTGGCCAGGCAGCAGGAAATCTGGGGAAAGGTGTAGGGAGAAGGTGAAAGAGACAGGTCTGAGGGTAGGGGGCTTTGATCTGGATGCATGACCCCATGTCTATCCTTTGAACATGCACAGTCCCTGTCCTTAAAATAGAACTGAAAGAGACTGGGTTAGTAAAGACTCCCTCCTGTCCACTTACCCCCTCACTCCTTTGCTCAAAAAAAGCAAAGCAGACTTTGGCAAGGCTCCCCTGTATGTGGACAAGGTGCTGAGGACAGAATGATGGGCAAAACAAATAGTTCACAGCCTCCAAAGTGTCCAGAGGGGCAGGAAGACCTCTGTATGACTGTCACAGCCATGCAGAATCTCAAACTGATAAGAGCTGCGAAGGGAAAGGAGAGGGAACCTCCAAAAGGGCATGACTAAGGGTCTGGAGAGTCCAAACCTATAACCCTCATCCCTCCCCACTTTTCTTCCCATGAATTTAGTGTCCTGAGTTGCCAGCCCTCTTCCTCCCTGAGGAAGGAAAGAACAGGAAAGCAATCACCCCTGTCTGGATGCTGGTGATATCTGAGCCTGAGACCCAGAACGGCAGGGCCAGGCTTTTTTTTTTTTTTTCCTTTTTCTCTGCTGTAGGGGATAGAACCCAGGCCTTGCTCTGAGCTATGTTCTCAGCCCAGGTGAGCCAGACTTGAATGACAAGCGTTCAGGTCTCTGGCCCGGGAGCATGGTGAGTGCCTGCCTTGCTTCACCTTCCCAAGCAGTAACAAGAAGATTAATGAATGTCTTCCCTAAAAATAAATATACTGCTTCATAGAATCCATACAAAGGGCCTTCACATCAGGATTTACATACTCCACTTTATATCTTTATATCTGAGGCCCAGATCTGGTAAGAAATCTGGCATAAAATCCACAATTGCTGGGAAGTGAAGTTAGGACCTGACTCAAGATCCCAGAGGTCACATACCTATAGACACGTGGCCTCCCTTCCAGTTTTCCGGGCCCTGGTCAGCTTGCTTTGCTCTGTGGTTTCCCAGTCACCCTCCTACCTCACTCACCCCACCCCACCAAGCCACAGCTCTGTCCTGGGTGAACCCATAAGCCAAGGTCCCAGGACCCCCAGAGGTGGGCACTAGGCACTGGTGGAGCTCCATGCACTGACTCAAATGCTGAGCACTTGGAGTGGAGCAGGAATTTCCAGCCCCCTCCTCCCTTTTGGCAGCAACAAGTGTGAGGGTTCCCCCCCTCCTGCCTGCCCCATCCATCGAAGCAGGAAGCTGCAGAGCAGCTGGCAAACACAGAACCAAACACCTGTGTGCCAGATATTACAGCTGCATGTGTGAAACGTGATCTGTCTGCAGCGCCTGTCACATGCCACGTCCAGTTGTTGTACTCCGGCAGGTTGGAAGAGGATCCATTGAAGAGAACTTTCTATGGCAGAATTTCAAAGCACAGGCACCCACCCCTCCCCTTCCTCCCACCCCCAGCATTTTATTCGCTCCTCTTCTTTGGCACTCAGTATTTCCGGCTGAGTTTGCCTTTCACTAACTCCCGAGCAGTAACAGTGCTGGGAGTTGATGGCTCTGCATAGCGACACACACTACAAGGCAATAATAAAGCTACTTAGCGTGCTCCGAGGGCTTTTCATCTTCAAAGCAGTTGTTCAACTACTTGCTCCAAGAGCTGCACATCTGGCTGAAACATTTGTGAATTCCGAGTTGGCAGGTTATCCTCAAACTGGGGTTGCCTGGAGGACACCTAGGGGTATCCTGCAGTTTGGCTGAGCACCTCCTGCCTGATGGGGTCTTCTCATCCACCCCCATCCCCCGCCCCATTCTATTCAAAGTCCCAGGCTCTTCACCTGCTTCACAGACATGTTCTTTTTCTGCCAGAATCACTTTCAGAGCTTTGGTTGATGTTAACAATTAGCTTGCATATGGAAAAGGGAAAAGAGAGGACATTGTACAGGTACTAAAGAGGGTGGGCAGGAGTCGGAAACAAGAAGAAATGAATCAATTATTTCTGGATATTAACTCACAAAATGTAATTTTCCAGAAGGCAGCTTTGCAGGGAGATCACAGGTTTTCCCCCCAACAACCAACTATGAGGAATTGACCTTAATGGAACAGAAAAGGAAAGAAAAATCCAAAATGGCAGAGCACACCCCCAAATGCACTTGAGCTCTGTGATACTTCAAACTTCTTGGAGGTTTTTGTCCTGCTAAAGATGAGAGAGTATCATTGCACAGGAGAGACACCTACCTTATCAAACCCAAATGTTTCAGGTGGTTTGCTTTATTTATTCATTTGGTTGGTGTGTTAGTCAGCTTTGGGTCACTGTGAGCAAAACACCTGACAGAACAATTTAGAGGAAGAAAAGTGTATTTTGGGTTCACAGTTTTGGAGTTTCAGAATGCAAGGACTCAGGGAAAAAATATAAACACTTAAATATTTCTATAGTAGCAGTTTGCAGGGGACACCTCATTTTCAAACTATAACATTCTTTTTTTAAATTTATTTTTTTATTAGTTACACATGACAGTACAATGATCTTGACATACATTTAAATCAAATGGGGTACAATTTCTCATTTTTCTGAGTGTACAGGTTGCAAAATCACATTGGTTATACATGTATATACAGACAGCAATATTAGTGTATATTCTGCTGCCCTTCCTATCCCTCCTTCCCCTCCCCTTCCCTCCCATCACTTCAAACCATAACATTCTAACACAGGCCCCAAAGGTTCTTGTCCATCTCATAATGCAAATGCATTTAGTCCATAGTTTTAACAGTTCCATCAGTGCCCATCATCTAAGTCTGAAGTCTCATCTGAGACTCAAGGCAAACTTCTGACTGTGAGAGCCTATAAATTTTTTTTTTAATTATATATATCCAATATATGATTGTACACAGTAAACATTCCCATCCCCAAAGGGAGAAATAGAGACACAGAAAGAAGGGGTGGGACCAAAGCAAGACTGAAATTCAGCTGGGCAAACAAGTCCTGTAGCTCCATGTCTGGCATCTGGGGTACATGGCCCCAAGACCAGATCTCCAAAGGAATTGGGCAGCCTGCCCCTTTGGCCTTGCTTCTTGCAGCCTTAGTGGCCTTTCTTTTGGCCTGACTCTGTCCACATCCAGAAGCTTTCCTCACCAGACATTCCACATTACTGGCATCTATTAAACTGGGGGCCTCCATTCTAGCTTTGGTTTCATCTTCAGAGCTTTGTGTATCACCCTCTCAGGGGTTGCATGCAGGGATTCTGACCCTGGCACACTTTGCCTATCCTCTCAGGCATTCCTTTGAAATCTTGGTGGAAGCCTCTATGATCCCCTAACTCCAGCATCCTGTATTTCTGCAGAACCATCACCATGGGACAATGTCAATGTCTACCTCCAACCTGAGAAGTAGCTGGGCTTCCTTGGAACATGGTGGCAACAGCCTCTGAGTGCGTGGGTGGCTTGAGCATAGTGAACCAGATCCTGAAGAATAAGTTCTTAGGCTCCCCTGTGTGAGCAGAGCACCACCACAGTCTCTGTGAGTTTTCAGTTTTATACCCTGGAGCCTGCCACGGATGTAATCTTGCCAATTCCTGAGATGCCCTTAAGGCATCTTTTCTATTATCTCTATGAAAAATACTTACCTTCTCTTTAGTGGAGATAATTTCTTCAGCAACCATTCCTTCCTCAGTTTCAATTTTACATGTGTTTCTTCTTTGGCCAAACTGAAAAGTTTTTCAAATCTTGAATCACAGTAAACCTGGCTAAAAGCCACCACTGATACCCATGCTACTGTCTGAATGCTGTGCTCCCTTGAAGTTTCCTCTACCAGATTAATTAGTCCATTACTTTTATATTCAGCCTCCCAAAAAGTCTCAGGACTTGGGCAAAATGAAAACAATTTTTTTTTTTTTTTGCCAGAATTCTCTAGTCCAATTCCCAATAGAGTCTTTGTTCCCCTCCAGAATTTCAAGAGCACAGTCTTTACTGTCTGCATTCTTATCAGCAATCTGGTCTTCTAAGCTCCCACCAGAATTGCCCATTAGGCTCTGCCTACAACATTCTAGACTCTGAATCTCCAAAATTTTTCAAACTCCTCCTGCAAATCACTTCCAAAGGCTTCTGAACCATATGATCAGGTTAGTCACAGTGAAGTCACACCCCACTTCTGGTACCCAATTTCTGTTAGTCAACTTTGCATCTCTGACCAAAACATCTGACAAGAACAACTTGAAGAGGAAAAGTTTATTTTGAGCTCTTGGTTTCAGAGGTTCAGCCCATAGTTGGCCAGCTCCATCCCTCTGGGCCCAAGACAAGGCAGAACATGATGGCAGAAGGGCATTATGGAGGAAAGTTTTTCAGCTCATGGTTTTCAGCCAGAAAGCAGAGAAAAAGAGCCCAAGGAACCAGGCATAAAATGTAAACCCCAAAAGCACACCTGAAGTGGCCTAACTTCCTCCAGTAATACCCTTATCTGCCTGTAGTTACCAACCAGTTTGTCCATTCGAATTACTAATCCATCAAATGGATTAATTCACTGATTAGGTTACAGGTCTCATGAACTAGTCATTTAATTCTGAACATTCTTATATTAACAGTAACTTTTGTAGGATACTTCATATCCAAACCAAAGCAGTCAGTTAACTAATATTTCTTCAACTACCTTATGCAGTAGTTTTTATTAGTATCTCCAATTTACAGATGAGAAAACTAAGGTTTAGGAAATTAAGTCATTGGCAAAAGGTCATCCAGGTAGTAAATTGGCAGGGAAAGATCTGAGTCCAGAAGGAAAATCTGGACCTCATAGTGCATGAATGAGCCCAAACTCAAGTTTTACATGCTAACCTAAAATACCAGGCTTGGAACTGGGTATGATGACATGCAGTCTCAGTCGCTCTGGAGGCTGAGGTTGGAGGATTGCTTGAGCCCAGAAGTTTGGGGCCAGCCTGGGCAACATAGGGAGACTCTGATTCAAAAAGCAAAGAAAGACAGAAAAAGAGGAAAGGAGAAATGGAGGAAGAAAGGAAGGGATGAAAGGAGGAAGGAAGGAAGGGAAGAAAAATACCAGGCTTGGATGAGGGAGGAGACCATGTGCAGACTTGAGGCTCCACACTGATGTACTTAATGGAGAAACTTCAGCTTTGCATTTCCTCAAATTCACTTCTTTCTCTTCAACTTTCCTTTCAACTGAAAACAAAACTAAACTAAATTTTAATTCCAGAAATTATTTTACATAGATCAAAAATTACTTCTTGATTTTGTCACTTTGAAAAATGACACAGAGGGGGCTGGAGTTGTGGCTCAGCGGTACAGCGCTCGTCTAGCATGTGCAAGGCCCTGGGTTTGATCCTCAGAACCACATAAAAATAAATAAAATAAAGGCATTGTTTCCAACTACAACTAAAAAAATATTTTGAAAAAAAAATTAAGAAAAATGACACAGAGTTTACATCTCTTGGTCCCATCAGTCCCCTGGTTGCACGTCATCTCCAACGTCAGCCCTGTCACCACTCAAGGTGGCAATTTCATGGTCCCTACAGAATGTAATTTTCACTTGCCCCTGGAAAATCAATATGGAAAGTCTCTAATTCTCCAGATTTCGATTTTTCAATAAAAAAGTGAAAATGAAACTCTGCAGGATTGCAGCCAAAATGGTGCCCCAGAGCCAATATCAGCCTGGAGAGAAGCTCACCAAGGGACTCAGAAACAAACACCAACTTTTGACATTGTTCTTCTTAGATGATGTATCAAATGGAAAAGGAAGCAAATGAGGGCTGATGCGTCTGTAGGAGATTTAGCAGGACTCCTTCGCAGAAAAACTTCTCAGTCCAAGGAGGCTTAGTACAAAATTCAGTCTTTTTGGGGCAGCCACTGATGAATAATTTGGTAACTTCAGAATAAAGATGCAAACTTGGTCCCATCCCATCTCCATCACCTCATAGCTGCTTTTCACTTAGCAGCTCTGGTCATCTTATTTCCTCAACCCAAGGGAGGAGGTGGAGGAGAGAAGTTGAAGTTATTGATTGAGTTCTCAGAGTTGATAAGAGGAATAAATGACCGATCTATGGATAGTCTCCCAGCAGGATGCCTGGCTCACTGTAGACTCTCAATAGGATTTGTTTCCTTCCTGCCTGCTCTTGCCCTCCCTCTCTCTACAACTTAGGCTGAACAGCTGGGTATATACCCTTTGGAACATAGCGTATCAGCAGAGGGCCACAGTGAACTATTCAGTTACCTACTCTGGGACCTCCTAATCCACCCATGATGGTGTCAGACCTAATGAAAATGTTACCATCAATCTCCCGATGCTGCAGCTAGAGACTCTCTGGTGTAAAACCACCAGGGTTCCTCTATACCTCCTTCTAATGCTGTTTTAACATTGAATCCAGAGAAAGAAAAGCAGCCTGGAGACCTCATCCTGTAACCTGAGCTGCTGCATGCCCTGTGGGCAGCTCTGCCTGAGCCAAGGGCAGTGACTGCCATCAGAAGTGTATCCCGAGTCTTGGCCACTGCCACATGATCCTGGGCGCGTCATGTAGCTTCTGGGTGCTTCAATGTCCTCAGCTGTTAAATAGGTTAATAATAGTGAAGCACACTTTGACCCAGCAGCAGGGTTTGGCAAAGAGAGAAGCCACCCTGACAAGTTCAATAATGAGATTAAATGAGAAGAAATTGAAAATTAAAATCTGAATGTCATTGAAATTTATTATTTTAATCTTATATTCCTGCTATGCCCTAAAATAAAGGAAAGAAGAAATTTAAGACCACCAAGATAACACAGAACTTCTGGAGATCCTCAGAGTTCCCTGGAATTGTATCACTCTGCTGAAGACGGTTCAACCTTATGAGTGGCTTTCACGTGACCCCAGTCGCTTCCCAGCCTGTAAATTGGAGGCCGTGGGGGCAGGAGGGCAGGGGAAAGGGAGGGAATGGAAACACAGACTGGCTACTTCAGGAAACTGCACATCAAATTTTAACAACTGTCTCAGGAACAATAAGCAATTTGCTGGAACAGGGCAACCAGAAAGAGTAGGAGGAAAGGAGATCAGCAAGGGTTGGAGAGGCCAGGTCCCACGGGGGCTCTAGGTGCTATTGTAAAAACTTGGGATTACATCCTGATTTTAATAACTATTCCAAGATCCATCAGGACTATATCCTGCAGGAAAAGGTAATTCCCCATGAATTGCTGTCATCAGAAAATGAGGGGAGGGTTTCTAGAAAGACCCAAACAGTTGATGCTAAGGACACAATAAAAACACTGCAGAATTTTTTCTAGAAAAAACATACATAAGTGATCATGCCCTTTTCCCTATGTAGCAGATGAAATGAATGGAGTTGATATGAGAACTGGAAATCCCTGAGTGTTTTCTGGCTGGGCATACAGAGGGCAGACCACTGGTCATAGTGGTTTGGGATTTCCTGAGTGACGATGCCATAGATGGTGAGAAGATTCAGGCAGATCAAAGCTGCCTGGAACACACCCTTGGAGTAGCCCTTATGTGCCACCTCATCTAATAGCCTGAAGGTGGAAATAATCTCAGTATTGATCAACAGGTAACTGGCTAGGTTAAATACCAATGGAATACCATGACTCTATTCAAGAATCATTCTATTTTTTAAAAAAATATGTTCAAGGAAAAATAGGAGAGAAAAATGTGTCAAAGATATATGTATTCAGACATAAAGAAAGTTGTTTACATAAAATGAACAACACAATCCCTTTTGGGTGAAAGAGAATCCACACATCAATGTTGCATTATATGTACCAGGAGGTATTCTGAAATTTATCTGTGGTTTCTTCAAATCCCAAGTGATCTGTTTCCTTTGTTCATTATTATTCTCTCCTGTGTTATTTACTTTCCTCACAAAAAGCTCTTACATTAAATAAATAAATATATACATGTGTGTTCATCTTCTCTGTGAGCAGTAACATTTCATCATTTTTTCTTCTTGAAAATTTAATATCTTACTGATCTTTGGAGGTGGTATATGATTAATAAAGAATATAGTCCTCTCAACTCTAACAAATCCTTATTCTCAACCCTCTTGCAAAGAAAACTAGCACTTTATCTCAGAAGGGATTTTTTTTTAAACAAAGCCATGTCTTCCTCTTATTTCTTTAATCCTTGTCATTAAAATGTGTACTGAGGGGCTGGGGATGTGGCTCAAGCGGTAGAGCGCTCGCCTGGCATGCGTGCGGCCCGGGTTCGATCCTCAGCACCACATACAAACAATGATGTCGTGTCCGCCAAAAACTGAAAAATAAATATTTAAAAATTCTCTCTCTCTCTCTCTCTTTAAAAAAAAATGTGTACTGAGGATGTGAAATGTGTAAAACTTCTATAAGAAAATCATCACCTCATCTGCTGACTGTTTTCTTTCAGGGTCACTGCCCACAATACTCATGGAAGCCAAGGTCATGGTGGAGGAAGGGGGCCAGCCACCCATCCAGGGTCTTCTGGTCCATGGAGTCGGAGTGTGCATTTGAAATGTCTTGTAGTTCCTCCTACATGCTCACATGCACGGTATCAAGAGTCACACAGTTGTCATTCACTCCATCTTCCTTCATTCCCATATCCTAAGTGTTCACTGGGTATCAGGACAGTGCTAGGGGGCCAGGCCTGTAGCAGTGAATAAATTACAATCTCTGCCCTCTTGGAGCTTGTATTCTAGTGGGAGAAGTTGAACCATCAAACACACATATTTTGGGAGGTAATAAATGTTTGGGGAGGTAATAACTATTATGTAGAAAGAAAAAATAGCGCAAATGAAAGGGTGAAGGGGGGCCTAATGCAATATTAGTTGGGGTTATCAGGAAAGCTCTCTCTGATAAGATGGCATCTGAGCAGAGGCCTGCTTGAGAGAAGTGAGGACTAAGCCATCAGGACCACTGAGGGAAAAGCACTCGAGGCAGGGGAACAGTATGTGCAAAGCCCTATGGGAAAGTTCACTCTGCATTCCAGGGGTGACAAGCAAGTCTGTGTGGCTGGCAGAGAGCAAGCAAAGGAGCGGGAGGAAAAGAAGTCCAGCAGGGGAGGAGAGGCCAGGTCCTGCTTGCTGTGTGCATCCTGAGGGAATGGGCAACCTTAGGAGGCTTTTACACAGAGCTACATGATCTACCATGGTGAATGTTTTTTGTTTGCTTGCTTGCTTTTTGGGGGGAGTGGGGTCCAGAAATAAGTTGAAAAAAGAAAAGGTACCAAATAAATAAAAACTAAGAGGCAATCTTAAAAGAGGAAAAATGAATATTAATATTTTGAAACCGCCATGGGTTTCCTTCTTTGCATAGTAGTAATCCTATTCACCTTGTATGAATCTAATGCTTTCCCCCCAAAAAAGCATCATTAACAATATTCAGCCAATGGTCTTGGAAAGCAGAACTTGCCACAAGGTGACAATAAGAACTCTGAGCAAAGCTGTATGTCCCTATGAGTATGCAGGGGACTTGACCCTCCTTTGGTGGAGTTGAGGACATTCCTCTTCCCCTTCTCTGTACTCACCTTTATGATAAGAATGAACCTGAGGGGCAACCTGGGCTTGTGCAAAGGTCAACGAGTTATAGTTCCCACCATGTAAGTTCAAAACTATCAGTCATATTTTATTTTTAGCAATAATTTTTAAATGTATTAATAATAAAACTATTAGTGAAACTATCAATAACTAATTTTATTAGTTGTCTCCCACATTCTTTACAAATGTTTACAAATGTTCCTAATGTAATTCCTGTGAGAACCCTTGGATGCTCTTATTAGCCCCGTTTTATTGTTCAGAAAACTGAAACTCAAGAAGGATAAAAGAAAACTTGCATCCATTTTCATCGTGGTTAGTAGCCAAGCTGGAATTGAAACCCAGTTCTGTCTGGATTTAAATCTTATGTTCTTAGTCACTCAACTACCTAATATAGCCCTGCCCCTAATGTAGTATTGTCCACTAAACAATGCACGGTGCTAGATTCCCACAGGAATATACAAGTATAAATTCTAGTTCCTTGAAAGTTTAAAGGCTGGTTGGAGCTGGGGATAGTGATGGGCACCTATAGTCCCAGCTACTCAGGGGGGTGAAGCAGGAAGATCACTTGAGCCCAGGAGTTTGTGAGCAGCCTGAGCAACACAGCAAGATCCCTTCTCTTAAAAAACAATAAAATAAAATACAAGACTAGTGGGAAGCCAAGACCAACAAAGAGAACAAAAGGAGGAGAATGAAGGTACTAGATGCAGGAATGATCAGAACCCAGAAGCTTGGGGAGCAGATGGAGCATGAGCCGGGGTTTCAAGGGGCTATTAGTTTGAGCAGTATGCATAGTTGAGAGAGAGAGAGAGGGAGAGAGACTGTTTACACTCAACATAGGCCAGCTAAAAAGGAGAAAGAGACTTTTTTTTATTAGAGCAGAAAGTCTATTTGGACACTTGACAGTAACTGAGTTCCCAACATCCAGAAGTTATGGATTTGGTAAGGTGAGTCCTCATGTAGATTTTTCTAGCAGTTGCCACCTATTGAGCGTTACTCTGACTCAAGCACTCTGCTAGGCATTTGCTGTACTTTAGCCTATCTAAAGGTGAGGACCACCCTATGAGGCAGTGTCTTCATTTTACAGAGGAATTGAGTTTAGGTGGCTAAAGTCTCACTGCTATAAGTTCAGGCTCTGTACAGGTTCACTCAAAAGCCAGTGTCTTAATCTGATGTGTACTTTGTAATTTCCAGGCACACAGGGTATTTTCAGAGTAGTATAAGCTGTGTGTGTGTGTGTGTGTGTGTGTGTGTGTGAGAGAGAGAGAGAGAGAGAGAGAGAGAGAGAGAGAGAGAGAGAGAGAGAGAGAAACTCCAGCACTGAAAATTCAGACAGCGCTTCCAGCTCAGGCACACCCCCTCTATCTAGCTGGGCACACAGAGGAAGGGGGTGTGGGGTTTTGTCCCCATCTAAAGTCCTGCTAGTGTTTCTGGAATCACATTGTAAAGTCACTCTCAGAACAATGGCTTTGCTCAAAACAGCCTCGGCCCTCAGGCTGGGCAGGTGTGCCTGGGCTGGGTTTCCCAGCACAGCTGCCCAGGGCCAGAGGGCGGCAGCTGTACCCAGGGTGTCCATGCAGGGTGTCTTCTGCCTCCCTGCCCCATGTCACTCACTTGGGCTCACTGCACCATGCATGGGGCCACCTGCTGTTGGCCACTGTTGGCTCGTGTCCACCCCAGCAGGCTTATGTCACATCCAGCATTGTCAGTATCAGCAGATGGGCTCAGCTCTCTAGGTCCATCAGCAGGGGTTTCATGTCACCGCTGGAGCTCGGGGAAGATGTTGGTAATGGTAAAACCACCAAGATGCTGGAAAATGATGCTGTAGCGGGTCCACGCTTCAGAGCCAAGAAAACAAGCAAACAAACAAAAAAACTGAACGGTCCTTTTCATCTACATGATCTCCTCCTGACCTAAAGGATGGACATCTTAATTTGCAGCCTTGGAAACACACCCAGCAATTATTGAGCACCTACAAGTCCTATTTATTGTTGTTGTTAAAAATAAGAGGAGGGGGGATATTTATTATATCTTTATTAAGAGGAGAGGGATATTTATTATATCTTTATAAATGTAAAAAGCTTTGTCCATTCACATTGGTGTCTGACCTTGTTTCCTATGAGAAGATATCTAGAAATCTTGTTTGAGTCAACCTTCCAGCTGTTCTGAAAATTTCAAGTTTCCCATGCATTACAGAAGCACATGGACAAATATGATCCCCTTTACATAAGAGAGAATCCACAAGCTGGGTGCAGTGGCACACATCTGTAATCCCAGTGGCTTGGGAGGCTGAGGCAGGAGGATAGAGAGTACAAAGCCAATTACAGCAAGAGAGAGGTACTAAGCAACTCAGCGAGACTCTATCTCTAAATAAAATACCAAAAAAAGGTGGGGGAGCTGTGGATGTGGCTCAGTGGTTAAGCACTCCTGGGTTTGATTCCAGGTACAAAAAAAAAAAAAAGGAGGTGGAGGGAATCCACACATCATCATGGGTTATGTGCATCAAGAGATATCCTGAAAGATACTCACCAAAATGTTGTTGGTGGTTTTCTTCAGAAGATGAGATCTTGAGTAATATTTTCTTTTTTCCTTGTTCTTTTCTATATTGTTTGTGAAAGAACTAAAGAGAAGAAAATAAACACATGGCCCTATCTGGAGGAGACGCTATCTAAGGCTAACATCTATATAGAACTCTGCACCTATAGAGCACTAGCCATGTCTTTACCGCTTTCAAAACTTTCCACCAGGTCATTCCTACCAGCACAGAGAACTGTGAAACTGAAAAGGCAGATTTTTTTTGAAGATTTGTGTTCATTTCTAAAATCATGCAAGTTTGTTATTATGTGACAAAATATATTATTTAAGCGTAAATGTATTCTTGGTTATTTATCATCAAACAAAGTTAATGCTTCAGGAAAATATTCCAGTTGATGCGGTGACTTTCCACATCTCCGTGTAGACTGTCAGAATTCCTAGGACTAGGTTCTTTCCAAGCAACAAGGAGGTGACAGTGGGTCCAATTCAGGGCTCCACAGACTTTTAGATTCTCTTCTAGTCTCCTCTTTCAACTGTAGAAGGTTCTCTGGCAAAGGATGAGGGCCTCTTTAAATCTGGAAATGCTAGCCAGGTCAACTTGAAATGGAATTATTTTAAATGTATCAGAAACCTTCAACTCAAATTACTGCTAAAACAAATGCGGGCTCTAGAAAATTTGATCTTATTAATATTCCACTCTGGTCCTTGCTGAAGTCCTATATGGATATCTTGGACATGCCTTTGGCCCCTTGGATTGAGGATTTATGCTTCTTGGCTTTTCTTCTGTTTCCTGGCTTTGGGGGGCCTGTGATGCCTATTTGACCAGTCACGTGGTCATTTTGAAAGTCCTTGGACCCAGATGAGCCACCTGCTGATTGACAGCTGCCACCACTCACAATGGCAAAGACACATCAAAGGCTGGCACTAACCTCAGCCTTCATCAAACTATGGTCAGAGCATATAGTACCACACTATATGGTGTATGACTTCAGGGAGAGTGAACTGTATTTTCAAGTGACATTCACCCCACTTGGGGCATATTTCATAGTTAATACCAATAGAAAATTTATTGGCTACCCATAAAAATATTCTGGTCTACTTTCTAGTTCTCTTCTTATATCTGACTTGATTTAGTTGTTTGGGTTGAAGAAGACTGACTTTGGCGGATTTGTACCGAGGAATGGCTCAGGCAAATTATGATGGACTTTGACATAAATAATCATTCCATTGGAGTGGAGCTTATGAGGTTATCAGGTGCCTCAGGACAAAAGCAAACTTCCTTTGGAGTTGGTTTAGCTTCTGAGAAAACTATTAAAACACACACGGTCAGTTTGTATTTGTTAAATAAACAAATGTTTAAAATAAATAAATAAAACATGCAGGGGACATCTGATACTGTTCCTTATGCTTTCCTCCTGACACATGGTCAAGGTCATGCTATGTAAATTAAAGTAATATGACCCCCTTTGGGGTGTTGAATTGTTTAGCAGTCAATACAGAGAGCTAAGCCAGAAGTGGTGGCGTTTGTGCCTATAGTCCCAGCTATTCAGTTGGCTGAGGCAGGAGGATCATTTGAGTCCAGGGGTTCAAGACCAACCTGGGCAACATGGTGAAGCCCTGTCTCAAGAAAAAAAAAATACAGAAGAGCTTTAGCAGCAAGAAGCAGAGCAGAGACACTAAGCAGAAATATGGCCATCTACTTGCTTCTTTTATTAAGATGGTGATAATAGAAGGATGGAAGTAACATGTCACCAAAAAGCACAGAACTGAACACAATTGAAATATTACTGATGTCTAGAATTACCTGGTCCAAACAGAAATATAAGAGAAACAACAACTTATTTAAACTGGATTTTCCGGCTGAAATGTGCTGTTTTCTAGAAGCTAATGAATTGCTAAGGGAGTTTGGCTTAGGTTTTCTGAAATAAACTTCCTTGGATCAGTATCAGTTAAAAATGCATTTGGCTACAAGTCACAGAAAACATTGTTATAGTGACTGAGAGAAAGTGAGCTTTATTTGTCTCCCACAACAGGAGTTGTGGAGGTTGCAATCAGGGCAATGCAGTTATTCACTGATGCTCTGGGGACCCGGGTTCTTTCCATTTTTCTATCCCTCACTCCATTATTATCATGGTTGGAATCTCACATGCATTTCCTGAATGTCACCAGTGTCTTGGTATCTGCATTCCAGGGGTGTGTTAGTCATCTTTTGGCCACTGTAACACATACCTGAGATTAATATATGTATAAAGAGGAAAAAGGTTATTTTGATCCATAGTTTTAGAGCTTTCAGTCCATGACCAATTGGTCTCGTTGCTTTGGGTCTGTGGGGACACATCATGGCAGGAGCACATGGCTGAGAATGGAAAGAAAGGAAGGAAGAGACAACCCCCTTTGAGAGCATACCTCCAGTGACCCAACGTCTCCTACTAGGCCCCACCTCTAAAAAGTTCTACCACCTCCCTACACCTGCATGGGTTGGGAACCAAACCTTTAACACACAGGACTTGGCAGGACATTTCTGATCCAAACCATAATAAGGCAGAAGAGCAAAGGATAAAAAGGAGAGCTTTCTCTTTGTGAAGCTTTGCCATTTGCTTAAGAGATACATGTTCTGGAAGGACTTCTTCCCAGATCTCATGATCAGAACTATGGTAAATGGATTCCACAAACTGTCCAAACACAGAGAAAGGGAATATGGCCACTCAGTTATATTGCTACCTCTATAAAATTGAGGCCCTGAGGAGAGGAAACCTGAGGAAGATAGAGAGGGTTTGGTGAACAAAATTAGCAGAATCTACCACAGTATCTCAGATACAGCGAGGAATTTGGATACCTGTATAAAGTCAGGATCCATTCTACCACATACAATTTGAATGGTTTTCCAGAGGGTATGCAGCCAACGTGTTGCTACTGTAGCACAGCATCTGAACAAGAGCACTTGAGTCCCAAGGTCTATGATGCCTGTGGCCTTGAACAAGGATGGGAATGGCGTGACAGCTATATCTTCATATTCCAGTCCAATGATGCTTGATGAAATGATTAGCATGCATCACCAAGAAGGTGGTTCATTTTTTTTATTTGTGGCTTAGCAGAGAAAGAAAGCCCTTTTCTCTGCTAAGCCACAAATAAAAAAACATGCATACTCGATGGAGCTGCTTAGAGAATTATCCAGAATTGTGTGCTGGCATTGCTTGTCATTCTCCTCTTTGGGGAGCTTTCTGCCCAGTACACCCTGAGCTTTTTTCTCAGTAGAGTTCTGAAAAATGTTAATAGGCTAGGGTTTAAGGCTCAAAATTCACCTATTTTAAAGTCAGTGCTGGCATCTACAAACACTATTTCACAAGTAATTCAAAGCCCATGACTTGCTTATAGTTGGTGGTATTATTTTAAATTTATGGATGACTGCACAGTATGACATAAATTCCTGCAGTAGGATTTATAAGTGATGGGCTACTTTTTAAGAGCTTTACAAAATCAAATTGTGTTTGGCTTGTATCTCGTTATGACCTCCAGATCTTATCAAAATGCTCCTCTATATAAGCAGTCGTTTTTCTATCTTGAAATGGGGATACAGTGGTTTTTTATTCTCAATACACAAAATCCACAGGCAAGAGAAAACATGTCTATAAAAACAGAGGGAGATGAAGGTTGAGTTCCTTCTGCAAAAACCAAGTGAACCAGGTAGCTAGGAACAACTAGTGGGATACAAATGGTCATCTTAAATATTAACATTCACCCTTAATTTGTAGTTGCTATTTTTCTTTATTATATAAGGAAAGGATTCATTCATATTGAGAAGGGACAATTTTTTCCAGGAAAAGTGAAAATATCTTTTCAAAAGAGTAAATATGAGAGAATGGTGCTATCACTTGAATATTTAATGTTCCTCAAAAGCTGTGTATTAAAGGCTTGGTCCCCAGCTTGACATTATTAGGAGGTGGTGGAATGTCTCAGAGGCGAGGTCTACTGGAGGCAGCTAGGTCACTGGGGCCATGCCCTTGAAAGGATGTTAGAATCCTAATTCTTGAGTCTCTCTTTTTGCTTCCTGGACACCATGGGGTGACCAACTTCTCCTGCCATTTGTTCCCACCATGATGAGCTGTCTTTCTACAATCCTGAAAGTAACAGGGCCAAGTGACCATGGACGGAAGCCTCTGAAATTGTGAGCCAAATAAGCCTTTTCTCCTTTTAAATTGATTACCTCAAGTATTTTGTCATATTAAAGGAAAAAGCACAAGTGGCTATTTAAAAGACTCTCCCCCCTTGAGCAAAGAGAAACCAGCATTCAGTGGTGGAAGCAGGTTTTCAGTCCAGGTAATCTTGTTCTAGAACCTATGTCCTTTACCACTACCCAAAACCATGGAATTCTCACTGTGCAACATGACAGACCAGCACTGAGACCAAAGGAGATTCCTGGGTATCTCACCGAGTGGCAAGAAAGGAGACGGATAATTCTTTAAGCAGCTCCTCACATTTGTTCATGGGAGAATGGGGGAGGACAGTTGAACTGAGAAGCCCCAGAGCACCCACGCTCGGATGGTGGGGAGCGGAACTCACCCATTCACACGTGGAATTGAAGAGAGAAACAGAAAAACAACCACAACACAATAGTTAAGTGTAAAAAGGCCAATCAATGAAATCACTTTCTCATGTGTGAGCAACAAAGCTATAAAAAGAACTTGAGGCAGCCTTTCAGTCAAACCTCTGCAGTATATGCACCCAAGAAACAGTCTCAAAATTGAACTCTCAACTTTTCATGTAAGACCAATTTTTATTTAGGTGTGTCCTCATCTTACCCTTCTCAAGTCAGAATGATCCTTCCTGCTAGCCACAAGCCAAGTTCAGCTGGACAATCCAACATAAACTCAGAGTTCATAAAATCTATTAAAAAAAAAAAAAAGAATCTCCATCACCAGCCTGTATTGCAGAAGTAGCAATCACATATCCAGCCAAAGTAAAATTAAGAAATTTGCATGTCATTTATTAATATCCTCCTTGTCTGTCAAGCAGTCTTCAAAAACATGTTTTCCTCCTTTCAAAAGAAGCAAATTGTAATGAGCTTATCCACACAAAGGATCTCAGGCCAGACTATATTCCTCCATAGGTAGGTCTCCCATAAGGGAGACCTTGACCAATCCATACATTCCTCTCTTCATCCTAATACCTGGAACATTCTTTCCTGTGTACAGTCATTGTATCTTATCTTCAAAATGGTCTCCTCCCCAGCATAATCTGTCTTGAAATCAAAATATCATTCAAAAATATTCCAAAATGCTGGGGTGTTTGATTAGGGAACTATTGACAGGTTAAGCGGGATAATGATATTGTGGTTGTGGAAGAAAAGGTTCTTATGTTTTAGAGCTGCACAGTGATGCAAGAAATGAAACATAATGATATTTGTAATTTACTTTAAAATATGTTAATAAAATCTTTGCATTAAATAAATTGTGATAAAAATGTCAAGAACTGGTATGTTCAAGAAATGAGTTGGTAAGTATGTATTCCACCTTTCTCTCTGTGGCTTTATGTGTTTGAACATTTTTCACAATGAAAGAACAAGAACTCCAAGATAGGAGTTTTCTTGATTGGAAATTCAGTGGTCTCCTGCTCTCTTCTGCCAGTTGTAGCAATCCTTAACTACCCTTCTTCATATTAGCTCTGAGCCTGTGTTGCCAGGAACCCTGACATTCACAGCCAGAGAAAGGGTAATAATAACTGTAACTGGCATTCAAGAAACTTCCTCTATGTGCCAGGCACCATTCTAAACACTTTTCATGAATTACATCACTTAGACCTCACAACAGCCCTATGCAATAGCTAACACAGCTATCATTATCCCTGGAAGTAGAAACTGAGACCCAGAAATTTGCCCACCAGCTAACGTGCCCAGGGTCACTCAACTAGCAAGTGGCACAGACAGAATTTCTACCAGGCAGTTACTTCTATGCTAAACTGCCTCATCCAATTGGGGATCTGAAGTCACAGTGTCTCTCCTCCAAAGGTCTTGGTCGTGCTTTCCTATCCTACATGATATTGATTACATTCTAGCAGTTCTCTTTCTACATGCAGTAAAGGGAAGTTTCAGTTGTTCCTTCTTTTTTGTGTGTTACCTGCAGGCTAATCAGTGCCTACTTCTTCACAAGCACTCAGTAAGTGTTGATAGATGGATTTATTATATGGAAAGTCCCAGGAGGAAAGAGTCAAGAACAGCACCAGACTAATAGCCAACCTTAAAGCCTTAACTTTTGCCTGGAATTTATTTATTTTTTTATTTTTTAAATTTGTCCTAAAAATACATGACAATAGAATGCATTTTGACACATCATACATAATTGGAGTATAATTCTCATTCTTCTGGTTGTACATGATATAGAATCACACTGGTCATGTGGTCATATGTGTACAGAGGGTAACAATGTCCTATTCATTCTATTTTCCATCCTATCCGCTTGCCTGGGATTCTTATCCCCATTATTCAAGCATAAGCAAGGACAGTCCTCAATCATTAGGTGATAATCCTACTTGAAGGTATTCAGAATCCAGTTCTGATGTAGACCTTGGTTTCTTCCTGCCTAATTGAATCACTACTAGAAATGACAGCAAAGAATTTTGTGCCCATTTGTATATCCACCAATGGAATCCAGCTGAAACCCAGCTTCTTTCTCCTTTGTCCTCCTCTATCAGTAGTGTATAGTTTTGATGGTTAGAAGACCAGGGGAAAGCCAGCATCTTTTATTGTGAACTAGTTTATCTAGAAATATAGAACACTGAATTCCTCAACCCCCTCATATTAGGAACAACCACTTCAGTGGACTTTTTGGTTAGGCAAAGAGATAGCAGAGATCCAATTTTAGAATGGGAATATTCAAGCTCACTGAGTCAAATTGATTTGCATAATTATGTAAAAAGTTGTTCATGGTGAGCACACTCCATTATTACTTTTCTGAAGATGGTTTTAGATTCAATAGTTTCTGAAAATTATTTTCAGTTCTTGATTGATATATTATTTTCATTTATTTTCCAAGGGCTGGTTCGTAGTAGAGTGGGAAAACGACTGGGAGAATGTTGGAAGCCAATTGCCAGTTTTAGGGAGACCAGTCTCCTTAAAAGACCAAACAAGCATTGCCAGATCCTATCCTAATCTTTCCACAAAAGTCCCAGAGCAGCAGTCACAAAACTTAACAGCCCAGTTCATTGAGTTCTCAAGGCTGTTCTAGAGAAACCCAAAGCAAGGGCCATTCTCTATAGGTAGCAGTTGATTCCTTATGAAGTGATTCCCCTTCAATGAAAACGTATTTACTCTAAGTGTGGTCCTAATTCAGGAAGTAAGCATCAAGGAGATGGACCTTACACCAAAGGTAAGAAGCCACTCATTCCCTGGATTGGAGTTTGATTGTAACTCTGGGCAGGAGAGACATGCTCATGGTCTCCCACCGTCTGTGTGTCTGCCTAGCCTGGTAAGTCTTGGGAATTTGTTCGCATTTGCCAACATATCTGGCCATCACAATCCTGCCTTGTGTCTCACAGATGCACTAGGTTGCCTTCAAGTGGTTTAACAAGCACATTTCCATTAGTTTTTCACAAATGCTTCACATTGTTGGCAATCAGACAAATACATTGAAACAACAATGGAATAGCCTTTTGGGTTAGCATATTGGGCTTGCAAAAGTTCTACAGAATAATATCCAGTGTTGATGTAGATTGAATTACCCTTATTCTACCTCAACCCTTTACCAATAGCCCAGAGGAGAAATAGTCTATAGCTCCTATTGTCATTTATATAATAATTATGTCTTCAGCATCAATAAAGTTAAACATCAACAGGGCCAGAGGCACCTAGATATAGAAATTATTCCATGGATATATTTATTAGTTAAATAATCTGTTCAGGAAATATTTACTGAACACCTGGGAAGTACAAAGAGTAAAGGAGGAAGGTAAAAATACATTGAATGCTAAGCTGGGTTGTTAGGCTGATCATCCTATGAGTTGGGTAACAAGATCCCCTTTTCATGATGAAGAGAAGATGAGTAATTTGCCCAAAGTTACCCACCTAATGAAACCTTTGCTAGCAGCTCCTGAGATGGAAGGTTAAGAATGTCCCCCACCCTCTTGGAGTCTGCCATCTGTAGGGGTCATGAACAGGCATAGGAAATCCCCACAAGAACAAAGAGAGCCCCAAACCTGGAAGGATTCAGACAACACACATTCTGGGGAGTTAAATAAGAAGAGATTCTCATGGTCCAGGCAGGGCAGTGCTAAAAATATTTTTCAGACACACACTGAACAAAATCATCTAAGATCAGTCACATTAGAAGAGAGCTAAGAAACAAGAGGAGTGGAATGTTCTAGGGGAAGAGATCTGCTTGAAGAAGTCAGTAAAGAAGAAAGGCCCAGGGCATGCTCAGGAAAAATTTCCCACTAAGAAACAAACAAGTAGAAAGGAAACAATAATTATGTAAAACCATAATTTTAATCTCCCCTTGAGTTCAGGAGCCTGGCTTCTGCAGATGAGGTTTCAACAACTGTGCTCAATGAAGTAAAAAATGAGCCCAAACTAAGAACCCAAATACTTGTTTGTGTGAGCCTAGGCTTAGTTCTAAAACCAACAAAAGGAAATAAGGTGATCTTTCTTGAAGAATCTCTAATTCAAATCCCCCTGAGCCCTGCCTGGTTGAGCTCATTTGCAAAAATGAAAAAAGTGAGCAAGGAGTGACAGTCCCTTCTTATTAATATTCTCAACACCCAAAAATACATATTGTGAACACTGAATTCTTTCAGGATTCCATATTTCTCTAAAACCTCAGGATGCATCCAATCATCTCAAGGAAGGGACACCATCAATTTCTGGACTAATTAATGTTAATTCATATTCATCATATATGAATACAATGGACGTGCAGCAACTTCAGAAAAAGCATCGTGCAAAACTAAACAAAGGTCAGGGAATAGTAAAAAATACTCTTGATTAGGTGCTTACCACATTCTGAGCATGGAATGAGTACTTTAAATGTCTGTTAAATGTTGTGCCAAGTGCTCAGAATACGATTAAGAAAAAGACATAATTTCTTCCTCCGTGCTTCACACACATTTTTCTCATATAGTCCTCATAATGACCCCATCACTAACCCTAGTCCATATTTGAGAAAACCAAAGATAGGTAATTTGTCCAATATCATGTATGTAATAAGTGGCAAAGAGAGGATTCAAATCCAGTGGCCATTACCCCCTCTAGAATTTGGGAGTTTACTGGAAGCAAAAGCACCTCTCCAGCTCACAGGACTGTAGGACAATCCTGAAAAGACACATGTACATGAAGAACACCATGTGTGGGGCTGTGAAAGGACAGGGCAGCTGCAAGGCCCAGGGGAAATCTGCTCCCCATCCCTTCAGATAATAGCCCTTGCCATGCACCAGTGTGGTGTTTGCAAAGGCCCCAGAGCCTTGAGCCAAGGAGCAGGAAGCAATTTAAATTTTTGGTCCAGATCTCTAGTCCTCGAAACCTTTCTATCTAATTAAACTTCCAGTGGCTTTATTTCTGCAGCCCTTCTTACAGGAATACGCTATTTAAATAAATAGATAAAAGAGAAGGGAACTGATTGAGCCAACTGAGAATTTATCTCATTTCCACATCTAACTCCTATGACTAATTCACTTGGGAAAGGGCAAAGTCTGTCTAGGTATGATTGTGTTTTGCATAAACTCTTATGCATGAAGTAGCTCTATTTGCAACTAGATAGGATCCAAATTTCAGAATTACTCTAACCACTGGCTGTAGTGAAGTTTCATTTAAAAAGAGAGGGGGGTGGAGATATGCTTGAGTTATAATAACTCTGAAGACAGACTCTTCCTGATCTCCAGGCTTTCATCTCCATGGTGTGGAAGCCATTGACAACATCTCCTATAGACTCAGCCCACTCAGACCCCAGCACCCCATCAGGGAACTCAAGGAGCTTCTTATTTAGTAGTCGAGCAGAACCAGCATCATCACCTCAGCCTAGCCTAGCTATGGCTTTGTGCCCCAGTTCTGGTCTCTGAGTTCCTGCCAGGGACAGGCATCTAGTGCACTAGCCTGCTGCCTTCCTCGTGGTGTTGACCTGGGCAAGCTGGTTTCCTGCTATAACTTGCTTCCATGTGCAGAAGCTCCTTAGACTCCTCTTTGGAAAGCTGCTTCACAGCCATTGGCCATTCTTTCTTTCCACTTGAGCTCAGTTCTCCCCAAATGTCAATGTGCATAAGAATCACCTGGGGATTTTGTTAAACTTTAACTCAGAGGGGTTGGGATGCAACATAAGAATCAGCATTTTTAACAAACTACCAGGATAAGTTTTAGAAATAATTACAGGTTAATCAGCATTAAGGAGATGAGGTAGCCAGTGGCCACTACTATTTTTGTCTGTCCCTCATCCCCCATCCCAGTAATAAAGTTTCCTCTCCTACCCAGAGAAATGGGCACACAGCTCAGGTTGGGATAATCAGAGTCCTGCCTAGAAATGAGATCTGGATTGGGAACAGATGGGAGCAGGCTCTCTTTCCCCTGAGGTTACCAAACTGGGATGGCATAGTTTGGGACTCCTTGGCACATACAGGAAGCCCATCAGCAGTGATAGAGAATGAGAAGAACTTATAGAGAAAGATGAAAGGAGCAGAGACAATGATACTATTTTAACTCCTGGATACAGTCACACCAGATGCCAGATCACTACAACCTGTCATGTGAGCCAATATATTTACCTTGAGTTAATCATTATCACTTATAAATAAAAGAGACCTAACTTATATAGTGGGTAAAGCAATTTGGGATTAAAAAAAAATGATGATCATTCACAGAAAGACTCTAAAAGCAACTCCTGAAGGCTAATTTCTAAAAAAAAAAAAAAAATGCTTGAGCAATGGCAGTTTTGTTGAACTACCTGCTCAGTCTCACTCTAGGCACCACTAGGACAAGGGTAGTATTCATTTGGAACATTTACGAATGATCTTGTAATTTAATTGCCACCTCTCTTATGAACCCCAAATTCTCTGGAGAGAGAAAATAAAGCCAGGTACTTAAGCCATCTCTGTGCCCTGGATAGCAGACCATAGCAGAAGGGGATACTGTTAGTGAAGTCAAGAAAACATGATCAATTGTGGAGTGCTAAGGGCCTGACCTCCAAGCACAGGTAATGGAATAAACAAGAAATTTGAGGTGCTTTATCAAACAATGATCGCATGACACCTTTTTATAATGGTATTATATTAAAACATTCTGCAGAAGCTCCACCTATCCAACTTCCTGCATTTTTAGTTAGACAAACAAAGCTTAAAGTTAACACAGGCTTTTGACTCCAAATCAGATTCATAAGTGGCCTCATTTCCACTCATAGCCCTTGATGTCATCTCCTAGAGAGTCATTATCCCAGCCCTTTAGGGACTTACTGAGGCCTTGGGATCTGAGCTACTTTGCAGATCTGTAAAAAAGCAAAGGGTCCACATGCAAAATAGATTGCGACTGTTCCAATGTGAGTTGCAGGAAAAGGGGCCAGTTTGTGGTGAAGGAAGAGGAAAGAGGAGGTTCCTGCTTTTCTCTGTGACTTCCCTATTTCACTTAATGGCAGCTCCGCCCTTCTGGTTACTCAGGTTCAAAACCTCAGAGCCCTTTTGACTCTCTTTCTCCTTTTCCTATTCTTCCTTTTTGCCTTCATGAGATTGATTCCATCTGATGCCAATTCTGACATTTATCTGCTTTCCATTCTGTCTCTGCCTTTTTCAGTCCCTCACTATTTCTACCTGAAGCACTATGGCAATGGCCTTGTAGCTATTCTTCAATTTTTTTTCACACTCATGCCAGGTCCAATCAAATATTTTGAGGACTATTGACTCACCCCTGTGGTAGATTATCATTTCCCAAGATACCATACCAATATCTCCCATTCCACAAGTTCTTACAATGACGTTCCTCCTAGCAAAATGTGGCTTCTATGCTCCTTCCCCCTTAACTTAGCTCAAGATGCAGCAGAAGTGATGCTATATGACTTTTCCAAGATTAGGACCTAAAAGTGATATTGTCTAGTTCTCTTGGGAAACTTGCCTTCAGATCCTTGGTTGCCATACATGAAGTAGAAGGCTGCCATATTGGGAGGAAGCCTAAGCCACATGGGGACAATGTGTGGGAATGCTCCCAATGTGAGATCTGACAGTTAGAAATGTGAATAAACAGAGCTGTAGATAATTTTTTTTTACCCAAGTTGGTGAGTCACCCCTACCCTTTGAGTTCTCCTAACTAAATTCATAAACATCATGAAGCTGTGCTCTTTTTAATTTCTCATCTACAGAATCTGGGAACATAACAAAATTGTTTTAAGCTGATGTTTTAGGAAGTAATTTTTTTACACAGCTAGTGTATAACTGATATTTTGTTTTAAAACTGCTTAATTTTTTACACATAATCGGTATTAATCTTCTGGCAACAATCTTTAAGAAGCTACTAATAGAAGTGATGAGGTTTAGGAACTAGGAATAAATATACCTTTAGCTCAGTTGTAAAGCAAATGCTTAGCATGTATGAGACCTGAGTTCTAATACTAGCACCACCAAAAAAAAAAAAAAAACAAAGAAAAAAAGTAGAATTTCAACAACTGTGAGTAAAGGGAGGAGATGATCTGAGCAGGAGAATCCATTTATTCCTATGCATTATTTTAAGAGCTTTCTTTCTATGCACTAGGTACATTATAGACTTTGTCATAATCCAAACCTCACCATCATGGACATAAGGTGAGCATTAACTATCTTCTTTAATAGTTGTAGAAATTGAAACTCAGAATGGAAATGCAAATTTCCCAAGGCCTCCCTGAATATAAGTGGCAAACCAGGAATCCAAACTCAGGGTCTGATGACGCCAAAGTCCTTAGGATCTTTACAACACCTCTCTCAAAGAGCTGAACCTAAGAAAGAGAATGCGGATGAGTATTTGGCACAACTTTGCTTTACCTTTCCCAGGACATTACTGAAATAACTTCTCTCTCTGGAATAAGGAAAAACAAAGCAGTCTGGCTTGGCTAGAGAAAGCCCCCAGCAACAATGTCGAACAAGCCAGGAGTAATTTGTTTCTATTCTTTTCCATGTGACCGCCGGAGGTTATCCTGGTTTTTATTAGCCCAAACTTCTCCTTTTCAAAAGATAATTCTTTGAAATCTTCTGGGAAATTAACATGGCTCAATCTGGCTCTGGGCTGGCCACCACATGCTCACAGAATTAAGAGAACCTGGGGTTTTAACCCCTTACAGTCACATACACATGCACACAAAACTGTATTTGCCTCTGTGGTTTTGTTGTTTAACAGGCTGTAAAGAGAAAATTCACACTGAATGAGCTGTGATGTTCAGCTGTATCCTGGAAAAAAAAAAATTAATCTTCTCAACTTGTTCCAATTCAGATTTAGTTACAATGAAGACTCAGTGGAAATCTTTTATTTAACAAATATCAGGAACTAATGAATATTCAAGTTTATTTCATTTAAATATGCTAATTATTTCCAAATATTCCTTAAGGAACTTTTATTAAGAACAAATAATATAAAATAACTACCCTGGAAATTTTGAATTCTAATTCTACTCCCTGTTATGGTCAATTACAATTAAAATGTTGGCCATTTTTCTTCATTTCAATCTTCTATCCAATTGGAATTGTTTTTATGAGTGTTTACAATGTCATGGGAAAGATGTAAAATTGATACAACTGAGGGAATCGGTTTCTTGTTCTTTTAACATTTCCAGATCAATGTTTCTGGTTAGTAAAACTTTGTTTTCCTTTAGGAAGTTTGGTGGTGGGTAGAGAGGGTGGAAAAGAAGCCCCCCAGTCCTCTATCCGATCTCCTTTAGCAGCCTTACTGTGAGGACTTATGGTCTTTGTAGCTTGTATCTCCCTAACTCTCCTCTTCCTTTCCTAGGCCAAGGTCCCTGAGATATGACTAAGAATATCCCACTAGGAGCTGAGAGTTTCTGGAAGCGGGGACCCTGTATTTTCCTCAAGACCAAGCATTTCTGTAGTCAGAAATACCTGAAATATAAGGATGCACATTTATGGAGGATGAAGCATGTGAGTTCTTTAAGAAGAACATAGAATCTCTGTCAAGCCAGTGTAGTCACTTCACATTTTGTCTCACACCTCCTTGCTGCAAAGACATAGTAATGATAGGTAGGAAACAAACAAAAGCAAAACACTTGGACTCAAAGTCATTGCCTCTGTATAGAAATTAAAAGTGATGAGCAGCAACTGAAGCCACAGACCTGCACGCAGTATGGTCTAGAATTTGACTCCTGCCAAGTGACAAGATTATTAGGGCTCCATACTAGAGGGGAACTAGAGACCTTTTCATTGGTAAAGGCAGGGATTGGAATGAGTCTCCATGAAAGAAATCTTAAAATTAAGCTGCTGACAAGTTTGTGTCTAGGGATTCTGCTTTATAGCCTAAGGAGACCAGCTAACAAGGCATAATCTTTGTGACAAAGAACCTAAATCAAATTAAGTGACTATGAGTATGATATCCCTGGTATTACTACAGGAAGTGTGACAATTAATTTTATGTGTCAACTGGACTGGGCTAAGCAATGCCCAGATAGCTGGTAAAACATTATTTCTTGGGTGTGTCTGGGAAGAAGTTTCTAGAAGAGATTAGCATCTGAAAAAATAAAGTAAAGGTTATGGCTCTCACCTATGTAGGCAGGCATCATCCAGTCCATCAAGAGCCCAAACAAGACAAAAAGGAAAGGAAAGAAAGGATGGCTTCACTCACTCTCTTTCTGAGTTGAACACCCATCTTCTTCCCTTGGACATGGGTATTCCTGGCCTTTGGATTCAAACTGAATTATACCCACAAGCTTTTCTGGTTTTCCAGCTTGCAAATTGAAGATTGTGAAACTTCTTGGCCTCTAAAATTACAAGAGCTAATTCCCATAGTAAATTTATGTAAATCATATATGCACTTGTTGTTTGTTTTTTTCTCTTGAGAACTCTAAATAGAGTTCCAAATGGGAGACTTGGATGACAACCACTCTGAACAAGTGTAAAATAACTGATAAAGAAGAAAATATGGGAAAGGTGAAGAAAAGAAAGAAACCATAAATAAAATCAATAAGTATATAAACCAAATAAATATACAAACCAAAATTCTAAAACATGAGGAATCCAATGAGAATGAAATCAAGAATCTGAATGTCAATTGATTTCTGATTAACTCAGTGTTATGGAACAATGTGGAAAAGGCTTTTTTTTTTTTAAGTGGATGTTTATAAAGTATAAAGACATAAAAACAAAATAATGAGTTTATTTTAACAGATCAAAAATACCTGGAGAGAACAAAACCAAAAGAAAAGATGTATATAACAAGAGCCAACTAAAAAAAGACTCTTTTTTTAAGTCAGTATATGAAAGAAGGAAAGAAGAGAGAAAAAGAGGAAGAAAGTAAGCAAGAAAAGGAAAGAAAGACAGATCAATCAAATTCAAATCCAGTAAAATATAATAAAAATGAAATGTCAGTATGGAGTTTATTCTAAGAATACAAGATTGGTAAATATTTTCAAGTATTAATAGTAAGATATCAATGTTTAATTTCCTGACTTTTTTGAATCACAGTCATACAAGAGAATGTCCTTGTTCTTAGGAAACACACACTGAGGTATTTAGGAGTAAAAATGCATATTATCTTCAATTTAGTCTAAAATGGTTCAAAAAAGTAAGTGGCATGCACATTTATGTGTGTATAGAGAGCGTGTGATAAAATAAATGAATCAAAATTTAAACAACTGGTAAATCTGAGTAAATTCCTTGTACAAATCTTTCATTTTTACACAAGTTTTAAATTCTATCAAAACCAAAGTTTTAAAATAAGTTTAACTGTTTTAAATTAACCTTGTAAATAAAATAGAGGATAAAAATCATATGATCATTTTAATAAGTGCAGAAAATAATTTGATAAAATTCAACATGTATTCATGACAAAAACTGTTGGGAACCTAGAAATAAGACACTATTTAAACTGATAAAGAATACCTACCAAAAACCTATAGGAAACATTATAATTAATGATAAATTATTTTCTCTAAAGTTAGGAATGAGATAATGATGCTACTATAACAATTTATATTCAACACAACTTCCAGGAGAAAACAAGCTTACCCTACAAGTAAAATACCTGTTCAACACAGGTATCTTACTCCCAAAAGATAAAAGGATCAAGCTAAACTGAGGTAGTCTGCATAGTTAACATTGGATGAGTCATTACATCCCTCTGAGGGTGAAGCAGGTAGAGGAGTGGAAGTGTGTTTGGGGAAAATCCTTCCTGATAAAATCAAGATGGAAGAACAAGGTTCCCCCTAACAATGTTCAAGATCTGTGTTAGTCAGCTTTCTGTTGCTATATCAAACACCTGAAGATAACCAACTTATGAAGAGAAAAGGTTTATTTTGGCTCCCAGATTTGGAGGTTCCAGGTTATGAACAGTTAAGCCTGTTGCTTTGAGGCCTGCGGTGAGGCAGCACATCATGACAGTGGCATGTGGCAGAGCAAAATCACTCACCTCATGGCCGAGAAGTGAAAAAGAGGAAGAGGCCAAGGTCCCATAATAACCTTCAAGGGGCATATCTCTTAAAGATATCTCCCTTGGCCCCACCTTCCAAAGTCTCTACCATTTCCCAACAGTAGCAAGTGAAGATCTAAACCACAGCAAGACTCTTCAAAGAAAGTTATAGAATGCTATCAAAAGGTATAAAATTAGACCACATTCTAATTTTATAGAATTAGACCACATTCATGGGTGAAAAGCCTAAATATTATAGATGCCAATTCTCCACAATTCTCTGTATGTGTTGAGTTTATACAAAACGGATACACGGGTCAAAAAACAAAAAGCCACGAACAGCGAATGTCAGTTTTGAAGACAAAGAACAAAGAAGTGCCAACCAAATGTTTAAAATAATTATTAACCTATTGTACTAAAAAGGGTAGACAAACAGAAAAGAGGCTGACAAACAGACCATTTAAACATGACATCAGTGGCGTTTTGAATCAAGAATACATAAAGAACTCTCAAAACTCAGTGGTAAAAGGACCAATGATCAAATCAAATAACAGACACGAACAGACATGTCATAGAAGAGAATCTACAGATGACATGTAAGCACATGAAGGGACATTAGGCTTTATTACCTGTTAGAGAAAAGCATGCTGGAGGTTCAGTGGAAGAACGCTGCATACCTGTGAGAGTGGCTAAAATAAAATGGTGACAACCCTGTGTGTCGGCAAGGCTAGGGAAACTGGCTTGGTCATACATGGATGGTGTATGAGTTGTCATCACCCCGTGTAATCAGGTGGTATCTCATTGTTGTTTTATACATTCCCCTGTTGAGTAGTGATTTTTGACAAACTCTTGATAGATCCATCACCACTTGGGTTTCTTCTTTGGTCCATTTTCTGGTTGGGTCATCCCCTATTTCTTTTTTTCTTGGTTTTATAGGATTTTTGCTTGCTTTGGATAAATACTGGCTGAGTTCTTATCTTTTCCCACTCCATGGATTGCTTTTTGCTGCCATGTATGTATTTACAAAAACCAAAAAAAGACTGTTCCTCACAAGCCTGTGCACGCGTAGAATCTCTCTGGAAGGACATGCAAGAAACTAGTCCTGGAGGCTGCTGCTGACGAAGGAGAGTGCCAAGGGAAATGATGTGTAGGAGATATGCTTTTCTCTTTATCCTTTTGCATTTTTTTTTTTTTTTTGCATATTGCTATGATTTGCACGTGCTTTAAACTTTAAGACAAAGGAAAGGCACCAGATAGATAGCCTATGATGATGACGTAGATTCTAGCTTGTTGTTCTAACAATACTCCAGGGAGAAGGCCCTGCCCTGACTTTTTGCAGTATAACCTACAACCCCTTGTTCTCTCAATTCAGGGAATCTGCCCTCTCGCATTCTAACTGCGGGAAAGTATAGCATAGTAATGATGGGACCCCACTTCCAGGATGAGGTGCCAAAGGGCTGCAGCTTCCATCTTGACACAACTTCTCTTGCTCGCTGCTGTGAGGGGACTCAGTTCCTGTCTTGAGAGCCCCACATAGTGAGGAACTGATGTCTCCTGACAATAGCCCAAGAGGAACTGAACCCCCATGATGGATCCTCCCAACAGACTTTGAGTGAGCCTGGGTGTGGATCCCCACCCAGCCACCCTGGAGATGACTCCAAACTCAGCCCAACCCCTTGATTGTAGCCTGGCAAAAACATCTTGAGCCAAAGAGTCCCAACTAAGCCATGCCAGAATTCCTGACCAATAGAGACTGAGAGATGGTTTTGTTGTTTGAACCTACAAAAAGAACAATAAAGGAAAATAAAGACTAACGTCTCTCCCTCAAATTTATCAATGATCTCTCTGAGGGAAGAGGCAGATGGAACAGATTTTTTTCTAGGGCTAGGATCTCATGAAGTTCCCAAAATCATATAGTATGACCGTGATTTTAAAAGAAATGCCCAAGGAAGTTAGTGATTTGGTGAACTTAACTTTCTGGCTAAATGAATGGACTTTTTTCTGGATTTTGAAAGCTCTTTTTTCTTATTTTCTTTGTAGTATTGTGCATTGAACTCAGAGCTTTGCACATTCTGGGCAAGCACTCTACCACTGAACCACCTCCGCAGTCCTAGATTGAAAGCTTAAGTGTATCTCAGAGATCATTATACAGATGAGGAGACTCAGGCTGAGAATAATGACCTTCTGAAGGCTGTGAGACTTTTTTTATGGCAAACTCTTCTTTGTTGCTGAAATTCCTGAAGTTCTTGGCCACGATACAGGCAAAGTCTGGACTTAAAGTCGGGAGACATATATTTGATCCTCAGCACTACACTTAATTGTGTAACCTGGTGAACTTGACCTCTCACCTCCCACCTCTCCTGCCCCAGTGTAAAATAGGAAAAATAAAACTTTCTATGACATAGAGTCATGGTGAGACTCAAATGATGAGATTATATATAGGAAAGCACTTTCTAAATTGTAGAGTGGTGTACAAGTTTGGCGATTCTTATTTCTAAAGTGTATTGTTCACTGTGCTGACTGTAAAATAAACATCCTCCTCCACCCCAACGCATGGGAAAAGGTTGCTGTTGGAAAATTTGGCTGTTTGAGCGAGGGAAAATCCATTTGGATCCTTATCTCACCTCACTCACTGACACAAATTTTAGATGAATTTCAAAGTCAAGCGTAAGTCACAACAGAGATGATCTTTGACTTAACAATGGTTCAACTTGTAATTTTTAGACTTTATGATGATGCAAAAGTGATAGGCATTCAGTGAGAACTAGACTTCAAATTTTGAATTTGGATCTTTTCCTGGGCTAATGATATGCAGTATGCCAGGGAGTGGCATCAAGCTGCAGGTCCCCGTCAACTGGCAGTCATTAGGGTGAACCACTGATATTTTTCAGTGTCCTGTGTTGCTAAGCTCTGACAGCCCATAGGTTAAGTGTACTAAATGAATTTTGACTTAATGATTTTTTTTCAGATTATGATGGGTTTATCAGAACATAGCCCTATAGTAAGAGGCACTTGTATATTATGAAATATTATGCAATTAAACGAAATAAGGTAAAGTTATGGGCATTAGCTTGGAGAGATGTCCAGGAGTAAGTGTAATATGAAAACAAGCAAGCTTTGGAATGCTATATATTGTATGTATATGTGTTTTACTTATGTAAAATTAAGTGCCATATATAGGCACATGCACATACGCATATATGCTACAAGTTTGGAGAAAGTCTGAAGGATTCATACATCCATTGGTAACAGTAGTTGTCTCTAGAGAAGGTAATGGAATTAGATATAAATGTGGCATTTTAAAATTTTTCATGAAAAATCACACACACATACACACATATATGCTACTTGAATTTTTAAATGTTACAGATTAATTTCAAAGTTTTAAAGCAAAAATATTTTAAAGTTAACTGTAAAGAAGAAAACCACAAAAAAAGGTACATGGATACCTGAAAAAAATGTAAGCATAAAAACAACATCAATAACATACTTTATATACAACCGAGATATGAAAAATTGTGCTATATATGTGTAATAAGAATTGTAATGCATTCCGCTGTCATTTATTTTTTAAAAAAAAATCAGTAAAAAAAGAAAAAATAATAAAATAAATCATAAAAGAAGATATTTCTGGAATTAACTACACATTAAATGCTCTGTATGTCCAAAAATAGACAAAATTAAAAGCTAAACAAGAATGTATAATAACATCAAATATGACTAAGGATCAAATTCTTTGTATTATAAAGAATTAAATCTTTTAAATAAAATTGCCCCCTCCCACCCCAAAAAAGCAAACCCCGATCCTTCACTCCAGACTCTTGAAGTGGAGTATACATTCAAAATGATCATCCCATATTCTTATTTTACAGACTAAAAAGTAAACACAAAGATGACAAGTCATCTGACCAATGTAAAAATCTGTTAGTGGAAAAGGAGGTTACCCCCATTATTTCCTCTGACTAAATCCTAATATCATATGTTTTCCCTGGATCTCAGCAAAAAACAAATTCCTATCCTATTTTTGTTTTGTTTTATTTTTTTAACTCACAACTGAAGCCATAAAAATTGTTTATACTAATAGGGTGTCACACAATGTTTCCATACATAGACACATTAATTAATGTTCAAATTGAGTTAAATTTATGCATCTTCTCAAATATTCTAATTTTTTATGACAAAAATTTTGATCATACAGTATGTTTCTGTTATCCATAATCCCGTGCTGTTCACACCAGAACTTCTTGCTCCTGCCTAACTATAACTTAGTACCCACGGTTCAACCTTTCCTTCTCCCTCTCTCACCCCTACTCTCCCCACCCCTGGCAACCATTATTCTGTGAGATCAACTTCTTAGATCCCACCTGAGTGAGATCATCCACTATTTTATTTTCTGTGCCTGGCTTGCCTCACTTAGCATAATGATCTCCATTTCTATGTTGTCACAAATGACAAGATTTCATTTTTATTATGGCTAAGTGTATTCTATTGTGCGTACATACCACATTTTCCTTATCCATGCATCGTAGATACTTAGATTATTTCTATTTCTTAACTACTGTGAATAGTGCCATAATGAATATGGGTGTGCATGTCTCTTGGGCAGACTGATTTCATTTCCTATGGACATAGACCCTCACTAGGAGGACTACTGATCATACGGTAGCTTTATTTCTATTTTTTTTTTTTTTTTGAGGTGTCTCCATACCATGTTTCGTAATGGTTGCTCTAACCTATCCCATTTGAAATCCGTTTCCTGCGCTTTCAGATTCCTCTTTGAAGACAAACTGTGGTCTGCACCCCGCCTCGACTCTACCAAAAGGAGAAGTCCAGGTACAAAGACGTCTGTAGGGTTTCCACACACAGGGTGGCCGGTGGATCCGCAAGGGGAAGCCCAGTCCTTGTCACATTTTTATCTAAGATGATTTCATGACCCCTCAGGCCTCACAGGGAGAACCCACAGCAGGTCACTGGCTGCTCTCTCTTCCTCTAACTGGAAGGGGCATCAGGGATTGCCTTTGCCAGTCTCAAGGGGAAACTGAAACAAAGAGAAGAGACTTCTCCAAAGTCACTAGGATGCTTGGGCCTCCCTTCCCAGCCATGGCCCACAGCAGGACATGGACCTGAAGGATCCCCATGTTTATCAGAGAATGGCTACTTGCATATGAATCTGCTGAAAGAGTTATGTCCCCACAGTTCTAAATGGTGTTGTGTTTCCATCGGTGACGATTCTGCCGACTCAGAGTGGAGACACTGTGAGGATGGAGGAGCTTGCTTCAGGCCCCACCCATGGCTTAAAGGCCCCACCCACCCTTGGGCCCTGCCAACACATCGGCCCCGCCCATGTGGGCATCTGAGCCTCCCTGCCCTGGGTAGGGGAAAGTTCCCATGTTGCCACCTGGGAGTCTCCTGACCTCATGCAAAATAAAGGGGGGAATTCTAATAACTCAGATCTCATCCTCAAACTGATTTGAGATGAGGGTGGATATTTGTTTGTTTATTTGTTTTTCTTTTTTCCTCCAAGTGCTGGGGATAGAACCAGGGCCTAGTGCCTGTTAAGCAAGCATTCTACCATTAAGTCCCCTGGACAGTTATTTTTAAAGAGACATTAGATTAAAATGTGTAAATAAATGATCTTCTCATTCCTTCAAATGCTTATTTAGCATACAACAAACATTTTCTGGACAGCTAATGAGTAGAGAGATTATTAATATGCCATCCTTGTTTTAAAAAATAAAGCCATTTTGTGTATGGGGTTGGGGGCGCTGGATGTGAGTCAGAAAGCACTGGAGTTCTAGCAGAGCTTTGCTGCCCACTAGAAGACTTGAGCACAGAATTTAATTTCTCTCAGTATTTACCTATAAAGTTGGCATAATAATGAAAATCTCTCCAGTATGTCGTGAGGATTAAATGAGATGATGTGAGCTGGCATAACGTGATGTCAGACATTCCTTAGACAGGAAAGGTCTGAGATTCCAGTCTTTACCCATCCCTCTTCAGTTTCCTAACATTGAAATTTCCTCCTATGTTGGCTTTAACTACCCATGCTGTATGAACAAAATGTGTGTCCCCCACCCCAAATTCATATGTTCAAGCCCTTATCCCCTGTGTGAGGGTATTTGCAGATGTGACCTTTGAGAGTTATTTAGGATTAGAGTAAGTTATGAAAGGGAAGACTTTATGATGACATTAATTATAAGAAGAGACACAAAAGGGTTTACTTTTCTCCCCCCATCCCGCCAAGCGCCCCCCTGCCCCTTCTCTTTCCCTTGTGAGAATACAAGGAGGAAGCAGCCACTTACAAACCAGGAAGAATGCCCTCTCCAGTCACTGGATCTGCCACACCTCGATCTTGGACTTCCCAGACTCCAGAGAATTGTGAGAAATAAAGCTCTGTCATTTAAGCCACCCCGTCTGTGGTGTTCTGTTATAGCAGTCCAAGCTGACTACGACACTATCTCACAAGCTCAAATTGTATAATATGTAAACACAAGAGCAGCACACAAATAAATCTCCTTATTAGGATTGTCAAGTCTCTGACTGAAAAAAGATTTAAGAATTCCACTTAGTAAGGTGGGTGGATACCACTGACTGGGAATGTCAGTACAGTGCAGTCTAAAAGATGAATAAGATCCCTTTGCTTAGACCAGGAATATGTGGAAGAACAGTAAGTCAAAGTCCAAGTCCTTTATTTCAGAAGTCAGCAAACTTTGGCCTAAGGGCCAAATCCATTACCCTTCCTGCTTGTTCTCCTAAGTAAAGTTATTTCCTTAGAAAAAGCACAGCCATGCTCCTTTGTCTATGTGTTCTCTACGACTGTTTTTGTGTTAGAATCTTGAAGCTGAGTACTCATGACAGAGACTCTATGGCCCTCAAAGCCCAAAATACTATCTAGCCCTTCCCTAGAAAAAGTCTGCCAATCTTTGCTCTCTCCTATGCCTCTCTCATAAATGCCCACAAATCTGAGGCTGGATGCTAGAAATGAACATTTTTAGCTCTAAAGTCAGTTAAGGTTTACAAGGCCCAGTAGTTGGAATTGAGACCCAAATGAATCTGAAGGTTGGAAAAACGGAGAGGCCTCTTTTTGAACTGCCTCTGTCTTATGACTGTGTAGTCTTGAATCAAACTGCATTAAAATTTGCTTTTTGAAAGAAGATAAATGGGGCCAGGGACATAGATTAATGTTAGAGAGGCTGCCTAGCATGCACAAGGCTCTGGGTCCAATCCTCAGTACTACAAAAAGTAAATAAACAAATAAAGCAAATAAATAAATTAAGCTGAGGGTTTTTAAGATTCAAGACAGCAAAGTGGAATAGAAGCAGCACTAATCGGGAGATTTAGATGGCTGTGTCTTGTCCCTGATCTGCCACCAATTAGGTATATAATTGGGGCAATCACTTCATTTCCCAGATCTGTTAACTTTATTTACAAAACAAGGGGCTGATCCATTCATTGAGCATCTCCGACTCCTCCTAGGGGGAATTTGCCATCTTAGACACAGACATTTTGGACCCAATAATCTCTAAGATGCCTTTCCAACTTTAGAGCTCAATGTAAAATTAAAATGTTCAGTGATATCCTGCATACCCTTGCAGAATGATGATGTGAGGAGCCAGGAATTAAGATTCAAAGTGCTTTTGGTTCTACTGCATTTTAATGATATTCACCATGGTAGTAATTTATCACCACCTCTCTTTCCAAATAGATAGATTACTGTAAGTCCATCCATCCAGTGCACTTCTCCCATCTGCAGAGGGAGGAGGCAGCCCCCAGACAGCTGTGGATGAGACCTCCAACTTGAATTATGTAATGGTAGCAGGAATAGGCAGATTGGCTTTCTGAATTATGCTTTCTTAGACTGGTATTAACATGAGTTTCTATACCCTGAACTCTGACCAGCAGATACAGCGAGGATGGCTTTATCCCTAGAGTAATTAATCCACATAGCAAAGGGATCCTGAAGGTCCAGCCAACAATCTTGGGATAATTGAGACCTGACAGCAAATAAATCCTGCAGAATCAGGACCGCTTTCACTGTCCCAAAGCCCCAAAGTAAGGACCACCTTCCAAAAGCTCAGAATCCAAAGCCTGCTTATCCCTTTTTTGTGGCGAGTCCATCATCCTGGATTGCATGCCCCACACTCCTCCCCCATAATACCCATTCAGGGCAGTGACCCCAGTTGGCAACCAGGAGCCTCATGGACTGCAGTCAAACAACACCCCGATGAAAACTACAGCTGATGGCCTGGCCTTTCGGGTCAGTGGCTGCTGTGCACAGCGCTCTCCCTGCCTCCTGAAGTTCAAATGCCAGTCTGATTTCTCTCTGGAAGCGTCCCAGCCCAAACATGGAACAAAAGTTCCCTCTGACAAGCCCGTTCGGGTTCCAAAGTATGTTTTTATGTTTGTTGGCAAATAGAACTGTCACCGGCAACAATAACAACACTGTTTTCCCCTGACTGAAGCTACTTCATTTCTTCACGTTTGTTCCAGGACTGGAGCTGGACAGATGAATAATGTAGGCTAGGCGGCTGGCCCAAGTCCTGACCTCGTGCCTCCAAAAGCAAACACAGAGGTGAAAATGGAGACTTGTTTGTTTGAACTCTCATTGCTTAATCTGAAAAAGAAAAAAAACAACCTCCCACCATCCTATTTAATCGATGTAGACACTGAAGGGTTTGTTGTTGTTGTTGTTTTGTGTTTTGTTGTGGATTTGTTGCCCCCTCCACCACCACCACCATCACCCCATTTCTCCCTTTTGGAAAAAAGGAACTGCAGCCCTCTACTGGCGCACAGAATGAAGCCAATTTCTCAATTATCGGGGTTACTCTGCCATCTTGTGGCCATGTTGGGGATATGCAGGTCTAGATCAAATTTCCCATTTCTGAGCATTGTAAAACCTGACTATCTAAGTAATATATTTGAAAGTTTCTTCAAAAATTTTAGATAGTATTTTATGTAAGACATCTCAGGAATTTTGTTATGTTTGTTTGGAGAAAACATAGATGGTATTTGGAGACAGAATATTGGTTCTATATCCAAGGAGCAAGCAACCATTTGTGTCATCCTGCTTGAGCAAATCAGCTTATTTTCATGAACCTGTTTTCTCATCTATAAAATGAAAGTGACAATAATATGTGATAATTAGAGTTTTGAAGTTTATATAAGATAAATATAAATTAAAAGTGGCTATTTATCTCAGTTGTTGGAATGCATATGTAGTGTGGGTTCAATCCCCAGCACGCACGCGCACACACACACACACACACACACACACAAAATGTACTTTTAAAACTTTGTAGGCGTATATGCATAAACATATTGAAAATATTACAGAAACAGATTCTCTACTCAGATTTGATTAAACTTCAGAAACTCAAAACCTGTTTTGATGCCTAATCCTGATATGGTATAAAGCCCTGGCCTCAGAATAAAGAAAGAGAACAACTTTGTGCTGTCATGCACTTTCCTAAATATCATGCTGCCAAATTCTCTCAGCATTCATAATTCTCATTTAAGGAAAGTCAGTTTACAGCCTTTCTTATTAAGACCAGCAAATGAATAATGAGGAACACATACGAGTTTTTGGAAATTAAAAAAGTTTGCTTCCGCGGCATCTCAAAGTGCCCATTCATGTTGGGTTTCAGAATTTGGCTACCCGATCTTTTGCTTTTGTGTGCTAAGCATGTGTTCCACCACTGAGCTACACCCCCAACCCCTATCGATTTTTTTTTTTTTTTTTTTGGAAAAAGCACGAGCCAGATAAAGCATCTAGAAAAGCCCTTATAGGATGCCCCTGCCACACACCGCTGACGCAAAATGACTCATCAGACACAAGATAGGTTTGGCCACTGCTTCTATGCAGCTGTTTGGAGGAAGCCAAGAATTTCTGTTGCCAAGCTTGGGACTTGGTGAGCAAACCTCAATTTTATAGTCCTTATTTCTTGCTTTCAGTTCTGCTTGGGTCAGCAGGCCAGTGCTGAGTCTATTGACAGAATGTCCAAGGCGCTAGTCTGAGCTCAAAGTGACTTCCCCATTCACAGGCTGGCCTTTTTTTGTGCCCTCTAGTTACTTATCATTCATCTCCCTGATGCATGAGGAAGGCTTAGGGCACATTTGGCAGCAGGATCAATCGTTTTGCAAAGAGAAACTAGCAATGCCAGCCAAAGGGACATGAAATCCTTGGGTGAACAGTGAGGACATATGACTCAGATTTCCAATCTACCTTCCCTCCTGGGAACATGGAGGTATCAGACTGGGCTCTGGTACCTCCATGCTCACCTTCTGCTTCCAAGTTTGTTTCACCAAGGCCCTTCCTCGGGCAGCTGCCTGTAGGATCCAGGCTGAGTCCTTACTGGCCCTGTGTATTCCAGCTGTGAGAAATACAAAGGAACTAAATGGACTATGTCTCCAGCAAGGTCCTATAGCTGGTCTCAGGAATGGAGGCGAAAGACCATGCCCTGTGCCCTACAGAAAGCTCAGTGTCTCCCTTGACCTCCTTGAAGCAACATGAGACTCCAAATCAGAGAAATTAGGATGCATTCCCCCCTTAACTCTTATTGAGCTGAGCCAGAATATTCCAGAAAAAACAACTAGTAAATGGAGCCATGGAGCTTTCTCTTTCTCAGGCCACCTCTAGGAAGTTTTTCCCTTTTTATTTTTGTTTGCTTTTGGTTTGGGTGCAAGGGATGAAATTCATAGCCTCACCCATGCTAAGCAGGTGCTCTACCACTTGGTTACATCTACTGTGCTTTCTGTTCCTGGGAAGTTTGTAGTTCCTGGTCTTCCCTCCTGAAGGTGCACAAGGGTAAAGTTTTTCTTCAGAGCTTTCCCATAGATGGTATAAACTACTTAAGTGAGCCAAACGAGAGTGGGAATTAAAAGTAGGCGATCCAATTTTCTGAATGATGCAAATAGTCAGACAAGAGCAAAGGTGATTATGGGCACAGGAAGACTGCTGAGGAAGAGTTTTGTAGGTATGTGTTAAAAGATAGGCCTCCGGAGAGTCAGATGTCTGGGTTTGTGTGCCAGCCATGAAGCCAAGAGACTGCAGCAGGCCAGGGGGTCTCAGAAGGTGCCATGCAGCTGGCTGCCTTTCCTTCCACCTAGTCGACCACAGTTGCAAATGTTCATGAATAAGATTGGGAAATTTGACAGCAGTGGAGGAGGGGTCTTGCCAACTTTAAATACAAGCCAAAGTATTCATTCATTTGGATAAATAAACTTATTTTTAGGATAATCTTGTATAGTTATTTAGCATAAACTTATTCATATAAGTCCATAATTATAATACCTGTCCTCTTCGTCAGATCTCACAAGTGTAAGAAACAGGGGTAGCAGGGTTGGGGGGTGTTGGGAGTATGGCTTCAGCAAAGACTGGACTATTGCAACTTTAGTTTTCTAAAATCATGTATAAACCATTTTCTGATGAATAATTCTTAGGCTAATAGGCAGATGTAACTCCCAGCTCCAGACTCTAGAGCTAAGTTGACTGTGTACATTAAAATGGAGATTCTAGAGTCTGAAGATATTAACAAAAATAGTTATGCTGTTATTTCTATTTTTATCACCACATCTAATTATTGGCTTTAAACACCTTCCAGTGCCTAGTGTTCATATTGTTAGGCCTGGTAATTCTCCTATTATGCTACAATCTCTTCTGATCCTGAAAATCAACAACTGCTAGCCCCAGGATTTTTTTGATAAGGAAAAAAAAACTGCCTTGGTTAATGATTGAGTAGAAGATGAAACCTAGTCTTAAGGGTGTGAAGTAGCCTCATAACTCCCAAGGACAAGGTCACAGTTCTGCATAACCAAATGGCAGGATCCAGAGGGAAGATTGTTCAGCAAGAGCAGAAATGGAAGGGAGGGTGTTATGGTTTGGATGTGAAGTGTCCCCCAGAAGCTGCATGTGAGACAATCCAAGAAAGTTCAGAGGAGAAATGATTGGGTTGTGAGAGCCTTAGCCTAATCAGGGGATTAATTCACTGATTAACTGAGTGGTAGTTGAAGTGGTTGGGTGTGGCTGGAAGAGGTGGGAATTGGGGCATGGCTTTGGGGTATATATTTGGATCTGGCACGTGGAGACCTCTCTCTCTGCTTTCTGATCATCATGTGAGCTGCTTCCCTCTGCCATATTCTTCCATCATGATGTTCTGCCTCACCTCAAGCCCCGAAGAATAGAGCTAACCTTCTGTGGACTAAGACCTCTGCAACCACTAACCCTCAAATAAACTTTTCCTCCCCTACAATTATTCTAGTTGGGTCCTTTTAGTCACAGCAGCAAAGAAAGCTGGCTAAAACAGAGGCAGAGGTCCACCAAATGGTGCCATCCCAGGATGTCCCCCCCCAAAAAAAAAAAAATCTTCAGCAATGTCTTCCAAACACATCATTGCTTTGTGTGCATGATTTTCTACTGTGAAATCCAAAGAAGGAAACAGCTTCATGTCAGGAAAACATGTTCATCCTGAGGTAGCCCAAGAGAAAACTAGACTGATGGGCAGAGAATGTCTGAAGACCCAGGCCCATCAACTAACGAAAACCTTTAGAACATCCTTGGCTCCCACCAGTTCCTGAACTGGGGTCTTGAGAAAAATGCCACCAGGTCAATCTTAATTGATGTCTGGAATTGAAATTGGTGTACAAGGATGTTTATCATAGAATTACAAACAACATAGGAAAATTTGGAAAATTCAGTGTACAACAATAGGGATTTGGTTAAATAAATTAAGGGAAAGCTAAATGAGGAAATAACATGTAGCCATTAAAATTATGTTTTCAAGGCTGAGGTGTGCCTCAGTGATAGAGCACTTTCTATGTGTGCAAAGGGCCCCAGGATCCATCTCCAGCATGTGTACTGCATATTTCAAAAACATTTTTTTAAAGGGGGCTTGATTATTTTCTCCTCAAAGAAACAATAAATTTTGAGAAGAAAGATATATTTATCCTGATTTGAATATTTCACAATGTATACATATATCAAAATGTCACATGGAGCTGGGTATGGTGGCACATATCTATAATCCCAGCAACTCAGAAACCTGAGGAGGCCCTCTTAGGCAAATTAGTAAGCCAATGCCTCAAAAAAAAATTTTTTTAAAGGCCTGGGCATGTAGCTCAGTGGTAGAGTGCCCCTGGGTTTCATCCCCAGCATTGCAAAAAAAAATAGATTTTTTAATCTATTTAAAAAGTAATTTTTTATATCAATAAATGAATAAAACTATTTTCAAAGAATATTTAGTGATATTAAGATAAAAGGATAAAAGTCCTTGTTATAAGGTCAAGAAATAATCCTAAATGTATTAGTCATGATGTTATTATTGTGTATTAATTGTTAAGTTGGTGTTAATCCTATTTTCACCTTAAGTCAGTTTAAAGAAGAAAAGATTAAAATTTTAACGCAGACCGCTCCAGAGGTTGTGGGATGATAAGTGGCTTTTTTTTTTTTTTGTCTGTGTGTTTTACTTCCACGTTGATCTCCAAATTCTCCATAACAAGCAAAGTCTTTTTTAAATCAGGAAAAACAAACATCCCTTTTAAAGTTTGGTATAGTTTGCTTGCGTTCATGGGATGACAAGACAGAGGAGCAGGAGCCATGAGAGAGGGACATTGCCCTCAGGTCATGTTTGGTGGTGACTTGGTTGTACCTGTTTAGATAGAGACAACATTTGTTTAGCAGAGATTCATTTGCCATGTTTAGGGGATCTTCAGTCTTATCTGGGGGAAAAAAAAGAAAGAAGAAAGAAAGAAAGAAAAACAGGAAACGGTGAAAAAAATATGTTTCAGTTCACTTCTGAAGTGGGCTTGGAATTGTTCAGTAAGTTCTTCCTATTTTGCTTTTCTGTGTCCCCCAGATTTTTGTTCTTGTTGTTTGTTTGGGTTTTTTTTTTTTGCTTGTTTCTTTTGTACCAAGGATTGAATCCAGGGGTGCTTAACTACTGAGCCACATCCCCACCCCAGCCTCTTTTTTTTTTTTTTTTTAATTTTGAGATAGGTTCTCACTAAGTTGCTTAGGGCCTCACTAAGTTGCTAAGGCTGGTTTTGAACTTTCGATCCTCCTGCCTCATCCTCCGGAGCCTTTGGGATTAAAGGCCTGCACCACTATGCCTCACCCTTGTTTTCTTTACCAATTCAAGGAGGTGAAAGTTGGAGGTGAGAGTGGTCCTGCAGAGAGAGAGAGAGAGAGAGAGAGAGGTCATAGAGTGAGGCAGTGGCCCCTTCCCATGTCTTGCATGAATTACCTGAAATAAATAAGGACAAGTAGTCTAGGTGACCTTGACCCCTGACCCTTCCCTGTGTAGCCCCCACAAAACTGAGGAAACCTTGATCATGATACACAGCAGATTGTAATGCAATGGTTTTCAAATCTCTCCGATGCTGGATTCAGAGTTGGAGGGGTTAGACTTAACATATATGATTCCAAAATATTCAAGGAGGTAATTATATCAGATATTCTGAGTCAGTCAGGTAATGCATTCAACCCAGTACCCCATTCCAGACTTCGAAGTTACAAAGATATGGCTAATCTGGATATGAACCACCAAAGAACAGGATCACACTTCCAAAGTAACCCATAACTAATTTTGGACCCATGACTTGATTTAGAATTGAGTACAAGTTATGTCATTTAAGGTCTCATGACACTGGCAAGCCACTTTAGTTCTCCGGGCCACAAGTGCCTCCCCTGTGTAGAGAGCTCAGGACAAGAGGATTTCCAATATGCCTTTGAATACTCATATAACTGTGAGTCTTTGTAGAATATATGTAAAAAACAATGTGTGTGTGCATGCATGAGTGTGTGTGCGCACATGCATGGGCATGCATGTGTGTAATGCTTATTTGCCAAAATGGAAGATAATTGGGCATGCATAACAATTTTAATAATATTTAACCCTAAGGGGGAAATGAAAGGAAATTGATGTTGCTTAAGCAACTTTGAGACTCCAAGGCTGTTCTAGTTATTTTTACAATGTTACCTCATTTAATTATTACACCAACCCTAATGACTCTATGACATTATTACACATCTTGTGGTTTTGGAAAACTGAGCTGAAGGTCACCCAGCCATTCAGAGGTACAGTTGAGACAGAGGACTCAGACTAAATGCAAAGCTGTGGCTCCCCAATATGGTTTGGGAACCTGTTCAGGAGGGTCCTGTGGTGTTAGGAGGTGGACTCAGGCACTGCTGCCACTAGGCTGGTCTTCACAGATTCTGACAATGTCCCCAGTACTGCAGTGGCTGTGGATGGGGACTCAAGGTTGGAGGAAGAATGATTATAGCCCCTAAAGGTTGCACTGTTTTGCTTTCAAAGTATGCCCCAGAGGTGGCACTGAAAGTCACCCCTCCCTACTATATGCATTACAGCCCTCACCACACCTGACTGACTGGGTTCCAGGACAGACACACACCTTCAAACTCAGGGCCAGTTATCTGTCCCTAGCTTCCCCCCCCCCCGGGGGTGGGGGGGAGATGTGCCTCCCACCTCCCACCTGCAAGGGACTGGGAAAGACGAAACCAAGCTTTTAACTGTTTCACTAAATGCCATTTCTGAGAATATGCTACTGGTAGAGGAGCAGAATATGGGCAAGGACCCAGAGGACCAAAGTTCCATTCCTTTGTTCTATCTCCATGCTACATTGCCTCTTTAAGCCAATTTTCTTTGAGAGAAAGTGAATTCCAAAAGTTTGACATATGCTTAGCCATTTAGGGAGGCTCAATTATACTGAAAAGAGCACTTGACGAAGGAACCACTAGTCACTCTGTTGCTATTTAGCTGTGAGATGTTGGGCAAGCCACCAACACTTTCTAAGCCTGAGATCCCACCTTCATTAAAAAGAGAAAAGAAAAAAAAAAGGAATCAGGGAAGATGATCTCTCACCCCTCTTCCATGTACAAAGTTTACCCCAGACCATCAGCCTTACCAGGTTGCTGCCTCATTCTGGAGAGGACACTTTGTGGAGTAAGTCTGCATTCACCTTGCATGACTTTTCTGACTTTACTTCCTTCTGGCATTATCCAGTGCTAGCCTCCTTCTGTCGATGTGTGTGGTTCAGTGACTACAGCAGAGCCTGGGAGCAGAGCCGGATGCCAGCCAGCACCTTCCAAGAGGCACTGTCTTTGACTGACGCTGGGGCTGCCTGCTGACCTCTCCCCACAGCTGCCGCCATGTTGCAGGCCTTGCTGGCAGGCCCTCAGACCAAACGACTCACAGGTGTTGCCCACCACCAGCTCTCCCCCCACCGGCCTCTCAGACACCACCTGAAGTGTCAGCTGGCCCTGGTACCTTTGCCATTGGGAATACTGGCAGCAGCTCCGCAGACTGCATTGAGCTGTTGGACCCTGGGGCCTTCTAAAGGTGCCTCACACAGACAAATTCCCACTGGGTTGATAATCTCACCCCATTTCACAGATGGGGAACTGTGGCCACAGGACCTCCCTGCCTTCCAAGAAGGAACAAAGGCCAGGTTTCCGCCAGGGCAGAAATAAAACCTTCAGCCCTCTCCTGGAGCAATGTAAGCTTTCATAATCGGTCATGCGTCTTTTTACCTTTTGAAACTTTGTCGGGTTTATATATAGCCTCCATCTTGTCCCTCTGAACTCGGCAGGGCTTGTAATCAGTCACTGGGCTGAACACCTGGAACTCTGTGGGGATTATCATTAGAAGGATGCGAGGCCAGGTGTGGTTTTGGACCAGAGACCTATTGGAATAGGGAGGATTTCTCACTTTCCAAGTTTACTCTGCTCAAGTTAAAACAATTAACCTCCTTTCCCCTTCAAACAACTGTTCTCTGCGGCTCTCTACTAGCAATATCCAACCCAAAGACACAATGTCAAAAGTGGACTCTCTACCCTCCAAAACCTGCAGATGAAAAGGCAGATTGAACCTGTCCTTAGGGGTTCTCTCTATTACTGCTACCCTCTTTCCCCTCCTAATTTCTCTCCCTTCTTCTAGACACTTAAACTTACAGAAAGCAGGAATTTTCTCTTCTGCTGGGGGTCACCAAGAGATTATAGCAGAAGGGGTTTTTAGCCACAGGCCTTTACACTCACCTCTTGAGAGTTTGCCAGGCTGACCAGCAGGGAGGGAAGGACAGATGGCAAGGTTATTCCCAATCACTTAGGGTCTTAGCTCTCTGAATGATGGAGCTGTCGGCACATTCCCCTTCTCCCAGAACACACACACTTACACACACACACACATCATCAAAAAATATTGATAGTATCAATATTTTCAGGACATCACATAACTCTTCTTACATAATATTACAGGCAGCATAAATTGAGCGCTTATTCCATTCTGGGCACTATGCTAGGTGATTTTCATGCACTAATGACCTCATTTAATCCTCACAATAATCCTATGAGGAAGTGCACAGGATGAATTCGAAGCTTAAGGATGAAGCAAATAGCTCAGATCCCACAGCTACTAATCGGCAAAGGTAGGACTTGAGACCCAGTCCTACCTGACAGGTAAGTTTGCTACCGATTGTCTGATATCTTTGTGATTTAGGGGCTCAACTGTAGCTGGCATTGAGGAGTATGAGGAGGCAGTATGAGAAGCCTCTAGCCATCGCTTGGCACAAAGATGCCCCACGGGGAAGCTCAAACGCACTCATCTTATGAGACTGGTCTTTCTCCAAGGTAAAGAGAGGGACTGCGATGGCCAGCTACCCTCTGAAGACACTGCCCAGTACAGAGTTTCCAGGTGATGGGAAACAAGTGGTTATAAAACACTAATTGATTATCTTGCAAAAATGATCTAACTCGGTGTTTTTCAAACTTAGCTGCATAATAGACAACTGGGAAGATTTCTTAAATCCCAAAGACCAGGCCCTTAGGGGCTGCATTTTTTACCACCTACCACCTCCACCAAATTTATAGATTTGGAAACCATAACCCTTATTAGGATAGTATTATCCCAGAGGTGGGCCTCTGGGAGGTAATTAGGTCATGAGGGTGGAGTCCACATGATGACATTACTGTCCTTATAAAAAGAAAAACCTGAGAGCTTGTTTGCTCTCTTTGCTTTCTACCATGTCTTCTTTCCTAAGAAGGCAATCGTCTGTAAACCAGAAAGCCTTCCCCAGAAGTCAGCCATATTGGCACCTGATGTTGTGTTTCCAGCCTCTAGAACCTTGAGAATAAATTTCTGTTGGTTAAGCCACCCAGTCTAAAGCATTTTTGTTATAGCAGGTCAAACTGACTAACATATAATTGAAACCCAAACATAAGAAGTTTTGAAAAAAATATTTTACATTTTCAAACAATCATAAGTTTGCAGAAAATTTGGAAATACAATTCAAAAAGCTTTTTTCATAAGCCAATTGAGAGTAATTTCTCAAGCTATCACATCATCTTCCTCACCGATTCTAGTGTCTGTTTTCTGTAAATGAGTATATTGTCTTATGTAACCTCAATGCAAACATCAAAATTAGGAAAGTAATGTTGTTACATCTCTACTAACCCTCAGACCTCCAACTTTTACCAACTTTCCTAATGACATCCTTTCTAGCAAAAGGGTCCAGTTCAGAATCAAGAGTTACAATTATTGGTCAGGTGTTTTTGGTCTCTTTCAGACTGGAGCAGTTCCTCAGTCTTCCCTGGACTTCCATGACCTTGACACATTTGAAAATTATTTTGAAGAATGTCCTTCAATTTGAGGTTGTCCAACTTGTCCTTATAAGCAGATTCAGATTACTCGACATTGGTAAGAATGTCACAGAAGTGACACTGTATTTTCATTGCCTCTGGCTGGATGGCTCACAATTTTGATTTACAACATTATTAATAATATTCATCTTGATTACTTATTAAGGTGGTGTCTTCCTGGCTTCTCCACTGTGTAATTGCTTCTTTTCCTGTGCAAATTAACTAGTATTTTATGGTGAGAGGCAAGAGTTAGGTTGTAAACTGGAAGATTGACCAATCAACAGTTCCAAAGTACAAACAACTTTGAGTACCAGTACCCTAACTCCTTCCTGCAAGTTAAGCATCAGCAAGAGACAGAGATGGAGGGATCTCTGTGACATGAGAAAAGTTAGCATTTATTAGCTAACATTATACCCTCCACTGAGCTACTTGCTGTATAGGCATCATCACCACCTTTGAAACAGCTTATAGCTCTCATGTACTAATTCAACAAATTCTTCTTGAATACCTACTATGGGTCAAAAGTTTTCTAGGTGCTAGGGATACAGTATGAGCAAGAAAGACACAAAAATCCCTTTTCTCACAGAGTCTAGTAGAATGACATAAGTCCAACACCATGCTAATCACTTTATATTCACAGTGATGATGATAATAATAGCTATTATTAACACAACTTATTTTTATTGAGCACTCACTATGAGTCATACCCTTAGCTCACCCTCACATCAACTCTATGAGACATGCACTTTTATTATGAACTTATAAATTGCTCTTTAAGGAAAGAAAGACTTAAGACTCATAGAAATACAGGTATATAACCTAAAGAACTTATCATACAAGTTCACAAGGAGACATTCAAAGAGGCTTATGCAGAGATGCATGCATCATAGATCTGATCTGAGAGCAATTTAGAGGCCCTTACGAAGAACATGGACAAGCAAAATGAGCCATATGTAGTCAGCAAAATGCTTTGTAAATAAACAGAAGAGATTACCTAAACTACATAAAATACACATAAATCTCAAAATCATAATGTTAAGACCAAAAGGTAAGAAACAGAATATTTATAGTACAGTAACATTTGCAAGAATTTTTAAACAATTATAAAAAAAATACTCCATATTATGGAAGAAATATACATATATATCTGTGTGGTGTAAGGTAGATTGAAGGAAGTTGTATTAAATATGTAAATCTGGGTAAGCTGAGGGCAAGGAAGGAGAGGAGGGCAATGGTGTTGGAACTAGAGGATCAAGAGAGAAAATGATCATTATTTTTCAATAGGGGTGGGAATGTGCTTAGCAATAGAATGCTTTCCTAGCATGCACAAGGCCCTGGGTTCAATCCCCAGCATGCATGCACACATGCACATGCACACGTGCACACACACAATGTAGGTATAAGGATAATAGAATGCTATGAGTTAATCATTATGGTTAATTTGGTTCTATGTCTGGAAGCAAACTAATGTTTGCTCCACTAATGTGGAGGAGATGTACATGAAGATCTTCAGAAAAAGTTTATATGAACACTCTAGAATGAGCATGTTTAATATTCAATCCTCTTCAGACCAATCACCATGGAGGAGTGGGGACTCTGAGACAGATTTTTGTATCCAATTTACCTAATGAAAACAGGTCCATGTTGATGTTTACTATGACTCCTATCTGAACCACCCATGTGCCCCCACCCTGGATTTTTTTTTACACCTATTTTCCACAATGCCCTTCTTTGGTAACAGGGTTGTGGAAAAAGAAGAGAGTCACTCAGATCAGAATACATGAGCTTGGGTCCTGAATCTGCTACTTGCTGTTTGTGTGACTGTGAGCAAAATACTTAACCTCTTTATGTGTTTCCTTGGCTCTCAAAATGTGGCTCACACTAGTGAACATTTTGAAAGGGCAGTGCTATCGTGTGGATGTTGAAGGTATCCTGGAGGCCCATGTTAAAGGCTTGATTCCCAGGGTGGCACTATTGAGAGGTTGTGGAACCTTTAAGAAGTGGGGCCTAGTGAGAAGTGTTGAGGTCATTGGAGATGTGCTCTCAAAGGGTATTGTGGGACCCAATCCCTTTGTCTTTCTTTTTTGCTTCTTGACCATGAAATGAGCCATTTGCTGCACCACACACTCCCTACCATTGCCATCTGACACCCAGAGATCTAAAAGCAATAGGTCTTCCCCATCATTAGAGGACTAGAACCTCTAAAACTATGAACCAAAACAAAACTTTTCTCTTTATAAGTTATTTATCTCAGGTATTTTGTTATAGTAATGGAAAGTTGACTAGGCAGTTTGGAGAAATTAATGAGATTTGGCCTGAAGAAACATGGCCACACAGGTTCTCCATCCTCCTTCCCTGAAGAGAACCTCTTTGTTCATAATTCTAAACATCCCCCAAATAGATGATCGCATGTCTCAGGGACTGTTGGCAAGTGAGGACTTTCCATAGCACCTGGGCAGCTCTCCCTTAGTTCCATAGACCAAGCAAGGGCAGTGGGCGGGAAAATGGCCCATCCATACTGGGAAGCAATCATGGTGCATGGCTTAGCACGCCTGCACCCTGTAAGCAGGACCCAATGGTGTAGGCAGGTAGCTCCTGGAGAAGTTGCAGAGAAGGTGGCCCATTTAGTTACATGCAGAAGTCCAGCAGTTTCTAAGGCATCCCAAATGACTGGGAGTCTTCTTCCCTGTATTTCCCTTGCAGTGAACGGCACTGGCTTTTCACTCACCCATCAAAACCCGATTCCTAAGGCCCCTTAGGTTCTTTCACCTCTGGTCTTTATTGTTGTTAATGTTACCATTGTGAAATACCTGAGGCAGGCTAACTTTATCAAGAAAAAATGTTTGGTTAGTTCACTATTCTAGAGGTTCAAAGTTCAAGATCAGGCAAGCCCTATTGGTTTGGTCTCTGATATGGACTTAATGTCAGGGATGTGTGTGGGAAGAAGAGATCACATCTTGAAACAGAAAGCCCAAGAACTGTGTGGGTCTCATAATTGCTTACGAAGCCACGATGACCTAAGGATGTTCCACTAGACCCCACCTCTCAAGGGTTCTATACCACCTTCCAATACTCCATTGTAGGGACCAAGCCTCCAACACATGAACTTTTGAGGGATTCATCCAAACCACAGCAACCTCCCTCACCCCTGAGTCTAATCGCCAGCCAGATCCTGTTGCTTCTACCACCTGTGAGTCTCTCACAGCCTCACCTGGCCCCATCCCTGGGATGCCTGCCAGCCATCACGCCTCAGCATGGTTTCTCCAGGAAGGCTGCAGTCATGTTCTGTTTGACCTTTCCTTCCTGCTTGCTGGGCAGTAACCCTCTCCAGCCTGCCCTCCAGTTCACTACTGGAAACTACTGACTGACCACTCTAAGCAAGCTCCTTTCACGTCACTCCCTTCCTCTGGCTCTGACCAAGTTCCTCTTCATGGAAATTGCCAAGTCCTTTAGCTCCTGCTCCTCCCATTATGGCCGGCTCTCCCTCCAATCTTTGCATGACTGGTCCTCCTTATGCTTTGGGTCTCAGCTCAGCTGTCCATTCTGCAGAGTAGTCTTTTCCCACCACCCTCTCTACAGCCTCCTCTCTAGAACACTGATTGTGATAGATGCTCCAGCTTGTGGCCGTTTTAGCACTTAGGACAACCACAGGTAGCCTCCTGGCTTATTGAGTTCCTTGTTGAAGGAACCTTCTCCCTCCAATACCAGCAGTGCGTCGGAAACACCGAAATCCCCAGAGTGGGTTGAATAGTCTCCCTTTTACCCTCCAAAATTCATTTTCACCCAGAACTTAGAATGTGACCTTATTTGGAAATAGGATATAAATTGTCGCAGATGTAATTATGGTAAGAATCCAGATGAAATCATACCAGATTAGTGTGGGCCTTTAAAAGAGACAGAAAAGGGGCACGCAAAGACAAACAGAGAAGGTTATGTGAAGGCAGAGGTTGGAACTATGCTGCCACTTGCCAAGGAATGTCTGATGCCACCAGAAGCTGAGACACAGGGAGGGATTCTTTTCCTAGTTCTCGGAAGGAACAACACTACCCTGCCGACGCCTCAATTTCAAACTCTTGCCTCCAGAAAGTTAGAGAATAAATTCCTGTTGTAAACCACAAGTGTGTGATGATTTGTTAAGGCAGCCCCTGGAAACTAATACAGTCCTCAATAAATATTTGCAGACTGGATAAGTAAAGGCCTACAGGATAAATATGGAAAGCCCATAGCACAGTGGACAAAAATCATCTGGAATTAACTGCTGCTTCCCAGAGGGCTCATCTACCAAGCTCAACACCCTGTGTCTCCCAAGTGTGGATCTCCCTCTCATTTGTACCTTTACACATACACTTTTCTCTGTCTGGAATACTTTTGCTCTCCTTGGTCCTGGTGTGCAAGGGTGGTCCCTCCTGGGTCTCCATGCACTCAGGACTCGGGGGAAATACCCCGGTGTCCCAGGATACGGGAAGAAGTAGGCCTAGGACTGGTAGTGTAGCTCAGCAATAGAGCACTTGCCTAGAATTTGCAAGGCCCTAGGTTTGATTCCCAATACTGAAAAGAAAGAGGGAGAGGAAGAAGAAGGGGGAGGAGGAAAAGAGGTGGAGCCTGAAAGGAGGCCTGGGTACTAGAGAGTCCACAGGGGAGGGCAGTCAGCCCCTACTCTTCTGCCTTTTCTAGGGGAAGTCTGAGAAAGCAGCCCATCAGTGGAGGACTGCCTAGATCAGCTGGGTGCATGCTGTTTACAAAGGTTGTCTGGGGAAAACTGCAGACCCCCTGCAGGAGGTGGGGAATGAAGAGATTGAGGAAGCCTCACTCCCCTGGAAAGTTGAGCTGGGGGTGCAGCATCTCCTGATGGGAGAAGGGGTGGAGTGAGTCCCCAGCTGACTCTGTCCATGTGACACAAACTTCCAGCTCCCTTCAGTACAGCTCTGCTCCTGCAATCTCAGTCCTCAGGCTAAATTCTCTTAATCTTCAGGAATCTACCCAGCCCAGCTCCTCAGGGGTCTCTGCCTGACTCTCCCAGGTACCCTGGAGACTCCTCATCCATGCACCCTACATAAACCTTAAGTGTAGTGTGCTGGCCTCTCTCCCCATTAAATGACAAGTCCCAAGGACTGTTGTTCATCTTAGTACCCCGGCACACTGCTGGTATTCAGCAGGCACTTGATAAATGCTGGACACATGAATATGCAGGAGGTCCCAGTTGATCCAAGCCATCTTCCACTGATGGGGCTGCTTTCCTGGCTCACCCTACCAAAAGGCAGACGGACAGGAACCAACAGCCCTTGCTTGTGGGCCTTGAACACTCAGCCTTCTCAAGCCTCTCTGTGGGACAGTCAGAGACCCACTCTGCCTTTTCTCAAAAGAAAAAAAAAAGAAGTCAGAAGAAAGGAAAAGAATCCCTCCTCGGGTGTTTTTGTTTATCTGTATTTCCCCAGCCTGTCTGAGTTAAATCCAGTGAGCCTTTGTATTCATTTCTAATACTCCTGGAACAAATTATCACAAGTTTTGCAACTTGAAACAACATAAAGTTTCCTTACAGTTCCATAGATTGGAAGTTCTTCACAGGTCTCACTGGACTAAATTCAAGCAGAGATGTTTATTTCTGAAGGCTCAGAAAGAGTCTGTTTTCTGGCCTATCCCAGCTACCTACAGGCCATCTGTGTTTCCTTGGCTCAGGGACCTTCTTCTTCTTCAAAGCCAGCTAGGACCACTTTTTACTCTGGTGGCATCACTCTGACATTGACTCTTCTGTCCCCTCTTCCTCTGTCAAGGACCTTGTGACTACATTGAATCTACCCAGATCATCCGGGATAAACTCCCTATTTCAAGGTTAGTGATTAACACCTTAATCACATCTGCCACCTTAATTCTTCTTTGGGATGTGAGGTAACATGTTCATAGGTTCTGGGGATTAGGACACAGGCATCTTTAGGAGGCCATTCATTATTCTGCTCACCACATCCTGGAAACCAGACTAAGTGGTAAATTTTAACTCAGGCAATATTGCTTATGGCAAAATTGTCCTTCACTGGTAAATGACATTTTGACAAGGAGGAGCTATGGACCTATTATACATACCTCACATAGACATCATACTTTGGGATAAGGAAGGATCCATTTCTTTGCCTTTTTCAGCTTTTAGAGGCCACCCATATTTGTTGGCTCCTGGTTCCCCTTCTTCTATCTTCAAAGCTTACAGCATTGCATCCGTCTGCCCCGGCTTCCAACAAGTCTCTGTCCACCGCCAGGGAAGACCATTTTTCTGTCCTACATGTCTTCCAACATATCATGCAACCTCCAGGGTTCAGATATGGAGAAGCGAGACCATGGGTCTGCTCATACTGATGGCCTCTGAGAAGACTTTAAGAGCAGAAACCCCACCTCCCCCACCAAAAGAGTAATATAATGAAAATATTCAACTCCCATGAAAATAAAGTTGTAATGACAAGGTCAGATCTCCCCTTAGCTCTCCAGTCCCTCCCTGTTGTCTGTGGCTCCTGGGCTCCCACAGCCTCTGACCATCCTGGGTACACCGAATTCTCTATCTATCTAGAAGAGAGCTCCCTGGAACACCAAGTTCACATTTTAACATTCAATATAAGTGGGGAGTTCTCTGTTACAGTTTGGATATGAGGTGCCCTCTAAAAGCTCCTGTGTTACTTTAGGGATATTCAGAGATGAAATGATTGGATTATGAGAGCTATAACTGTAATGCCAGATTCGTGGGACCCCAATAGACCTCCAGGAGCTGAATCCAATGCAATCACACAAGAGTCTTTATTGCAAGCTCGAGCCTGAACTCACAACCGTTCCCGACACAGCGGTCCCAGGGAGTGAGTTCCCGTCCTTTGTTCAGTGAGATTTTATAGGTTTTGGGGGGATACTCTATGCGTCACAACATCATACAGCAAATCATTCCATACTGCGGGAAAGTCAAACAACAACTCTTAACATTGATTAGCACATTCACTGGTGGGAACAAGTTGGGTAGGGGTGATTGGTTAGTTCAAGAGGGGGATTCCTTTGAACTGATTGGTTTAAGCCAAGAGGGGTGTACGTGCTGAACTACATGGTTTCCCAACATGTTATCAACCACCATAAACTACTGGGGGGTCATCTGGCATCCCAGGTATTTTCCCTGTCTCATGCTGATTGGAGGTTGCTAGGGGGTTGCTATGGGTCCTCACCTAGCCTAACTGAGTCAGGGACACCTGGTGCCACAGATCTCTCCTGTTATTTACAGACAAACAACTCAGCAGGGTGGGTATGTGCCTAGGAGTGCTCTGTGGGTTTTTCCAAGGACAAGGGTCATGCCCCCTTCCTTAGGACAGGCCTTGAGGTAGAAGCTGCTGTTATTTATTTATTTTCAAAAATGGAGTCACATCAGTTTCTCATAATCTCATCAGTGCATCCTAGTTTAAATGGACTGGTTGATAACTGTAGGCTGGCGGGGCATGACTAGAGAAGGTGGGTCCCTGGGGGTGTGCCCTGGAAGGGTGCTTCTTCCCCCCGCCTCTGTCTCTCTGTTTCCTGGCTGCTTTGTCCTGAGCTGCTTCCCTCGGCCATGCTCTTCAGCCATGGTACTACGTTGCCTCACTGTGGGCCCAGAACAATGATTGACCATCTGGTCAACCATGGACTGAAACTTCTGAAACCATGAGCTCAAATAAACTTTTCCTCCTCCAAGTCATTCTTGCCAGGTATTTTGGTCACAGTGATGAAAAGCTGACTAACAGTGTCTCCCATAACTCAAATGGCAATCCACCCATAAGGCTCCCTCTGACCTCTCGTTGAGCTTCCTATATTAGAAAACTGTGTTCCACAGCTGTGGAGAAGCTGCCTTCAACTCCTCCAACCATCAACTTCTCCTATCCCTGTCTAGCAGAGGTACCATGGATATAAGGCCCTCGCCTGTATCTTGAGTCTTTTCTCATATGACTTGTTTAGTGTTGAACCCTGTCTTCCTGGGCCTAAACACCCACTTGATTTTGCCTGCACTTCCATATGTTCCTATATGACTAACACATCTCTGGGCCTTGCTTTTCCCCTTTCCTCGTAATCTTCCCATCACTCATCCAGGTGGTCATTGCCCCTGACAGGGCCATACACCCAAGCATGTTCTCCATCAAGCATTTGAGTGGGTATGTGTGATGCTGGAGATTGAACCCCGGGCCTCACATGTATGAGGCAAGTGCTCTACCCCCTGAGCCACATCACCAGCCTCCAAAGAGCATTTTCAAGTCCATGATCATAGCCAGGCTCTATGGAGAGCAGTAAAGCAGCAATAAATCCAACAGAGAATTCCAGTCTAGGGGAGGGATGGATGTTAAACCAACATAGGAAGCAGGGCTACAAACAGTGGTATGCCAAATGAGGCCATCACAGGGTGCCATGAGAAAAGGTAAGAAGAGGCCCCCTGAGACAGTGGGCGAAGGGGAAAGAGAACGTGTTTCGGAGGAAAAGATGTTAAAACCCGAGGCAGAAGGTTATGAACACATCATTTGGGGAAACAGAAAACCAATGGCAAAGACTCTGAAGTAAGAAAAAAAGCAGATGAGCTTTATTAAGTGAGGGTCAATCAGTGTGGTCTGAACAGCTGGAGTAAGAACAGAGGGAGAAAGAAACAGGAGGCCATGGAAGGCCAGGCCAGATCCTGCAGGTCTCTGGATCCCGTGCCAAGTGTAGGAAAGCCATTGAAGAATGTTAGGCTGATGGAGGGAGAAGCATATCTTTTATATTTTACCGAGATTGGCAGGAGGCTGCTGAAGGGACAGGTATGGGTAGAGGCCCTAGTGACAGCAGGCTCCCTTCTTCTCACCCCACCATGATGAGAGATCTCTATGTGACTGCATTTGTAAGTTCTGTGACTTCTTCTGTCTTTATTTTGCTTTGTGATAATGTTTACAATCCCTCCGTTTTTTCACAAGTTTGGAAAAAAACAAAACAAAACAGGGACAGAAGTATTAGCCTGCTCCCTGGTAATGGTCTGAACAGCTGCTGAACCACCCTGGGGTGCAATAAAGATTCTGAACAGGATGGGAACAGGTGTGACCATCTTTTCTTACCTAGAAGATAGCAATTTCAGTGAGTTGGCACCGGCCTGTCTAATTGGCAAGGACCTGGTTGGGGTCTTCTGCTGAATGGACAACAGGCCAAAGGGCCAAGCAGAGGCAGTAGGAGGGGACCTCGGCCTAGCAGCAAGAGCACTCGGCCTGCCAATCCTTGCTAATGCCTCACAACCAAATCTGTCTTCTGTATAACAAAGGCTGCTCTTTGAGCTCCATGGAATCACGTTCAGGGCTTGGAAACACCTTCTTCGCCTTTTTTGTGCTCTGGCCAAAATCAAAAACATAAACCAAAAAAATTCCCAAGTCTTACTGACCTAAGGGACCTTTCACCAAGGAGACCAATTGGGTATCTCTTCAGCCTAGGGCTTTGGCCAGCTGGGGCCTCTGCTCTCTCTGACCTCCTTCTGTCATGCATCATCATGGTCTTGCACCCCACCAGCTCCTCTGAGTGCAGCAACCAACGTCTCCACAATCCAGAGCTGCAAACTAGACGTGCCATAAATCAGGACATGTATATAATATTGTCAGGGAATGACTTTACTAGACAGAGGCTCTTGTTGGCTCCATAATGTCCACCCTTGTGAATCCATCCTTAATGATTATCTAACGGTTCTTAGCCATGGTGACATGTTAGAACGTCCTGGAATTCTCTTATTGATTGATTGATTGATTGATTGATTATGGGCAGTACTAAGGATCAAACCCATGGCCTCACGCATGTTTAGCCAATACTGCACCACTCCACTGAACTATGCCCCCTGGCCCTAGAATTCTTTTAAATTATCTATGCTTTAAATATGGTATATCCATAGAAGGGATTATTTGACTGTAAAGAGGAACAAAGTACTAACGCATGCTACACAGTGGATGAACCCTGACACCATTGTGCTAAGTAAAAGAGAACTGAGTGTTGTCTAATTTCATTTATATAAAATGTTGAAAGTAGGCAAATCTGGAGAGATTGAAAATAGAATAGTGATTGCCTCGGGCTGGGTGGAGGGAGTGACTGACAATGGGTACATTGTTTTCTTTTTCCGGTAATGAAATGTTCTAAAATTATATAGAGGTGATGGTGGCAACACTCTATGAAGAGCCTAAAACCTATTGAATTGTGTGTTTTCAAAGGATGTTTTTGATGGCATGTAAAGTATAGCTCAGTAAAGTTGTTAAAATTTATCCCTGCCTCTGCCCCACCCCATTCCAATTAAATCAGAATGTCTGGGGCATGGATCTCAGACGTCGGTGGGTTTTAAAAGCTACCTGGGTGATTGTAATCAGTAGCAATGGCTGAGAACCACTGGTCTGGTCTAACCCTCTGTGAGCCAGCTGAGGCCACCAGGGTCTGGCAAGTTGCAAAGATTCTCAATGTCACTTAGCAGAGTTGGGATCTTCAGCCTTTCCCAGTGCTCAATCTCCTGCTTGAATCCAAAACTCCTCAGACAGCCGTCTGCCTGCCACCCCAAACTAGTGCTCTCAAACTTCCCTGAGCCCCATGAGTCTCTGGAATCATTCTTCCTCCAAATTACCCCAGTTGCTTCACTCGTGGATATTTCTTTTCTGAACCCACTGTTACCTCCTCAGCACATCCACTGACTTTGAGCCGTTTCTCTGGCTGCTGTTCATGCTTCACATCCCCCACCTATTCCACAAGCCGGCTTGTTGCTCTCAGTTGTCCTGTTTCCTTCCAGTCAATTTCTTATTCATTACGGATTTGCATGTACAAATGCCCGCATTTCCATTTAACACACAGAATCAGTTCTGTCTTCAGCTCAAAGGTTCTATCCATTCCATCTTTACAGTCAGAGAGAAGAAGCTATTCATCACGGGAGGCGGAACCCCTTAGGGAAGTCAGTGTAATTGGCTGTTCATAATTCCCTTTTTGAGTTAGATGGCTGTTTAAACTGGGAGGGATTTTCTTTTCTTTTCTTTTTCCAGCACTGGAGATGAAACCTAGGTCCTTGCACATACAAGGTCAGGGCTCTACCACTGAGTGACCCCACAGCCCTATGAGCAATCTTGACTACTACTTAACATCCAGGCTAAGAATATAAAAAGCTTGCATCTGATGTCATTGTTAGGAATAACTTCTGTCAGAAAACCAGAAACACATGGCATGCCAGGCTTTATCAGATAGTTTAGGAGGAGAAATTAAAAGGCAAAATTGAATGCTTTCAAGAAGAGGGCTTAAATATTTTTAATGGACATTTTTGTCCATAATTGGGTCAGTAAATGCATAAAGGTTTGTATTTCCTAGGCACTAAGACCCTTGTAATATTTTTTGCCTAGAGAAAGTACAGAGATGGGTTTTGCTTATTTCCATTTACATCCTTTCTCTCCTTTTAAACTTTTAAAGGTCAAGGGTTTTTCTTATTAATCTTTGTATCTGCCTTCTCCGAGCTTTCCCTGTTGGAGTCTAGCAAAGAATCAGGGTTCAACAAATATACAATTTGAATGAAGCTCACAGCCACGGACCTCAGATGGAGACAAGTAGGTAGGAGATGAGGCTGCAAATAGCATCATCGATATATTTAGTAATATATAACAAGCGACATCACTCAGCAAATATGTACTGAGCTCCTCCTCTGTGCTGGGCACTGTCACAGGTATTAAGGTGAGTCACTGAATACTGCTTGGCCAGAGCTTCCTGAGATGCTTCCAATACAGAGAAAGTACACCTCTCCATGTTGTCTGTCCGTGGGGACGTGAGGAATCTGTGAATCCTGGGGAAGTAAGAGAAAAACATACAGATACTGTCCCATCTTTCTTACAGCCCCCATGGTTCCTTTCATGGTTTCATTTCTTCTACTTATTAATGAGAGAGAGACAAATTGACAGGAAAAAAAAAAACCCACCATCAGAACAGCCACATAAAGTTTGTCCCACTGTCACGCATTTTGTGCCATTTAATCTCACAACCCTGAAGAACAAAGGGTGTTATTCCCCCTTGAGTCCATTTTCTGATTCTATAGGGAAATAATTGAGACTGAGTAATTTATAAAGAAAATAATTTGGTTTGGTTTTATTTGGTTTGGTTTGGTTGGAGGTACTAGGGATAAAACCCAGGGCCTCATGCATGCTAGACAAGTGCTATACCATGGAGCTACATATCAGCCCCAGAAAATAAGAGGTTCTGGTCTCATGTTGTGTCATAACAAGGTGGCAGAAAATCAGAGGGGCAAGTGGGTACATGCAGAGGAAAGGATACACAAGAGGCAGGCTTGCTTTATAAAAAGCTCCTCACAATAACTAGCCCAGTCCCATGAGAACTGCACTTCTTATTGACCTAATCACTTTATAAAGGTCCCACCACCTCAACACTGTTACACTGGAGACCAAATCTCAATATGAGCCTTGGGGGAGGACCAGCATCTTAAACCATAACACTCCTCTATAGGTAAAGAAGCCAAGATCATGAAGACACATGGCTTACCTACAGTCACACAGCTGGTAAGACATGGAGCTAGGAGTGAATGTCCCTGATCGCCAATGTACTTTGTCTTCACATTTTACCATTCGGTTTCCCAAAGGAAACAAGGAAGCTTTGGGGCTGGGGGAGGGGGCAAACAGCCCACCTTAGTCAAAATATTGGAACATCACTTGCAGAAACTGATGGCCAATAAGGCTACAAGAGCTGCTTTGAATCAGCTGAAGAACTGAAGTTCTGTCTTTGGATTCCAAAGTGAGTCAATTCCAATACCTGAAAGCTTGGGCTTTTGATGATTGGAGAAGGTCTAGAGATTGTCCTGGAGTAAAGAAAGAATATCTGACAAAATATATTTGAAGGCATTGGTTAAAAAAAAAGAAGAATAGAACTGAGCAGGATGACACACACCTGTAGTCCGAGCTACTCAGGATGCTGAGGCAGGAAGATTGCTTGAGTTCAGCTTGAGTTAGGGACCAGCCTAGGCATCATAGACCCTTATCTCTTTAAAAAAATAATAACTGGTACAAATAATAATATTAAAGTTACTTTCTAATGATAAGATTGCAAGTATCCAGGGAAAGCTGATTTATAATATGGAGGTACTTGAGTTATTTCAGTAACAAAAAGATCCCAATTACAAAAGCAGTTTACAAAAAACGTATAAGGCTACTGTCTCTCCAGAACGTAGGTGGGATCCGAGCCACCATCCCATCCCATTTCTTTGGCTCTTCCCCTGATGCCTTTAATGGGAGACTGACTTTGCAAAATCCTCTCCAAATGTTTGTGGGGTCAGTGGGACTTTTATATATTCATAAAGAGCCTTCTCATATTCTTTGTCCCCGATCCCCTTTATTATCTTGTCTAGGAATCCATTTGAGGTTGCTATGTGCCACTATCACAGCTGTGTGGCAGCCTGGAGTCAAGCTGTGTTTCATGCAGAGGTAGGAAAGAAAGTGCCTCTCCTTGCCTCCTTCTAGCTGCATTTTATTCCCTGTGGACTGAGTACCAAATTATGAGTCCCAGGTTTTGTATAAAAAAGCAGACCTACTGTTCTCAGGTGCAGTGCCTCTATAAAAACACAAGTCCATGGCGCTAGTGCACAGACATGCCAGCGACAGACACCAGCAGTTTCTCCTCATCCTCATTGCTTTTGTTCAGTTCATTTCCCCAGAACTCAAATAACCTCCTCTCTCTCTCTGCCAATCAAAAGACCCCAGGCCTCTCTTCCCACCATTCTGTTAACTCAGAAAGACTGGATCTCAGTTTGACTTCAAGCAGAGACCTTGAATAGTTTGGCTTTATCCAGCAGACATCACGAAACCTTCAAAGGTAGGCAATAGTTTCTCAAATAGATTGGGTTGGGAGGGAAATTTGTTGATTCTATCCCAGAGCAGTTTCTGCTTGGGAAAATGGTACATTGGTGCCACCTACAGGCAGTCAGTCTCAATTACAGAAGCAGTTCCTGGAGATCTGAAGACCCCTCTGAAACCAATTCTGCAGAACAGAAAGGCATTGAGTGATGACTTAATGCTACCAAAAAAGTGGCCTGTTTTTTTGGAGCAAGCCAAAAAAGGGACAACCCTCAGGGAGGTGGCTATGCTTTTCCTTTTCAACTCGGAGTGGCCTGTGTCTCCAAACCCTCCTCAGGAGATGCTGATTTATAAGGAAGTTCTTGAATCACTTCAGTAATAAAACCTCCCATGTTGGGCTAGAAAAATATCCTCTTCTCCAACCCAACCATTGAAATTTGTCCTACAATGGATTTGCAAATCAGTACCTTTGCAAAATTTCATGCTTGTCATTTCTCATAGGAAGGAAGAGGACTAGTTCTTGCTTCTGGTAACAAGTTACTCCAGAAAGGAAAAACGCCCTGCTTATAGACCATAGCGAGGTTGTCACAAGTGAGGATGATAGTCAAAGCCTGCCCTGTTCACCTGTGCAAGTTGTGACAGCAGTTTCCCCGCCTAATGACCCGTGGTTTACAGCACTACCAAGGAATTAACAAATGGAAAGCACAACGAGAATCTGAAATGAAGCAGACTTGATATTTAGGATTAGAACTAAATCTCTGAATTCCAGATTCTTTCTGCCAGAATCTAGTTAGTGACATACTTTAAGTACATCATTCTTATAATATGGTGTCATTTGTTTCTCTCTTCTTCCTAACATGAAGTAAACAGTTTTCCTTTTCAACTTTCTCTAGGTCCCTATTGTAGCTAAATTTTCTCTTGCCATTAACTCTACCTCTTTTCCAAAAACCAACATTTTCTTAAGGAAGTTTTTAAGTGTAAACAAGTAAGGTCATTTCTAAGTCTGGCAAATCTGTACTGGATTTTTGCCAAGAGGTTTACATTATTAGGTACATTTAAAGGTAATAAAATAGATGTTTGAAGAACAGTTTGCTAAGAACACAAACTGGAAAGCAGAAAAACTAGAATTTAAAATTCTACTGTTGCCTGATTCCAGATTCACCTTGCTCCCTACAGCATCTAGTAGATTTGCCCCATTAAAGTCCAGGGAGAAGAAATTCCAAGGGTCAGAGAAGACAGGGAGAGCCTCAGAGGATAAAAGAAAACTGAGTTGGGTCCTGGGCCTGCAGGGAAGTACGAGGCTGTGGATGAGGCAGGAGATTGAAGCTAGGAAAATGAATATCTGGGCCCTGGAAGAGACTTGGCCACTTGAAAGTCAGATTGAATACAGAAAAGACCATGTGGAGATACCAGAAGCAGACAGCCCTCTACAAGCCAGGGAAAGAGGCCACGGAAGAACTCAGACTTTTAACCTCCAGAATTGTGAGAAAATAAGCCAAAAAGAAGTCAGATTCTTCGGTAGTGTTGGGGGAGGGGGGTTAACCCAGGACCTCACACATGTTAAGCACATGCTCTACCACTGAGCCGCATCACCAGCCCCAAAGTCCATTTAAGGTGGGAGAAAAGGTTATCCTAAGATTAAATGATTAGGAGGAGACACTGGGAAAGAACTGTGCCTCCAACACTTGTGGAAAAGCCAGTCTTGTGGAAAAGCCTTATCTCTGCTACTGTGACCTTTGACCTCCACAACATCAGTCTGTCTTTCTAATTGTTTTCTTCCCATAGCAGCTGACTTCTATTTGTTTTTATTTGATTGTGGATATCCTAGTGGAACTAGGGAAAGGGGAGTATTCGTGCCTTTTTCTTCTGACTGAATATCTTATAGTGCCTTTTATTTTATCTTTCCACTAAGGGCAAAGTATATGCTATAAAATCCAAGTCACATCCTGCAATCAGCTTCCTACAGACTTGGGTCACTTCCCACTCTCTTTTCCATATTTTTTTCTTTTAAGCTGCTTTTGAGCTTTCTCTTCTCTTCCATTGCCTTCTCAGGGGTGTCAGCACATCTAGGGGCAGAGCTATGTGGAATTGGTGGTAGAGGTGTCCCCATGGAGAGTGATGAGCTTGGAGATTGGTTATGAGGGTCTAATAGGTAAATCAAGCAAGTAAGTAAACATAAAGAGGATAATAGGAGCCTGGCACGGTGGCGCATGCCTGTAATCCCAGCAGCTCCGGAGGCTGAGGCAGGAGGATGGTGAGTTCAAAGCCAGCCTCAGCAATGGTGAGGCTCTAAGCAACTCAGTGGGACCCAAAAAGGGGGAGGGGGGGCTGGGGATGTGACTCAGCAGTTCAGTGCCCCTGAGTTCAATCCCTGGTATCTACTCACCCATCCCAAAAAAAGGGCGGGGGGGGGGGGGAAGAGGACAATAGGAGTCAGGTTGGAGAAGTGACTAAAAGGGAAAATGGAAAGAATCTTGAGGTACTGAATCATATTTGGAAATATACTATGAACTTATTTTAAAATATGTACATGGACAGACAGAGATACATAGATGTGGAGGTATATGAAATATATACTCCTATAGACACATAGGAGGCCACTGTTTTGGACTAGATTACTGCACTGAGCTTTAACAGGACCACTAAAATTCATAATAGAGTTACTCATGCTAAAGTTCAGTGCCACCAAACCAAAAGTAAGTTGTTATCTGCTGTGAGAAACCAAGGGAGGGAGATAACTGCCAAGTTGCCTAAATAGGAGGTTTCAACGGGTGTGATGATTCTTTTAAAAGATTAACCTAATGTTAACCAATTCGTTATTTTTTCCTATTTTTCTGTCTCCCTGCCCCTGCCTTATAAGGAAAGTAACTTTGAAATGACCAACCCAGTTTTCGTTCTTTGTTTTTACTTTTTCAGCCCTTCTTTGTTTATAAAACCAAATTCTTCTGTTCAGCCTATCAGAGAACTTTTTCTGTTTTATGGAATGAGGTGTTACCTGACTGTAGAACCACAAAAGGAAGCCAATTAAGATCTTAAACTAGGGGCTGGGGATGTGGCTCAAGCGGTAGTGTGCTCGCCCAGCATGTGTGCGGCCGGGGTTCGATCCTCAGCACCACATACCAACAAAGATGTTGTGTCCGGCGAGAATTGAAAAATAAATATTAAAAAAATTCTTTAAAAAAAAAGATCTTAAACTAAGTTGTGGTAATTTTGTTCTTTAACAAGACATGCAAATAAATTCCAGCTCCATCAAATGAGTAAGACTGGAAGCAATAACGTGCCAGCAGCCACGAGCACAGAGAACATCTAATCTTGGTTTTTAAATGCCATTCCCTGATAAAAGAAACCAGAAAATGGCTAGCTCCAGGAGTGGAACAAGAGCAAGGTGAGACTGGAAAATCTTCTTGCACTAGAAAACAAGAAGATGCTTAAAGAATAATGGCGATATGTCCAAAGAACATAGAGGTCACCTTGAAGGATTTCGGTTGTCCCACTGGCTGAATCTGGCACAGTCTAAAGGTCAAAATAAACATGGTAGCATCAGATTTCAACCTACTAAGTAAAATCAAAACCTATATTGCTGTATCCATGAATGAATAAGTAAATAAATTGAGGAGGGAGTGAAAGGTCTTTCTTATAGTCAAATAGCAGTAATAATGAAAAAAGAAAACAACCATATGACACCACTGTGGTGATGATTTTTTTTCAGATAGGGATCATCGGTGAATGTTACGACTATTGGGCAGAAGATGATAAGGAGCAAGATTTGGGCATTGTTTCAGAAAATCTTCCCACCAAATGTGTATTTATTACGAAGAGAAAAATGGTAACTCATTGGGGAAAAATCTGGAAGACGCCAACATGATCAAGCAATCAAAGTTAACATCACCAGAGGTGGGAGGAAGATATGGTGTACCATAACATGCAAAGCCAGCATCTTGTTCATAGTGTTCTTGTCAAGAATGCATGGCAAGATCTGATTGAAAGGAGTTATCAAACGGAACCAGGTCTAAGGACATCCTACAGAAGAAAAAGCTTTCAGTCTTTAAAACTGAAGAATGTGAAAGACAGGGCAAGACTGACAAATTAACCTACAGTGCAGGAGTTTGAAAATGTGCCTCAGGATTGGATCCCGGACCAGAAACAAAAGAGACACATAGTTACTGAGCTAGCAAAATTTGAAATGGGGGTCCGTGAATTAGGGGGTTGTGCTTTGTTGATATTGATTTCCTCCTTGGAGAACTCGTGTTAGTTTTAGCATAACCACAACACATTACCACAAACTGCATGGCTGAAAAACAACAGCAATGTATTCTTTCACAGTTCTGGAGGCTGGAAATCCAAAATCAAGATGTCAGTCAGTAGGGCTGAGTCCCGGAAACCCTGATGGAGGAATATCCCATGTCTCTCTCCTCGCTTCTGATGGTTATGAAATCCCTGGCAGGCTTGATTTGTGGCACAGAACTCCAATCTCTATCTCTGTTGCTCTTGGTCCTCTCCTCTTCTTTTAAAGACAGTAGTTGATCTTAACCCAGATTGATCTTAACCAAAGGTCCTTAATTACACCTACAAAGAAACTATTTTGAAATAAGGTCACCTACTGAGGTTCCAGGTAAACATGAATTTTAGGAGGACACTAATCAACTCACTACAGGGGTATATCCCAAAAATACATACTGGCATGTTTAAAGGTGATGGGCATTATGATTGCAGCCTGTTCTCAAATGGTTCCAAAATTCATAATGGAGGATTCAAGAGCTCTTTGTGTATGGTTCTTGCAACTTCTCGATACATTTTAAATTATTTCAGAAGAAAGCATTTAATTATTTTCAAACTGCTTTCAAAATTATTTGAAGATTTTAATGGAAGAAGTAGGAGAGAATAAGACAAGACTTCAGACGTTTGGGGACTTCTGTGGATCTTGCCACTGTTCTTTATCTTCTCCAGGGGTCACAGCAGATTTGGAGTAGCCTTCCCCTACAGAGTCAAAAGGAGAGTGAGAACTGCCACTCCTCTTATCTTAATGCCTTGTCTTTGCTCTTTGTTCAGTGTTCTTCAGAACCTTTAAATGTATTGAGAATTCAGTCATAACCGTGAGAGATTTTGTTTGAGACAAACATAAATGTTAGACTACAGGGGTTCATGTGGTACCCAGAGCCCAAGAGCTGCACCCACGGGGCCAGGGCTAATGGCTCTGGGGAAATCAGCATCCGGAATCATTCTTAGGAAGACCCATCACCATATGGTGGCATTCCTTCAATTTTTTTCTTTCAAATGTCTTATTTATTTATTTATTTATTTATTTATTTTATTTTATTTTATTTTATTTGTGTGTGTTTGAGTGTGTGCATGCACGTACATGTGTGTGCACACATACACATTTAGAATTGAAACTGGGGCCTCATACATGCTGTGTAAATGCTCTACCACTGAGATACACCTCCAGTTTTATTTCATGTTTTTTATTACCTTTCAGACTTAGTTGGTTATTTATTTTATTTTCTAAAGTTCACTCTGTGCTTGATTGTTCATGTTTGACTTTGACCTTTCATCTCTCCAACTCCCATGGTCCCTTTATTAGCTTGCCCTCGTTTCCTCTCTTTCCTTTGTCTTCTTCCTCTCATACAATGCTTGGTTTTGACAGCAACTGTAAAGAGTAGTCCCAAGGGTGTTAGGAGTTCAGAGCTGATGACACAGAAGGCCTTTTCTTCCTTGGCTGTCTCTGAAGCTGCCAGTCGGGCTCCCACAGTGTCTCCCCAGGATATTTTATGCTGCCCTCACAATCCTCATCCTGCCTTTGAAGACTTTATGTGCTCCAGGTCCATAATTCTCTCTGAAATATTGTTTATTTCTTACATCACCCAATCCTTTGTGTTTTGAGATCGATGGTCTTCAATATCTAACCAAATTTTTTGAGCAAACCATGCCAGTGACACATAAGTCACGAGCCAGAGCATCTGGTTAAGGAGGTCACAGTAGCTGGGCCTGGGTTTGGCTGGCTGTTGGGCCCTGAGCCATGGGTAAGAAGCCTACATAGTAATCCTCACCAGGCCAAAGACTTGATTTCCTATCTGCTTCTGTGGGAAGCCACCCATGGACTACTGGAGGGTCTTCTCTCAGTAAGGCAGCCAGGGAAATTTTTAGCGTTGACCTTGGGAACTATCCGTGGCTCCCCCATGCAATATATTGCCCAAGGCGCATGACCTTTATCTCCACTCTACTAGGAAGATCCCTCACAGTAGCTCCAGAGAGGGGCATAACCTGTGGGGAACTGGACAGCTCACCTTCTACCTTTTTTAGTGAAGAACAGTCTATGAACGGCCTTTGATGTTCCCCAAAATAAATAAAGCAATCGCAGGCTCCATTTTGCCTTTGTAGTATAGAAGCTCGATCCCTATGACCGGCTAGCCCCTCTCGTCCCTGCTTTCTGAAAATATTTTCTATGTCCTGTGATTGTTTTCATCGCTCTATTTTTCTTAGTTTTTTTCGAAGCCAGCCCATTTCACCAAGGGAAACCCCATTTCCATCGCCTGTGCAGAACGCGAGAGAGGCTTCTAATCTTTGTTTAGAATACCACCTCCCTTCAGGGCAGGTCATTTTGGAATGTGTCTCTCCCAGGCTCCCTTCCCTGCTTATGATAATCCTAGAAAAACTTGACAATACAGAGATTATTCATAGATCTTTGAAAGAACAATTGTCTCTCTGTAGGGTGAATCTTCATTGTTAGGATTCACTCTACACATCCCAGAAGTACTTGGATGATCTTAGCTAGAGAAGAATGTGAGGCACATTAAACCCCTTCTTCCACTCTCTGATTTCCCTCTGCCAACCCTCCTCTGGTCCCCAAAGCCATAGGATATCACTAACCCCTGCCATTTAACTCTGGACATTGATTTTGCTTTACTACCTTAGCTGATGAGAAGGCCAAAGGAGAAATGTCAAAGACTTCCTTTCTTTCTTCTTAATGACACTAGCACTTCCCTCAAAGGCCAAGAACCAATGTAAGGATGAAGCTAAAATCAAGTATGTCCCTTGCAATTATATACTCAAGTAGTGGGGAAACAACTATCAGATATGTCACTAGGCTCAGTGGAATCAATGTGAGGCAGGCTAGGGCCAGAACTCCATTCACTACCTGGATTTCAAATGCCCCCATTCTAACAGGGATGCTTCATGAATTTGAGGATAATCAACATTATTATTCAAGAAAATAACCACAAAGATCGTCAGAGAAAGATTGGAACAATCACTACAATATACAAGTGTATAATTTTTCCTCATGAGGACCCAGCCTCCTTTTACTTTATTTTATTTTATTTTATTTTTGGTACTGGGCCTTGAACTCAGGGGCACTCAACCACTGAGCCACATCCCCAGCCCTATTTTGTATTTTATTTAGAGACAGGTCTCACTGAGTTGCTTAGCACCTCAACATTGCTAAGGCTGGCTTTGAACTCACAATCCTCCTATCTCAGTCTCCTGAGCCACTGGGATTACAGGTGTTCACCATCACACCTTGCTAAACCACTTCTTTAATCAGTGGATTCTGTGTCTAAAAAAAAAAAATCTTTGGTCCAAAACTTGGAGAAAGGTTAGCAACCTTTTATTATGGCAGCTTCCTTCCTGCATCCTTTAATTTCAGGTTATAAAAATTAAGCTATCCCTCCAGGGGCAGAGAGGAGGGGAAGGAAAGGGGAAGTCATGGGGAATGACATTAGCCAAATTATATTGTGTGCATGTAACAACAAATTCCACCATTCTGTACAATTATAATGCACCAATTAAAAAAAACATGGAAAAAATTATCTATGCCTATGTTTGATGCCCATCTACAGGACCCTAGGAACACCAGGTTCTTTTCAACACCTCCATAGTTTCTGCATAGGCACAACACTGCGTAGGCTCACTCACATCATAATCATTGTGCCACCCTACTTTTGGAATGTAGGTGTAGCCACCTGGACTCTGTTATTTTAGAATCCTATCATCCATATTGTCATCAAGAATTCCCAGTCTATAATGGCATCTGCATTAATCAGGGTTCTCTAGAAGAACAGAACCAATAGAGCATATACAATTTTAAGAGTGGATTTATTAGATTGGCTTAGAGGACCAGAAGCTGGGTAGTCCCACAATGGTTGTCGCAGGATATAGTGCTGGGTCTGCAGGCTGTAGAGCTGGGTAAACCAGTACCTGCTCAGTCCAAGAAGCTGGAAGCTTCTGTATAAGAAAGACCAATGATGCAGAACCAGTCCAAGACTGAGGGCCTGGCATCTCCCTGGAGAGTCACTGGTGCAGGTCTGTGTTCAAAGGCTGAAGAATCTGGAGTTGATGTCCATGGACAATGGCAGCAGCAAAAAACTACACTTTTTCCATTAAAGTTGGAGAGCTTCTTCCTTTCTCTGCCTTTTTGTTCCTTGTGGACCTCAGTCTATTGGATGATGCCATCCATGTGTAGGGTGGGTCTTCTTCATTCAGCTCACTTACCCACACATCAGTCTTCTCTGGAAACACCCTCACATACATACCCAGAAGTATGCTTTACTCATTTTCTAGACATCTCTCTATCCAGTCCGGTTGACAACCGAGATTAACCATCACAGCATCTCCTATCATCAGTGCTTGTCTATCACATATGGCCACCGCTGAACTGTTCAAGGAAGATGGTGTCCCTCTCCCCAGTTCATTCCTCATCACCTTAGTAAGTCAAATGTCTTTCAGTCTCTCTTAAAGAATATTGGGTGGATTTTATAGCCTTATGCCCAATCCTCTGACCCTTTTGATCTTTTCTTCCACTTCCTGTCACAATAGTTCTGGCATATGTACTTGATTTAGCATCAGTCATTGCTTTCACCAACTTCCCAGGAGCTGTACAAGCAATATATCTGCTCCTTCTCCTGGGATCCTTGCCAGAGTGTTAAATCTTATATCCTAGGAGAGTGTTCCCATATCTGTAAAATTTCCTTTGCCCAAATTACATTCCATCCCTGTGTTAAAAATGTACACAGGATGTCTTTTAATCAGGCATGATAAGAGGATAGACATGGAAATGATTGCCAGGAAGAAAGAAGTTCAGACTCACAGATCTCAAGAAACAGGAGGCATGACACACAACGAAGGGTCAGCTGAGGAAGCACCAGGGATGGTCAGGAGGCAGATGGAGAAGGAAAGCATAACCCAAAGATGGGTTTTCCTCAGGAAGGAATAGGGAAGAGAAGGTACACAAAGTAAGCTTTTGATCGGATAGTTTGAATAATTTCAGCAGGCTCTGGGCTAAAATTGTGATTCCTAGTTATCCAGGACCTGGTGATTTAGGACAAAGTGCACATTGTCTTGCCTATTGTGCATATTGTGTGTTAGAATTTGATAAAGCAGATGATTCAAGGCATGGGTTCTGGATTGCTTGATGTGTACATCAAAGAGTTCTCCCAGGAGTTTGCTGTCTCTAGGAGTTAGCTCACTGTGGAATCTTTCCAGAATCAAAGCTCCAAATGACAGAGCATCAAGAATACAGAAAATGGGCTAGAGGTATAGCTAAGTGGTAGAGCACATTGCCTAGCATACGTAAGGCCCTGGGTTCCATTCCCAGCATAGAAAAAAAAAAGAAGGAGGAAGGAAGGAAAGAAAGAAAGGAAAAAAGAAAGAAAAATCAGTATAATCCCAATCTTGCGCACTACTCTCCACTTTATGATTGAGCACTTGTAGAACTCTGTATGTACTCTGCTAGCTCCTGCCAGTTGATGTTGGCTTGATTCCACAGCTCCTTCAGGGTATGGCAGGAAGGGCACATCCTCCATGAGTTAGAGAATATAGTTATTGGTCTAATGGTCAAGAGGATGGGGCAAAGGCAGACCCTGATGAGGGTCCTGCTGTCTTACAGGGATAGGGATACTGCACTATCTTAAAAAACATTGGGTGAGTGCTAGTTTCTAATGTGGAGGAAGAACCCAATTCTTGAGGCTCTGGGGATTCTGGGGAATCAGCATTTTGAAATGTGTCAACCCAAATGTTCCAATTTCATATCCCCAGATTCCATCCTGTTGTGGTCTGCAAATGAGATATCCTCTAAATGTTCATGTGTGAGGCAATGTAGAATGTTCAAAGGTAAATTGATTAGATTATGAGAGCTGTAACCTAATCAGAGGATTAATCCATTTGATGGATTGATAATTTGAATGGACTACTGGTGGTAATTGTAGGCAGGTGGGATATGGCTATAGGAAGTATGTCACTGCAGGGGCATGTCCTTGGGAACTTTATCTTGTCCCTTTCCCTCCCCCTACTTCACAGCTGTAGTGCTGGGTCTGAGCTTGATACCTTCTGCCATGATGTTCTGCCTCACCTCAGGCTCATAGCAATGGAGTAGACCAACCGTGGACTAGACTTCTGAAACCATGAGTGAAAATAAATTTTTCCTCCTCTAAATTGTTCTTTTCAGGTATTTTGGTAAAAGCAACAAAGCTGACTAACACACAGCCTTTACTAATTGGAGCCATGACTGGGGCACAGCCAACATTTCTTGGTTTAGAGTTAAACCCTTTCTAGAATTCTGCTACTTTTGCTATTAAATATTAAGCCTAATCCCTCAACTTTTTCTGCCTTTTGGCTACTAGAGATAGGCATTCTTTTTTTATGCTTCCAAAATACCTCTGACTTCCATACCTAGCTTGTAGTTTGTGCAATCACTTGTCAAGTTTTCATTTTTCAAAGTATCTATTGCTCATTGCAACAGTCATCCAATCTAATTCCATTGTCCTTCTAATTCCTATTATGCCGATATTTTTCCAAAGCCATATACATAGGGAATGTATTTCTTCCATTTAAATACAATACAAATTCATTACTGGCACAAGTTTTGACAATTGCTCTGCTACCTTGACCAAGGCTAAGCTGTACCCCATTTACCAGTAGCAAGTGACTCAATTGCAGAATCCCATCTTAGCATCTGCCTTCTTGAACTATTCCTCATGTCAAAGTTACAGGTTGATTCCCTGAGGAATGATTCTGAGGTGGAGGTTAGCATGCAGGAAGTTTATTATTAATATGCTTGAAGAAAGGGCAGGAAATGATCAGAAGTTGAATGGTGTTACGGTTCCACCAAAGGCTTCAGCTGCTTCCATGGGACACTCTGTTTATGGGATGGTTCTACAGAATTGTCATAATGCCTTCCTGCCCCTGCAATGAACACTCATTGGATTCAGGCTACCCCAAGAAGAAGATTAAATACCAAATGCATTAGTCAGATTTTCATCATTGTGACAAATACTTGAGAAAAACAACTTAGAGGAAGAAAAATTATTTTGGCTCATTATTTCAGAGGGTTTGGTCTATGGTTGGGTGAGTCCATTGCTCTGGGTCTAAGTAAGGCAGGACATCATGGCAGAAGGGCATGATGGAGGAAAGCTGTTCAGCTCCTGGCAGCTGAGAAGCAGAAAGAGAAAGAAAGGGCCCAGGAACAAGATATAGTTCCCAAGGGCACAACCCCCAGTGACCTACTTTCTCCAACCATATCCTACCTGCCTATACCACCTTCCAGTAGACCATTCAAGTTATTAATCCATCAAAATGGATTAAACCACAAATGAGGTTAGAGCCTTCATGATCCAGTCATTTCCAAAAGTCCCACCTCTAAACATTGCTGCACTAGGGACCAAGTCTTCCATGCATGACCTTTTGGGAAGACAGTTTAGATCCCAACTATAACAGAGATTTGTTTGGGGTCCAGAAGACAAAGAAAGAAAATGGGAGCATCCTTTTCTTCTGGATCATTTTTCTAGGGACAGATGCACTAATCTAAGTGATAAATTTCTCAGACTTATTTAAGAACAGGATCTGGAATTTCCAGATACAGAAGACTAATAATTTTGATTAGAAATACTTAAGAGGGTTTATCAGACAACCCTACCCATCAGGATTCCGGAAGAATCTTAGGACACTACTTTAACTTTAGCATTTCACCTTTGTACATACATAGGCTTATCTCTTGAAAGTTAGTTACCACACATGGTTCTGAAAGTAGGTGAAAAGTGAATGAACTCACATTTCAGTCATTCTGATTCATTTCTTAAAACTCTTTTAAGAGTTTTGTTGGAGGCTGGGAGGGTAGCTCAGTTGTAGAGTGTATGCTTAACATGCATAAGAATTCAATCCCCAGCAACACACACACACACAGACACACACATAGTTTTGTGTGCAGGGATCATTCCTTCCCACAGAGGGTATTTATTAGAAAACATTATGCAATACAGAAGGATCATTTACTAGGCTTTGAAGATATTCTTCACAGGAAGTCTTTGCCACAAAGGAATCTGGCCTATGGTTTCACATGAGTGTCAATGTTGCTTGGTTTCTAAAGCTGGGCCGGCCACCTCTTTGTGAATAAAAAGGACCTGTACCAGGTTCAAGCTAAACCCATGAGCTATGTAATTATTTAATTTTCAATTATATCTCTTCATTCATGACATTATTATTTAACTTTAGGACCTTAAATACCAAATGCATTAGTCAGATTTTCATCAAGACTGAAGTGATGTGTGTATGGTTCATTCATGGCCCACAGGAATCCAGGCACATAGTTAGGCTGACTCAAGTGTATTCAGTAGCAGTTAACATTAGCCTGGGGGTAGAAAATCCCAAAGAAGAGGTTTGAGGGTTTTGTTTGTTTTGTTTTGTTTGTAATATTGTTTTTAAGTCAGAAGAAAAATAAATCAATTTTTCAATTGTGAAATCATGGATAAAATTACTTTGTTCACAGTAAAATGGAGCCTAGAAATCATCTGACAGGTTACACTTAGACTAGTTTGGAGCCAGGCCAGATGGAATGCTAATCTTTCACTTTGCACCTGTAACTACAAGTTGACCAATCAGATATGGACTCATGCATTTTAACATTTGCCTGCTCCAGTCAATGTAGGGTGTTGCTGTCTTAAAACCTAGCCTCTTATTCCCTCTTCAGAACACTCTTTGAGTTTTACCCAAATCTCCATCTCTTAAACTACAATTCCTAAGACCTCCCCCCACCAAAAAAATAAGGCTCTTATGTATTTTATAGACTTGATATTGATTATTGATAGACAAAATTAAATTTTACTGTAAATACTCCCAGTGTAATAATCTCTTCAGGTTTATCTTGCTATTTCTCCCTTCCCCAATTTTCTTTTTTCTTTTCTGTGATGCTGCGAATTAAACCCAGGGCTTCACACATGCTAGGCAAGTGCTCTACCACTGAGCTACAACCTTAGTTCTCTACCAATGTTCTTAAAGGTAGAAAGGAAGATAAGGTAGTGAGTCCAACACAGGCCCCTGCCATTTTATTTTTGGGTGGTTTGGTTTAGCAAATAAAAATAAAGGTGCTGAAGGATAAATTTGAATGTCAAATAAGCAACAAATAATTATTAGCATAGGTATATCCCAAATATTATGCCATTCTGTATTTATCTGGCAACTGAATTGTATTTTCAAGTGAACACTGGTTACGCAAAGTGACTTGCAAGGTGAGGAGGACCAGCAATGTGGCTTTCAATAACCATATCAGAAAGGGTCAGAGTGGGGCCAGTGGTGCATGCCTGTAATCCCAGCAGCTGGGCTCGGGAGGCTGAGGCAGGAGTTCAAAGGCAGCCTCAGCAAAAGTGAGGCACTAAGCAACTCAGTGAGACCCTGTCTCTAAATAAAATACAAATTAGGGCTGGGGATATGGCTCAGTGGTTGAGTGCCCCTGAGTTCAATCCCTGGTACCAAAAAAAGGGGGGAGGGGGGCTCATTGAGCCCAAAGACCATAGAAGGAGAAGTAACAAAGAGGAAGCTAAAACTGAGTTAGCCACACAAAATTGGACTGCCCAATTAAATAAAAATAAATTTCAAATGGAGTTTATATGCCAAAACAGACCAATAGAATTGCCTTGGCAGTCAAATAAGACAAAGTGCAAATGACCGCTTACAATGTGCTCATTTGTATCCCACAGGAGTAGGAGTGAGCCATGTTGATTTCTAATGAGAAATGGATAATGTTAATATTAACCTGTGGTTTTAGAATTTTAAAAGGATGAATAAGCCTCCACTGTGACTAATTTACTCTCTTTGGTGAGATCTGGCAGAAGGATCCATTGGCCATGGTCAAAAAAAAGCAAAAACAAGACACACTTCAACGATGCTTTGTAGATCCTGATGTACCACTAGACCATTCCAAGGTACGAGTGCTCATGGTCTCTCAGGGCAACAAATAATGTCTCAACATGGTAATAAGGAGAACTTGTCCTATAAAAGTGTAAAGGGATAAATAGATGAGGATGGTGGGAACACAAGGTTAAGAGAATAATTCTATAAAATGAGCCCACCGTACTGACTCCCCACATGCTTTCTTTGCCAAAAAGCAATCTGCCTGCAGTCCTGTCTGGCCCAAGGGGACAGGATACATCACATTCCTCAGCAAACTGAAGCAGGGGGCGAAAGCCTGGCAGTAGTGTAGGTAATGAATGATGGGGATCCAGAGGATGAGGGTTGGTTATCAAAGAAAAACCAACAGGCTGATGACAGCTAACACTTCCAGGGATCACACTTCCCAACATAAGCAATTACCCCCTGTGCTGCTCCTTCCTGCCCTTAGGCATGTATGTGGACAAGAAACAGAAGGGGGTTCGATTAGGAGGACTATAAAAGAGTAAGACACACCCATACTCACAGGAACCTAGATTTGGGCCCCCTTCTCTACAGGTAAGTCTGCTACCTCTGTCTCTTTCTTAAATAAAACTTGCTTTCTACTTTTGTCTCAGTGTTTCTTCAGAGTTTAATCTTCAACACCAGAGCAATGAGGACCTGATCCTGATCTCCAAGGCTGGTATCAAAAGTACAATAATAAAACAGTATACAACAATTTCAGGATGAGAGACTGGGGACACAGCTCAGGAGTAGAGAGCTTACCTAACAGGAGTGAAGCCCTGGATTCCATTCCTAATCTGCAAAATAAAACAAAACGAATTTTTTAAAAAGTTTTTAGGATTAACAGATTTAATAGTATTAAAAGTCTCTCTCACTTTCTGTTATATAATCATATAATAAAATAAAAGCATATCGTGTTATAAATAATAGTGGGACATTTGGCTCACTGAAGAAAATAATTAGTTAACCCACCTTCTTTTTGAGAATTAACATAGCTGTCTTTTCACTTGGTCATCTAAACCGAGCAGCTATCCTTCTCACAAAAGTGAATTTCAAAGTGACATGTGGGTCCTGATAGTAACTTCCAGGAGCTCTGTAGTCCTCCAGTCTTTCTTTCTGGCTCAGTATTTTCTGACTTTAGGACTGATGCTTCTCCAGCAGGGTCCTGATTCAGTGAGGTGGGTAGATAAAAGCACTACAAAAGAAACATTAAGAACTGGGCAGGATGATGCAGGCCTGTAGTTCCAGGCACCCGAGGTAGGAAGCTCCATTGAGCCCAGGAGTTGGAGCCGAACCTGGGCAACACAGAGACTCCATCTCTAAATGTATAAATAACTATCATTATTTGTTGACCACATGATTCTATACTTAGAAGGTCCAAAAAAAAAAAAAAAACTCCCAGAAAACTTGTAGAATTATTAAATGAGTTCAGCAAAGTAGCAGGATTTAAAATCAATACCCATAAATCAAATGCATTTCTATATATCAGTCATGAATCCTCTATAAGAGAAATTAGGAAAACTACCCCATTCACAATAGCCTCTAAAAAACAAAATAAAATAAAATTATTGGGAATCAACTTAACAAAAGAGGTAAGACTCTGTAATTTTCTATAATGAAAACTACAGAACACTAAAGAAAGAAATTGAAGAAGACCTTAGAAGATGGAAATATCTCCCATGCTCTTGGATAGGCAAAATTAATATTGTCAAAATGGCCATACTATCCAAATCACTATACAGATTCAATGCAATTCCAATCAATATCCCAATATTATTCCTTATAGAAATAGAAAAAGCAATCATGAAATTCATCTGGAAAAATAAGAGACCCAGAATAGCCAAAGCAATCCTTAGCAAGAAGATTGCAGTAGAAGGCATCACAATACCAGGCCTTAAACTATACTACAAAGCTATAGTAACAAGAATAGCATGATATAGGCACCAAAATAGACCCGTAGACCAAAGGTACAGAATAAAAGACACAGAGACAAACCCACATAAAAACAGTTATCTCATACTAGACAAAGGCTCCAAAAACATACATTGGGGAAAAGATAGCCTCTTTAACAAATGGTGCTGGGAAAACTGGAAATCCATATGCAGCAAAATGAAACTAAACCACTATCTCTCACCATGTCCAAAATCAACTCAAAGTGGATGAAGGACCTAGGAATTAGACCAGAGACCCTGTGCCTAATAGAAGAAAAAGTAGGTCCTAATCTTCATCATGTGGGATTAGGCCCCAACTTCCTTAGTACAAAAATTAAAACCAAGAATCAATAAATGTGATGGAATCAAACTAAAATGTTTCTTCTCAGCCAAAAGAAACAATCTGTGAGGTGAACAGAGAGCCTATACCCTAGAAGCAAATTTTTACCCCTCACACATCAGATAGAGCACTAATCTCTAGGGTATAGAAAGAACTCAAAAAGTGATGCCACCTGCTTCACTCTTCCTGCTAAGGATTTTTTTAGCTATTCTAGGTCTCTTATTTTTTCAGATGAATTCCATGATTGCTTTTTCTATTTCTATGAGGAATGCCATTGGGATTTTGATCGGATTTGCATTAAATCTGTATAGTGTTTTTGGTAGTATGGTTAATTCTGCCTATCCAAGAGCAAGGTAGATCTTTCCATCTTCTAAGGTCTTCTTTGATTTCTTTCTTTAGGGTTCTGTAGTTTTCATTATATAGATCTTTCACCTCTTTCATTAAGTTGATTCTCAAGTATCTTATTTTTTTTGAGGTTATTGTAAATGAGATAGTTTTCCTCATTTTCTTTTCAGAGGATTTGTCACTGATTTACAGAAATGCCTTTGATTTATGGGTATTGATTTTATATCCTGCTACTTAAGCAGTAGAAGGCAAGAAATAATTAAAATTAGAGTTGAAATCAATGAAATCAAAACAAAAGAAACAATTGAAAAAACAAAAGTTGGTTCTTTGAAAAAATAAATAAAATTGACAGACCCTTAGCCATGCTAACGAAGAGGAGAGATAAAACTCAAATTACCCGCATACACGATGACAAAGGTAAGTAATATCACAACAGACAATACAGAAATATAGAGGATAATTAGAAATTATTTTGAAAACTTATATTCCAATAAAATAGAAGACATTGAAGGCATCAACAAATTTCTTAAGTCATACAATCTGCCCAGATTGAATCAGGAAGATATACACAATTTAAACAAACCAATATCAAGTGATGAAATAGAAGACACCATCAGAAGTCTACCAACCAAGAAAAGCCCAGGACCAAATGGATACACAGCCAAGTTCTACAAGACCTTTAAAGAAGAACTAATACCAATACTCTTCAATTTATTTCAGGAAATAGAAAAAGAGGCAGCACTTCCAAACTCATTCTATGAGGCCAATATCACCCTGATCTCCAAACCAGGCAAAAACACATCAAAGAAACAAAACTTCAGACCAATATTTCTAATGAACATAGATGCAAAAATTCTCAATAAAATTCTGGCAAATAGCATACAAAAACATATCAAAAAGATTGTGCACCATGATTAAGTGGGATTCATCCCAGAGATGCAAGGTTGGTTCAACATACAGAAATCAATAAATGTAATTCATCACATCAATAGACTCAAAGATAAGAATCATATGATCATCTCAATAGATGCAGAAAAAGATTTGACAAAATACAGCACCCCTTCATGTTGAAAACACTAGAAAAACTAGGGATAACAGGAACATTTCTCAACAGGCTATTACACTAAGTCTCAGGCCAACATCATTCTAAATGGAGAAAAATTGAAGGCATTCCCTCTAAAAACTGGAACAAGACAGGGATGCCCTCTCTTACCACTTAATTCTTGAAACACTGGCCAGAGCAATTAGACAGACGAAAGAAATTAAAGGGATATGTTTAGGAAAAGAAGAACTTAAATTAGCACTATTTGCTGATGATATGATTCTATACTAGAAGATCCTCTGATTAGATTTTCCTTTAGTGTAATACCTCCCTCTGCTGATTTTCATCATTGTTTTTTATTTCCTCTTTGTGGAATATTTTGCTGAGGATGTTCTGTAGTACAGGCTTTCTAGTTGTAAATTCTTTTAGCTTTTGTTTATCCTGAAAGGTTTTTATTTCATCATCAGATCTAAAGCTTAGTTTTGCTGGGTATAAGATTCTTGGTTGGCATCCATTCTCTTTCAGAGCTTGGTATATGTTGTTCCATGATGTCCTGGTTTTGAGGGTCTGTGTTGAAAAATATGCTGAGATACCAATTGGTCTCCCCCTATGTGTGATCTGATTACTCCCTCTTGCGACTCTTTTAAGATTCTATCCTTATTCTGTATGCTAGGCATTTTCATTCTAATGTGACTTGGTGTAGATCTGTGGTAATTTTGTACATTTGGTGTCCTGTATTTGGTTTTACAATTCGTTCTTCATGCTTGGGAAATTTTCTGATATTATCTCATTGAAGAGATTGTGTATTCCTTTGATTTGAAACTCTGTGCCTTCTTCTGTCCCAATAACTCTTAGATTTGGTCTTTTGATGCTGTCCCATAATTCTTGGCTGTTCTGTTCATGGTTTCTTACTATCTTCACTGTGTAATCAACTTTATTTTCCAGATTGTATACTTTGTCTTCATTATCTGACATTCTTTCTTCCAAGTTATCTAGTCTGTTGGTTATGTTTTCTACTGATTTTTAAAATTGGTTTATTGTATCCTTCATTTTAAGGATTTCTGACTGATTTTTTGTTTTTTGTTTTTTACAGAGTCTCTCTCTCTCTCTCTCTCTCTCTCTCTCTCTCTCTCTCTCGAAGTAATCTTTTGCTACCTGTATTTGCTCTCTTATCTCTTTGTTGGAATGATCAATTTTGCCTGGATTTACTCATTTAGGTCATTCTTTAATTCATACATCATTTTAATTATGAACCTTCTTAACCCTTCTCTGACATTTCATCAACTCTGCTGTCCATGGGTTCTGCTATTATAGTGTCCTGGTTTGTTTGGGAAACTTTCCTCCCTTTTTTTTTTTTCTTCATATTGTCTATGTGTCTTCCTTTCTTGCAGTGTGGATCTGAGATATTACAGTTTCTACCCTATAATCTTATAGTACCCGTGCAGACTATCTGTACGTCACCTTCTAGATGTTGGGCTGTTAGACCCCGCTGGTGTCCCTCAATATATGCTACTGCATCTAAAGGCGGGGGGGGGGGCAATAGCCTAGGTAACTCGACATAATAGTTAAGGTGCCCCAAGATGGAAGCAATGTCTTATAGAGATGGGGCTAAAAGGTTGGGGCCTCACACTGTCTTTGAGATGCCTGCTCTGAGATGCAGCTGCTTCTAGGCCCTGTCTGTTGTCAAAAAGTTAGGGGTTATTGCATGGGGAAGGCTATGGTGATGACTGCAGTGACTCAAGATGGAAGTGGGTTAGGCTTAGGTTCCCAGGAGATGAGGGGAGTGAACCATGGGAGCTAAACTGTGGGACCCACTTAAATGACATTCAATAGATGAATGGATGAAGAAACTGTGGCATATATACACAATGGAATATTACTCAGCATTAAAAGAGAATAAAATCATGGCATTTTCAGGTAAATGGATGCAGTTGGAGAATATCATGCTAAGCAAAGTAAGCCAATCCCAAAAAACCAAAGACTAAATATTCTCTCTGATAAGTAGATGCTGATTCATAATTGTGGGGAGGGGCATGGGTGGAACTTCAACTGGGCAAAGGAAAGGGGGAGGAATGAGGGCAGGAAAGATAGTGAAATCAGATGGACATCATTACCCTAGGTACATGTATGACTGCACATATGGTGTGATACTATATCATGTACAACCTGAGAAATGAAAACGTTGTGCTGCAATTGTGTACAATGAATCAAAATGCATTATGCTGTCATATATACCTAATTAAAATAAATAAATAAATATTTTTTAAAATAAATAAGTAGATGTAGTGAAGTTCAGCCTACATGTCCTCAGAAAATTTATACTTGTCTTTTTAGGCCAGTATATAAGCCAATTAAATTCAAATGTATCAAGGGTTTACCTGATTTCTAAACTCCTGGAAAGGTTCATTTGTGCCCCAACTCTAGATGTGATCTGACAATATTCTAATGGAAAAAAAAAAACTATATAGAACTATTTTTTTAAAAAGAGTTTCTTACACCTCACCTTTTATTGTTTGCAAATCTTTACCTTACTGTGATATTTAATCATAGACATTCAATACAGAGAAAATTATAAGGTCTGATTCACAGGAAGAAACTCTGTGACCTTCATAGATCATTGCTGTTTGCTTAACACACAGGGAGGGGTTGATGGACCATCTACAATTCCATGATCACTGAGATTGCCCTGTTTGATGGCCCAGTCTACATTCCAGGAAGGAATATCAATCTCTTTATTTTAAAAGTGTCAAGGATAGGGTTATAGCTCAGTAGTAAAGCACTTCCCTAGCATCCACGAGGCCCTGAGATGGATCACAGAATTGCAAAAAACAAAACAAAACATATTAATAAAAATAGTGTCATTATCATTAGCATCTCTATGTAATTAATGTTCCTGGGTCTGGGAAAACTAAAAAATATTAACAGAGAGGATTTTGAACTTCCTCTTCCTTTTCTGGATTTTTCCTCTGTCCTCAGGCCTGTTTGGACTTTTTGGATTTTAGGAGCAACTCAGAAAGACCTGAGGCAATGTTTACAAAACCATAGCTTTCATATCAATAATCAGAGACGAATAATCTCCCATGTGAGTCTCTCCCTTCTTCCTCTCACACTGAGGCCCCCTGAACTGGTTTGCCCAGTTTTTGGAATTTTAGTAAATCTTTATTAACTTTTGAGAATGCATTCAAAGAGTGGTGCCACAGAACAGACTGGAAACAATACAAAGCTACCTCCAAGTGTGGAGAATATTCAGTTGTTCAAACTCTGGCAAACAGAATAATATTTGAAAGTGAACACTTCAAAAAAATCATACATCAGAGATGACTAGAGGTCATTTATTTTATTGAGACATTTCTTTGGTGGCTTAAAAAACAAAGTTTGTTTTCTGGCTGCAGAACATACCGCAGCTATGACTCAATCTTGACTCAAAGCTCCCTAACCAGTCTTCTTTCAGGACAGGGAAAAAAAGAAAAAAGAAAACAATTCAGGCTGGTTAATGAGGAGTCCTACTGAGCCAGCTTCCCTGCACCATGGAAAATGTGACTTTAACGTTTTCCTCTAAGAAAAAGAAAATTTCTTTTGGAGACATTTTAAGAAAGTCTCAAAGCTGAGCAAATTAGGCTCCTTGTGCCTCAGTTTCCACAACTATAAAAAATGAGAAGAATTGAAAATAGGGGCGTATGAATGTAGCTCAGTGGTAGAGGGCAAGCTTAATTGTGCAGGGCTTTGGGTTCAATTCCCAGCACCAAAAAAGAAAGAAAAGATGAGAATTAACTATTTTAATATACATGAGGCAAGAGGATAGTATCTGGAATGACACAATTGCTCCAACAATCTTTGCCATAATTAAAATTATTATTATTATCAGTAGTATTAGTATTTTATTAAAAAGCTTGCCAAAGTCTCTCTTTCTGGTCTCACTTTGACCCCAACATATCAGCCACATTATACGCCCCACATATAGTGTTAAGAGCTAAATCGTGCCCTCTGTCACTCATACGTTGAAATTGTAACCTCCAATACTTTAAAATGTGAACTGATTTGGAAATGAGGTTGTTGCAGAAGGAATCAATTAAAATGAGATCAGTAGGGTGGACCTCTAATCCAATATGACTGGTATATTTATAAAAAATGGGAAATTTGGACCCAAAGATACCCACAAAGAAAAAACCATGGGAAGAGATAAAGGAAGAGGAAGGCAGAGATCAGGGTGACACTTATACAAACTAAGGAATGCTGAAGATGGCCAGCAGCCACCAGAAGCTAAGAGAGAATCATGGGACAGCTTGTCCCTCACAGCGCTCAGGAGGGTCCAACCTTGCTGATACCTTGATATCAAACTCCAGTCTCCAGAACAGTGAAACAATAAATATCCATTGTTTAAGTTACTCTACCTGTGGTATTTTGTTACTGTAGCCCTAGCAAACAAATACATGGTACTTGGCCTAAATTATCCCACCGCTATATTTCTACCAGTGCTAGAACATTTAACTGGAAAAATCTCTTCCATAGAGAAGAAAAATAAAATGCCAGTGAAAAATCAATCCAAATTTAAAATGCAAATTTGCCTGCTTAGATATCTTAGATGAGAATTAACTCATTTGGGGCTGAGGGTGTGACATATACTTAGCATGAGCAAGGCCCTAGGTTCAATCACCAGCACCAAAAACAAATAAGTAGACTTAAACATAGAAAGAATGAACCTACTTCCTATTGTTCTCTATGGGGCTCCCTGCTGCCAGTTGCCTACAAACCACTCTCCACGTTATCAAAAGGTTGGTCCTTGTCCAGTACAATAACAAAGACATGGTTTTGAGAAAACGTTTTATTTCTTTGCTAGCAAAGGAAAAACACTCCTGTCCCAAAGGCTGTTTTCTGCCCATCAACAGGAACAGGGACTTTTATAGAGGTGACTCAAAGTCTACATTCCACGTGAGTGTTCTCTGTCTGGAGTTGTAATTCACTGGTTAGTTTGGGAGGTAGTCATTTCTGAGATCTTCTGGTGCCATCCCCAAAATCTGGATCACTTCGTTCCTATGGCGGGTGTGTCCTCAGGGACAGATTACTCTTCCTAGGAAGGGAGAGAAAGGCAACCCTGAGATTAGGGAGGGGGAGAGATTATGGAGGAGCAGGGAGAGAGGAAAAGAAAGAAACATGTCCATTTTAAGAATAAACTGCAGTGGCAGAGCAGCAAGGGTTATATTCAGAGCATAAAGCAGACCACTGTTACATCCACACCCCAAAGGACAAGTTTAATCACACTATTATGTGCTAGAGAATGTGGAAAACACATCACTTTCTTAATCCTCATAACAGTCAAGTGAAACTATTTCCTTTTGATAAATGAATGAACTACTGAGTACTTCTGGAACTTTCCCATGTTTCACAGTTAAGTGATAAAACTGTTAGCAGTTACACAGGTACTATAAGGGACAATCTCCCATACTGGTAGGCTTGAAGGGGAGCTGCTACCCTTTAAATGTCTGTTAATGGTCCTTCCTAGTTGGGGTCTTTTGTTTGTTTCAAATAAGACCCTCCAGAGAACCTTACAAGGAAAATTGTTTAAGTGACCTATTATAATTTGTTCATTATAATAGTAAATTCTCCACCCAGAAATGTTCCCATCTGCCATTTTTTTAAAAACATAGGATGTATAACCTTGAACAGAGCATGCTCAGAATGTGTCTGCTTCTGCATGTGATCATGAGTGTTCCCTACATGAATATATAAGTTTCCCCAATTATAGTCCTTTGCTTTCTTTTTTTGGGGGAGGCCCTACTTTGAGAATCCTCTCCACTGCGCACCTTACTTGTCATAAGTAATAAACTTCTCTGCACTTTTATCTCTTGGTTGTACTCATTGGCTTTCATTTGCTAAGGGAGCAAACCCATTGCATTTGATTACAAAGCCAGGATTCAAATCCATCTTGGCTCCAAAACCTAATTGCTAGGAGCCATTAGCCAAGTAGGTATGACAATTTCCTTGCCAGCGTACCCCATGTTGCAGTGACATTGAATGTAGGTGACCTTGTTCAAGGACCAAGGCCAAATTTGGGGGCCAACAGAGGTGAGGCAAAGAACCTCACCCCCCCACTGGTGCATAGACCTATCCACAAGTATGGCTGTATGCTGGACCGGTAGTCAGTGACGGGTATGATTCAATTGCAGTGGTATCAACCTAAGACAAGAGGCTGACGCCTAAAGGTCAGTTTTCCGATGACGAGTAAGAACCATATGTTGAATTGGACAACCTACCAGGCATGGTCCTTAAGCCACATTGCTTGTTGTTTAATTAATCAGAAGGGGGGAGATGCTGGGAGCCATTAGCCAAGTAGGTATGACAATTTCCTTGCCAGCATACCCCATGTTGCAGTGACATTGAATGTAGGTGACCTTGTTCAAGGACCAAGGCGGATTAGGGCATTCCCGGTTTAGGTTCCAGGTTTAAGGTTTAAGATTATTCCTGCTGGGAATAGGGCGTATCCTGCTGCCTGAGTTCCCCTTGAGTTCTCACGGGATTCAGACAGTATTCTTTGGGAGATAGAAGCCCAGTGGAGGGGGATTTGGGCAGAGAATGTGGATTTCCCCAGAACGTGATTGTAGACGGCTGGTGTGAGTTCGGGAATAAAGAGTTGCTGTTTGAATCTACAAGCTGTGTGGTGGCTCATGATTGTGTGCCCAGCCAGACTGCGGCACCTAATGAAGTAGTACATTGTGTTACCCCTTTAATATTCCCCAGGGACTTCAAAATAAAATCTAAACTCATTAATGTGACAGACAGAGGTCTTCCACGATCTAGCTCCTTCCACGATCTAGCTCTTCTTTTCCCTCTTCCATGTTTCCTCCAGGCTGAATACCCGTTTGCCTCTGCACAGGCTGCTTGCTCTCTCTGCAATGTGCATTCTACCTCTCCTGCCAGCCTAATTTTATCAGCATGGCTTATGTGCATTGAGCTATTATTTGGTGGCAGGTATATTAATTATCCCATTTATTCATCATTATAACATCAAAGATAAAATAAATTTCTCACTGACTTAAGCGATAAGTCAAAGCAGGTTTGTGTGATTAAGTTTTTGCCCAATTACTTAAATATATATATATTTTAAAATTTTAAGATATGTTGGGACCCAGAAAAGGATGCCCCAAAGACCAGCATTTTGACATACTCAGTAGCCTTAAAATCTATGTCAGAGTCAAGCTCACTCTATCCTTATCTGGTTTCTCCCCACTAAGCTCAGGGAGGGTCTCTCTCTCTCTCTCTCTCTCTCTCTCTCTCTCTCTCTCTCTCTCTCTCTCTCTCTCTCTCTGTCTCTCTCTCTCTCTCCCCCCTCTCTCCCTCCCTCCCTTCCTCTCTCTGTCTCTATCTCTGAAATTCCCTTATCTGACTTAGAAAGATAGCTTCTTCTAAAAGAAAGGCAACTGGCCTATCCTCCTCCCTAGAAATTTTTATTAAATAACCAGGAAAGATTGCCACATGAGAAAGAGACTGAAAGTCTCCAAGCCCAGCACCCCCACCCCCACAAGGAAGGCTTTTCATCTATCTTACTGAGGACTGTGCAGGGAAATTAACTAAGAGGCCTTATCTACATAATAAAACAATTTTTGTTCACCCGTGTGTTCCTCCCCTCAACCTTCTCAGAACTTGTCCCAAGATACCCAGTCCTCTCCCTATCCACACCCTTCTTCCTTTCTGTCAATCTGGAAGTTATTTCAGCCTCTTCCATCTGGCTCTTGGAGAGATCATACTTCCTGTATGAGTCTCCTACTGGGATTTTTCTTTATGTGTGTTAATAAATGTAGGTGTCTTGTTCTCTGATTAATTCGCCTTTTGTGAATTTATTTTAGAGAAGCTTTGGAGGGTGAAGAGAAGACTTTTCTTTTGCCCCATAGGTATTACACACACACACACACACACACACACACACACACAGATTGGCAGCTGTAGATTGTTTTTAAAATAACATACTCTTAAGATGGAGAAGATCCCTTTTTTCCTTTCTTTTTTTAAACTTCAAACTTTATTTATTTATTTATTCATTTATTTTTTTATTTTTTTAATATTTTTATTTAGAGACAGGGTCTTGCTTAGTTGCTCAGGACCTTGCCAAGTTGCTGAGGCTAGCTTTGACCTCAAGATCCTCTTGCCTCAGCCTCCCAAGCCACTGGGATTATAGGCATGCACTACTGTGCCCAGCATGACTTGGATCTTTGATGTCACTGAAAAGCTCATGTTTTGAAAGCATGGTCCCCAGGACAACGAGGTTGAGAGGTGGGGTGTTAAAACAATGATTAGATCATGAGGGCTATAACTTCAAAAGTGGATTAATTCATTTGATGAGTTAATAATTTGAATGGACTACTAGGTGATAACTGTAGGCAGGTGGGGCATCCCTGGAGTAAGTAGATCACTGGAGGCATAACCTTGGACTATATCTTGTCCCTGTCCCCTCTCTTACTCTGTCTATTTTCTGGCTGCTGTGGGCTGAGCAGCTTTCCTCATGTGCCCTTCTGCCATGATGTTCTGCCTTATGTCTGGCCCAGAGCAATGGGGTTGGCTGGCCATGAACTGAACCTCTGAAACCATGAGCCCAAAATAAACTTTTCCTCCTCTAAGGTGGGCTTTTTGTTTGTTTGTTTGTTTTGTACCAGATATTGAACCTAGGGGCACTTAACCACTGAGCCACATCCCCATCCCTTTTTATATTTTATTTTGAGACAGGGCCTCACTAAGTTGCTTAGGACCTTCCTAAACTGCTGAGGCTAGCCTCAAACTTACAATCCTCCTGCCTGGACCTCCTGAGCAGCTGAGACTACAGGTGGGCACCACTGCACCTAGCTTTAAGTTGTTCTTGCCACAGATATTTTGATCACAACAATGCAAAACTTACTAACATGGTATGACTTGTCTTAATTTACCAAATTTGTCTTGATATTTATCTTTTTTTTTTTCAGTTTTACTTTCTTTTTTTTTTAATTTTTATTGTTGGTTGTTCAAAACATTACATAGTTCTTGATATATCATTTATTTTTTTTAAGACAGGATCTCGCTATGTTAAATTTAAGTCTGGCCTTAAATTCCTGGACACAAGCAACCCTCCTGCCTCCTCCTCCGGTAGCTGTGTACTACAGGTATTCAACACCATGCCTGGCTAGAAATTCCCTTCTGTTTCCTAAGAGTTTTCATTTTGAAAAGTCACATGTTTTCTCTGCCTTTGAAGATGACCCAAATGATTATATGATTTTTCTCCTTTATTCAATTGATAGTGACGTACATACATTTATTTTTAGATATTCAATCAATTCTATATTATCCAGGATAAATACCACTTGATCATGATGTCTTATACATTTTTATATATTGCTGCATTCAATCTGGTAATATATTTTGAGGATTTTTATGACTGGGTTCATAAGAAGGATTGTTCTGATGTTATCTTGTTATCTCTTGGTCTGGTTTTGAAATTGGGATAACCCTTGCTTCATAAAATAACTTGGAAAGTATTTCTTCATCTATTTTCTGAGTTTGTGCAAGATTGATAGCATTACTATCTTAAGTATTTTAATAAAAAGAAAAAAGAAAGAATTCACCAGTGAAGCAATCAAGACCTAGAATTTTCATTATAGAAAGATTTTAAATTACAAATTCAATTTTTCAATTGAAAATTTGCTGTTCAAGTTTTCTATTTTTTCTTTGGTCAGTTTTGGTAATTTGTGTTTTTTAAAGACCTTGTTCATTTCATCTAGGCTATCAAATTTTTCAGCATAAATTTTTTTATAATATTCTCTTATTTATCTTTTTTATCTCAGTAGGACCTGTAATGATGTCTCATGTTTCATTTCTGACATTGGGGATTTATTTTTTTTTCTTCACCTGTCTGGCCAGGGGGTTATCACTTTTATGGATCTTTTTAAAGAATAAAATTTGACTTTGTCAAATTTCTCTATTTTCCCCTCTACTAATTTAAGCTTTGGTTTTTAAAATTTCCTTCTTTCTGCTTACTTTGGGTTAAATTTGTTTTTCTTTTTCTAATTTCTGGGCTCATAATTCAGAGCATTGATTTGAAGCCTTTCTCCTTTTCTATTATAGACATTTCAAGTGCTATACTTCCCATGAAGTACTACCTTAGCTTCCTCTTGCATATTTTGATGTGTAATATATTCATTTTCTTTCAGTTCAGAATATTTTACAATTTATCCTATAATTTCTTCTTTGATCTAATGATTATTTATGAGTATATTGTTGAATTTTCAAGCATTCCATTTCATTGGTTTATAATTAATTTTACTGGTGAGCAGATAGCATATTTAGTTTAATTTCAATATTTTGAATATTATTCTGGTTATTTGTCCTCTAGAATATGAACTATCTTGCTGTGGCAGTCAGCTTTACATTGCTGTGACAAAATACCTGAGAAAAATAAAATGAGGAAAGATTGGTTTGGGTTCACAATTTCAAAGATTTCAGTCCACGATTGGCTGACTCCACTGCGTTTGAACTTGTACATAGCAAAATATCCTAGCAGGGAGAATGTAATAGAGCAAAACTTCTCACCTTTTGCAGACACACACACAGAGAGGAAGCAGCCAGGAACAAAATATACCTTTCAAGGGGACACCACCTATAACCTACTTTCTCCAAATAGACTCCACCTCCCAATAGTCCATTAAGCTATCAATCCACAAATGGATGGATCCACTTATGAAATCAGATCCCTCATGATGTAATTACCTACCAAAAGTGCCACCTCTGAACACTACTGCATTGGAGATCATACCTTCAAAACAGGAGTTGTGAGGGGGACTTTTAAGATTCAAATCATAACACTTACTAACATAACATTTGCACTTGAATTTATATTCTGTCACTATTCAGTTTAGTGTTCTATGAATATCAATTAAGGTAGTTTAGAGTATTGTTTGGATAATCTATCTCATTGATTTTTTTTTGTCTGATTCTATTAACTGCAAAGCAAAAGGCATTAAAATCTCTAACAATGACTTCAAAAAATTTTACTTATCTTTTTTAATTCTGTTGATTTTTGCTTTCTACGTGTAAAACTCTCTTACTTAGAGCCTACAAACTTGCATCAATTAATTAACTCTTTTATCAATATAAAGGTCCCTCTCTATCCCTGGTAATACATTATGGTTTTTTAATCTAACTTAACTGATATAAATATAGCTATTTCAGTCTTCTTATACTAACTGTTGGCATGGTATATCTTTGTATGTGCTTCTGCTTTTCTGTTTGTCTATTTATAGTTAAAGGAAGTTCTCTCTAAGTAGCATATAGTTGAATCCTATTTTCTCCCTGAGATTTTGGGAAATAGACACTTGGTCTTTGTCTCTATTTCTTTGCACACAATTCCTACAATTCTTGGGATCTCCAAAGCAATGTGTCTTTTTTATGCTAGTGGAATTGACCAATGGCTAGAGGTCCTGTAGAACCTCAGGATGGAGGCTAGTTGCCAGGGGACTCAACCATGTGATTAGAACCCTCACTCCATATCCACATCTACCACTCCAGTCTCTCAGGAGGAGAGAAGGGCTAAAGGATGAGCTGAACTCCCATGGTCAATGATGTAATCAATCATGCCCAATAAAATTTCTATAAAAATTCATAAGTACTGGATTTGGAGACCTCTCTTTTAGCTAAACTTATAGAAGTTCCTGGAGGGTGGAGTACATGGATAGGCCATGGAGCTCTGTGCCCATTCTACTTATCTGGCCTTATGCATATCTTCCATCCTGATATTTTATTTATTCTTTGTAATATCCTTTATATTAAAACAGTAAACGTATTAAGTGGTTTAGCTAAGTTGGTGAGCTGTCCTAGAAAATTAATCAGACAGGAGTTGGGAGTGTAGAAATTTTAATTTATAGTTGATTGATCAGATGTTGCTCAATCCAAACTCAGAAACGGTAAAACCTAAAAGGACTTAAATTGAGTCCTTAGGAATTGCAATTCAAGATACACAGGTTCGGGCTGGGGATGTGGCTCAAGTGGTAGCGTGCTCGCCTGGCATGCGTGCGGCCTGGGTTCGATCCTCAGCACCACATACAAATAAAGATGTTGTGTCTGCTGAAAACTAAAAATAAATATTAAAGAAAAAAGACACACAGGTTCACATAACTCTTAATCAGTATTCTTAAGAAAGCAGGAAAAATGGAAAGTCATATGGACAACTGAATGTTGAAGATAGGGGGTACATGACAAATAGAAGATAAAGAAGAGAATGTATAAACACAATGGAAATGTCCATAAAACAAAAGTCTGATGACATCGTGGATTCCAGTTGCCTGTAATCAAAGGGCACAGGTGACCCAAGTTCACATTCCTAGGCAGCAACTGAAATCATGCATAAATCCTGCCCCTTTAATAGCCTCCAGACTCTGTTTTGAAAAGCTCTTTCAAGATTGTTTTCAGTGTAATTTTCCTGTCATTTTCACAATGACAACTTTCTACTCATGAATGGTATCTGATGTGGGGGGCAATCTGATGGGACTGAGTCCTCAACCTTCAGGATCTCATGATACCTACAAGTAAATAGCCTCAGATTTGAATGACAGGATACCCAGCTAATGTCCACTGAAGAGTTTACCAGAGAATTGGTTGCCAGTGGGAATAAATACACACACACATTTTGATGACCAGAGGTGACTACTAAATTGCCAGTCTCGCTTTTTTTGTGGTTTGAGGCCATTATTCTGATGGATATAATGCTGTTGATGAAAGCTTTGTTTTGGGATTTTTTCCTTAATCTTTATTTCACATTGAATATGTTTGCTGCATTTAAATTCTGGATATAATACCAGATAGAAATTTTAATATTTTATGTTAAAATAAGGATTACTTAAAAACAAGTATTGCAATAACTAAGGCAGTTGATCTGAAAGCTGAGAAGGCTACACAGTGATTAATGGATGGGCAGAGTATACAGAATGGATATGCTGGATAAAGGCGTGATTCATATCCGGAGCGTAACTGAGGAGGATGGAGTAAGTGTTCTTCACACTACTCAGAATGGCATACAATTTGAAACTTGTGAATTGTTTATTTCTGAACATTTCATTTAATGTTTTTAAACCCTGATTTACCACGAGTAACTAAAACTGTGGAAAGTAAAAAAAAAAGATAAGGGGGGAATTACTAAATCTCATGAAATTCTGATTATATTTTAATTGTCTGAATGGAATTTTAGATGTATTATGCCTTTTGTGTGTGTGTGTGTGTGTGTGTGTGTGTGCGTGTGGTTAGCATTTATGTATGTGTGTGTGTGTGTGTGTGTTCTTTTACAGTTAGTATGTACTCTTTTATGTAAAATACAGATCTCTTACAATTATATAGGACCTTACAATTCCTAGGACCTTTTAGGTGAGTTCTCAATGTACAGATTGGTGGCAAAACTACACTCAAACCACAAGGAAAAACATTTGTTACCATTTAATGAAATTGTGTGGCTTCAAGCCACCAGGCCTAGGCACCTCTCCTCCCCACTCCTAACACCCTTAATTGTCTCAGCTTTTCTGCAAAAGAATTTGACCTTCACAATGACAGCCTGCTTTGGGAACTTTCCCTCCCTCAGAATTATGTAGTAGTCCAACTGTACCACATCAGTGATAGGAGCGCCCCAGCCTTTATCCATGTCTTCCTTGTTACTGGAAGCCAAGCCTGGATCCCATCTAGCTGGATTGGCCACCCACCCATGTAAGAAATAAGCAAACCATGTGAAAAGGAAAAATGAATTTTATGCAGCTTGATTAAACTGGGGAGAAGCAGCTAGATTGTTTCTCTGTGGGTCCTACAGAAGTCGTCATAATTTAAAGAAACAAAAGCCAGGTGATAGATGTATGTAGATTTAGCTAGGATGCACTAGCCAGAGAACAGCTCAGGTCATGGGGTGTTTTTTTTTTTTTTCTTCTCAGCATGAAGCAACTCAGGAGCTCTCTGTTTCATATTCATTGACCAATGTCTGTAATTTCTCAAGATTGACAGTTAAGCAAACTCCGGTTCCTCCTTAAATGGAAATGCCTCATACCAACTTCTCCAAAGAAACTTAGGTGGTATTTGTCAAAACTGATTCTGTGGTAATGCACCCACCATCAGCATTACCCCAGCCTCTGGTAGGCTTCCCATGCTTGCTGACAGAGTCCTGGCCCTGGCTCACCTGGCTACAAAGTTTCCAGGCCTTCCTCAGTCTGCATAGCATGTTGCAACTGAGATGAAAGAGCTGTATATAGATTTTAAATCCCACAAGACAATATGGTTCTTGCTGTAATCCCGCATATAATTTATAAGCAAATTTAGAGGAAAAGGCAAAAAGAAAAATAGGATTTTCATTTGTTTGCCTTTTGCATTTTCCAGTTATTTGCCTTTCCAAGATTCCTCTTTCATTCCTAAAGAACCACATTTTCCTCAGGCATTATTTCCCATTAAATTAAAGAATTTCTTGTAGAAAATGTCTATTGGTGATGAAATCTCTGTTATTATTATTTAAAACCTCTATTTCACTTTGGTTTTTGAAGAATATTTTTGCTGGATATATTCTGGGTCCAAAGTTTTTATTTCAGCATTTTAATGGTATAGGTCCACTTTATTTTAGCCCTCAGAGTTTTCTATGAGAAATCTGATATTAATCAAATCATTTCTCTGTATCAAATATCATTTTTCTTTTGTGTCTTTGAAAATTTGCTCTTATCTTTGGCTTTCAACAGCTTAGGATGTGGCTTGGTTTGAGCTTCTTTGTGTCTATTAGTTTTGTGGGGGTTGGGGAGAGTTGTATTTGTTTTGAATCTTGTAATTGCAAATTTGTATCTTTCATGAAATTTGGGGAATCTCAGCTGTTATTTCTTTAAAATTTTTTCCCTATATTTTTCCTTTCCTTCTGATATTCCCATTACATCTATGTTGGATCATTTAACGGATCCCCAAGGATCTATTTGCTTATTCATTTTTAAATCTTCCTGTTTTATATTTTGGATTATTTCTCTTTTCTATATTCATGTTCATTTACCCTTTCCTTTGCCTTGTCCATTTTGATGATAAATTTATTCAGTGAATTTTTAGATCAGAAATTTTATTTTTCAGTTTAGATTTTTCCATCTTGTTCTTCATTGTTTCTCTATTTTTTGCTGAGATTTCTGTTTTCTCTACTAAATTTTTTTTTCAATAAAACATGTTGTTTGTTTCATTATGTGAAGTTATAATAGAATTTCAAAATCCTTGACTACTCATTTGACTTTTTTTTTTTTTTTTTTTTTTTGTACTAGGGATTGAATCCAGGGGCACTTAGCCACTAAGCTACATCCTAGTCTACCCTCCTCCCCCACACCACTACCTTTTGTTGTGGTGGTGGTGGTGGTGGTTGTTTTGAGACAGGGTTTAAATCTCCTGAGCTACCAACATTTTTTTTATATCAGGGCATGACTTAATTGATTTTTCTTTTCTTCTGAAAACAATTCTATTTTCTTGGTTCTTTGTACATAGGTAATTTTGAATTGTATCTTGGACATTATGAATGTTAAGTTGTAGAGATTCTGGATTTTACTTCCTATTTTCCTCTGATAAGTATTATTTCCTTTGTTTTATTTAGCAGGTAATATTCTTGGCTGCCTTCAATTGCAAACTTAGTTTTTGGGTAGCAGCTCTGGTCTCAGTTTATATCTTTGGCTCTAACTGAGCTACTCTGAGTCTGTTCCATTCATTCCTGCTTCAGCAATCAGTCAGAGATATAAATAGACTGATTTAGCAGAACCTCTCTATGGCTTTTCCAGAGAATCTTTCCAGGATTCTCCACCCTATCTCACTCTATTTAGCAGATAATATTTTCTGGTAGCTGCTCTTTTGATTCTTTTGATTTCCTAGACCAGCTGCTGTTTTATTTTCCCAGCCCCAGGCTAAAGCCATGAGGGTCCTAAACTCTGCTCCTAGCCTGCTCTCAGTTAACTTGTCTACCCTATTCACCAGAGTCTGACTGCTTCTGTTACTCTCTTTCTCCAGTACTTTCTGGTTGTTGGAGAATTTTTGTTTAGTTTTGTTGTTTTTATGCCCAGGTTTTGCCATTGTTTTCTGCATGGAGAATCACTTAGTGGAGTGTTAGTTATTGCATTTAAATGCAGAGTTGACTATTCTTACTTATGGTCATTTTTCGGATCCCAGGGATATTAACTTTCCATTACTGTGTTGCCTGAGAAAATCAACTTATAAAGAGAAAAGGGTCATTTTGACTGATAGTTTTAGAGGTTTCAATCCAGGGCTGGTTGGCCCAGTGCTTTGGGGCCTGTGGCAAGGCAGCACATTATGGTGGGGAGCACATGATGGAACAAGTTGTTCACCTCATGATAGCTGGGAAGTTATCCAACCCCCAATGATCTGAATATTTCCCATCTCTTAAATGTTCTACCACATCAAAATATAAGTTGGGGTTAAGCCTTTAACACATGGTGGATTTTCCAGATCCTAACTATAGTACCAGGCATTCTCTGGGACACACTTCCTGACTTTCAGGCCTGAGGTAACTCAACTTTCTATTTGCCATGCTAGTTCCCTGTGCTTTCCTATTGTGAATAAGAAAGTTTACATTTTCAAAACACATACTGACTAATGGGGAAAGAAAGACTAGAAAATCAGGCATCTACCATGACAATTATGACATGTGATCCAACCTTTACTGGTCATTGAAAGCTTTCTAGAGGACAGAAATAATATGGGTAAACCAGTCAGAGAGAACTTATTCATGTGCCTATCTCCCCTTTATTTTTTTATTGATTTTAAAAAAATAAATAAATGACAGTGGAATGCATTACAATTCTTATTACATGTATGTAGCACAATTTTTCATATCTCTGGTTGTTTACAAAGTATGTTGACACCAATTTGTGTCTTCATACATGTACTTTGGATGATGATGTCTATCATATTCCACCATCCTTGCTAACCCCCTGCCCCCTCCCTTTCCCTCCCACCCCTCTGCCCTATCTAGAATTCGTCTATTTCTCCCGTGCTCCCCCTCCCTACCCCACTATGAGTCAGCCTTCTTATATCAGAGAAAACATTTGGCACTTATTTTTTGAGGGATTGGCTAACTTCACTTAGCATTATCTTCTCCAGTGCCATCCATTTACTTGCAAATGCCATGATTTTATTCTCTTTTATTGCTGCCTACCTACCTTTTTAGATTCTGAATTCCTTGAAGCCAAGGTCCATGTTTTATTCATAATTCTATTCCCAATACTTAATAATTATTTGCATAAGTGAATGAAGAAAACTTAACAACTGAAAAGTGAAAGAAAGGGCACATTAAGTTGATGAAATAAAGGCACTTAAACTGTACACTGTGTTCAGAGAACTACAAATAGTCTGGTGTGTGTGTAATATGGTGACTATGGAAAGATGGAGTAGATGATACAGTAGCCAACTGATTGAAGACCATACATGTTTGGTCCTACAGACAGCAAAAGATGCACAAAAAGAGGTTAAAAGGAAAGTAGCAAGTCAGTTAACAGGATCAGCTGTCTCCAAGTATCTATCGCTTAGGGGAGAGACCTTGAGCAAGTAATTTCCACAGTGCATTTTCCTAATTTTGACAACTGCAGCTAAAATGTATTTTTAAAATAAGGCATTTTTAGCTTCACAAATAAAGAGTCAATTATCTCCCTGTGTCTATTTAAACGCTTGAAGTCCCAGGATAGTCCCATTTCTCTGCTTGACTGATGAGGACCACACCTGTTCTCTACAGTTACCTCTCCCAGGGTACCAAGACAACTTCCACCACAACCCAGTCCTGGAAGTCCTGGTAATCAGCTGGGAGTGCTGCATGCAGAGGTAGAGAGATGGTTATGAACTGGCTGAGGGTCCTCATCTGTAGAAAGGGCAGGATTCTCCTGGGTATTCTGTCATTGCCAAAGAGACAGTGTAGGATCCCTAGAAGAAAATAGCAGGAAAGGACAGGGCTGCCCACATGTTCACAAGTCTCAGCCAGGTGGGCTTTCCTTGATATTTGAAACCTCATGTCTTCAGATGTTGAGGGCCTACTTAACATACCACCTGGAAGGAATTCTGCTTATGGAGTTTTACTACTAAATCAAAATTTTTAATTTTATCACTGAATAATTGACCTGGGAACTGATTTTACAGCAAGGAAAACACTAGAAAAACAGAATGTGATTAAAGAAGAGAAGGGTGAGCAATTTGTTTCTCTTTGATGCATTTGAGTCATTTTTAAACTTTTTAAGTTACGGGGTTGAACACTGATGGCTGATTGTATAAATTTAACTGTACGCTTTGATCAGCTTACTCATTGTACTAGAAGTCAAAAAAATTCCCTTCACAAATATGGTTTTTCTTGAAAAATAGAAAGTCCTGGTGACACTGGCCTCATTTTTCCACAAAAGCAATTTTAGGGTTTGGATCTGGAATGCGTCCCCATAATCCACCAGCTCCCCACCCCCATCAAAGCTCATGTGGCAGAGTTAAGAGGTGAAATGGTTGGACTGTGAGGACTAGAACCTCACTGGTGGATTAATCATTTTGATGGACTAATAATTTACTACTGGGTGGTAACTTTAGGCAGGTGGGATGTGGCTGGAGGAAGTGGGTTTCAGGAGGCGTGCCCTGGGGAACTCTATCTGTCCCTGGTCCCTTCCTCTCCTTTTCTTTCCCTCTCTCTGCTTCTCACCTGCCATGAGTAGCAGATTTCCTCTGCCACATCTGTCCACCATGATGTTTCTGCCTTGGAGCCAGCCAACCATGGACTGAATCCTCTGAAACCCTAAGTCAAAAGAAATCTTTACTCCCCTAAGTTGTTGATGTCAGTATTTTGGTTGTAGCAATTAAAAGCTGACTAACAAAGTACCAATAGTTTAGAGTGGAGCAGCTGACCCCTTTTGTGGGGTTAAATGAACTCCAGTCTCTGAAGCATATCCTTGTTCTAGTCACTGACAACTTCCACTCAGTTATGCACCTCTGCCTGGCTCCTCAAGTAAGTGAGTTTTCTGACTCCATTTCAAAGATTCCTTAAATCAGGATAGAAGGATAGGGAAGAAAAAGTAGAAGGGTGGGTAGACACGATCAATTCACAATATATGCATGTATGAAAAATATCACAGTGAACCCCATAAATTTGTACAAAGTAATATGTCAATTATTATAATAAAAATGATTCCTTAATTTTTTTCCAACAATCTTCTCTTTCATCTCTGTCTCTTTCTAGCTCTTTTGCTCACAGTAGGTAAAAGTAGTTTTCCTGTCCCAAGAAACTTATCAATTTATTTTGTAAAACATCTCAGACAGAGCCTTGACAGCTATCACTGACTTTCACATACAATATGAAAAAGTAGAAGACCAAAGGTCTTTTGGCTCTGTAAAAACTTTCAGTCTATGTTCTGACCACTGTGTACATGGCATCTCAATCTTGAGGTGAATGATTTTGCCACCCATTCCCTGCTACAATGGGTTGCCTTACCACAGACCCAAAAGCCATGGGGCCAATCAACTGTGACTAAAACGTCTGAAACTGTGAGCCAAAATAAGCCTCTCTTTACAAGATGATTGGCTCAGGTATTTTGTTACAGTGATGGAAAAACTGACTAACACAATTTTCTCATTTAACCACATGGTGTCCTTGTTATATCCAGCTCTACTTTCTGTGATTCTATGGGCAAGGGGGCTTTTCTTAATACAACTCAATGGAAGAATTATGGACAGATATCCTAAACTACCCAATGTTAACTACCAGTAACTGCAGCCTGTAAACACTTGCTGTTTCTGTGCTTAATCTTGGTATAAGGAGTGTACAAGATGTAGAGTCTGCCTTCCCTGAATTTATGGTTTTCTTCTGCAAATGATGAATAAGAGTCAATTATTTTAAGATACTGGGGAGCACCTGTATAATCACCCTATTTTCCTGTTTCTGTCTTCCATCCTCTGCACCATCACCCCCTTGTGCTGTTTTGTCTTCTGTTTCCTTCTTTGGGGAAACTACTAGCAACTCTCTGAGAGAGTGCCCTGCATCACATCTCCTGACGGGCACTCTGCTGCCAGTCATTAGACAAGTGGAGTCCCCACAATTAAGTTGGTCATAAATGAAGACACTAAATGTTTGCTCCCCCAAAGATCACTCAAAGCTGAGATCACATTAAAGCCAGGTGCCTGACATCTATCTGTTTCTTCCTTCCTTCCCACTGATGTTAGTCAATGGAGTGAACAAGAGGGCAAGGGAAGGCATACACATTAGTGCCTGCTATTGTTCCTGCTGAGATTCATGAGTAAATTTAATCCCAATACAACAGTGTTGGGAGATGTGGCCTTTGGAAGGCAGCTGAGTCATGACAGCTCCACCCTTATGAATGGGCCATATAAAATGACTAAACAGAGGGAGTTTGTCCCTTTTTTGCCCTTCCACCTTCTGCCAAGTGAGGACACAGTAATCTTCCATCACCTTGATACCATCACCTTGATCTTGGAATTCCTAGTCTCTAGAACTGTATGAAATAAATTTCTGGTTTTGTTTTTTATAATATGAATTACCCTGTCTCAAGTATTCTATTACACTAGCATAAAACAGACTAAGACAGGGTCCAAAGCAGGGCCCAAGTCTGTCTTTATAACACAGGCCACCAAATAACTCTCAGTTGGATCAAACTCTTATGTGAAGATATTTACAGGCATAAACTTTAGTTTCATGTAACTTTATCTCTGCACTAATGTATCATATTGAAGATTAATATCTTTTCAAAAGAAAGATCAAAGTTCAATCAAAGTTTCAAATGAACTAGACCAAGCAGGGACTTGCAAGCACAGAGCTGCACCTCTCATTTAGGGCTCTCATCAAAACCATTGCAATATCTCTACAGGCTGCCAAGACAGTGAGTCTAAGGACTTGCCAAGAGCTTGCCAAGACAAAGTCCACCCTGGAGCCACACTGCCAGTGTCCTGGATCCTGGAGCCACCCTGCCCTACAGCTCAGCATCCCTCCTCGCCCCACAGATGAGTCATTTAGTCTCATGAACAGTTCTTAGTATTCATGCTGACCAGGAGGCCCCTGACAGCTCCAACTCCACTTTCAGGGTCTCCACATGAAGTCTTTGGTCCTGGTTGTCCAGCTTTAGTGTGGTCCCTGGTGATGATAAAGAGGCATCATCTTGTTCTTAAGACCAAGTATCCATCTCTTAACATGTGCTTTAGTTCTGTTCAAAAACTCCTGGACTTTCATTTTTTATGGTAACCCCCCACCCCCACCCCAGTGCCTCCCATGCCTCCTAGATCTGAGGCTCTGCCCAGTTACTTTCCAGGGAAGAGAAGGGTATGCTCTAACATTTGCCAAGTGCCTTTAATGCACCAGTTGTTATTCCAGACCATGGGCTGTGTGTCATCCCTTTATATCCCTATAGTAGTTGTACAAGGTTGATATAGTCTCCCAATATACAGATGAAGGTGCAGGACATTGGTGCTACTGAAGCTCAGAAACGTCAAGGACATTTCTCAAGTTCACCTGGCTGGGAAGCAGAAGGGGAGGAGGAAGGTTTGAAGCCTACTTAGTCTTAGTCTTGAGAGCTTTGTTATCACCTTGGGGCCTCCCAAGGCCTGAAGCACAGCTCCAAATCACAACTGAATCTGAGCCTTTACCTGCCAAACACCTTCTCTGCCACTCAGTGACTGTTTTAGGGAGTGTTGGGAATCAGGGCCTTGTACACACTAAGCTCCATACCCCAGCTCCTGCTCAGTGACTCCTGAAGGCTGCACATCCTGGATTTGCCATGACTGTGTCCTCTCCCCTGATAAGGGTCCTTCATTTACATTCCACATTTTTTAAATATTTTTTTTAGTTGTAGACAGACACAATACCTTTATTTTTATATATTTATTTTTATGTGGTACTGAGGATGGAACCCAAGGCCCCACGCGTGCAAGGGAAGTGCTCCACCACTGAGCTACAACCCCAGCCACATTTTTATCCAGCATTTAGAGAAAAAGTAAACTCTGGGTCACACCAAAAATTAACTTGGCCCAAATAGCTTCTTCTGCAACTCTGGAAAAGTTTTTCTGAGCCTTGGTTTCCTCTAGTGTAAAGTGAGATGATAAAACCTACCTCACTGGATGGTGGTACAGAAGCAAATCTAATCACCCCTTTAAAAATCCTCAGATTACAAGCTTGTTTCTTGGTCCATGAGCCTGGACTTATTGTTGAAAATTCTTTGTTTTAAAGCTGAGTTAAAAAAAAAAAAAAAAAAAAGAACAACAACAAAACAAAACTGAGATGACACTTGCAGAGGGCTTCACAGATGATGTTGCTATTGAAATCAGTAAATTGCATTGTATACAAAATGTCACTCTGACACTTATTACAAATGCAGTCATTAGGCAACAAAAGCAATGGAAAATCATAGCTGTTCTGTAAGCACATCTCACAACAATGCCTCCTCTCAGGAGGGGCCCCTGCGACCACCGCTGACGATTTTCTTCAGGCCCCATCAATGTTTTCCGTTGTTTAAAGACACACATTAATTTAAAGTCTCCTCCCATTCTCTCTGTAAATTACAGCATTCAGAAGAAGTGGCAGCTGCTGTAATTAAGACACAGTTAATTGCCTATCTCCTTAATTGCAATGATAGGATTTTGACAGTTTGGTAAATAAGAATTGTTTGATTTCCTCTGGCAACTTCAGCCTCTGTTAAACTCTACCCTGCAAGTGCTGAGTCACCCACTTCTGGGACAAAGGGCTGCAGGCCAGCAGAGACAGAATGGGAGGGGAACCCCTGGCGGCCAGGGGTGGGGTGTTGATGATTTACCTGCAGTCTCTTCTCTCTGTAGGAACCTCCCCAGCATTGACTATTCCACTGCCGGATGAAATCCTCTCAGGAGTTTTCTCCCACAGTCATCAGTCATCGCATGAACCTACGTGACAGGAAACCACAGAAGCAGGATGCTTGAGTTGTGGGGGATGATTTCCTCCTGCTAATGGGCATAGGAGGACAGGATGATGTCAAGGGAGGAAGCAGAAGCACCGAGAAATTGAACACATTCAAAGTCAGGGAGCTACTACCTGAAAAACCAGGACTTCAATCCAGATCTCCTGACCCACCATATAGTCCCACTAGTCTCAAAGACTCCAGAGGCTCTGGAGTCACCGGGAAGTGAATTCAGAGCTACGTGAATCACCTTCCTCTTATTGTAACAAAATAACTGAGATAAGCAATTCACAAAGAGGAAAGGTTTATTTTATTTTATTTTTTTTAAATAGAGAAGAGAGAGAGATTTTTTTTTTAATATTTATTTTTCAGTTTATTCGGTGGACACAACATCTTTATTTGTATGTGGTGCTGACAATCAAACCCAGCACCCCATGCATGCCAGGCGAGTGTGTTACCGCTTGAGTCACATCCCCATCTCGGAAAGGTTTATTTTGGCTTGCTGTTTTGGAGGTTTCTGTCCACGGTCAGTGAGCCCCATTGCTTTTAGACCTGTGGTGAGGCAGCACGTCATGAGAGGAGCAGTGTATTGAAGGAAAAAAGCTCTCATCTTCTGACCAGGATGTAAAACACAGAGGAAGAGAACACAGTCCCTCTGTTCCCTTCAAGGGCATGCCCTATGACCTAAGACCTCTCGCCAGGCCTCCCTTCTTAAAGTTTCTACTGCCTCCCAGTAGTGCCAAGCTGAGGACCTAGCCTTTACCACATGGGTCTTTGGGGGACACTTATCTAAATCATGACAAGAGCTTACCTTGACCTTGACTGCTTGTGTAACTATGGGTCAGATATCGAATAATTCCAGGCCTCGGTTACTTCTGTTACAAACTGTATTCTGCATTACCTTCCTCCTCCTAACATTGTGATAACTCAGAAAAATAACCCTACAATGTATTTAAATAACACATCAGGCTTGTGGCAAATCTAAATAGATGGAAGTTATATAGCAAGTATGAATTTTGTTCTAGAACGGACTTAAATAATATTTTTACATTGCTCTAATTCCTATAAGCTTAAATTTATGTGGATTATGGTCCACATTACAGGTCCCTGCTTCAGGCATATATCTAGGGCCTTATACATTCCAATGACACCGTATCAAGGAGTCAGGATCCAAGAAAACATCATATGAAAAACTGGATCTAGTTTCCCATTCCTCCAGGAGGTCAGGAGAAATATTAACATGTGCCTAGGGTGCTGGGGACAAAAAAAAAAAAAAAAAAACATTTCCACACTAAGAGGGTATACATACTCATATCCTATCAAGGTTATGATCAGCACTAAATCATGACTAAACGCTGATGTGTTGTGGAATCATGCTGTCAGACCATCCCGCTTCCAAAAGGGCACATGAGACTTGGGAACTAAAAGAAAAGATGTCAGTGACAACGACATCTCCCCTTCCTCAGTGCCTCTATCTCTCTCTCTCTCTCTCTCTCTCTCTCTCTCTCTCTCTCTCTCTCTCTCTTTACTATTTCTCTTATTCTTTCATAAATACAAAGTGAAGGAACTACTTGTATAAAATAATTAACATTTCTTTCAATGAACAAATGTGTGAGGTGGTGGGGGAGTGGGTAGGTAGAAAAATTCTGCCTAAAAATAGGACTGCCTTTAAGATCCATGGATCTTGTCCTGCTCAAAACATACACGAGTTTGGCTCTGCAAAAATAGGCTTAAACACAAGAGAGACTCACTGCTCTTTCATCTAAACAAGGTCCAGAGAAAAGCAGGCAAGTCTTGGTTTGGTGGTTCCACAATCATCGGGGATCCAACCTTCTTCAAACTTACTATTTTACCATCCTACACATATGGCTTCCATCCCTTGTGTTGGGTGGACATGGAGATACTATGTCCACCCAACACAAAGGAGAAGACCATACCTCCTGGAGACAGCGTAAAGCACCCAGTTGCATGTTCTTGGTCATACTTAAATACATAGTGTAATGCCAGATTCTTGGGACCCCAGTAGACCTCCAGGAGCCGAATCCAATGCAATCACACAAGAGTCTTTATTGCAAGCTCGAGCCTGAACTCACAACCGTTCCCGACACAGCGGTCCCAGGGAATGAGTCCAGGTCCTTTGTCCAGTGAGATTTTATAGGTTTGGGGGGGATACTCTATGCGTCACAACATCATACAGCAAATCATTCCATACCGCGGGAAAATCAAACAACAACTCTTAACATTGATTAGCACATTCACTGGTGGGAACAAGTTGGGTAGGGGTGATTGGTTAGTACAAGAGGAGGATTCCTTTGAACTATTGGTTTAAGCCACGAGGGGTGTACATGCTGAACTACATGGTTTCCCAGCATGTTATCAACCACCATTAACTACTGGGGGGTCATCTGGCATCCCAGGTATTTTCCCTGTCTCATGCTGATTGGTGGTTGCTAGGGGGTTGCTATGGGTCCTCACCTAGCCTAACTGAGTCAGGGACACCTGGCGCCACAGATCTCTCCTGTTATTTACAGACAAACAACTCAGCAGGGTGGGTATGTGCCTAGGAGTGCTCTATGGGTTTTTCCAAGGACAAGGGTCATGCCCCCTTCCTTAGGACAGGCCTTAGGTAGAAGCTGGTTTCTCAAAAATGGAGTCACATCAGTTTCTCAATAGGAACACTTAGATGTGACAAATATGAAAACCTGGCCACCCAGCCTACTTACACTGGTGCAATCTTCATTGAATACTATGATGCTCACTTGAGCAGACAGAAGCTGCTGGGAGCCATCATCCCGACGGCTCAGCTTCCAACCAGCCTGGGGCTTCATCGGCAACCCGGCAATACACAAACACTGATTATTCTAAAAAGACAAAAAATACTTCTTAATTTCTAAGAACCTATTGCATTTTGCCTCCTGTGAATCTAATTCCCCAGAGCCTAGAATCTGTGCTAGATCAGGTTCCTTGCTCAAAAGTTAAACTTTCCCACAATTTTACCTTCCCAAGAGACTGAAGGTAAATCATAGTGCATTATCTGTACTCTCTTTATATTCTTTTTTCTTGAACAAATGAAAAGGCTTTATTCGAGTCAATCCTGTGCTCAGTTAAAAATCAGGAGTTCTATAAAGACAGAATGAATATTTGAGGGCAAACTGCAGTCTCAATTACACCCATAATTGGTTTTGAAAGTGGAATATAAAGTAAAAAATGACAAAAATATAATCACACTCCTGCTGCCTCGCCAACCCCAAATTTGCTTAAATTTTGGGAAGGCTTTGGATTTATTGTTTATTGGCATTGTGAGTTTGAGACAATTTTATTCAGATCCTAAGGGGCCACACAAGGAAGTGACAAATGGGTCAAGTGCCCTAGGCCATATGCAAATGTCACTATCCAGCTAGCAAAGCAGCACAGGTGGCCCTTGGCTGGCAGGACAACATATGCTTCTTTAACTCCTAAACTTCAGTCCAGTAAAGAGCACTTGGACTTGGAGTCAGGAGTTCTGAGCTGAATTAGGAATCAGAACTCAGGTAATCAGTAAGTGATTGATTTTGTGCAGGTGCCAGGGATAAATAATAATAGTAATTCATGCCTAATGAGATGTCACCCTGTACCAGGCATTCTGCTAAGCCATTGATTCTGCATTTCCTATAATAATTCTCTGATATAGATAACAATCATTTTTCAAATGAGAAAGTTGGGGCTTTGAGACTGTTTTAGTCAGCTTTTGCTTTGCTATGACCTAAATACTTCTGGTTTCAGAAGCCTCAGTCCACAGACAGCCACAAACTCCATTGCTCTGGGCCCAAGGTGAGGCAGCACACCATGGGGGTAGGGCATGGCAGAGGAAAGATGCTCAGCCCATGACAGGGTCAGGAAGCAGAGAAAAAAGGGGAAGGAAGGAGTCACAGGAAGAATAACCCTTCCAGGGCAAGCCCACTGGGACCCACCTCCTCCAGCCACCCCCACCTGCCTGCAGTTACTCAAACTATGATGGTCTGATTAGGTTAAACCTCTTGTAACTAATCATTTTACCTTGAATATTCCTGCATTAACAGGAGCTTTGGGGGACATCTCATATCAGAGTGAGGAATGACCAATGGAATCAGTACAGTTCACAGTAGAGTGAGGAATGACCAATGGAATCAGTACAGTTGCACAGCAGGACTTTGAACCTAGGGCTTTGTGGTCCTTAACTCTGAGTTCTTGCTCTTAACTAACTTATGCTGCTTCTCACAAAGAAGAGAAGATATACTTGCTGGCCTTAAAAACATCAGGTGTAACTAACTGGGCAGACACACAGGTAGACAGTGCATAGTGACCACTACTGCAGGAGAAAGAAACACAGAGTCAGGCAGGTACCTGAGATAATCAATGAAAAGGAAGAAAGGTCTATTTTGACTCACATTTTCAGAGGTTTCGGTTCATGGTTTGTTGGCCCTGTCACTTTGGGACCTGTAGTGAGGTAGTAATCAAGGTAGAGAACGTGTAATGAAGGAAATTGCTTACCTCATGGTATAAGGGGACAAATAGATGAGGATGGTGGGAACACGAAGTTAAGAGAATAATTCTATAAAATGAGCCCAGTATACTGACTCCCCACATGCTTTCTTTGCTAAAAAGCAACCTGCTTGCAGCCCTGCCTGGCTTAAGGGAACAGGAAACCATCTTCCTCAACAAACTGAGGCAGGGAGCAAAGGCCTGGCAGTCAGTGTAGGTAATGAATGATAGGGGTTGAGAAAAGAGGGCTGGTTATCAAAGAAAGGAAATGGGTTGCTAACAGCTAACCTCCAAGGGATTGCACTTCCTGGACACAAGCAATTAACCCCTACATGGAGAAGAAAGCAGGGATTCAAAGGGGGCTTCTGGGGTCTATAAAAGAGCAAGATACACCCACTTCCATGGACACCCAGCTCTGGACACCCTTCTCTCTGGAGAAGTCTGCTGCTTCTTATCTCTGTCCCTTTCTTAAACAAAACTTGCTTTCTATGCTTGCCTTGGTGTTTCTCAGGCATTTATTCTTCTAGGGGGTGGGGGGCGGGGCAAGACCTGATCTCCAAGACCATAACAATGACAGTCAAGAAGCAGAGAAAGAGAGAGAGAAAAGGGAGCTGGAGTCACAATATCCCTTTGGAGGGCACATTCCCAGTGACCAAGCTTCCTCCCGTTGGGCACTACCTCCCCATAACATCATAGCCCTCACATGAGCCTTTGGAGGACTTTCAAGATCCAAACGCTAGCAGGAGGGGAGGCTCCATAGACAAAAGAATGAACAAACGTGAGTCAGGCGGATGAGGGTGGGGAGAGTTCCAGACCAAGGAAACAGCACAAGTAATGGCACGACCTTCCTTGCCCAGTGGTTGCTAGGCTCCAGACATTGTGTTGTCAATCAGGAAGAAAAGAAGCAGTGGGTGGAAAAAATGTCTCCTATGTCAGCAAGGAAAATACTCCTCAGCAACTCCCTAGCAGATTTCCCTTATATCCCTTCATCAAGTCACAAGGCGGCTCTGAGTGAGATGCAAGGAAAGGCAGAGAAGTGAGCCTACAGGGAAGGGGAAGGGCATGGCCATGCTTGGCTGAGATCAGCTACAATCATCATCCGGCAGGCCTGGGTCCATTGCAACCTAAACGAAATTGGGGTTGTGTTCACAGAGAAGAAATGGGAAATGCATGTGTTGGGGACATGGGGGTGGAGTAACCAACAATCTCAGCCCACAGTCTTTTGCACCCATGAAAGCAAGAGGCAATAAAGGAGAGAGTGAATTGGGAACATCCCAGTGAGACTATTAAGAGGTAGAATTAAAATTCCTTATTTAGCTACTAGAGGCAAGGATTGAGGGAGGAAGATCCTCAGGGGATTCTCAAAATTTATGGCTTGGGATGTCTGTGATTTAAGTAATCAGCAGGCAGAGAGACGCTAATGAGATGCATAAAGTGATTTTGTGACTTAGGAGGCGTTCTATTGTTTTGGGATTCTTCAGAGACTTTCCTGCCTCTTGACTTTGGCAGTATCAAACAAATAAAGCAAGCTAACACCTTTGTGTATAAGCCTCCTAAAATAGTAAATTGTCCTCATCACTTAAATAAAAAGCAGCTGGGGTGGCTGCCTGATATTATTTTCTCAGTGGCTTTGTCCAGACTGTGTGAACCTGACCTTGCTGCAAAGGCTGTCCTAGAAGCCCAGTAACATTAATGGTGTATTCAGGGAACCATGAACCCCTGCTTTCAGGGCCCCAAGACCTGCTCAGTACCTGCCCTACTAAGGCTCAGTGATTTTCATCCTTTCTTCAATGTTATTGTCTACTCTAAGAAGTAGTCCTCTGAGAAATCAATATTTCATCAAGTTAATAACAATTATTTTGAAAACTTAAAGCCAAGAGAACTTTACCCAAGGTCTTGGGTAGGCCTTAAAAAAGTATACCAGATACCACAATATCCCATTTTGGCAAATAACCATGCCAAAAATGGTCACTTAGTATAGGAAATGAGAAAAACAACATCACTGTGAGACTTTCTCCAAGATGACTCATGTGGACTTCCAAAAGAAGTCATCATCATGAAAAGCAAACAAAAGAATGAGGGGACTTGAATAGACCAGAAAGGGAGAAAGAGAGGAAGGAAGTGGGGGAAGAAAGTGAGGGAGGGAGGGAAGGGAAGGGAAGGAAGGGAAAAGAAGATTTGGATCAATTGGGAAAATTCAAATTTGAACTGTATATGAGATGTACTCTAGGTTTACATACTGGGCTTAATAGAAAATGCCTGAATCCTTAGGAAACACATGCTAAAATGCTTAGGATTAACTGCCATGATGTCTAGTTTCAAAAGGTTCAGGAAAAAAAAATAAATAATATGAGGGGCTAGGAATGTAACTCAGTGTTACAGTGCATGCAGGAGGCGTTGGGTTCGATCCCCGGCACCCACACAAACTTACATGACATGGAAAAGACTGGTGAAGCTAGATGAAAGATACACAGATGTTCACTGTACTGTTCTTTCAAACTTTCTGTAAGTTTGAAATCTTCTATATAAAATGTTTGGGGAGAGTATGTAAGATACAGCTGTCCTGAAGGTCAGATTCATGTCCATGAGTCAGAGTGAGGCATCCTAGTCTGAATAGGTTTTGAGGTTCATCTCTGTCCTCTATAATTATAATGAACATTTGCAAACCAACCAAAGTGCAGTGCATTATCCCCCAGAATCATAATGTGAATGAGCCTTTTGTGGTAGGTTTTATTGCCCTGTTTTGTAACCAAGGTACAAAACTCCAATTTTGGCCTATGGGGTTTTTTGTTTGTTTGTTTGTTTTTGTTTTAGTTTTTGTTTTTATTCTGGGGATTAAACCCACAGCCTTGTGCTCAAAGTCCTTCGCTACTAAGCTACACCCCCAGCTTCGACCTGTGTTTGCCTCCTAGTCTTGTTCTGTGGTTACCTTACTCTCTTCTGGCCCAGTATAGTCATGAGAACCTGGTAGGTCCTCCTTAAACACTATGTATTATTTGCCAGATAAAAAGAAAAATTTTAAATGTCATTAAAAGTATTATATTAGATAGTCCTGAGAAATTTAGATTTTTTAGTGAAGATTTCAGGACACCAGAAATTTGAAAATAATGTTTAAATCATTGGGAAGAAATTTGTTTTTGGTCCCTCCACTCTCCCACCAAAAGCCTTCTCCTTAATCACCATCTCTCTCAACATTGCATTTGGGGCTGCCTGGCTTAGGTGGCAAGAGGAAATGAGAAAGGAAGAGGTAGTAACAGTTTCACTCTGAGATCCATTCTGTAAACCAAGTCCTAGGCACTCTAGGGTCATGCAGAAAGAGGTGGCAGCTGCTTTCTTTGAATATGAGGTTGAAGGAATAGGAATTCCCTCCTCAGGAAGGTATGTAAGGGTTGGAATTAGAGAATTAATTTGATCATAACCGGGAATGAGTTCTATTCTTAAATAGCCTTTCTGTGTGTGTGTGTGTGTACGAGTGTGTGCATGTACAGGTGTTGCTGGGAATGGAACCCACAGCTTCCTGCATGCTGAGCATGTGCTTTACCACTGAGCGACACTCCCAGCCCCAAACAGCCATCTTTTTCATTTTAACGTTCAATATGGGATGAGGGAGAGTCGGTCATATTTCAGGGACTCAGAATAGATGAATTTATACATTTCTGCCTCATTTTTATAATGAGCTGGCTTGTATACTTAGCAAAGTGGGGAAGAGAAAAGATCATAAACATTTTCAGAGCTGGATTTACAAGTCACTATTGTAAAGGTTATTTGATGGAAGTATGTGTATCTAAACAACAGCAACATTAAAACATTTGACTGGAGACAGTGAAGGCAAGGATTGTGGTTCTTGGGAAGAGAGAGTTCTTGGCCTTAGGGTTGGTTTCTTGGATAATATTCCCTGAGAAATACACTGAGATGGAAATTGGAGGTGGTCTACTGGGGTTTGGCCATGTAGCAACACATGTGAGAAAGGGAAGGAAACAGGATTTGGTGAAGGTATAAGTAGAACTGTGAGTCATTTGCAAGAGATGGTTCAGCCAATCCCAGCAAGAATGGAACTCCAGAGAAATCCCAAATTTGGGAAAGAAGGCTGTACTTTTATTTTTAATTTTTAATGTTTCTTTCATGGCATTGGGGGTGGAGCACTGGGTCTTGTGCATGGTAAGCACGTGCTCTAATACTGAGCTTCCCCTCCGGTCTCAAGGATGCACTTTTGGATCCCCATACTGATCTGTTATTGGTTATAGGCAGCCCAGCAATGGTATATAATCTTACATGATGCAAATTCTTTTTTTAAGAGAGAGAGAGAGAGATTTTTTTTTTTTAACATTTTCGGTGGACACACATCTTTATTTTATTTTTATGTAGTGCTGAGTTTGGAACCCAGCGCCCATCACATGCCAGGTGAGCACATTACCACTTGAGCCACATCCCCAGCCCCAACATGATGCAAATTCTTGGGGAGCAACTGAACCATGATCTGTGAATAGGTGATACACTCAACTGGGAGAAGATCCGTCACTCCTATAAAGGGGATACTGCTGCAGAATGAATTTTCAGTTTGGGTCAAGACCCCATCCAAGTTCACATATTGCTCTCTTTTCTCATATCTCTTTAGTCTCTTTTAATCTAGTAGAGTTTCTCAGAATGCCCTTATCTTTTTTGGTTTTTTTCTTATCTTTCTTAATTTTACCATTTTTAAGTTCAGGCCAGTTATGTTGTAAAATATTTGATTTTTTCTAATCTTTTCTTTTTTATATGTTCTTTTTAGTCATACATAATAGTATAACTAAATAGGATCCCAGTCCTGTGGTTGTATATGATGTGGAGATTCACTGTGGCTTATTTACCTATATATGTAGGAAAATTATGTCAGAATCATTCCACTGTCTTTCCTATTCCTGTCCCCTCCCCCATTCCCTTCATTCCCCTTTGTCTAATCTTCTGAACTTCCATTCTTCCCCTCCTTCCTACCCTTGTTGTTTGTTAGCATCCACATTATCAGAGAGAACATCCACCCTTTGGTTTTCTGAGATTGGTTTATGGTGGCACACTCCTATAATCCCAGCGACGTGGGAGGCTGAAGCAGAAGGATCACAAGTTTAAAACCAGCCTTAACAACTAAGTAAAGCCCTAAGCAACTTAGTGAGACCCTGTCTCAAAATTAAACATAAAAAGTGCTGGGGATGTGGCTCAGTTGTTAAGCATCCCTAGGTTCAATCCCCAGTACCAAAAAAAAAAAAAAAGTCTCTAAACCCATCGATTTTCCGGCAAATGTCATAATTTCATTCTTCTTTAAGGCTGAGTAATATTCCATTGTGTATATAGACCACACTTTCTTTATTTATTCATCTGTTGAAGGGCACCTAAGTTGGTTCCATAGAAAGCTATTGTGAATTGAGCCATTATAAACATTGATGTGATTGTCTCTGTATATGCTGGGTTTTTTTTTATATACCTTTATTATTTATTTATTTTTTTACATGGTACTAAGGATGGAATCCAGGGCCTCCCATGTGCTAGGCAAGTGCTCTACTACTGAGCCATAACTCCAGCCTGTATATGCTGGTTTTAAGTCCTGTGGATATATACTGAGGAGTGGGAGAACTGGGTCAAATGGTGGTTCCATTCCACATTTTCTGAGGAATCTCCATTCTGCTTTCCAGAGTTGTACCAATTTGCAGTCCCACCAGCGATGTATGAGAGAAACTTCTCCCCCACATCCTTGCCAACATTTATATTTACTTGTTTTCTTGATTGTTGCCATTCTGATTGGAGTGAGATGGAATCTCAGTGTAGTTTTAATTTGCATTTCTCTAATTGCTAGAGATGTTGAACATTTTTTTCATACATACTAATCTTTTCTTAGGATGGAATTCAGGTTATAATACTTTGACTCAAAATTTCTTTCCTCTCTTAACAGCCCTTCTCCTGCAGCTTGTGTTGTTCTGTGATCTAATTATTGCTTGGTCACCAGAGAGAAGACAGTGCTCAGATGAAGGCGAATCGGTAGAATAAACTGACTGATCTGAGTCAGTCAGTTAAGGCAATGGGTCCCCCACCAAAAAAAGGCTTCTCTAAGTAATATGGAAAGTACAATCTGCTCCATAGAAATGGATTGCCCTTTAGAAACATTCTAAACATCTCAATCTACTCCTTTGTCCTAGAAAGGGAGGAAAGGGAAAGCCATATGGACCTGAGTGAAGGCTACAGAAAATTTCAAACTCAAGGACCAAAAGGCACAACCAATCAGAATGTCACAGACCTAACCAACAGCCTTCACGGTTTCCCAAAAGCTGATTAGCATAACTATTGAGCAATGCCCCTACCCAGCAGCCACAAGACCCCCTAGACTAATACACTTCCCAAGATCAGGACCCCCTCACATGGTGAGAGCCCTGTTTCATTTCTTCTAGCCTGAATAAATCATTCTCTTTCCCACTCACTCTCCATTGTCCACGGAATTCATCTTTCCAGTTCATGAGACAAGAATCTAGAAAGGAATCTCTGGCAGAGCTGCTGCTCATCAATAACAGTAGCAGGTGTAGCCTGCCTTGGAGCTGAAAGTTCTCTAACATGAATGGAACCTGATCACAACGATTTCAATTTAACAGCAGAAAACCCAGTTTCAAAGGGGACTAGATATCCCCGTCAGGCCATTGAACAAGGGAGGAGTAAAAACCCTAAACAGAGAGGAAGTGGACCACGTCTGCAGGCCTGGAGAATTGGGGGGAATCTGAGCTTTCAGATTCTCAGGGGCATTGACTCCTCTTTCTTCATTCCAAATCTTAGGTTACTGCTTTTTTTCCAACCATGGCCTTGACATTGACTTGGCAGATTTGTGGAGTCCTTTGCCAGGGCTCCACTACCATTAATTTAAGTATGATCCTCATCTTTTTCTGCCCTCCAGGTTCAGGCAACACGAGTCTCTCTATATGCTGCAAAGGAGGTCCTCTACTTTCACACTTTGCCTGAATTAATGATTATGTTCTCTATCTTACCTGCAAAGGTTCATTTGGATTCATTGAGAGCCATCCAAGTTCATTGCTCTCATTACTTCTCCAACCTCTCAAATTCCTGAAGAACTATTCCTGCCAGTTCCCTTATACTGCTGTTCTGTCCTTTTGTAACATAGAAGAAGGCTTTCCCAGTTGCTCCAGGGACTGGGAGTGTAGCCCACTGATAGAGCACTTGCCTAGCATGCATGTGTGGTCCTGAGTTTGATCCCTAGCACTGCAAAGCAAATGAACAAAAATAGAACCACAATTGCTCCTATTCTACCTCTCACTAGTGTTGAAGACCTTCCTGGTAGCCTGCTGTTGGGGAATGGAATTTTAAAACTCATTTTAAAGTCATTCAAATCAGTTTCACTGAGAAACAGAGGTGGTTTTTAGGAACTATCTCCATAATGAAAGGAAATGAGTAAAATTGAGTAGAGGGAGAAATTGAACTGAGATGCAGTGAAGGTCTTCCTCAGTCAGGTGATTACACAGGGAGCTTTGAAGCTAAGATTACCTTTCACAGTTGATCTGAACCCAGGCAAGGGGACTGGATCTGAATGTCTTCATATTGACAAGTCATTGGATGTGGACTACCTACAGGTGGGAGCAAAAACCGTGGACCCCAGTGTTCTTTGGCCAAGAGAAACAGTGAGTTATTAAAAGCAACATATATATACTAAGCAGATGTGGAAATAGCTCAGACCTGAAGAGTAGGATCATGGCCCAGAAATATATATTTAGGTTTTTAAAAATTAATACTGAAATGCTTTTGGCTTAGTAAATATTTCTTTCAAGCACAGTGTCAGTTGTTTCATTTGCTATCAAAGAATGCTTCAAAGGAGGTTGTAGTTTCTTTTTGTTGTTGTTATTCCTGTCACTGAGATGAGATTGAATCTAGAAGCTACCAATTATTTTGGGAAAAATTTTCCAACAATTCAGAATAGTTTCTACCAGGTGGTTTTCCTTTCCCTAGGGTTGCAATTTAAAAAAAAATGAGTTGCAATTAAAAAAACAAAAACAAAAACCCACATTTTAAAAATATTCCCTAAAGACACATTAGTCCTTATTTAGACTTAATAGGTAATAGGTGCATTTGGGATAAATTAAATGAAATAACATGATTTATAGAAATAATTTTTAAAAATATTTCCTCTATTTCAGTTATGGGCTTTACTCTTTAATGGCTCATAAATTTCAGTATATCATCTGGCCATGGGTTTCATCTGCTGGCTGTGTACCCTATATTCTTTCATCCAGCTAAGCCCTGATACTCTTTTTGGTATTCTGTATTGGCTGTGTCCTCTTTTCCATCTAGTCAATAAAACTAGCACTACCATAAAAATAAAAAAAATTTAAAAAAGAGTAGGATCATGGCAGAGCACCACCTTCTCCACTACAGGGATCCCTGCACTTTATGGCTAGAGGGCTCATCTGTTTTGAAATGTTATCATCAGGCTATCAGACTATATTTATAAGTGTCTCCAGATTGAAAGATTTCATATTAACTTTAATGTTCCTAGTTATGTTTTCTTTATTACCTGAATTATGAGAACATGCATTATTTTTCAAAAAAAAATATTTAGATAAGGAATGTGCAGATAAGGAATGTCTCTGAGCTCTCTGATGTCACCAGGGAAGAACTATGACATTTCAGTGGAGAGAAGATGATCCCCAAACAGAGGTTGTCAGTGGATCCTGGGGAAGAGTTACTTAATAATCATGCTTCCAAACTTGAAAATTTGGAATAGGAAAAAGCTCTGGCTACTTCCCTGGATGCTGGTCAGGATGACCTGGCTATATTTTGCCTTTTGAGAGTGTCAAATGACAAATGACATGGTAGAAAGATAGTCTGATAGCCTCATGATCACATTTTACAGGACTATTCCATTAACATTCTTCTAAAGAAGCATTAGCTTGCCATTTAAAACATCCAGTGCTGCAGTCTGGCTGGGCACAATCAGGAGCCACTTGTCAAAAGAAACTAACTTTATTTTTAGAACCACACATGCCAAACAAAACAGCTCCTCAGGAAAAACCCTCAGAGCCTCAACTGCCACCACCAGCTTCCCAAAAGCCTCTCTCTCAACCACAAGCCTCACCACCTCCCACCATCCTCCTGCTCTTGAGGCCGATTGGCTGGGTCGCGTGGGCAGAGCCAAAAAAGTCCCCCAATGAGCAGCTCCGTGGTCTGAAAGGGCAGGGAAACAGCCCAATGAGCATCACCGCAAAGGAGCCAATCAGCTAGATGTTGCTGGGGCTGCTGTGAGCCAATCATCAGCTGGCAGCTGGAAGTTTGCTGGCAGCTGGAAGTTTGCTGGGGCCCCTTCGGCTGTGGCTCTCAACATCTCCCCCTCTCTGTTTAAACAACAAGCATGTGGCTTAGGGACCGTGCCTGCCTTAGGTTGTCCAATAGTACATATGGTCCTTACCCGTTAGGTTGGTACCATTGCAATTGGATCTTACCCGTCACTGACTACCAGTCCAGTATACAGCCACACCTGTGGAGAGGTCTTTGTACCAGCGGGGGGGTGAGGTTCTTTGCCTCACCTCTGTTGGCCCCCAAATTTTAGCTGAACGATCATGACAAGCAGAAGGGAGAAAGATACACCAAGCCAATTGACGGCTCCTTTTGGAAAAATTGTACCACCGATGACATCATCAGCAAAAATACCCCAACACTACCACAAGTCACTGCACCAACAGATAGTTCACAATGCATACAGGTGAGTTCACAATGTGTCCAGGCAAGTTGTGCAAGCAGTTCAGTGATGGCTATTGCAGAAGCTGTAGATTGGTTTTATCTTTGTCTTCACCAGCACTGGGATGAATATAGGAATTCTGGCAATAATGGCTAAAGAAAAAATTATGTAACATTACAGAAGGCACTAAAAGAAAACAATTTTCTTAATAATTTACATTGTCTTCACTGGCACTGGGATGAAGACAGGAATTCTGGCAATAATGGCTAAAGAAAAAATTATGTAACATTCCAGAAGGCACTAAAAGAAAACAATTTTCTTAACAATTTACATTATCTTTAAGAGAATTATTAAATATAATGAAAAGGAAAGGTGAAAGTAAACAAACAGATCTGTTAACCTCCTTTTTTGTTCACATTGTTTTATTATTTGCCTTTCCTTTGGGAAGAGGTCCTTTTACCCCTGTGGGAATGATTTAAACTCCCATCTCTGGAGTTAGTACTGCTCTGGTGGAGGCGCAGATGTCCAACCCTGCGCTCCCTCTGGTTTGTCTGATGAGGGATCTGATGGACAATGTGTCCTGGGCACTACCCTGATGGGGTTGCTGGGTTCCTCCAGTGCTCCGTATATTTGTGGTTTGGGGCCCTGGAGCATTGGGCCCCCCTGTCCATTTTTTGGCAATGGAGCCCGATGCCTTTCTCCACGATATCGTGGATAAACACCTGGTCCTTGTTCGTTTTTTGATAATGGAGTACCCTCTATGGTGGTTTGAGAACGGCATTCATTAGCCCAATGTCTCCCTCTACGGCATCGTGGGCAAATACCTGGTATTCTACTCCTTTGATACCTAGCTTTGTTAAACCCTCCTCCTATGGGGCAATTCCTTTTAAAATGTCCTGTTTGTTCACAATTGTAGCATGTTCTTGGCCTGGCATCTAAAGCCTGTTTTACTGCAGCTGCCACAATTTGCCCTTGTTCATTAATGTCTCTGGCATCTAAAGCCTGTTTTACTGCAGCTGCCACGACTTGCTCTTGTTCATTAATGTCTCTACATAATTTAATATATGTGTTTAAATCTTCATGTTTCCATGGTCTAATGATATCTCTGCACCAACGATTCGCTTGCTCATAAGCCAGGTGTTTTAGTAATGGCATTGCTTGTTCTGTATTCCCCCAAACTCTGGTAGCTGTTTGAATAAGCCTATCTACAAATTCAGCATAAGGTTCATTAGCTCCTTGTATTACCTTAGATAATTGACCTTGTAAACCTCCATGTCCTTGTAAAGTCTTCCATGCCTTAATTGCATCTACAGCAATTTGTGCATATACACCAGGATCATATGCAATTTGTTGCTGCTGATCCTCATAAGGTCCCTTTCCTAACAACATATCTAGATTTCTCTGAGGATAACCAGCTGCTGCATTTCGCCTAGCCATCTCCTTGCAAAATTCCTCATTGGCAACCTTCCATAACAGGTATTGTCCTCCATTTAGCACAGCTTTACACATATTAGCCCAATCTGCTGGCGTCATGTTCAAGTTGTTAATGGATTTGACCATGCTTACAGTGAAGGGTGCTTGAGGACCATAGGTTGTTATAGCCTCTTTTATCTGCTTCACTGTTTTGAAATTTAAAGCATGGTAAACTTGCTGCCCTCCTGCCTCAAATACAGGGCATGTTAATATTTGAGATCTTGTCTCAGGATCCCAACTATCAACTGCGGGGGTTGGGGGCCTCCCAGCATATGGAGGTGGCCTTGTTAGTTGGACACTTACGTCCTCTGGTGATAGAAAGGTGTTAGTAGCAGTCTCCTGTAGAGGTGGTGCTGTTGGTTGGAGACTTACACCCTCTGGTGATAGAAAGGTGTTAGTAGCAGTCTCCTGTTGTAACTTTCCCCCTGATGGCTTTTTCTGTTTTACACTTTCTTTCTCTGTCTGACTAGCTTGAGAGGCCTTCTCTTTTACTTGAATTTTTTCCTCTGTCTGACTAGTTCGAGAGACCTTCTCTTTTACTTGAAATTTTTCCTCTGTCTGACTAGCTCAAGAGACCTTCTCTTTTACTTGAATTTTTTCCTCTGTCTAACTTGAGAGACCTTCTCTTTTACTTGAATCAATATGTCTTCTCCTTCCTCTACCATCGTCTGAACTGAAGGCTTTGGACTAAGCAAACAAGATACGAATGTCCACAATGGCAATGTGCCAACTGGCAGAGTCCCTGGGCTTTTCTTTTCTATTCTTTTTAAATCTTCACCATGATGGTTCCATTGTGATATATTTAACAACTCCTCCTTAAACAGCCATGGGCTACATTTTTGTATTGTATCAACGTATGCCCTGACTGCTCTTGATTTTACTGGGATGCCTCCTTCCTCTAACAATTTACTTAACACTCTTTCGGTTTGTTTTTTACTAATTTCTGATCCCATATTTCTACTATAATACAACCCAACAAGATAACACCAAACAAAACCGAGATAGAATGAAATAAAAAAGGAACAACAAAAAATCATTATAGCCTTTCTCCCTATCTGTTCCTCAGGCGCAAATAGTTTTTCCTCAGATGTGAGCGGTTTTTCTTCCGTCTCACTCATCTCCAGGGACAGGCAACTTAAAACAAAAGTGAAGCAAAACAAAAGAGGAATCTTAAAATGGCTACCCATCCTCTCGCCCTGCCCTCAGGGGCGAGCAGTTTACCTTATCACTTACCCTCAGTCGCTCCCTGTGCGAGCCACCAAATGCCGCAGTCTGGCTGGGCACAGTCAGGAGCCACTTGTCAAAAGAAACTAACTTTATTTTTAGAACCACACACGCCAAACAAAACAGCTCCTCAGGAAAAACCCTCAGAGCCTCAACTGCCACCACCAGCTTCCCACAAGCCTCTCTCTCAACCACAAGCCTCACCACCTCCCACCATCCTCCTGCTCTTGAGGCCGATTGGCTGGGTCGTGTGGGCAGAGACAAAAAAGTCCCCCAATGAGCAGCTCTGTGGTCTGAAAGGGCAGGGAAACAGCCCAATGAGCATCACCACAGAGGAGCCAATCAGCTAGATGTTGCTGGGGCCACTGTGAGCCAATCATCAGCCGGCAGCTGGAAGTTTGCTGGCAGCTGGAAGTTCACTGGGGCCCCTTCAGCTGTGGCTCTCAACATCCAGGAAGAGGTTTGGAGGATATTTTAAAGCTGAAGAGAATGGAGAACTATGTATTAGAGATCGTTGTCATTGAGCTTGTCACAAGTTTGAAGAAATTTGTGTCAATTAGTATCTTCATGCAAAAGCAGCACCCCCCTTGTTCCAAGGAACTTCTGATGACCATTTCACACAATCTCTTACACTCTGTAGATAAGTCATGATTTTTATTTAACATTTTAAATAATTCTCCTTATATTATATACACATGTGTGTATATAACATGTATAGTATGATCTCAGTTTTCTAAAATCATTTCTGTCTTTTAAAAATCATCTCTTGGGGCTGGGGTTGTGGCTCAGTGGTAGAGCACTTGCCTAGCATGTGTGAGGCACTGGGTTCGAATCTCAGCACTGCATATAAATAAATAAAGGTTCAATGACAACTAAAAAAAATATTTAAAAAAAAATCATCTCTTTTTTTGTTTTTGTTGTTGTTTTGTTTTTTGAGGTATTGAGAATTGAACAGGACCTGGCCCACATGAGGCACGTGCTCTACCACTGAGCTACATACCTATCCCTTTTTTACATTTTATTAGAGACAGGGTCTCACTGAGTTGCTTAGGGCCTCACTAAGTTGCTGGGATTGGGTTTGAACTTGTGATCCTCCTACCACAGCCTCCTGAGTCACTGGGATTGCAGCCATGCCCTACCACGATGGCTGCTATCTCACACTTTTATGTCAGTCTTTTTATATTTCTAGCAGGACAGGACCCTGAATTGAGGTTCACTAATTCTTGACAATGATAATTTCTGACTAGTGAAATCTGTGTTCATTTTAAAACTTTTCTTTTATCTATTGTTTTTTTGTATTGCCAGGTGTATTCTCACAAAACAGAGGGGGATTTGTTTGTTTGTTTCCTCTATTTAAAAAATGTGAGTTATTATTCTTAGAATGAAAAATTAACATTTTAATGAGATGTTATTCATCCTGGGCTTCAGTGTTAAACAGAACTGGATTAAAAGCCTAGGTTCATTACTGTCTGGTTGTATGATGTTAGGCAAGTTCCTTAGCTTCTCTTGACCTTTATTCTAAATGGAGATACTTACCTCCCAAGGTCATCATAGGGACTGAGACTGTAGGAGTCAAACAGCAGAAACAGTGCCTGGCACTGAGGGTGCTTACTCAAAAAAGAGAACCAATTTATCATTTCTGTTTGTGTGGACCAGTATGTTGCTTCTGTTCTTAGATTTAAATGTTCCCTAGCTTATCTGCCTCAACAAAGTGCCGTGTCACTGGGACTCTGGTATTAAATTATTCTGGGTCTGTTCATCTAGGTTAAGCTTCCAGTGGGAGCCCAGCCTCGATCTGGTCTGTCCTAAGTGCCATCTGGATCTGATGGAAATATTTTACTTCTTACTTGCCAACTGTATTCAAATGAAAGGTGCCCATATCTCCAGGTCAGCCTATTGTAGAGAATTCCAGTTTTTTTGCTTGGCTTTTGTTTTTGATACAGGTTGGTCTAAATGAATACTTTTGCCCTTCTGTTCTCAGGTTGTGATTTGATGATCTACATAGTAATGCTATTGTAATGCTTCATGGATTGGTTAAAATTATATTTTTAAATGATTAAAGCTTCCTTTTATGCCTTCAATAGCAGCAGTATGGAGACTAATCTAGTCTTAGAACAGGCAGAGCTGTACTCCTTTGTCCTTGTGCCAACACTACTCCCTCAATTCTCGCTTGGGGAAGGCAGAATCACCAGTACAGCACTGCCCAGATCCTTGACCTTGTGAGGTCCTTGGAACAATCTTTATAGAATAGAAAGCTTTAGAGATTAAAGAGTCTGGGGTTATTTGCCGTATGACTTCCCCCTTTACATAATGTTTGCCCTTTCTTTCAATGTGCAGCTAGGCTCCCCATAGAGACCAAAAATCTCTACTTTTTATAAGCCTGAGTGAGCTCTGAAAGGCATTGCCTAGCAAAACTTTCTAACCCACAGTGCATCACAATACTCTTTGAATGATGTAAAGGGATCAAGTCCTACAACTCTGCAGTATGCCTTTGCAGTCTTTCCAATACAAGGAGGCAGCTGAAATAACTGCTACCCTCAGAAGACTGCTATTAAAAACAAGGAGGTCCCTACCCATTGCAGCCCAAGCAGGTAACAATGACATGGTTGCTACTGTCTATGCCTCTCTCTCTCCTCTGACAAGGTGGTTGCCTTATTAAATAGCTGATAGCATTTTGAAGGTTCTAGAGACAGGCACTCACAACTTAAAAAAACTTTATGGCAAACTTTTATATGAAGCCTAGAATTATTTTAGAAAATGAATATTTATCCTTCTCAACTTAGAGTCATTTTAATAGTTTGAGCTCAACGTATTGATTTGTTTTTAAAGAAATGGAGTATCTTGCTATCTATGATGCAAGAAGAGCAAAATTTTAAAAACCAATAGACGACCAGGTAACTGAGTTGACTTATTAATTGGTTCTTTCATTTATTCATTCATTCCAAAGTATGTGTCAAGCACTACTCTGATGGAGAACACTTTGCAAGACAATGAGATAGGAGAAGGATACGAAGAACAAAGAGAGTAGTTGCCAGAACGATATGCTTTAATTTTATGTTCATCAATGTGACTCTATGATGAATGTGTGACTTCATCTCCACTAGACTGTAAGCAATATAACAGCAGAACCATGTTTGTCTTGCTAAAAATCCCCCCCCCCCAATGTGTAGCACTATCAGGAAAAGGTAGATTATTAATAAACATTTGTTGAATCAATGAGTCAGTTGTACGGCAGTGGAAGGAACTTAGGTTTTACAGTCAGACAGAACTGGTTGTGACTTTAAGCATGTAATTTAACATTTCTCACAAATTAAGAATAATAACTTGCAGGACTTTTGCAAAGACTGAGTGAAATCACATATGTGAAATGTCTATTAGGTGGTGCTTTCTCCTGACTTTCTAATAGAAGGTGGTTGTTCTTTCTCAAAATTGCATTAGTTATTTTATTTCTCCTGCATTTCCAAAGAGTTTTAGGATAAGTTTCTCTGTGTCTGCAAAAATAAATCCTGCTGGTACGTTGATAAAATAAACCTGATAATTTGAGAGAATTGTTTTCTTTACCCTGTTTGGTGTTCCAATTCATGAACATAGTATATCACTCAGGTCTTCTTTGATTTTTTAAAAATAAGTTGTTGATTGACATTTATTTATTTATTTGTTTGTTTGTTTGTTTATATGTGGTAGCTTAGAATCGAACCCAGTGCCTCATGCACGCCAGGCAAGTGCGCTACCGCTGAGCTATAGCCCCAGCCCCAAGTCTTCTTTGATTTAATTCGCTAACTTTTTGTAGTTTTCAGCACACAGGTCCTGTATATGCCTTGTATATTTTTACATAATACTCCAATCTCTTTAGTGATTATAAATTATTATGTTTTAAATTTGGGGTGTAATTTTTTTATTTATAGTACAGTATATAAATGATTTTTATTACATGTTGATCTTGTATCTTGTGGTCTTGCTATGCATAGATACAAGTTTTAGGACTTAGGTTTCTTGAGATTTTCTGCATAGACAACAACATTATTTGCAAATATAAATAGTTTTCTTCCTTTTCCATCTATATTCTTTTCTTTTCTTGCCTTATTTAAATGGCTAGAAATTCTAGCATTTTGTTAAATAGGAGTGATGAGAGTAAGCATTCTTATTTTTCCCAGTTTTCGAAAGAAACTATTCCAGTCTTTCACCATTAAGTATGAGGTTAACTGTAGGTTTCTGTACATGTTCTTTATTAAGTTAAGAAAGTTTCCTCATAGTTTGTTCGCAGATTTTGCTGTGAATGGGCAGATTTTTAGTATTTTTTACTGTTATTTATGTTGTGGAAATCTTACTTAATCAATAATATGTCATATAATACCAAAAAGTTGCTGAGAAAGTTGACAAAATGCATCTTATATGTTGGTTCTCACAGTGACCATGTTAAACATTAAACTTTAAGAAAGTTCATTTTTAAATTTATTGACCCTAGTTCATCTTCTGAACACTAGCATAAATAAAAGGTTCTAAAATTAAATTTTAATTTCTGTGCACTGGGAATGTCATCTTCTTGCCCTCATGCACTTCACTTTCTAACTAGGTAGCAGGACATTAAAAACAACATACATAAATAAATATTCAGTAAGGCAGAAAATCCCAAGGGTTCTGGAGAAAAATAAAGCATATAGCAGGAATAAGGAATCCCAGGGGTAAGGGTAGAGATGGATCTCATTTTAAATAAGGTCATGAGGGTGGGGTATAGGTCAGTGGTTGAACAGGTACTTAGCATGTATGAGTCCCTGGGTTCCATAACTAGCACCAAATAAATAATAAGTAATAAGGTGATGTATGACCTTACCAAACAGCGTAAAAGAACATTAAATATTAGAATTAAGAACATGCTGCAGCAATGTGGGAAAAATTTTCATTATATATTGTTAAATTAAAAATAATATGAAGTAGAAAATCTGCTGTGGTTTCAAATATATAGGTATGTACATATATATAGGTACATATATATATGTACCTATATGTGCATGAGAGTAGCCATTATTGGGTAGAATTATGGATTGTTTTACTGTTCTTTTATAACATTATGTTCTCAGGACATATTATGTTTTGTAATTTATTATGTCTTAAAAAAAGAAAAATGTTTTAAGGTTTCTATTAGTCAGCTTTCCACTACTATAAAAAAAATACCTGAGATAATCAACTTATAAACAGAGAAGACCTAGTTTGGCTCACATTTGTGGAGGTTCCAGTATATGACTGGCACTGCTTTGGGCCTGAGGTGGGAATACAGCGTGACAGAGCAAAATTTTTGACTCTTTGGCTGAGAAAGAACAAGAGAGAAGAAGAAGGGTTCAGGGCCCAAATATCCCCTTCAGGGACATGCTCCCAATAACTGGAAGTCCTCCTATAAGCCCCACCTCTGAAGGCTATACCCTCTCCCAGGGCCACCAAGCTGTGGACCAAGTCTCTAACACATGGGACGCAGGGAACATTCTAGATCCAAACCACAGAAGTTTCTTACGGTTAATTTGAAATCAAATAAAAGGTAAGGGATGGAAGATTAAGCTTGAACTTGCATCTGCTCTGGAAGAATTTTACATGAGGCACATCTAAGCAAAAAAAACAGTTTTCTTGGCAGCACTAGGGATCACACACAGGACCCTGCACATGCTAGGCAAGAGCTCTACTACTGAGCTACATTCCCAGCCCCACAAAATCTTTGAAGGTGATTGAGTAAAAGCTGTAAATATTTGCAAATGAAACAGAGAGTTCCCAAACTTCCTCATGATGAGGCTAGAAAGTTTAAAAACTAAATCCTGTCCCTAACAGGCGCCAAGGAGGTCAAAACTGACATGTGCTCTGGCTAAGCACAGCCTGAGTAAATCCACACATGCACATCTCCTGGCTTTTGTTACTCAAAATTGCAATGGCTTCTACAAGATTGGCAGAGAGACAATAGCTACTTCTCCCCAGTTTGCTTAAACTTAATTAAATACATATTTTCTTTTTACATTATTACTTATTTCATTTGTGGGCTGGCAGCTGCATCTGGCCAACCAGGATCCAGGCAGTGTTCCTGGCTTTGCTGCCAGTAACAAAGGGCAGGAGAGTTACATTTTTCTCGGCTCTGAGTACAGCAGTGGTACAGGCTGTGGATAGGGCACTGATAAGTTAACCACACGTTCATGCTTGGGAAATCACATTCAGATTTGGTGGCTATATTTTTTTAAGAGTGACTAAAACAAAATGTATTGATACCTCTTATTACCATCTACATTTTCTCATGTGTTTAAGAGATGCAGAATGTCAGATCTATAACTGAGACTCAAAAACAATTATTAATGTGTTCCTCCAAAACTGACTGTATGGCATGGCCAAAGCATGGCAACCTACAATGCTGATTCAGAATTTGTAGGCCCTGAGCAATCCCTGTATCATCAAGGGCAATATCAGTGCTTTCTTTGGAGCATAGATGTCCTAGATATCTTAGATTTTCTCTAGCATATCACTTCTAATGAAGTAAAACCTCACAAAGCTTTCTGTTTGTATCAAATCACACAAGAACTCAATTGTGTGTAACCAAACTTTCTTTTGTTCTCTTTTCCTTAAAAAAAAAAAAAAAAACTAATCAGAGCAGTGCTAAAGGTAAAATACATTATATAATGAAGAGGCTTCTATGGATAGCCAACTATTCTGTTAGAATGTAATGTCATTGTAAATTTCCAAGTTGCCTTGAAAATGATCCTCAGAGGTGAAATAAATCAGCTAGCTGGCTGGTAGGCAGTGAGTTAAGTTTTGACTATAAAAAGCAGGAGAGGGAGACATCACACACTTTTTTCCCCCTAGTCCTTCCTCCTGGTTTCTTTTCTCTTAGCTTCTTTTGAACAGTCCTACTTTTATTTTGGCTGATGGTCTCAGTGCTCTGGATTGTTTAAATATAACACAGTTGTTAAGATTAATGTTTCTGGAGCCAAAAGATTCTAATCCTGGTTTCCCTGTAAACTGGTACAGGCTACTTTACTTCTTAGTACCTGTTTTCTCGTGAGGAAAATAGTTTTACTGCTTTGCAGGGTTGCTGGGAGGCTAATGGGAGCTAATGCATGCTATTCAACACATAATGCACACTCTAAATAGAAACTCATATTTCTCCTTTCTTAAAGGTGCTTTTAAGTTTACAGAACACTCACATACATTATTGCCTCATTTAATCCTTGGAGAAGTTCTGTAATCAATATGCATAGCCAGGAAATGACCAGCCACAAGAGTCTCAGTCCAATGTTCTTATGCTGTGCGGGTTGCCATGTTTATGTAAATCAGAGGCCCAGCTGTCTTCATATATAGAAAATGTAACATATACATATAGTGCAAAATAAGGCACAGAAGATACTCTATAAAGAGCATGGCTTTCTCATATCTTTGTCCTCCTCCCCAGTTTCCCTTCCTATTATAGATTTGTGTGTGTGTGTGTGTATTTAATTACAGTTGTGTGCTCGTGGTAAATTATTCTCTGGTAAATAATCAGATGTAATATGAAATTTTAGACAAGAAACAATACATGTTTAAGTCTGAGATCGGTATGGGAAATAGAATGGAGCTTAAAATAGAGAATGAAGAGTTTGCAAAATCAATTTTTGACTAAAACATGGGTAGGGCCTCCAAGAATCTTCTAGAACAATTCCACAAAAATCAGAAAGCTGCTTATAGAACAATCAAGTTCAAGAATCCACTCCCAATGCCACTACCATACCACTACAGCTCCCTCTGCACACCCATGAAGCTGGTGTTTGAACAGTAGAATGCAGTTCAGTCACTGTCTTTGTAGCAACTGAATCTCAACATCCCCAAAGCTAGAGATTAGACACTGGATTTCTGCTGCAGAAAACCATCATATCTTTATAGCCTTTATTTTTTTAACTTATTTTTTAGTTGTAGATGGATAAAATACCTTTATTTTATTTATTTATTTTTATGTGGTGCTGAGGATCAAAACCAGTGCCTCACATGTGCTTAGGAAAGCACTTTACCACTGAGCTACAATGCCAACCACTATTGCCTTTCTTGCCAATGGGTCAAAGCAGCAAGATATTTTCTCTGCCTTGTTTTCTTTTTCCAAGTCCGTGCAAACACATCTGATTGAAGGACAAAACTTCACAATCAGAATTTTAATTGTAGAGACTCTGGGAAATGTAGTGCTTATTTGTAAGCTTGTGCAGCAGGAAGGCCCACTAAGAAGTGAGAAAGGAGACTGTGCCCAACTAACATTCGAGAACAGGTTTTTTGTTTTTGTTTTTAAAGAAAAGCATACCTGTACTTTTTCACTTATACTTTCCACTTCTTTTTGCTTCTTTACTAGTCTTCTTTTGTTTTCTTCCCTAAAAAAGGATATGGATAAACCTTCTACTATGTCAATGTTTTACAGTTTTTCTTTCCAGATGGACTCTGTGATGCTAGATAGCTGTGTTAGTCAGCTTTCCATCACTGTAACAAAATACCTGAGATAATCAGTTAATAAGGGATAAGGTTTATTTTGGCTCACGGTTTGAGAAGCTTCAGTCCATGGCCACTTGACTCTGTTGCTTTGGGCCTGTGATGGCATAGTTCATCATGGCAGGAGTGCATAGTAAAGGCCTATTTACTTCACTGCAGCCAGGAAACAAAGAGAGAAAGAGGAAGGGGCAGGTTTCCAATAACGCCTACAAGGGCATCCATCCAATGACCTAACTTCCTTCCATTAGGACCTACGTCCTAAAGGTTCCACTGCCTCCCCAAAGCACCAAAGGCTGGCAACCCTTCAACATATTGGTCTTTGGGGAACATTCCAGATCCAAACACTAGTAATAGCTTATACCTGGAAATGTGTATAAACTGACAATATTAAATTTCATTCTGTATTTTTTTTTTCAGATTCCCATCCATCATGACTGCCATACGACTACGTGAATTTGTTGACCGTCGCCCAGGTATTCCACCCAGGTAATGATCTTACAGATGCACAGCCTTCCAGAGCTGAGGCAAGGCAGGCAGGCACCTAGTGCTTTTGCCTAACATGTGTGAGGTCCTGGGTTCAATCCCCAGTACCACAAAAAATAAAAAGCTATTAGAAGCTGTCATCCTGCTGCTCCCTTATTGAGAAACAACTGCTGCCAGAGGAATCTTCTTTGGATTTAGGGAAAGTTGTAAAAAAAAATTTTTTTTTAAAAAGAAATCCCATACAATCTGCAGAATCCAATTAATAGGTAGCTCCAAATTTCCAAGAGATCAGGAGGATTTGGGTTTTTCTCTGGGGAAGGGCTTTTAAAATGTTGGAACGACCCAAATTTTGGATGAGGGCCTTTTACTCTGCTTGGGGTAAATCGAACCACCCCTGTGCTTCTGCAATATGGGAGCTGACTGCACAGATGGAAACCAAGAAGGAATTTCACTCCTTCTCCAAGATCATCTATAGCACAGAAATAAAAAGCCCTATACATGTTTTATTGTGCCGAATTCATCTTGCTGAGAGGTATTGGATAACAATCTGTAAATCCTAACCCCACTGTCTTTCACCTTCTACTGAGATTTGTAATTCAGAACTCTGGGGGAGCAGCATAGTGAGACTTTCGGGCCAGCCTCAATGGCTTCATGGATTTGAGCAACCTTTATGTTTACTTTAGTGTTTAATTATTTTAACAATGTTTGGTCAACAGAGAAATCCTTTGAACTCATAAATTACCAAAGGAGGGGTGAGTGGAATTCTCTTAAGAATCCTCTTTTCAGAAAAAGCACAGGTCCCTGAAATCTACCTGAGGAGGAAACAGGGTAGAGAGAAACAGGGACTGGTTCTAGTATTTCCTGATTCCTCCCTCCCCACAAGTCCTTGGTCTTTTTGTGGGTATATAAGACTGTTTTGTCTCTATGGGGCCCATTTAGCTGTGGTCTTGTCTCCTGGAGAAAATGGAAACAAATCTTTGTTGGTTTCTAATGCTTGGTGCTTCACGGAGCCAAATCAGTCACTGGGTCTGGCCTGAGCCAGCCCCCAGGGGAGCCTGGAGGTTTGGGGGAACAGAGTGCAGCAAGCCCTGTGGCCCACTGGACTGTGTTCAGCTCACTTGTGCTTATTATCAGAGCCATAAGAGGGGAGGCATGATCCAAAAGCTCCATCTCTTCTTGTACCTGGTGGAGCTGGTGCCCCGCCTTTCTCCTGCAGTGCTTCCTGGGGGGCACTTCTATGCCTACCTTATGCCTTGTCAAAAACCATAGGTCCAATCCCTCAGCAAGATACATCAATTCTATGTCTAGAACAGATCTCTCACCAGAATGCCTTGTATCCCTGTGACAGAATAACTGAGATATACAACTTATAAAGAGGAAAGATTTATTTTAGTTCACAGTCTTAGAGGTTTCAATCCAGGTTGGTTGGCCCTGTGCTTTGGGCCTGTGGCAGCACCATACACCATGGCTGGAGCATAAGGCAGAGAAAGCTACTCACCTCATGGTGGCCAGGAAGAAGAGAGAGGGCCCTTCAATGGCACAATCCCTATGAATTAACTTGCTCCACTGAGGCCCCACCTCCTAAAAGTTCTACCATCTTCCAATAGCACTATGAGCTGGTTTTATGGTTTGGATATGAAATGTCTCCTGAAGGCTTCTGTATTGAACATAGCCATGTTCAGAGGTGGGGATTTTAAGGAAGTGAGTGGATTATGAGACTTTGGCCTCATCCGAAGATTAACCCATTGATGGATTCATTGACAGTGAGAGGTGGTGGAACCTTTAGGAGTGGGACTTCAATTGGAGAAAGTAGGTCACTGGGACATGCCCTGGAAGGGTACTTCTCTTCCCTGGCTTCTTCCCACCCTCTCCCTGCTTCATGGCTACCATGAGGTGAAAAGCTTTGCTCTGCCATGCCCTTCCATCATGATGTTTCTGCCTTCAGCCCGTCGACCATGGACTGAAACTCTGGAACAATGAGCCAAAATAAACCTTTTCTCCTCTAAGTTGGTTTTTTCCAGGTGTTTGTCATGGCAACACAGCCGGATACCAAAACTTCAAACACATGGGCCTTTGGGAGACACTCCAGATCCAAATTTCAGCAGTTTGACTCCAGCTCACTGCCTTGACATGGGCCAGAACACCACTGCCTCTCCACTTATCTATGACAACTCCCACTCTTCTCCTCCAACAATCTGTTCCCCAGAATGAGCTTCATAAAATGTTAATTGGATCACAGCCCTACCTTGAATAAAATGGCTCAACCCACTGCATTTATCATAAAATCTAAACTTATTGCTGTGGCCTACAGAAAATACCCCTGCCTATCTCTTCTTCAATCTTCTCCAGGAGGCCATGCTTCTTTCATACCTGGGGGCTTCAGATAGCATCTTCCTTCTGCCTGGACTGTTCCCTTCCCCAACCCTTTCACCCAGCATGTCTCAGTGGTGTTGCCAACTGGTCAGACAGCCATTGCTTGGCCCCTCTGGCTAGGAGAGACCTTCTTCCTCTGCCTATCTCTCCACTTCTGTTATCCCCTACCTCACACCCTTTTTCTTTATTGCTGCTATCACAACTTCCTTCCTTTCTCACCACTGGAAGGATAATACTCATACAGCTCCTATTGTGTGCCAGACATTATTCTGAGTACATATTATCTCATATAATTTTTTGCAACAACTGTGAATTCCAGATGAGGAAATTGAAACATCATGTGAGTAAGTGATTGTCCCAAGGTCCCATAGTACTTGGCAGTGATGGGCCTTATACCCACTGGTTTGGCTCCACCATTGTTTCTTGTCTTCACTGCAATTTGCTACATCTCCAGATTAGCTGGTGTGGGGTTTGCTTACCTTTGTCTGAAATCCACTATCATAACCTCTGCTTAGCAGATAGCCACACATGGTAGGCCCTCTGGGTACAGTTCTTGAATAAACTAAAAAGAATGAATGAGAAAACTATTCTGTCCTTTATTTGTGGTTTGGCCACCTGTGACTGGCAGGACCTGGGCCTGCCCTTCTGCTCTTCTGCATAGCATTCATCCAACTCATCTTTAAATGCCTAACCTCAGGGACTATACCAGGAGAAACTGAATTGCAAACCAGTAGAGGCACCTAATAAAAATAAATATTAAATGGCTCACAAGTAATTTGGACCACATATGATTCTCATTAAAAGAATAGTATTAAATGCAACTGTTAACTGGGATCAAATCCAAGCCTCGGGCTGGAGAGCTGTCATTCAGGGGCAGGGCTGTTTGTGGCATTGGTTTTTGGAGTTCAGGATGTTCCTGAAAAGATCATTTCAAGTGCATTACATTTAGTGTGGCACATAAGATAAAAGATGGCAAAATTGTGTTATATTTAAATAGATTTTTAAAATATTTATTGGGTTGTGGGGGTAGCTCAGTCATAGAGCATGGGCTGAGGCCCTGGGTTCAATACCTAGCACAAAAAAATTTTTTTTTTTCAATTGGAGCAGTCTCTCAGTCTCTAAAATATCCAGAGGCAGCTGTTGGGTCAGCTCATCCTGCATGGGAAGATAGCAATACCTAACATGGAATATTTTACTCGCCAAGTACAAATATCTCATTTACTCTCATGTAACCTTTAATGGAAATGATAGTTATTTGCCTATTTTAATAATGAGAAATCTGAGGCTCCTTCATTCCTTGAAGAGATAGTATGGAGCCAGTAGAGCCTGGGAGGCAATAGGATAGACTGCTGGTCTCCCAATCCCTGCCTTTAATCCCGTTTTCTGTATTAGGTTGGCCTTAGCTGAATTACTTATTCCCTCTAAGCCTTAGTTTCCCAGCTTGTTATAGTACTTACCACACTGTTTATGTTTAGTTAGCTGCCTGAATGCGGTTTTCATTACCAGATGGGGAACTTTGGGTGAACAGAACATGTCTACCATCACTGTGTCCCTGGTACCCAACATACTGGAGACACATTAGAGTTTGCATAAGGACTTTTTGTTAAATTGGAATAACAGCCCATCTGACATTGCTATGTCTTTATTGGTTTTCCTTTCCTTTTGCTACATCATATGTACTTGCTGTCTATCCGTAAGTAGGAGAATCACCAAGTTCATACAGAAATAGTGACGAACTCTTTTGGATGAAAGGATGAACATCCTTTTCATCATGCACACACACAGATGACTCTCTGGGTGTGACATGGGGTTTAGGGAACTGAGTTTGATTCATGGCTTTGGCATTTACTAGGGTGATATTTAGAAAGTTCACTTAACCTCCCTGAGCCTCTTTTTACTCTTAAAACACAGAAAGTTAATAATATTTACCTTGCAAGGTCACTGTGAGAATTAACATGAGATCATCTCTGTAAAAGTGCTTTATAAAGCATGAGGCACAGCCCAGGTGCAAAGACTTCTCTTTACAGAGTCACAGTGACTCAGACAACCTCACGCTGTGGTCCAGCCTCTGGAGGGATGAGCACCTCTGTCCTTGCCTGTGCATATTGAATTTTGTCTGAGACTAAACCCAGATCCTGCTCCAGTTACAGTCACCCTCCCAGGGAATAAGTTTGCTCTTCTGTAGACTGAACACATCATCTTAAAGAGCCAAGCTGTCGGGACTTGTAAATAATGCTCGATGGGATTGGACGTGGCTGGACTGCCTGCTCCCACCCTAGGCAAAGGAAAGTGCTTTCTACAGCTAATTCAAAAATCTTGAAAGCCGAGTCAATAGAAATTGGTCTGGGCAGAGCCCTGGGCAAGGCTCCAAGCCAAGTCTGGAAAGTTAGTTCATGCACTCACTTAACACCCATCGGTTTTTGCCTCACATCTAACCTCTAGAGGAGAGGCTGGGTACTATGTAGCCTCTGCCCTCGCTTTTACCCCTTAGGAGGTAAAAGTTTTCCTTCAAAATACTGGTATTTACATTTATCAATTGGTAGATATTGTGTTTGAGATGAAAGTCACATGGAGCATCTTGGAAAATTGACCCAAAGAGGTGGAGGCAAAGTGTGCCATCCTTTCATTTCTCAAATCTCTCTACCTCTCCCCCCTGCCTGCCCTCCCTCCAATAGCCACCTCATAACACGCACTTTCCCACTCTCTCCACTCCAACTGAGACCTACCAAGAGACACCCCCAAGGGACCGCAGGAGTGTTACTTGGTGCTGGAGGAGGCTTCTCAATTCTCACAACAGCTTTATACACTGCTCCTAGGGAGCAGCACTTAGTTCATTAGCCCGTATTTCGCTGGCATTTGGTTACCATTTTTTGTGTGGTAGCACATAACGTTCTGCCAGCAAAGAACCCACAGGCAAAACACAACCTACAGCAAAAGCAGAGTGTGAGAGACCGCAGTGCCCCTTTGGAACCCCAGCAGATTCTTCACAAACTCCAAGGTGTTGCTTGGATGAGCACTTAAGAAAGCTTTGTCTCGACTCCCATGCATTCAGAAATGCCATTTGTTCCCTATTTGTGTGCCAACTTCTCTTTCCTCGTATGACTTAATCCCTTGCCGTTATTTACTATTCAGGGTTCAGTCATATTATCCCAGCTGCCGCAGTCTGGCTGGGCACAATCAGGAGCCACTTGTCAAAAGAAACTAACTTTATTTTTAGAACCACACACGCCAAACAAAACAGCCTCTCAGGAAAAACCCTCAGAGCCTCAACTGCAACCACCGGCTTTCCACAAGCCTCTCTGTCCCACACAAGCTTCTTTTCACCTCCCACAATCCTCCTGCTCTTGAGGCCGATTGGCTGGGTCACGTGGGCGGAGCCAAAAAAGTCCCCCAATGAGCAGCTCCGTGGTCTGAAAGGGCAGGGAAACAGCCCAATGAGCATCACCGCAGAGGAGCCAATCGCTGCACCAACAGATAGTTCACAATGCATACAGGTGAGCTCACAATGTGTCCAGGCAAGTTCTGCAAGCATTTCAGTGATGGCTATTGTAGAAGCTGTAGATTGGTTTTATCTTTGACTTCACCAGCACTGGGATGAAGATAGGAATTCTGGCAATAATGGCTAAAGAAAAAATTATGTAACATTACAGAAGGCACTAAAAGAAAACAATTTTCTTAACAATTTACATTATCTTCACCGGCACTGGGATGAAGATAGGAATTCTGGCAATAATGGCTAAAGAAAAAATTATGTAACATTACAGAAGGCACTAAAAGAAAACAATTTTCTTAACAATTTACATTATCTTTAAGAGAATTATTAAATATAATGAAAAGGAAAGGTGAAAGTAAACAAACAGATCTGTTAACCTTCTTTTTTGTTTACATATTAAAACAATCCTCAACAGTTGTTTACCCAATTTAAATTAAACCATATAAATCACGTGAAAAAAAATATTTGGATCCATTTTATCATGAGCGCTCATCATATATGATATATGGACATACGTACATTCAAACATATAACACAAAACACAAGTGTGCACACATAATATAATACATACAACACATAACATTATAGTAAAGGCCTTATAACTTTTTACAGGTGAAATCTCCATTGCAATGTTTAAAAACTCTATAGTCAAAAAATAGAACTGATCAGCAAAACATTAACCTAGGTCTGTATGAGCTCAAAAAACAAAATAGAACTTCATGATATGGCAAAGGGCAATAATAAAATAAATATTGAAAAAAGCATCCTGGTTCTGTTGCAGAAGAATAGCCAAACTGGAGTTTTGGATATCAGTTGTTATGGATTTGAGCCAAATCATCTTCTTTTGGGTCTGTAGAAATCGCTTTAGTTAATCTTTCTGGAATCCAAATCGGCTGCTGTTCTCCCTATGGAAACACATAAACAGACCCCCGACTCCAGACAATCACTGGGTCAGGACCTTGGTTAATCTCTCTGGAATCCAAATCGGCTGCTGTTCTCCCTGTGGAAACACACAAACAGACCCTCGACTCCAGACAATTACTGGGTCAGGACCTTTCCATTGTCCTGTTAGAATATCCTTCCAAAGTACCTTGGGCTTATGCACATTTTTTGGACACATATGCCTTTCCGCAGCACTAAGTCCTGATGAATCCAAATTTTAAAAGTTTAGAGTAAAAAGCGTTATTTTAAGTTTATCTTTGGGGAATATATACCCCTTCCCAATTCCTTCTTTTTGCTTTAATAAGTACATTTTAATAGTTTGATGTGCTCTTTCAACTATGCCTTGTCCCTGTGGATTGTATGGGATTCCTGTTATATGAGTAATGCCAAATGTTGAGCAAAATTGTTTAAAAGAGGTAGAAGTGTAACCAGGGGCATTATCTGTTTTTAACTGTTTTGGAACACCCACAGTGGCAAAATTTTGTAAGCAATGAGCTATAACATCTTTAGTTTTTTCTCTGGCATGAAGGGAGCCCATCAAAAATCCAGAAGAAGTATCAACTATAACATGCAAATATTTTAATTTTCCAAATTCTGGCAAGTGTGTGACGTCCATCTGCCAAATATGGTTAGGTATCAATCCTCTAGGATTGACTCCAATATTAACTTGTGGTAAAAAGGTCACACAATTTTGACATTGTTTTATTATTTGTCTAGCTTGTTCCTTAGTTATTTTAAAACGCTTTTGTAAAGTATTAGCATTGACATGGAACTTTTTATGAAAATTTATAGCTTCTTCTAGTGTAGAGAAAATATGTATGTCATGTGTAGTTTTATCTGCTAAATCATTGCCCAAACTAAGGGCTCCAGGCAATCCTGTATGTGCCCTGATATGTCCTATAAAGAATGGATCTTTTCTGTCCCAGATTAGACTTTGTATAGTGGAAAGCAAAGAGAAAACAGTAGAAGAAGGGGAAATCCTACCAGCATCTTCAAGAGATACTATAGCATTAACTACATACTGACTATCAGAAAATAAATTAAATACAGAATCTTTAAACATCACAAAAGCTTGTAAAACTGCATTAAGCTCTACCTTTTGAGCTGATTGTTTGGGTACTAAAAATGTAAAAGTTTGATCAGGGGTAACTACTGCTGCTGTACCATTATTTGACCCATCAGTGAATATATTTGGAGCATTCATGATAGGTGTTTTTCTTGTCATTTTTGGAAAAATTACAGGATGCAATGACCAAAAAGACAATAAAGGATTAGATGGTAAGTGGTTATCAAATGAAACATTAGATTTGCACATGATTATTGCCCAAGTATTTAACTCATTAGCTAACTCATCAATTTGATTCATAGTATATGGAGTAATAATTTTATTGGGAGAAATTCCAAACACTCCCTTTGCTGCTTTTATTCCTTTGAGTATTAATTGTCCTACAGCCTCAGGATACCTAGTAAGAATAGTGTTAGGAGAATAAGATAAATGTATCCATAATAATGGACCTTCTTGCCAAAGTACTCCTGTAGGAATATTTTTTGTTGGTAGTACAATAAATAATAAAGGCAAACTTATATCAATTCTATCCAAATGCATATTTTCCATATATGTTTCAATGATTTTTAATGCCTTTCTTGCTTCAGGCGTTAACATTCGGGGTGAATTTGGATCTGATGGACCTTTTAGGATATCAAATAAAGGTCCCAACTCTCCTGTTGGTATACCTAAATAAGGCCTTATCCAATTTATGTCTCCTAATAACTTTTGAAAGTCATTAAGTGATTTGAGTTGATCTACTCGTATTTGAATTTTTGGTGGACGGACCATGGTTGAGGATAATAGAACTCCTAAATAATTAATTGGAAAATTTAATTGTACTTTATCTATTGTTATCTCTAGATTATAACTTTTTAATAAGTTTGTAAGTGTGGCATAACATTCTAGCAATGTGTTTTTATCTTTGTGTGCTAATAATACATCATCCATATAGTGAAATATTTGTAGTTCAGGATTTTGATTTCTAAGTGGCTGGATTACTTTGTTAACATAAATTTGACACATAGTTGGGCTGTTAGCCATCCCTTGAGGGAGTACTTTCCATTCATATCTCTGATCAGGACCTTCATGATTCAGTGCAGGGATAGTAAATGCAAAACGTGGACTATCCTCAGGATGAATTGGAATTGAAAAAAAAAATCTTTAATATCTATAACTAAAACATACCAGGTTTTTGGCAAAGCAGACAATTGAGGAATCCCTGATTGAGCAGGTCCCATAATAACCATCTCATTATTAATGGCTCTTAAATCTTGCAATAATCTCCATTTACCAGATTTCTTTTTGATGACAAAAATGGGAATATTATGGGGAGATACAGAAGGTTGTATATGTCCTTCCGCTAATTGTTGTTTGACCAGGTCATGGGCTGCTTGTATCTTTTCTTTAGTCAGGGGCCACTGAGGAACCCATACTGGTCTTTCTGATTTCCAAATAATTTTTATTGTCTCAGTGGCCCTTTCTGAAAATCCAACCCATGTCTGTCTGTTCCTTGATCTATTTGTATTGGTGCTGCTATACCTTGTTCTTGTTTTTCTAATCTTTTTCCTTTCCTAAAACCTTGTCTAGTCATAATAGTGGGTGCATTTTGGTTGATGTTATTTGTTAATGTCAAACCTAATTGATCTAGGACATCTCGTCCCCATAAATTTACGGGAAGATGATCCAATACATATGGCTGTATAGTTCCTTCACATCCTTCAGGATCCTTCCAATCTAATACCATTGCACTTCTATGGGGATTAGTTGCCACTCCTAGGCCTCTAAGCGTTTGAGTGGCTTGTTGTAATGGCCAATGTTTTGGCCATTCTTGATGAGAGATGATGCTAAGGTCTGCACCTGTATCCAGTAGCCCATTAAATTCATGTCCTTGAATATTTAGTTTTACCATGGGGCGAGAATCTAAATTTAAAGAAAGCATAGCCCAATCTACACCTGTGGAGCCTAATCCCTTGGAACCTCTTTCTACAGTACGACTGGAAAATTTATCATGTAGGCTGGGTATTATTAGTAACTGTGCTATTCTATCTCCTGGTGAAATTACTGATATACCCTTTGGAGAACTGGCTATAATTTTTATTTCACCTTCATAATCGGGATCAATTACCCCAGGACTTATCATATGTCCTTTTAGAGTAGAAGAGCTGCGTCCCAATAATAAGCCTACTGTTCCTTTGGGAAGAGGTCCTTTCACCCCTGTGGGAATGATTTGAACTCCCATCTCTGGAGTTAGTACTGCTCTGGCGGAGGCACAGATGTCCAACCCTGCGCTCCCTCTGGTTTGTCTGATGAGGGATCTGATGGACAATGTGTCCTGGGCACTACCCTGATGGGGTTGCTGGGTTCCTCCAGTGCTCCGTATATTTGTGGTTTGGGGCCCTGGAGCATTGGGCCCCCCTGTCCATTTTTTGGCAATGGAGCCCGATGCCTTTCTCCACGATATCGTGGATAAACACCTGGTCCTTGTTCGTTTTTTGATAATGGAGTACCCTCTATGGTGGTTTGAGAACGGCATTCATTAGCCCAATGTCTCCCTCTACGGCATCGTGGGCAAATACCTGGTATTCTACTCCTTTGATACCTAGCTTTGTTAAACCCTCCTCCTATGGGGCAATTCCTTTTAAAATGTCCTGTTTGTTCACAATTGTAGCATGTTCTTGGCCTGGCATCTAAAGCCTGTTTTACTGCAACTGCCACAATTTGCCCTTGTTCATTAATGTCTCTGGCATCTAAAGCCTGTTTTACTGCAGCTGCCACGACTTGCTCTTGTTCATTAATGTCTCTACATAATTTAATATATGTGTTTAAATCTTCATGTTTCCATGGTCTAATGATATCTCTGCACCAACGATTCGCTTGCTCATAAGCCAGGTGTTTTAGTAATGGCATTGCTTGTTCTGTATTCCCCAAAACTCTGGTAGCTGTTTGAATAAGCCTATCTACAAATTCAGAATAAGGTTCATTAGCTCCTTGTATTACCTTAGATAACTGACCTTGTAAACCTCCATGTCCTTGTAAAGTCTTCCATGCCTTAATTGCATCTACAGCAATTTGTGCATATACACCAGGATCATATGCAATTTGTTGCTGCTGATCCTCATAAGGTCCCTTTCCTAACAACATATCTAGATTTCTCTGAGGATAACCAGCTGCTGCATTTCGCCTAGCCGTCTCCTTGCAAAATTCCTCATTGGCAACCTTCCATAACAGGTATTGTCCTCCATTTAGCACAGCTTTACACATATTAGCCCAATCTGCTGGCGTCATGTTCAAGTTGTTAATGGATTCGACCATGCTTACAGTGAAGGGTGCTTGAGGACCATAGGTTGTTACAGCCTCTTTTAGCTGCTTCACTGTTTTGAAATTTAAAACTTGGTAAAATTGCTGCCCTCCTGCCTCAAATACAGGGCATGTTAATATTTGAGATCTTGTCTCAGGATCCCAACTATCAACTGCGGGGGTTGGGGACCTCCCAGCATATGGAGGTGGCCTTGTTAGTTGGACACTTACGTCCTCTAGTGATAGAAAGGTGTTAGTAGCAGTCTCCTGTAGGGGTGGTGCTGTTGGTTGGAGACTTACACCCTCTGGTGATAGAAAGGTGTTAGTAGCAGTCTCCTGTTGTAACTTTCCCCCTGATGGCCTTTTCTGTTTTACACTTTCTTTCTCTGTCTGACTAGCTTGAGAGGCCTTCTCTTTTACTTGAATCTTTTCCTCTGTCTGACTAACTTGAGAGACCTTCTCTTTTACTTGAATCATTATGTCTTCTCCTTCCTCTACCATTGTCTGAACTGAAGGCTTTGGACTAATCAAACCAAATACCAACATCCACAATGGCAATGTGCCAACTGGCAGAGTCCCTGGGCTTTTCTTTTCTATTCTTTTTAAATCTTCACTATGATGGTTCCATTGTGATATATTTAACAACTCCTCCTTAAAAAGCCATGGGCTACATTTTTGTATTGTATCAATTTTTATGCCCTGACTGTTCTTGATTTTACTGAGATGCCTCCTTCCTCTAACAATTTACTTAACACTCTTTCAGTTTGTTTTTTGCTAATTTCTGATCCCGTATTTCTATATAATACAACCCAACAAGATGACGCCAAACAAAACCGAGACAGAATGAAATAAAAAGGGAACAACAAAAAGTCATTATAGCCTTTCTATCCTCCTGACATGTGCATCCGTCCTTTCTCCCTATCTGTTCCTCAGACGTAAATAGTTTTTCCTCAGATGTGAGCGGTTTTTCTTCCGTCTCACTCATCTCCAGGGACAGGCAACTTAAAACAAAAGTGAAGCAAAATAAAAGAGGAATCTTAAAATGGCTACCCATCCTCTCGCCCTGCCCTCAGGGGCGAGCAGTTTCACTTACCCTCAGTCGTTCCCCGTGCGGGCCACCAAATGCCGCAGTCTGGCTGGGCACAATCAGGAGCCACTTGTCAAAAGAAACTAACTTTATTTTTAGAACCACACACGCCAAACAAAACAGCCTCTCAGGAAAAACCCTCAGAGCCTCAACTGCCACCACCGGCTTTCCACTGGGCAGGCCCAGACAGCCTGTGGTTTTTCTGAAAATCAGAACTCCCTGAGGTCCTGTTTGCATAGACAAAGACACAGACACAACTGCCCTGCTCAGCACTTGCCCTTCAAACTTGACAGGCCCCCTCTGGCCCCTTGCTATAGCTTGGATCTTCAGTGTTCCCCAAAGACCCAAGAGTTAATGACTTGTTCCTCAGTCTGTGGCACATACTGGGAGGTGTTGGAACATTTAGGAGGTGGGGTCTAGTGGGAGGAGGTTAGGTCACTGAGGGAATGTCCTTGAAGGAGATATTTGTACCCTGGTCCCTCCTCTTTCTTCTCCTCCCTTCCACCCACCACAAAGTGAGCAGCTTTGCTCCCACTACGTTTTGTTTGTTTGTTTGTTTTTTAAAGAGAGAGAGAGAGAGAGAGAGAGAGAGAGAGAGAGAGAATTTATTTATTTAGTTAGTTTTTTTTGGCGGACACAACATCTTTGTTTGTATGTGGTGCTGAGGATGGAACCCGGGCCGTACACATGCCAGGCGAGCGCGCTACTGCTTGAGCCACATCCCCAGCCCTGCTCCCACTACGTTTCCATCATGATGTGCTATGTTGCCTCAGATCCCAAAGCCATGGAACCACCGGATCATGGACTGAAACCTCCAAAACTATGAGCCAAAATAAACCTTTCTTCTTTTTAAGTTAATTTATCTCAGGTATTTGTTACAGTATTGAAAAGCTGACTAACACACCCGCCTGCACACTCTACTCTATACCCAACTCTGTCTGACTCTTGGCCTCTATAATTCCCCTCACCTGGAGTATCTTCCCAGTCCTATTTGCCTGTCCAAGCCCTAGACACCTCTTCCTCCTTGATGCCCCATTGGCCTTTCATTTGGGACACTATTTCAGCATGTAAAGAAGATTTTTGAGAACCAATACTGCTTCTTAGCTTTGTATTTGCAGACCCTAGCAGAGCACAGGGTACCTTATCTTCATTCAGTAAATGTTGAGTGAACCTAAGGCATAGCTTGCATGCATCATCCAATATATATTTAGTGAGCTTAATTTATGCAAGCCATGTGCTACTTTCAACTGACTCGCCTTTTGTATGAATTCTCATGGCATCTACCGAGTGCTCAGAATTTGTAGAACGTTCAAAAAGACCCCACATATCCAGGCATCACATACTCTATAATGACATTTTCCCACTGACAGTCACCTTCTTACATTCCTCCTCCAGGGGAAATGGCAATGTTCTTCCCAATTCCTTGTCTCAGATACTTCTCTTTTATCCTTAATCCCACCCCCTAAAATATCCCCAACCAGTCCTCTCTCTCCCCCTCCTTCCACATTTCTTTTTTTTTTAATTTTTATTCTCTCTTTTTTTAATTGACAGAAAACACTGCGTGTTTTTATCTTGTACCACACTATGTTGTGAAGTACACATACATTGTGGAATAGCTAAATTTAGGTAATTAAAAAAATGCGCTTCCTCGGTTACCATTTTTGTGTAGTGGCACATAACGTCACTCTCTTGACATTTATTAATCCATCATCTTCATATACATTTCCACCACATTGTTCAGAATTTCATCATATCCTAATAGTCTTTCTACTTTTATTCAGAGTGTTTTCAAATCTGAGAGCTTGTCTGGAAGTTCTAGCAGGGGAATGCAGCTACTCAAATGCCTTTGACTGAAGAACGGTCCTCTTCTGGGAAGGTCCTCCTCTTTGAGTACACTGCTTCAAGAGGGGCACACATGGAGAGGTGAGGGAGGAAGGGGACACCCACTTAGCTAGCCAGATCAGGTGAATCAACCCTGGCAATCAATGGGATGATAGATGTCACAGCCAGATTGCCTTCACTTCCAAGCATTCTCAATTTGTTAGCACCACTGCCATCAGAGAAAATCTTTCTGTATCGTGTCATTAATCTTTTTAAAAATATTACAAAAAACTCTTGACATCAGGTGATTCTCAAACTTTCAGACACAATACTTACTTTCTTTGAAAACAAGTTTATTCAGTATTGAAAATGCTGTCTTGAGCACTAATCTCCAGGATATATAAAGAACTCAAAAAACTTAACACTTAACTTAAACAAATAACCCAATCAACAAATGGGCTAAGAAACTGAACAGACACTCACAGAAGAAGAAATACAATTGATCAACAAACATGAAAAAATGTTCATTATCTCTAGAAATTACAGAAATGCAGATCAAAACTACTCTAAGATTTTATCTAACTCTAATCATAATGGCATTTATCAAGAATACAAGCAATAATAAGTGCTGTCAAGGATGTAGGGGAAAAGGTATATTCATACATTGTTGATGGGACTGCAAATTGGTGCAACCACTCAGAAAACTTGGAATGGATCCACCATTTGACCCAACTATCCCACTCCTTGGTTTATATCCAAAGGACTTAAAATCAGCATACTACAATGGCACAGCCACATCAATGTTTACAGTAGCTTAATTTACAATAGTTAAACTATGGAATCAACCTAGATGCCCTTCAAGAGATTAATGGATAAAGAAAATGTGGTACATACACACAATGGAATATTACTCAGCCTCAAAGAACAATGAAATTATGGCATGTGCAGGTAAATGAATGGAACTAGAGAATATCATGCTAAGTGAAATAAGCCAATCCCCCCAAACCAAAAGCTGAATGTTTTTTCTGATAAGTGGATGCTGATCCATAGAGGGGTGGGGGGTGGGGATAGGGAAGAATGAAGGAACTTTGATTTGTGTAGAGGGGAGTAGGGGAGGGGCGGGATTGTGGGGATGAGACGGACAACAGAATTGAGACAGGCATTATTATCCAATATACATGTATATTTATACTACTGGAGTGACTCTGCACCATGTACAACCAGAGGAATGAGAAATTGTGCTCCACTTGTGTACAATATGTCAAAATGAATTCTATTGTAAAATAAATTAATTATTTAATTTAAAAAAGAAAATGCTGTCTTGAATGTTGCTTCTATAATTCAACTCTGCACAATAAAGAGTTGGTGAAGAAGTTTTCTTCACACTGGTTGAAGAAATTTCAATCGGAAAAATAATTTGGACAACACTGTCTTTTTATAACAAATATTTTGCAATGTCTCTGGTATATTTTTGAAATAAAATCCATTAATAATATAATGCACCTACACATAATTTTAAAATATCAATATAGTATTGTAACTATAAAATAAAAGGAAATGTAATTTATTATAAAATAAGATGTATTTCAGAATATAAACCTGAGCACCATGACCCTCTAGCCTAGTCTTCCCTGACACCACTTGTATTAGTCAGCTTTCTGTTACTATAACAAAACAATTGAGATAACTAATTTATAAAGAAAAAATTTTAGCTCATTGTTTTGGAGGGTCCAGTCTAACATGGGGCAGACCTGTTGCTTTTGGCCTCTGGTAGGCATACCAGATGGTAATGGAAAAGGAGTGTGTAGTGCAGCAAACTGCTCACCTCATGGCTAGGAAGCAAAAGAGAGGAGAAAGGAAGGAGAATGGGGTTCCACAATTCCTTTTGAGGTCACACTTCCCATAATCTAGGGACCTCACCTCCTGGAGACCAAGCCTTTAATCCATGGACCTTTGGGGAACATTTAACATCCAAACCGCAGCATCACTATATTCTGGTTGGCAAAATCATCTCATGTTCACACTCCCCCCCAGCCCTCACCCCATTGGCTCATGTTTATGCTTCAAAACTTCCTCCACAACCAGTGCCCCCAGGTGGGGTAGAGTCCCTCATCCAGGCTTATGAGCACCTCATGCTTTGATGTCACAGTGCTGCTCTATTTATAGCTCCTTTATTAATTTTTTTAACTTAGGAAAATATACAAATTTATCAAAAGTAGAAAAAATAGTATGAGTCCCACTTACTCGTTTCCTTATTTCTATAATTATCTACATTTGTTCTACATATTTTATATATCCTTTTCTTTTTTCCTAATATTTTGAACCTAATACCTGACATCTGAAGTATTTCCTTATGAATCCTGAAAATAAATTGCACTTTTTTTTTTTTAACTGCTCCTGGAGGTTGTGGCGAGGGGAAGGGAGGCCTGCAGGTGCCATGAACTCAGGTATGGTGGAAGGAGTTCGTTATGTCAGACACTGTCAGGAAATTTTGCAGGTTTTAGTTGCCAGGAACAGGGGACCAAATCCAAATGTATTTCTATCATATAACTGCCAATGTTCTTCTTTTAAAGAAGTAATTGTAACAATTGCTTTTTAAAAATCAACTCTTTTCCTTCTCCATAGTAACTTCATTGTTCACAGAGGAAAGGATCTCCGAGGCTACTACCATGGGCAACTGGCAAGAGTTCATTATGATGATAGTGTGAAGAAAACACCCAGGTGAGACACATCCTAAGTATTAATTTCCAAGAATGTCACCAAAGCTAAAATGATTTTTATGGGTGACATAATCTCTTAATAATGGTAACAATAATAACAAGTATTACTTCATGGTAGAAAAGATTTAAAAGGAAATACACCAACTATCAAAAAAGATGGGTTTTGGGGCTGGGATTGTGATTCAGTGGTAGAGCGCTCCTCTAGCATGCACGAGGCACTGGGTTCAATCCTCAGCACCACATAAATGTAAAATAAAGATATTGTGTCCACCTACAACTTTAAAATAAATAAATATTTTTTTTAAAAGTGGGGTTTTGTTGTTGTTGGGAGTGGGTGGGGAGATCTTTTCTTTCTTTTTACACTGGGGATCATCAAACCCAAGGCCTCACTCATGCTAATATGAGCTCTATTACTGAGCTACACTCTCTAGACCCAATAATGTCTTTTTAAATCAGTGGTAAGATCAATAGTATTTTGTATTTTACTTTTTAATCTTTTTCTATTTTCCAAATTTTTTATTTCTTTTATTTTTATTTTTTTGATTTTTGTGTGTGTGGTGGGGAGGTTACTTGTGGCACTTTATCAGTGCACTGCACCCCAGCGCTTTTTATTTTTTACTTTGAGACACGGTCTCAAAATTGCTAAGGCTGGCTTTGAACTCATGATCCTCCTGCCTCAGCCTCCTAAGTCTCTGGGAAAACAAGCATGTGCCACCACATCCAGCTTTCAGTGTTTTTTCTAATGACCACACGTTGTTTTTACAATCAACAATAAACAAAGAATTTTATTAAATCATTATTTAAAATCCCATGTCTTTAGGCTTTCCAATTGGCCAAATAACTGAAACTTACTGAGATTCAGTTTCTTTCTCAGTAAAGTTACAAATTTGGCCTAAATGTTTTCTACCCTTCTAGGTCTGGTTTTCATAAAAAGAAAAAACTAAAATCAAAGGTACTTTGATTCTCTCTCTCTCTCTCTCTCTCAGCTTAGGGAATCAGGAAACTATAAAGGCAGCAATTTGAGTAACTTATGAACTGTTTGATCTTAGGCAATCTTCATTCCTTCTCAGTATTAACTGCCTTAATCTGCTAAATAAAATAATGGATATAAAATTCCATAACACATTAAGCACTCAACATACATGTGATCTTTCCTTGGGGAGGAGGAGAAGGAAGGATGCTTAAAGGGAAACTGAAAGCCCTGCACTATCTCTTGCAATTTTGGCAGGCCCAGCATCACTTCCAGGGAGTGGGCTGTGGCTGATGAGAAAATGGACCTCTTTTCTTCCAGTGGGTACTCATCAACTATTTCTCTTTACATTTAGACCACTCAGAGACTTGGCAATTCCAACCGAGAGAAAAACTCCGCATCAGCCTCAATTAGACCAACAAATGCTCATTCGATATATTCGTTTTAAAAGTCGTTCGAAGCCTGTCGACTCATGGTATAAGGAAACCACTTACCAGAGAAGCTATTCGCTGCCATTTTACGACATGGGTGAGTCGGGTCAAGTGATCTTGACCACTGAGTTAACCCTGCCGGGGCCACAGATCGGCACATTCCCTGGGCTTGCTGACTCAGGGAGCCAGTTTAGGACCCGGCTGGGGACAGGGATATGTGAGGGTCTGGGTGCAGAAAGAAGTTAGAGGGGTGCCGAGGGTTCCTCCTTTCCTGGCTCCCTGCATCTGGGACTTCAGGGATGAAAATCTGCAAGTGTCCTTCTTAGGAAGTCGACTCCAGTCTGAGCCCTGAGTCCCTGTCCCACCACAAATTGTGAGTGGGCCTAAACACATTGTTGAGGGAACTTCTTTTTCTTTCTATATTTTAAATGATGTTATGACAATTACTTGACATATATGGAGGCATGTTCAAAAATTCCCAACTCCCCTCACTGTATTTCTCTGTTTCAGCAGGTGGGCAGAGGGATCCTGAGAGTGTACAATGATGACAGCTTAATATTATTTACATAGTCATTAGTGCTTTGGGGTTTTGTTTGTTGAATGAATTACCTCATTGGAAGACTTTGTAAATGAACAAACCCCAACATTTTGGGGGCTCTTACATGGTGACAAGGACCTATTTAGTCCTACGGCAAGCTCTCTGAGGTGTTACCATCCCCATTTTACAGTAAGTTGCAGGGACCATTCATTAACTAGCCCCAAACCACATAGCCAGGAGGTGAGATCAGCAGGATTCAGGACCCAGAGCATTTCCCTCCCAAATGTGGCCAACTGTGAAGCTATAGTGCTTCTGTCACAGCTGAGTGTCACCTGCATGAGTTACTATTTAACAATTTTCTTTAAAGTGAGTCACACGAGAAATGGTGGGAGTAAAAGGATTTAGCCTTCCCTCACTCCTCCCAGAGTGAGCTGGAATAAGCTGGAAGGGCAGAGAGATGGCCCCAGCTGGGTCCCAGGTCCCCAGGGAACAGCCAACAGTAGCATCAGGAGGAGTGGGAACCAGGCAGAGACAGGCCAGTCTTGGGAGAATTGAGCCAGGGACTAGGTGTCAATAGATGAAGCTGGGATAGGGCCAGCGATTGACAAGAGGTTACAAGCAGGGCAAAGCTGGGTTCTGGAAGCGGGAGAAGGTTGGAGTCTGAGAAGGGAGGGAAGTGAGAACCAAGAAGGAAGATGGAGGCTGAAATGAAGGTCATTTAGAGAAGGAGGGGCAGGCAGGGAGTGAAGAGTGGTTGGGGTGGGGGTGCCAGAGCCCCCTTGAGGAGGTTGTGGTAAAGGAAAGTGGGGGGCTAGGGGTATAGCTTAGGGCTGAAGAAAGTGTGAAGCCTGGGAGGTGAGGAGGAGCTGGAGAGGAGAGGTTGTCAGGATGTGCCAGTAGGACTCCTGCCCTGCAGACTGACTGTGTAAGTGAAAAATCTGTTGCATGAGGGAATCCAGGTGGGTTTCCAAAACAAGAGAAAACTGGACCCTTGCCGGGCACTGTGGGCACACCTGTAATCCCAGCTGCTCTGGAGGCTGAGGTAGGAGGATGGCAAGTTCAAAGCCAGCCTCAGCAAAGGCGAGGCACTAAGCAACTCAGTGAGAACCTGTCTCTAAATAAAAATACAAAAAAAGAGAATGGTGCTAGGGATGTGTCTCAGTGGTCAAGTGCTCCTGGGTTCAATGCTTGGTACCAAAAACAAAAACCAAAAAACAAAAACTGGACCCTTGTTATAATTCCTCTGCTAGGAGGAAACCTCATTAGATAGACACAAAAGGTATTCTCCCACACTTATTTCAGAAGACAGTTTCTAATTCTTTATAAATCTACAAAACCAAATCAATGTTCAGCAGAGCAATTAAATATTTACCACCTACTAGGTACCTTGTCCTCTGCTAGATACATAGAAATCCAGGAGATGATCTCAGCCACAGGGACCTTACAGTCCAATAGGGAAGAGGACCTCAACCTTTTGAATGACCGAATACCAACTAAAGAAGTAGGAGTCCAAAGATGAGGTCACTGGAGCCTCACTACAGCCAATTTCAGCTAGGAATGCAGCATGCATGAATGGGGCCTGAGTTGGGCTGTGTGATGAGTCTGTTGGGATGGGCCACCAGGGACAATGGATGCTGTGGTGAGATTTGTTGGGACTGGGGGAGGATGTTGGCCTGACTAGGGCAAGGGAGAAGACTTTTCCCTGGAAGCCTAGGGAAAATCAAATTTGGACAATCAGAGTCATAGTCAGCAGAGTGACCCAGCTCTGCTCAGGACAGGGTAGAGAAGGCAGGTGCTACAGGCAAGAAGAGCAGCCAGAAGCTGTTGCAGTGGTGCCACGTGGGATGGTGTGAAGTGGGGGACAGGATTCAGGCATCATAGTGCCATAGGCCTGGCACCTTCTAGCTGTGTGGTGTTGGGCTAGATACTCAACTTCTCTGAACCTTTTTGCTCCTCAATAAAATGGAGACTCAAAGTCTACCTTTAAGATAGTTGTTAGGATTTAAAATATCTCATGCCTGGAACTGTGCTAAGTGACATTCATGTATGCTCATCATTACCACTAGTTGTAAATGTCTCCATGAAGTAGGTATATTAGAGACCTTAACCACCTACTAAAAGTTGGGCATGGTGGTGCACGCCTGTAATCCCAGCAACTCAGGAGGCTGAGGCAGGAGGATCACGAGTTCAAAGCCAGCCTCAGCAACTTGGCAAGGTGCTCAGCAACTCAGTGAGACCCTGTCTTCAAATAAAATACAAAATAGGGCTGGGGATGTGGCTCAGTGGTCAAGTGCCCCTGAGTTCCATCCCCAGGACCAAGTAACTTGTTAGTTGAGGTCAAATCTAGATATGTCACTCTCCAAAAACAGTGCTCGTAAATTGAGCTGGGAAGGTTTGAGTGGAAATGGAGTGAAGATTCATATGGCAGAGAACTGGAAGTGAGGAAAGATGGTGCCAATAAAGAATGTGCAAGAGAGGAACTAAAGATCACTCCACAGCCTTGTTTCTGCAAGATTGTTGGTACCTCTGATAGAAATAGTGGTTTGAGGCAGATATGATCAAGTTAGGGTCTATAGACAATTGAAAATATGGTGCTAGAAAGTGCAGGCTAGGCAACAGAAGATGAAGAACAGCTTTGGATATCCCCTACTTAGTGAGGACTGACTTATTCCAGTGTCATTTATATTGAAATATTCACTACTCTGTTCATTGAGTCAGTGATTGAATGCATGTTAGTTGTCTATTGCTGAGGAACAAATCATTCCAAAACTTTGTAGGTTAGAACATGAATGATGATTTTTTTAAAAATGTCTTAGGGATTTCCATGGGTTGGGAATTCCAAAACTGCTCAGGTGGGCAATGGTGGCTGAGGCTCTCGAGATTTCAATCAGATGTCAGTGAGCAGTCTCAGCTGAAGGCTTGATGGCTGGAGGATCCAACCCAAGGTGGTTTAGTGACAGCATTGTCAAGCTGGCTGTTGGCTGGAGGCCTCAGTACTTTTCCACGTGGGCCTCTCCATGGGGCTGCTTGAGTGTGCTGATGGCGTGGAAGTCAGCTTCCTTTAGAATGAGTGATTCAAGACTGAGGTGGCAAAATGCAATGGCTTTTATAACCTAGACTCAAAAGTCATACCCTATCACCTCCGATTTATCCTATTAGTCACATACAGCCACCACTAAGGTCGTGTGGGAGAGTCACAGATATCCTCAGAAGCTGGCAAACACAGTGTGACTATTGTGCACCAATTATAAACGAGACGCTGTGCTATCCTGGGGATACAGTGACCACAATAGACAGGACACCTGCTTCCAGAGAGCTGGCATTCTGCTGGAGGACACAGGACACAGCCAGATACACTTTTTTTTAAAGTTATAGGTTTTGGTAGAGCTATAAGGGAAATTAGCAGGGTGATGAGCACAGTTGAAGGAAGTTCCTTTAAATAGAGCTGTCAGGGAAAACGCGACATAATTTTAGCTGAGCCCTGAAAAATAAGAATGAGTCATATAAAGAACACTTCAGGCAAAGGGAGCAGTAAAAGCAAAATTCTGAAAACTGGAAAAGTCTTGCAGATTTGTGGAACAGAAAGAAGGCCATTGTAGTTTGGTGGGTAGTGAGTTAGGGGTTAGAATAATAAGGTGATTGAATTTTATTTCAAGAGCCATGGAAAGTCATCAAAAGATTTTGAAGAGTGACATATTATTTAAATTTGGGGGAGGGTGGTCCTGGGGATGAAGCCTTGCATGTGCTAGGCATGCATTCTTCCCTCACCCCTTCTATTTTGGAGAGATCACTCTGGCTGCTGTTAAGACAATGGAAAGAGACAAGAGGGAGGGTATGCAGACCACTGAGAAAGCTATTTAGTGGTTTAGACCAGATATTATGATGGCTCATAGCAGCAGAGAAGATGAAAAGGAATAAATGGACTCTACAGAGATGTGGAGGTGACATTAGATTGGACTGGGTAACAGATTTGATGTTAGGCACATTTTTATTTATTCATACTTATTCCTTCAGTAAATAATTTGAGAGCCTATGTGAATGCCAGTTGGTGTGCTATTTTCACAATATAATGTGAGCTGAAAACAGACACAAGTTTCCTACACTCAGGGAGATTTAGTAGAACTAGCATGGAAGTAGCCATAGGTTCTACCCTCCATAAATGCTGGGAAGCAGTTTACGGGATGCTATAATGGCATACAGTAGACAGGAGGTTTCCCTGGGGAAATGAGCCAAGAGCTGAAGGATAAGCTAAAAGCTAACTAAGCAAGAAGGGAAACACATTCACAGAGAGTAGTTTGTGCAAAGGCCCTGTGTTGGGATGGAACATGACATGTTTGAAGAATTAAAAAAAAATAAATAAAGAGATCTGGGGACATAGCTCAGTGATGAGTGTGTGCTTAGCACATACAAGGCCATAGGTTCAATCCTCAGCAGAATAAGAAAGACTTTACTGGCCATATTCAAGTTTGGAGCCTTTAGCCTCAGAATGGGACACAGTTGAAAGTTTTAAAAAGAATAGAGATAATGATTAAATTTTCATTTTGAAAAGATTACCCTAACCATGAAGAAGAAAAGGAGAGGTAGGGAAGGGAATGGAGAAGGCCAAAGATTGGTTATGGAGAGCCAATTGTTGTGATTTGGTTGAGGTTCTTAATCTTGGCTATATCACTTGAAGAGTTTTCAAAATATCCAGATGCCCAGACTATACCCACTATTACTGAAATCAGAATCTCCCAGTAGGGGGTGGCTGGGGTGACCTAGGCATTAATAGCTTTTAAAACTCTCCAGATAATTCCATTGTGTAGCCAAGTTTGGGAACCAATGATTCAGGTAACTGGTAATGGGTTGTATCGGTACAAAGACTGAGAAGGATTTGAGAGAGACTTAGATGGAAACTGTTTTATAAACAACAGGCAGGCAAAAGGTTGGTACATAAGAGGCCTAAGAGAAGAACATTACAGTCAGAGCACTGGTAGAGAAAAGAGCAGAGACTGAATCAAACATATTCAGATCAAGGCACAAACTCCTTCAGGAGTTTTGAGGAAGGGCTTTTCACAGAATAAGAGAAAGCAAGATTAAGTTGTTTATCTAATCCTCGGGTTGTTGAGCTTCACCATTAGGCCAGTCTTTGTGATTAGATTCCTTTTACATTTATTTATTTATTTATTTATTTATTTTTGCAGTCATGGGGTTCAATCTGCATGTCTTGCACATGCTAGACAAGTCTTCTACCATTGAGCTACACCCCAAGCCCTGTGATTAGATTTTTCAGGGCTGAAATCATGTGTAGATTAGCAATCTCTTGCATTTCATGTTCCCTTCTCTGAGGTTTCTAATTTGGCAAATTGTTTAGGAAAAGAATAAACATAGACTATGCATGATAGGTCATGTTTATTGCTTTAAAAAATCTTCCTCCATTAAAATTCTTTCTCAACACACATCATTTATTTACTTAGGAAACACTTATTAAGCACTGACTATGTGCAGGCCACATTGGAGGATATAGAGCAGGCTGTTCTCAGAACTTACAGCTTGGGAGGAGGAGGCATCTCTCAGAAGAAAGTTGTCCCTGAATTACTAACCCTGGTACCAAATAATTAAAGATCATTCTTTCAAACTAAAATAAATGCTTTTAGTAGCTGTGTGACCCTTAGGTTCTTTGACCCTCACTTTTCTCACCTGCGAAAAGGATAAAAATAGTATCTACCTACTAGAACTGAGATATATGTATAAAGAATTTAGCATTGTGCTAACAGCAGCAGTTTGATACAAAGTGGTTCCCAGATAATGTAGTACTAAAAGGCTTGGTGGGGGGGCGTCTAGAATTAGGCTGTCAAAATGCAAATTTGTGTGATTTATTCATTTTATTTACATTTTGGTATAAAAGTAGGCTTCTTAACTGGAGACCAAAGAAATAACTTCTGGCTAACTAAGTCCCTTTTTCCATATTTTAAATACAGCCCTTTGCCTTACATGCCATAAATTATTATGTTATTATGCACAATTGCTAAAATAACAGTGTGTTAAAATTAAGGAGTAATCTTATAATAAATCATTAATTTGTTTTAAATTCCAGGTTGGGACCAGAAATTACCCACCATTTCACTGAATCCTAGACCATTGAATTCAGTGCCAGAGTTCTACTGTTATGAAGACAACAGTGGCTTCGAAAGATAACTTTTAAACTAAAATAACCCTGGCCTTGGAACAAAATAACTTCCAACATTCTTAGAAGACTCTTGAAATAAACTGATGGTAGAACTATTTTTAATTTAAGTGTGTATACAACAGCTCTAATCCTAAAATATTTACATGTTACAAATTCTTTTCAGATTAAGTTGATCAGCCTCCAACTGGGAATCAAGATCCAGCCTTAAGAAAATGTGTCATGGGTTAAGGGTACATAGCTCAAAGCACTGGCTAGTTTGAGTAAAGCTCTGGGTTTGACCCCTAGAAACACAGAAAAAGGAAAAAAGGGAGGGAGGAGGGAGAGGGAGAAAGTGGGGGAGGGAGAAGAGAAAGAGAAAGAGAAAAAAAAAAAGAAGACAACTTGTCATATGACTAATACCAGTCATTGATGATGCACACAAACCATCTTATATGGTAATATGTGGGACTAGGTGAAAACATATAGTAATTGCATCTGCTCAATATCATTGTTGAAGGTGGGGGGAGAACCTGGAATATATAGCCAAGAAGGAAAACAACTGAAGGGGCTCTAGATGAAGAAATCCAGGAAAAGCACAGGTCTGCAGTAAGAAGCAGGGAGGGTTTGAAAAGAAGACTGTCTGTGTATACAAGTTTAACATCCCTATGGCAGCAAGAAAGCTTGGTAAGTATGCATCAATTCCACAGGCAAAAAGCCAGAGGGTCTTCTTTAAAGAAATGATCTCAGAGAAAAGAATCTTACATTCTGACCACTAGGGAATTCTCCAGCATACTAATTCGCTTCCTACTCAATCATCCTGGAGTAAAGCCTAGAGTTAATAAACTTCTTCCAAGAACAGTTCCATATAGCTTTCCACTGCCTTAGTCCTTGACACTGTCAGCCAAGCCATCACTAAGCGATCTGAAAAAATAATGCAACATGAAAGATAAAGACCCAGGGGGCTTGGGTTGTGGCTCAGCGGTAGAGTGCTCGCTGCAGTAGAGGGCTTGCCTCGCACGTGCAAGACCCTGGGTTCGATCCTCAGCACCACATAAAAAATAAATGAATAAAATAAGAGTATTGTGTCCAACTACAACTAAAAAATTTTTTAAAAAAAGACAAAGACCCAATTAAAAAGAAGAAATGACATCAGATGAAAGAGAATTCAGGAGACACAAAAGAACATATAATAAATAACAAAACAGCTCAAGTTAGGGTTCTCCAGAGAAACTGAATGTTTTTTTTTTTTATTTATTCATTTATGGCTATGAGATGATGGAAGTACGTAAGTCCCATGATCTATCATCTGCAAGTTGGAGGCTCATAAAGCTCATTTGCAAGGTGGAGGGGCTGGGGCTGTAGCTCAGTGACAGAGTGCTTGCCTTGCACCTGTGAGGCACTGGGTTCGATCCTTAGCACCACATAAAAATAAATAAAATAAAGGCGTGCTATCCATCTACAACTACAAAAATTAAAAAAAAAAAAGATTTGATGGAATGGTTCCAATCCAAGCCCAATGATGTAAGTCCTGGTCCAACTTTGAAGGCTAAGAACTAGAAGCACTGTTATCAAAGGACAGGAAAGAACCTCTTTCAAGCAGAGAGCAAATTCATCCTTCTATTCCCCTTTTTGTTCTATTCAGGCTTCAACAGACCCAATGACGTACTCCCATGTTGGTGAGGGCAATCTTCCTTGTGCAGTCTACTAATTCAAATACTAATCTCTTCCAGAAATATCCTCACAGATAAAGCACAGAAATAATGGACTGAGAATTTCCTAGCCCAGTCAACACACTAAAATTAACTATCACATGTCCACCCACCCCTTGTCAACTTGGCACTCATACACATCTTCTTAAACCATAACCTCCAAAAGACCAGTAACAAGTTCATAATTCTGCTTAACATAATAAACTAACGTAATCCCGCCTTTAAACACCTTTGCTTTCTGAGGTTTCAGTTATCTAGGGTAAACCTCAGCCAGAAAATATTAATGGGAAAATCTAGAAATAACTCATAAATTTCAAATTGCATGTCATTCTGAGCAGCATGATGAGAAATCATGCCATCATGCTTGGTCCTGCTTGGATGAGTATCATTCCTTTGTCCAAAATATCCAAGTTATGTATACCGTATGTGAGTATACAGTCACGTGGCAGCTAGCTTATTAGTTTGACCATCACAGTATTGTGATGCTGTGTATAGGGTTTAGTTCTATGTGTGATTTCAGACATCCAGTAAGGGTTTTGAAATACATCTCCTGAGAATAAGGTGGGACTACTATATCCTGTGTACAACCAAAAAAAAAAAAAAAAGCACTCCCAATGTTTACCACACGGAAGAGAAAAAGTCATTGAATGAAGTTTACTCTTCTCCTGATATCTGGAAACTTAAAATTATCATGAAAAATTAACCAATATTCATAGTATTTGTATTATGCTACATAATGGAATAATAGATATTTTGCTTAACATAAGTATTTATACAATCATTTATTAAAAAATGACATGCTCATGACAATTATAGTCCTCATTTGGTCATGTGGTTGTACTGCTATTTATAACTGCCTTCTACAACACATTCTGTATTCCCTTTCCCTTCAGCAAGCAATTCAGTCATGTTTCTTTGCTCAGCTGGATAGTCCAAATATTCGTTCCTGAAGGGTCTGAGTCATTAGTAGTACTACCTAGATGCTGGATGGGTGGCTATAGTTTTCCACTGACCTCGCAGGGTAAATTAAGAATTGTTCCTAACGCTCTTTCTTCCCTCCATTGTTGAGCAGTAGTCCAAATCCCCTGTGATAATCTAGATCAATCAACCCCAACCAACACCATCTCTTCATAGCATATTGATTCAGAGGCACAAGGAGCCCAAAGTGGCCAGGTGGCAGTCTTAACTTCCATTTCAATGGAATTATTGTGTCTCCTGGTGGAAGTATTCCTCCCTTTAGAATACAGACCTCTAGGCCAGCAGAAAATAAATCCTGGGAACAGGAAGCAAACATTTTGTAATGGATCTCTAGGTGTAACAATGAGTGATCCCACTCCCACTTTCAAACCTTGACTCCTGAATCTGTAAATCCTAGCTACTAGAGAATTAGAACCATATTTTAGGCATGGATTGAGTATCTGCAGCCTTCTGGAGAACTTTGTCCCAAACCTACAAGGTTTGCTACCCAGCTAGTACTTCAATCAATTTTTTCAAAAGGTCATTTCACTGTGTTAACACAACAGTTGTTTGAGGATGATGGAGAACATGGTAATGCCAGTGAATTCTAAGAGTGTAAGCCCAAAGCTATGCTTCTTTTGCTGTGATGCTGAGTTCCTTGATCAGAAGTAATGCTGAGTGGAATACTGTGATGATGGATAAGGTATTCAGTAAGTACACAGATGGTAAATTTGGCAGAAGTGTTGCATGCTAAAAAGGCAAATCTGGATCCAGGATAAAACACTGCCTCTTCCATGATAGAAATATATCAATTGTAATCAACCTGCCACCAGAGAGCTTGATGATCACCCCAAAGAACTATGCCATATTGGGGGTTCAGAGTTGGTTTCTGCTGCTGGCAGATTGGGCACCCAGCAGTGGCCAGTCAGGGTGATCTTGGTGAGTGGAAGTCCATGTTGCTGAGTGTGTGTGTAAAATGCATAACCTCCATCCCTGCCGCAATGGCTGCTTAGTTCATACACCCTCTGGGCAATGACAAAGTTTGCAAGGGAAAGAAGCTAAGTGGTTTCCGAAGAATGGACCACCCAATTCACTTATTAAAGCATTCCTCTAATGAGGTCATCTTTTGATGAGCATTCACATGCAACACAAATGTCTCCACATTTTTTACCCATATAGGGAAGATTTATCAGTATACATACCTCCTCTTCCAAAGGTTTTTGTCATTAATTTTCCAATTGTCTTCCTTCCAACTCCCTCAATAACTAGCCAAACTGCTGGCTTAAGCTCATAAATCTGTATATAATTGCATGCCTGGCCATTTCTCTTTCTAAGCAAAGAACATAACCAGATGTTTGAAGTTCTGATCACTGAGGTTTCCCTTCACCACTGTCCTTCAGGGTTGTCCGAGAAAGGCTGTAGTGCTACAGCCCTTCAGGGTTGTCCAAGAAAGGCTGTAGTGCTACAGCTGTTTACATTCAGGTGGTGATCACATGTCATGGGAGAACCTTCTGTAAACTAAGCCCAAGTGTTTCCCTGTCAACTGATCCTAGGCAATTCCCCATGAGGCCATAAATACAGGCTGGGAAGAGAAGGCAGGGTAGCGTAGCAGAAGGGGTACAATAGACATTTGGGCCACCACTTTATATAATTTATTTGTGCTCTTCACAGGCACAATTCCTAACAGGCCCCAATTCTGTATGTACCATTTCCATTAATGTATTGTTGTGCATGCCCCATGTTATTGCTTAGAGGATCAGGTAACAGTTCTCGATAGAGAGCTTGGGTTGCATTGTAACTGGTGGCCCAAGGTCATGTTCAGTCTTTACTGAGGTTCAGTAGCAGCCAATATCTGTCTCACAAAAGGACAATAGTTATCTGAAGATGAAGGCAAGGCCTGGCTCCAAAATTCTAAAGACCTGTGTTGTGATTCACCTATATGGACCTGCCAAAAGCTCTAGGTACATCACCACCTACCACTGTCACATTTGCTGGATCATGTAGCAGCTTGCACAGCACCCTGGTCCATTATCGAGCCTTCTCTTATCCTGGGACCCACTCAAAACTATCAGTTTTTCAGGCAAATGGCCTGGAATAACACACCTAAATGAGGAATATGTTGCCTCCCAAATCCAAAGAGGTCCATTGGGCATTGTGCCTCTTCATAGGTTGCAGAAGGTGCCAGATTCAACAATTTGAAAGGTGAAGGCACCACACCACTAGATGCCTAGAAATTTCACCGAGGTAGAAGGCCTCTAAATTTTTGTTGGATTCATTCTTCACTTTCTGATATGTAAATGTCTTACCATTTAAATCTAGAGTGTTTGGTAATCCTTGGTAATCAGCTTAGGTTTGGTACTTCTGGCTAATCAGATTAGAAGAACAGCATTATGTCATCAACATAATAGACCAGTGTGATTCTTTTTGTGTTGCAGCACTCAAGAGTTGATCAGGGCCTCAGGCAGGTGCTCTACCACTAAGCTATATCCCCAGTCCTGATCAGTGTGATATCTAGCAGAAGGAAAAGGTGATTAAAATCCCTGCAAATTAAACTATGACATAGGGTAAAGTTGATATGCCCCTTAGGTAGGACAGTGAAGGCCTACTGTTGGTCTTGCCTACTGAAAGCAAACTGGTAGTCCTTAATAGGGATGGGGAAAAAAAACTCCACACCCCAGTTCAATGGCTGCGTATTATCTAATGAGGGATGTGTTAATTTATTTAAGTAATGAAATGATATTGGGTACAGCAGCTGAAAATGAGTAACCACCTGATCAAGCTTATGACAATTCACTGTCATTATCAGAGGTCTGTCTGTCTTCTGCACAGGCCAATCAGGAAACATGGTTGTGGTGGGAATCACTACTCAGGTGTCTTTCAAGACCTCAACTGTGGCACTAATCCTTTCTCCAAGAATGCAATATGCTTTTGATTTACAATTTTCCCAGGCAGAAGCAGTTCTACTGGCTTCCACCATAATAGTCTTCAATCCACATGTCAGGGTACCAATATAGTTTTTCAAGCTGCCAAGTATTATTTCAATTAGCTGTTCTAGGGGGCACAGGGGGGAACAACCACATCATTGGTTTAGGGATGCACTCTGAACCACACTTGAGCTAAAACACTGCTGATCCCCTGATCCATATAAGCTCCTACTGTAACTGGAGAATCACAGTGACGTTTTGGATCTCTTGGGCTCAATGTCAGTTCAGAACTAGTAGTCTCCCAAAAGATAAATTATTTCTCTTTCCCCCAAGGCACAATTACATTATAGTAAGAGCCCACAAGAACCCTTTGGGAAAGGTTAGGAGAAAGACTAATAGTATATTTTTGTTGGTGTACCAGGGTCCTTACCTAAGGGGACCGGGAATCCTCCTTTAAAAAAAAATATTTTTTAGTTGTAGTTGGACACAATACCTTTATTTATTTTTATGTGGTGCTGAGGATCGAACCCAGGGCCTCGAACATGCTAGACAAGCGCTCTACCACTAAGCCACAACCCCAGCCCCTGGAATCCCTTTTACTCAACCTATTTGTAACTTTGGATATGAAGTATACTGTTTGTAGGAAGCATGTAAGTTGGTTCACATTTTTGGTTTTGTTTTTTAATTCCTTCCAACACTCTTTGCCTTTTGATTATAGTTTAATCCATTTATATTTACAGTAACTGCAAATAATGAAAAATTCCTCCCGTTATTCTGTATGTCTTATACCTTTTTTCATTTCTTATCTCTTCCATTTTCGCCTTCTTTTGTATTGATTTTTTTTTTTTGGTGGTATTCTGTTTTAATTCACTCATTTCCTTTGGTATATGTTTTCTTGATATGTTCTTACTGGGGGATTACATATAAATACTCTAAATTTTATGAAAACATGGTCTTAATACCAACTTAGATTCAATGACATACAACTCTGCTCCTCCCCTATTCAGTTCTGAACCTGGCTTTTTGTTGTCATTGTCAAAAATTATATTTTTATACCATGTACCCTGTAACAAATTTTAATTTTAATGTATTTGTCTTTTTAAATTATATAAGGAAAAAAATGGAATTATAAACAAAAAACACATTAATACTAGCTCTTAATAGTTACCTTTACTGGAGGTCTTCATCTCTTTCTATTGATAGAGGAAAAAATGGACCCTTTTTCATGTTTTGATCCACTTATTCCCCACCACCACCCCGCTTCTGGATTATCTTATATCGTTTTACTCATTTTTCTACTTCTTGTCATTTTCTTATTTGTGACACTGAATATTAAAGGCATATATTGAAAGACTTCTAAGTTTTTTGTATCTCAGGCTTTTAAAACATTTTACCCCTATGTATTTGTTCTTTCTCATGACAATGCTACATATTTCAATTATATCAGCTTTATGATGATTTACCAACTGGTGAAGGAAAAACTTCCTCTCTCATGTTATCTTTTCATATACATCTTAGAAATTCTTGCATTTCTATTCAAATATATTCATCAATTAATAATTAATTAATTGATATCAATTAATATCATTTATACTAAATAGCCTGTCAACTATTGAAATATCTTATTCTATCATATAGTTCTTCTCTACTGAATTTTAAAATTTGGAGTATATGTTCCAGCATTTTTTCCTGTGCATTTGGACCTACAGTACTCTTCTTTCATATGAAACATGTTTTGGTTGTCCAGCCTTGTGTTCCTTGAATTTGCTACCTACTTTACCAGCACATTGCTCATTTTGTTTAGTTGCTCAAACTGTTCAAGTTCAGCCTCTTGGCCTTTGCACATTATATCCCTTTGACTATTAATCTAGCTGATCTGTTTAAATACTCACTAACGCTTTCTCTGACCCTTCCCACATTTAAATGTGTTCATTCACTGCATCCTATATTTTTCCACTATGGCATATAATATCATTCATTGATACATGTTTCTTTAACATGTTGTTCTCACTATAATTAATTTCAGGAAGGCATACTTTACGATCCCTGCTGCATAGCATATCTAACACCTAGCAGAATCTGGTACACAGGTGCACATGTGCATAAACACACAGTATTCAATAATAAATTGTTATTAGTGCCTTAAACAATTAACAGATAGCTTACTTTAGAAGAAAAACAGAATTACCCAAATTGGCTGAAAAAAAAAAAAAATCAGTAAAAAAGATCAATAGGAATTTTTTGGTCAAAAAATAAAATAAGCCTACTTCTGACTTGGGAAGAAAAATGGGTTCTTTATATTTGCTTCTGAACTTTCATTAAAAATGTTTCAATGATGCAATGCTTGTAATAATGTGAACTTTAAAAGCCCTTTCAATTTCCAATAGAATAAGCAATTTATTATACATTATTATTTTTACATGTTATTATTGATCTGTATAATCATTTGCATTATTCTTTATCATCCAAGAGCACTTTTGAAATTTTTTTCAAACCAAATATTAATAAAAATACATATAGTGAAGATAACCATTTAGATTCTTCCAAAATTTCTGTTTTTAATCTCTTCCTTCCTTTTCCCCACACTCTACAGGGATAAAACTCCTTCCTATATACAAATATTATGAGAACAAAAACACAATACACAAAGCATACTAGAAATATTTGATTCTTTTTAATCAGGTATTGATGGTATAATAAAATAAAGTGGCACCTAATTTAAACATTTATAGTTCATTAAAGGATAATCTACAACACAGTATGCTAAGCCTAATTGCCAAAATAACACTTTTTTTATTCAAGAAAGGAGAAATGAAGGCATGATCAAAATTATGGCCAACAATCTGGGTTCATTTAGACACTTGTAGATGCGTTTGTACGTATATTTGTAGGCACGATGTTGAAAAATCAATCCACTAGACTTAGAAATAATGATATTTAAAAAAAAAAAAAAGGAAAGATACATTTCAGTTAATGTCTAAAACTCAAGAAAAATACCCACCAAAAATCACAACATATCTTTTAATGACCACTTTTTTTTTTTTTTAAACATTAAGATTGTTGTTTTGGGGGAACATTTTTTCTCTTTGAATATTTAATTAAATGTTCAATGTATTAAATAATTTACAGAGAGAAATAAGTTGTATATTCTGTACAAATTAAAGGACCCATGAATAAGCTCCCTCCCCCTGCCAATAGCTCAATAGCAGAAAATGAACAGTTCACAATTTAAACTGAATTTATAGCATTTATAGCATTGCAAAAGTTTACAGAATCCTATCTCTTCATCCTTTTTTCTAACTGCAAAGATTACAATGACAGAATTGAACGATCAGAATGTAAAAATATTTGTGCAAAACTGCATTAATTGTTCTTACCATGGTAAAACCGAAGAACATACAATGACAATAATGAAGAAAAACTACATTTAAAGTAACTTCTTTAGATTTCAAACAACATGGATTTACTATTACTAAACACTGAAAGAAAACGTGGCACCATGAGCAGCAGGAGCAACAAATGATTCGGCAATTATGCCAGCTCAGGAGAGCTGACACTGGAATATGCCAAAGTCAATCTCCACAATAGCCATTCTTCCTATAAGACTGGAAACAATGGTAGGGCTTAAAACTCACATCAATGTCTTTATTCTTGAATTTGCAGGTCATAAAGAAATATTTAAGAAAGTTTTCCCCCCTCTCTCTCAAGGAGTGTTTCTGGAATCCTTAAAACAGTTGAATCATGGATTCTCTGGATTTACCTACACCAATCCATTTAACTGGGGGGGAAAAAAAAGAAACACAATAAAAGAATATCATCAATTTATTTGTAACATTAAGTCTTTGTGATTAGGAGATAGGTAGCCTCTTCGCCTTTTCTCAGACACACCATTTAATATTTCCCTATGGGCCTTTCACTGTCTGTCATTTCTGTTGAAGACTGTGTCCATTTCTAAACAGGATGCACAGTCAAGATCCAACACAGAGCAGTTTGCCTTACCATTCCATTTTAACTGCATATTTACAATTTCTTAATTTCCAATGACTAGGATAGTGAAATATTGGCCCAAAGTAGCAGAAACATAAAAAACTTTTAATCCAGTCCCTGATAACTAGAAAAGATAAGACCTTCGATAAATGTACTAAGCGGATACCTGAAGTGCCACTGTAAATTTTACGTATCAGAAAGGGGAGAAATATCTAGGCAAACACAATTCGAATCTGCACGGCCTTAGGCACTGCCTACAGCACCAGTCTGGGGAATCTCTCATGATGTATACTACATGAATTTAGGTTATTTGCAGAATTATTGGTTTCCATAATGTACTTTTAAAAAAAATTTTTTAATTTGTTCTAATTAGTTATACATGACAGTAGAATGCATTTTGACACACTGTACACAAATGGAGCACAACTTCTTATTCCTCTGGCTGTATGTGGTGTAGAATCACATAAGTAGTATAATCACACATGTAAAGTAAATAGGGTAACAATGTTTGTCTCATTCTACCATCCTTTCCATCCTCACAGCCCCAACCCTCTCCTCACTTCCCTCTGCACAATCCAAAGTTCTTTCATTCTTCCCTCTTCCCTGCCTCCCATAATGTACTTTTAGGATAAAACTTTATGGTATTTTTAAGAGGTCATTGTTAAACTCACTTCTATTCATATTTTAAAAACTGCTGAATATGCTTACTAAATTTGACATCAAGCTAGGAAAGAGCTACTAGCAATTTGGAAAACAAAAGTCATATTTAAAATGAACCATAAGTACAAATGAACCACAATACCAAATTCAAAACAAGTATATCACAGATTGTAAATGGAAGATACCCACTACCTACTTTACTTTCTCACATCTCAAATTTACATCAATGTAAATTAAAAAATGAAATGAAAAAGCAATCTGTTAAAAGACTTCACATAACTTCATTATGCCTAACTACCTGGCCATCTTATATTTATTTCTAATAAAGAAGTTTACTCCATTCTTTATTCTTGTTTTTCACTTCTTTCTAAATGAGATTCCCTCTTTTCTTGTATCTATTATTTCCTAATGTCTATTCAAGATATACCCAACTCTCAAGGGTAGTTTAAAAATTAAAAAAATTATAAATTAAAAAAACTATAAATCATTGTTGGTGATGGTGAAAATATGGAATAAACTTTATTAATAGAGAGAAATGACAAGAATGAATGTCAGAGGGTAAAATAACAGAATGAGATTAAATGACAATCTGCATCTGTCATCCAGAAAGGGTAAGGTAATCTATTATCTTCCACTTAAAGATGAATATTATATTTATTCTTAAATATATATATATCTTCCTGAGCATTTATGCAAATCATGAGCACTCTTCAAAGTAATATAATCTTTTATTTTATTTCAAAGGTAGGCAGGTAAGACAAAAGTAGAGAAAGAAAAGATAGTTGTTCATAAAGTGTTTCTTTACCTGGAATTTGAAGCTCATCTTCAATAAATCGAACATAATTTTGTGCATTAACAGGTAGTTCTTTAAAAGTCCGTGCATTTGATATGTCTGTATTCCATCCTGGGAGAGTCTTATATTGAACTTCAACTTTATTTAAGACTTCTTGGTTTGCTAAAAATAAAGGAGTATATTTGTCCATGATACACAGTACCTATTGTCAAACAAATTTTTGACAAGATAGTTCCACAGACATTTATCAAAATCCTTGAAGTCTCAGATGTGTTTCAGAATTTAAAATTTTTGATGTTTTAGAAAGGTAATGTAACAGTATTACAGACCATCAGGGGTAGTATTCTATAATCAAACATTTCTGCAGCAACATATGAATACTCACTATATGTGGACAGCGTTCAAATCAGGTTTTGCTTCAAATGAGTTTTGGTACCAAATTTCCATTTAAAGCATTCTGAAATTCTATTCTCTCAATTGTAAATTATGAATCTATATAATAACAGCAACCTTAAAGAAAAAGGATTGCATATCTGAAATCTTCTGAGAACTCCTGTTGTTCTGATTGAAATTTTCTTCATTATTCCATGTAACCATTTTCTCTATATCCCATATTAGAAACAACATGCAACATGAGTAATGACAGCAGTTTCTTTAACTAAAAACTGGCTAGTGGGTGCCATGGTACACCATCCAGATTTCCTTCTTGCGAATTGAACCCTATAGGCCTGATGACAACCAACAGCTCAGAGTTTCCCCGCTCCGCTGAAGGGAGCTGTTCCCCTGGGAAAGGTCATATACAGTGACTTGTCATTGATGTGAGAATACAAAGAACCTTGTCCTTTCTTAAATTTGGTTCAATTTTGAAGGGTAATTTTAGCTTCAGAGTTCCAAGAGATCAGCTGAGGACTTCTTCTTTTTTTGTTGTTGTTACTTATTTGTCTAAAAATTTTTTCAATTTACTTTTTTTTTTTTTATCAAGTGGTAATTGTGACTGAAAGTATACAAACCATAGATCAGAAAAAATGTATAGACTGGCCTCAATCAGAGAACTTCTATGTTTCCTCCAAGCTTTGCACATCAACTTTTCATAACTTCACCAACATAAAATCAGAGACTATTCCCTGTACTTCTCTTGGATTTACTGAGTCACAAAACAGTGAAGTGCTAACTGTGTATCAGTGACTAGACTAGGTAGTGAAAATTCCAAATGTTAAAAAATGTGTATTACAGAGAATGCTGGATATATACACAAAAATAATACAGAATGCTTTTAATACATCTCCATGTGCTACAATTACCAGCCACCCACATCCAGCTGCCATACTCACATGCCAGGACCCCCTTCTCTGACTCCCATGATATTTTCAATCAGAATCATCTTTAACAGATAATGTTCACCAAAATATAAGAAGTCCTTTTAATAACCATCACAATGTCATTATCACTTCCCCCAAATCAAAATCCTTAAAACAAACAAGAGGAATCATATTTGAATTAAAGATGGCTCTTTCAAGAAATTGTTAGCCTAGTGGAACCGATGGATAAGAAAATCAGTGATGATACCACAGTAGAGAATCATATGCCCAGGTATGTTATCTGAATTATTCTATGGAGATGAATTATTCCATGGCAGGGAAGAAAGAGACAAAGAGCAAGAAAGGAGAAGTACAAGGAGAAAGAGAATATATGAAGACAAAGAGTAGAAAAGAAAGGGAGGAAGGGAGGAAGAAGAAAAAAGAGAAAATGAATGAAAAGGGAAAAATAGCAACTTAAATAGCAGGAAGCATTCTCCTCTTTTGTCAATGAGCATGACTAACGAAATTTCCACGAGAGAGAACCTGCATTGCTTAACATGATAATCTCTAGTTCCATCCATTTTCTTGCGAATGACAGGATTTCATTTTCCTTTACAGGTGAATAACACTCCACTGTGTATGTATGAATATAAATACATACACACACACACACCACACACACACACACTTTAACCCTGTGTCAAATTAAGAGCTGACAAAGATTTTCTCCCATTCTGCAAGCTGTCTCTTCACTTTGTTGTCTGTTATGCAGAAGCTTTTCAATTTGCTGTAATCCCATCTGTCATTTTGTAATTTTTTACTTTTGGAGTCCTACCCAGAAAAATCACTGCCTGTACCAACATTTTAGGGCATTTCCCCTGTTTTCCTCTAGTAGTTTCAGGTATTATGTTAAGGTTTTTTTTATTTATCTTGACTTTTGTACAGACTGAGACAGGCTCCAGTTTCAATATTCTACATGTGGACATACAGTCTTGCCAGCACAATGTGTATATTTTCGTTAATGTGTATATTTTGGGTATCTCTGATGAGAATCAATTGATGGTATGTTATGGTTTAAGATATGAGGTATTCCCCCAAAGCTTATGTTAGACAATGCAATAAAGTTTAAAGGGGAAATGATTTGGTTATGAGACAGCCTTAACCTATATAAGTCATTAATCCACTTAAATGGCCTAACTGGCTGGTAACTGTGGGCAGGTATAGTTATGGCTGGAGCAGGCAGGTCACTGGGAGCATGACTCACAGCAGTGAAAAAGGTGACTAAAACACTGTAGATGTATTTATTTCTAGGTTCTTTTTTTCTGTTTCACTGGTTTGCGTCTGTTTTAATGGTAATACCATGTTGTTTTTATTATTATTACTCTGTAGTATGTATTAAAATATCCCCAGCTTTGTTCTCTGTCTTCAAGGCTTCTATATGAATTTCAGAATTTTTTTCTGGTTCTGTGAAAAATATCATAGGTATTCTGATAGAGATTGCAATGAATCTGTAGTATGGACATTTTAAATAATATTGAGTCTTCCAGACCATGAACAAGCATTTTCACCTTTCAGTTTCTTTAATTTCTTCCCCTGATATTTTGTTTTTCACTTCCTTGATTAAGTCTATTCCTAGGTATTTTATTTATGTATTTATTTGTATGGCTATTGTGCATAGGATTATTTTCATTTATTTCTTTCTCAGCAAATTATTTGGATCTTTTCTCCACCTCTTTCCCATTCTACCCCTCTCTCCATCTGTCTACCTAAAGGCTTGTCAATTTTATCTATCTTTTCAAAGAAATTCACTTTGTTGCTATTTTAGATACTATAATTTGTTATTTCTGCTCTGATCTTAGTATTGCTTTTGCTGTATCCCACAAGTTTTGGTATGTTGTATTTCCATTTTTGATTGTTTCAAGGAATTTTTAAATTTTTCTCTGACTTCCTCATAGAGCAACTATTCATTCAAAAGACTGTAGTTCAGTCTCTACTTGTTGATTTCTAGTTTCATTCTACTGTGATAAGATACAGAATATGACTTAAATGTTTTTGAATTTGTTGAGACTTGTTGGTACCTCTATTCAGTCATTTTGCTTGCTCTCCAAATATATCTCAGCTGATGACTTTTTATGGCCTAATATATGGTCTACTCTAGGGGAAGTTCATGTGCTAATGAAAAAAATATGAGTATCTTGCAGCTATTGAATGGAATGTTCTATAAGTCTTTTATGTCCATTTAACCAATAGGGTAGTCTAACTCTGATGTTTATTGATTTTTTTTTACCCCTGGATGATCTATCCATTAGTGAGAGTAGAGTACTGAAATCCCCAACTATTATGGTACTGGAGCTAGCCTCTCTCCCACTTTAGGTCTAATAGTATTTGTTTTATGAAATGAGTACATTCAAATTTATAATCATTTTATCTTCTTGAATTGAAACCTGATCATTATATAGTGACTTTCTCTGTCTCTTCTTAGTATTACTGTCTTAGGTCTATTTTGTCAGTACAGTATAGCTATTCCTGCTTGTTTTTGGATTCTATTTGTTTGGAATATCAGTTTTACATTCTTTCACTCTGTGTCCTTACTGGCAATTTGAGTTTCTTGTAGGCAACATGTTGGTTGAGTCTTGATTTTTAATCCAATCAACCCATTCAACCATATGTATCTTTTAACTAGAAAATTAAGACCACTTATATTCAGAGTTCATTAATGAAAGTATGAACTTTTGCTGGTCATTTTGACTTTCTCAGTTCTTTTGAATATTCTATTCATTCCTTCTCTCTGATCTGCTCCATGTCACAACACCCATTTCCCACTGTGTAGCACTATCAGCAGGTTTATGTGGAAATCACTCCACCAGGTCAGGTCTAGTTTGTGAGGCGACCACCTGCTGAACCAGTGCCCTACAATGTCTGTGGGGTTCTAGAGATGGGGATATGAAGGGTTTTGGAACTCTCAGAGCAGTCCAAACTCAGGCAATAGTTCCCTTCAAAGCCAGACTACCACGCAGATTTCAGATTTCCTATCTATTTGGGCTGTAACCCTGCAGGGGCCAAGAAACTTTCCAATAGCCAGAACTGCTAGTTTCTGCACTGAGTATGCTGGGACTCTTTTGACCTTTACCCCTACAGAGGGGAGATTCACACATTCCCTAGCTGTGGAGCCTGGGCAGTAGGTGATGGGATGTTTTGTTTCTCTTGATATCCTGTTGTGTTAGGTCTCTGAATTTTATAAGGTTTCCATTTTTCTAATAGTGTCTTCCATAGTTACTCACCTCCATATCCAGTTATACGCCTGCTACTTTGGTTGTTCTTTGTGAGGAAGGAGCACGTGAGTGCTTGGTACCTCTATTCAGTCATTTTGCTTGCTCTCCAAATATATCTCAGCTGATGACTTTTTATGCAACTAAACTGCAATTCAACTCCTCCCTCTGTCTAATCCTGCTTCTCTCACAGATGTTCTCAGAGCACTTTCGAACCAGTGTGCAAATCTTTATAGCAGAGTCTGTTTCCTAGGAAACTCAATCTAAGACAATTGGAACTCAATCTAACACAGCTGATGCTAGCAGTCTGAGAAAAAGGCTCTAAAATGGGAACTTAGAGCTGGATCATGGCCAGCTGTCTGGCAGTGACAACCACTAGTGATGGCAGGTAGAGTATGGTAGGCACCTTCCGTCATGTTGTAGTAGTACATTTGCTAAAATAAAGCTTTCATAGGAAATGAACTAATGCCATGTAAGTAGAAAGTAAAGCAATGGCAATAACTGAGGCATTAATAAATAAGCACAATGGAAATGGATGGCTCCTGATGAATGCCTTTCATGAACTGGAAATGTTTAAAACAAACTGAAAGTCAAGAAGGCATTCCTGATATCATTTAGAAAATCTTATCTCCTATAGCACAGAGCAGAAAAAGAGAGGGTCAGGCTCCCAACTCACACAAATAAAACTCCAGGGAATGTTGTATTCACAAATCTAGCAAGTCTGCTATGGAAAAGACTGAGACCTATTTGGTAAAAGTGAGATTCAAAGATTTTGAATGGGATATAAGGGTTGATGGAGTTGAAATCCTCAGGAACTACAGAATGTCCCACTATTTCCTACTAAAAGGCTAAGGCCTCCTCTTGTTCGAAGATGATGCAGAGGCCTATGCCTTGCAAAGAAGCATATGCATGCCTCTGTTCGATCTTTACTTTGCCTCCTCGTCAATCCATAATAGCCAGGGCCAACTCCCAACAGAACTGGGCCAAGAAAATACTTGGGAGGAAAGGGGACTATACTCTAAAAGTTCTGCAGTTTTAAGCCAACATTTACCAATAGGAACTAAGAGAGTATTTTATGGAACTACATTCTAAGGATGAGTATGCCAGATCAAGGGAAGAAGCAAGTAGAACATAAAGTTGAATTAAGAGATTACAATGGTATGACGTACTCTTACATGATGCATGACACAAAAATGATGAAAACATACTACTGGGAATATCCTGGGAAGTTTAGATAAAGTGATGAACTAGACCAAGTAGATATGTCAGAATTGTTGTAGTAGATGGTAGAAGAATGAATAAGAGACTCTGTGAGGCTTCAATTTCTAGCTATGATTGAAATATACAGTTCCAGACTAGCTCTCAAAATATATGACAACTCCTAGTGGAACAATAAGCAGAAACTATAGTGCCTGGGATAAAGGAAACTCACAAGCAAGCCCTGAAATCACTCAATTCTTTGCCTTGGGACAATTTCCTAACCACTGTTTAGAATATTGGAGTCACCAGAAAATGGAAGCTCCACTGACCTGAGGAGGTAGATATCAGATTTCAGGAAAGCAGAAGCAACTGGAATCAGCAGGGTGAGGCATCAAAGAGGGAGCTACAGAGGAAGGGACCCCCTCAAAGTCCACGAGAGAGAATCCCTTAACAGTGTGACCACTGTTGACAGTAGCAACTATAAAGTTTAGGGCAAGTCAAAGATTCTATAGATCAAGTAATACCAGTAGAGAGGAAGGAACAGGGTACAATGGAGCTCCAGTACTGCTGGATTTTGACAAAAATTCATTATTATATCTTATGAATTTCCTGACATCTGGCTGAGACACCAGAAAGGCTGTTCTTAAGAATAAAAACCATACCCTTGAGTAAAACCCACTATAAACACCCCACACTTAAGCCTAAAACCAACCAAGCTCTGCCAAGATCCACAGTGGAGACAGAATTTGAAGAATGATTCATGCCAGGTGAGAGAGATTTGGGGAACATCCTGGATTTCTTATCCTGGACTAATAAAGCATAAAACCAGGCTATACAAGTTCAAGATGATCAGTCATCAATTCAATTGTCCCCTAAAACAAGAATCTATACTATTTAGAGGAATGTGACAATCTAAATCTCTGATCTACAATTAAGGAAAAGAAGTCAAGGGAAAAAAAACTCAAAACAGTCCAGATGTTAGACCAACAGGAAAAAAAATAGCTAATATAAATTATAACAATTCAGTTATTATATATGAACAGATGAGAAAAGTAAAGAAGAGAATGTATAGAACACCAAACAGAAATTATAAAAATGAAAACTCATTGGATGGGTTTAAAAGCATATTACAGAAGGGAAGAAGAAAAAGTGAACTTGAAGACAGATCAGTATAAGCTATCTAATCTGAAGAACAAAGAGAAATAAGAACAATGAACCCCAAGGGTTTGGGGATGTTATGTCTAATATACACATACCTCAAGTCCCAAAAGGAACTTGAGACCAGAAACCCCACCAGAGGACAAAATAATACGAAAGTGTCTAGAAGGAATCTTTTTTTACAGTGTAAGAATTGCTCTGGTGAAAAGAACGACAATATTGTTACAAAGCTCAGTGATGACTGTCCTCTAATCCCTAGGGCTGATGGAAGGGGAGGCTATTATATGACTGAGACATCTGACAGCAATAGCATGAAAGGATCCCCCAAAATTAAAAGTTAGTAGTATCCACCCTTCAGAAAAAAAGTGGGCTTAATTATCTTTATGAATAGCATTCAGAGATAGGAGTTAGAAGACAGACTGGTAGTCAAAAAGGATCATAGTCTATAAATGACACTTTAATTTCAAAATGAAGTCAAGAATGGATTATTGAGGAACTGAAGGCAGTGCTCTAATAAACAAAAAAATAATAACAGCTTGACTAAACTGAACATGAACCAGTTTTCACATCTGGCTATCAATGTCTGAAAGGCTAAGTTTCCAGAAGGCCTGCCTGACTCTGAAAAACAGGTAAGTATACCTAGTAATGATAACCCACCATTCATTGAGGAAAGGGGAACACTCAGTCATTTTGATGACTATTAAACACAAGGTTCAAGTTGACACTGACCCCTATCATATGCCTTCATGGGATGGGATTATAAATGGAATCTTGGCCCAAGTCCAGCTCATCACAAGTTCACTGGGTCCACAGATTCACCCACTGATCATTTCTCTAGTCACCAAATATAACATTGGAACAAACATTTGGTAGGTGCCAGTACCCCAATAGATTTCTTAGTCTATTTCTTAGTCTATTATAAAAAAACAAAGTCTTCAAAAAATGCACTACACCATGTAAGCCACATAGACCAGTAGATGTGTTAGCTGTCAGTGATGACTATAAATCTAGAATTAATAGCAGAGGAGGAAAATATTCAATAGCAACTGCTCACCATACATTTTCTCAAGCCTTAACTGATTTATTTGTCCATTTACTGTGAGTGAAGTCCTAGGGAACACTAAGAGATGCCAAGTACCATTCAGGTGCCAAACATTCTTACCACATTGTGTAACAACAGCCCTATCTCCTCTTGATAATTAATTACCCCTTCTAGTGACTCCTTTCTTTACTTGATTTTTGGAATATGAAATCCAGTCAGATAAAGATTAAAGCTTATTGATACTGACTTTTACTTTCCTACTGTGATGGCCCAGTAGGGGATAATTTATACTACTAATCTTTCTCTTGTACATTTCCTTAGGAAAGACACCCAACAAAAACCTACAGAAACTCTTCCCAAATAGTGGTGAACTTTCCTTGCAGTGTTAAGTAAATCCAATCAGCACAAGAGTGAACTGTATTGTGGTGTGGTGTACAGAATATTTCGTTTCAGACAGATAATGCCCTGCTGCTAGAAGGGAGTACTGTATGCCAATGATTTATAGCCCAGTCCCTCACCCAGGGACTGCCCTTAGACAAAGAGAGCTACTTCACCCATTGAACAGCCCTCAATGGCTGGCTGCTAAGAGGTACAAAGTTCTTTCAAGTACAACTTGAAGGGCCCCCCTAGCTCTACAGCTCCTCTTAAGATCAGCCACACTACATTTAACTACTCTTTTTGTCCCCTTCACAGATGATACTGCTGAAATATTCTCCAATACACTTCTTGAATGCAAATTTGACCAAGAACCTGAGTGTTCTGGAGGAATCTGACCCAATTCAGCTAACTCAGTTTTAAAAAGAACTTGTAAAATTGACAAGCTTCATCTGTTTTGTCAGTTTTTAATATTTTAATTAGAAGAGTTTGCTGCTCTGTTAGATCTTACCACATCATTATATTTGTATTCTCCATGGTGCTCGAGTTTAATAACGCTTGAAATAACTGTGTAAGTAGAAATAACAACCAGGACCTAACATTTATTGGAACAACTAGTTTTCCAAATGAACTGTATTCTACAATGTTAACAGATACTGTTTTTCCCATAAGCAAACTGAAAAAATAATACACATTTATTTTCTAACTTACAGCTCTCCTGACTTCCCAAAGAACCAAGTCATAAAACCTTCCAACCTACCAAGTCTCATATAGCCAGTCAATATTCCTTCATTAGGCATGACTAAACTATTCTATTTCTCAAAGCTCTAAAACATTTTTCAACTGTATAAATCCCGTGACTAAAGATATACCTCAAAAAATACACTGCCTCAAGTAGGAAGTCACCCTGTAACCATTCACTTTAAACACAGAACAGAATATCACTCATAGGGTTCAGGGTGAGTTAATGCAGTGAAAGCCAGCTTACCACAACAAGCAGGGAACTTTTCTCTTACCCCACTATTCCCAAAGAAGAGAGGAGGAATACCCTCCATGGAAATTTACATATTTACTTACTTACTTTCTTTTTTTTAAGAAATAGGATCTTACTATGTTGCCAGGCTGGTCTCAACTCCTGGGCTCCAAGCAGCTGGAACTATGGGCATGCACCACCATGCTCAGTTTATATTGTGGAAGTTACTTTCAAAACAGGAAGGAAGAGCATGGTCCAGAAATGTCCTCTTTCTCTCTTTATTTTGAGCACATGCTTATTGTGACTAGCACCCAAATGAAGAGCAGTTATAAATCACATGCCAATAGTAAATATATTGCCACTATTCATAAAGGTCATATCAAGCCTATGGCTATACACCATGAATTACACAGAACAGCTTTAAAAAATTGCTCTATTACATTCACTTTATGATGTTCTTTAGACAGCCTAAAAAAAAAGAGTACCTGGGAAATGAGGTATGATTTCACCATCTAGTTTGTAAGCAACTCCAACTTTGATTTCCATAAACATGTCCAAAATATCCAACTTCGTAAGGGCCAACCTAATTTCAGAAGAAAACACAATATTAAAATAGCAAACTCTTAAAGTCCCTAACATCTAATTTGGTTGATGCAGGAGTAAAGGAAAATTCATGCAAAGCTCAAAGTTCCAAAGCATTTCTGAAAACTTGTTAGGATTATATTTTAAAGCGTGCCACACATAAAACAACTAGAAAATGACATACTGATGCATATTTTTTATATAGGCAACTAAGTTACTTTCTAGAAATTACAACAGATTTTTACTGTGACTCCACACATCCTTACTCAGCTTTCTTATGACCAATCAACAACACATTTGTGGGAGGGCTGCCTAAAGTTAAGAATGCATTCTGTGGCCATGGAACACATGGATGATCATAAAATATAAGTACTTTTACACACATGCCATTATCCCTCACTTTTTCACTCTGGTTACCATCACCTCCACCCTTCTGGTCAGAAAATGTCAAAGAGTGAGAAAACCACATCAAGGACTTCTTCATGATACATCAAAAATTCCCAGTAAACTGACTGGAAAACAGGTTTTTAAAGGAAAATCTGTGGAAATTAGATAGAACACTGCATTTGGGATTCTTATCCACAAGCTTTTTTTAATCTTATTTTGGGTTTTTTTTTTTTTTGGGGGGGGGGGCTAGAAATTCAGCCTAATTAATGTGGATATGAACACATTTATTTACATATTTATGTATATATGTTAATAACTTTTACTAAGCATTTTCAATGAGCCAGTGCACTATACATTCTCACTACATTTCTTACCTCATTTTCAAAATACCCCATGACACAGGTAAAGTATACCTCCATTTTAAAGATGATAACAACTATAGTACAGACAGATTAACTCACCAAGTCACACAAGCATGATACCTGGATCTGAGATTTGAATCCAGGAAGTCAGACATTTGTATAAGCACATTGTGCTTATTCTACGTACCTATCATCCATCCTTCCACCTACTTATGTCTTCCTCTCTATACAAAGATGTGAGACCATCATGATTCTTTTCTATCAACCTTAGATATCTACCAAGTTAGCTTGGGGTCCCTGTCTTTATATATCCTTCCACTATTTCTTGGTCCACTTCTACCTGGAACTATCATTTCAGTTTGGAGAATAAAGAGTGAAATTTTTCTATTAAGATACTACCCCAAATTTATGCTCCACAAAATTAAACCTGTGGTCATGAACTGTCCTATTATTTCCTGAAACAAATGTTTCTGAAGACAACTCACGCAGTAAATCCATTGATCATATGAGCATATTTGAGTAAAACAAGGTCCAACCAGCCACATCTTCTTTTCCTTCCTGTAGTCACACCAAACTCCCTACCCCTTGTTTGTAATAATTCTCCAATTTCCTAGAAAATGGAAATTAAAACCTATGAATTAGGATATTAATATTATAAATGAATTGTATTAGTTTATATAACAAGATAAAGTCTCTTTGTGATAAACACCTTACAGAAAATACTTAAGCTAAAAATAGTAGGTTTTACCTGAGGTAGGCTCTAGTTGGAATAGATTCACTTTTTGTTTTTTAGTATTTTTTAAGCCAATATTTCTTATGATGTTATATAGATAAAAATGAAAATTGGTAAGATTTTCAAAAAAGAAAACTAAATGCTATTAAAAATGAGTCATTAGTTTTTATTAAAATACACAAATCCAGCAGAACATTCCAAGAACCACTGAATTTGATGTTTTCATGAAAACTGTAAGGCAAACATATCTAATAATCCTTGTAAATGAACTGCAAGGCACAGGAGATAAGAACTTATTAAGAAAAACAATAACAAAAACCAAAGCATGACTTTTTCTTCCCATATTTTTTGAACTGAATTTACTGGGAAATAGGCTTACATTGTCTTGCTCTGTAGGAAAGGCACCAATACCAACTCTCGTGGTATAAGCTTTCACAACTCCATACACTTCACCAACATTTTGAGGTGGCATACCCAAACCTGTACAAACACCTCCAACAGTACAGTTTGAAGAAGTTACAAAAGGGTAAGTCCCTAAAAAAAGAAACAAACATCAAGATACACAAATGTATATATACAATTTAAAACAGAATTATTATTAAAAGTCTTCATTTTCGTATATTCTATTTAACCAACAGACTTGATCATAATGATGCTGACCTCTCTCAAACCTTAATGTTTCATTTTTGACTCTTTGTAATGAGATAAAATTGTAGGTGGTTAGAGCTTTAACTAAAGTGCTTATACTGGAGAGGATTCATGAGTGAGTGCATGCAGTTGCTGAATCAACTCTGTATGATAGGTATTCACTTAATATATTGCAAAAGAATTTAATACAAAAACCCATCTACATATTTGAAGAGTCTCCTGTTATTTTAAAACAAATGACTCCCTGACATGAATATTTAAGATGCAGCAGCAACCTGGAGTGGTAGCAACATACTAAGAATTGTGTGGTATTCAACATTTCCCAAGCTTTTAATCTTTATTCAAGGAATAATCCCTGAACTACAAGATAAAATTTAAGAATGGCGAACTTTTCTCTCCCTTCAAACTTAACTCTTTGCCAATTAGACACCAGTTTCTTTCTTGATTGACTAGCCATATGATAGTATCAAAATCATGTACCTACTATATCAAAATACTTTCTTTGGTTTTCTTAAAGTCAATGAAATATCAGTTAAAGCTGAGAACAATAATAATAATCATGAGAGATTATGTTTAGGTGCAACTACCAACAAACTAATGGGGCAGTAGATTGAAGATATTAAATAGTAACCTTTGAGGATGGAGGAAATACTCTGAATCCATCTAGAAAGTCTCATGCACAGGAAGTGAGTCAGTGTAAGCAGGCTTTCACAGATCTTAGAATGCACAAATGTATACTTATTTTAAAAAAGGATGAAATTCATAACTTATGGAACCCAAATCTATTGAATCCAAATGATTTCCTTTTTTTCTAAATCAGTATAAAACTTAACATTATGTGTTGTGTTTTCAACAATATTTCTTTAAAAAATTTTGGCATAAGTTGACAAACTTTCATAATTCCTGAATACCACAAGCTAACAGTATCACTTTGAAACTCCTTAATGTTAATATTAATTATTTGTATCTTAAGCACATTAGGCTTAGTCAAGCTGCCTATGAATTATATCTCACTTACCAAAATCAATATCTAACAATGCTGCATTTGCACCTTCTACCAAGATTTTCTTTGGTGGTCCATGTAGGGCCTCATATAGGAAATAAACTCCATCTCTCACCATTGGTTTAATCCTTTCCATATAACCCTATGTACAAAGACAAAAACCAATTTCCATGTATACTAATACACTTACAATTAACCAGTATAAGTATAAATTACTTGACTGTATGATAATGAAAACTGACAAATGAAAAGAGAAAGAGGCTGGTGACAGTGCTCATCTTATTGCAAAATTTGGATTAGCTTTGGTCTCTCATGTTGATTCACTAGGACCAGAAAAGAGACACTAGATCAAGAACAATTATATAGGACTGGCATATGTTTCAGTGGCAGAGTGCTTGCTGTTTGCTTAGCACAGGTTCTATCTCTAGCACCACCACCAAAAACAAAACAAAACAAAACAAAAAACCCCAAAAACCAACATTCTACATTAACCTCATTGTAAATAATGAAAATCTTCCAAGTAACAAAGAATTTGTGCTTCATAAACCAGCTTTCAGGAAAAATTTTGAACTGATCTTTTAAATTTTATAAGATACTTTAAGAGCTGCATTTATAATCCATGTAACCAGGAATTTTGAAATATGCTTCAGAGTAATTATCAAAATGTGGTGAGGGCCACAAGTTATATTGCCAAGCATGCAAATATCAATAGCTGATTGCTATTATTCTTTTTCATTGTATTCTATTACCGTAAAATATCTACACAATATTAATATCAAATATTATTTTATGTATAAGCATTACAAAGAATCTTCAAAACATTCAAAATTTTAGAAATACTATTTAAATTCAGAATTCAAGTAAAAATGTAATATAAACAAGAACTTCCCCTAAGTTCTATAGTGTAAATGCACTAAAACCTAGTTTCAACTATGGAAACATCTGAGTATGTTAAACCCACTGATAAATGTATGGCCTCTCCTTGGCTCTAGTCTAATTCCTTATTTATTTCTGTTTTTAGTTCTTTTTGTATGGCTAAAATGACCATTCTATTTATCAAGCCCCTTGTTCCTTATAGACCTGGTTTAATATAACTTTGCCTATAAAAATTTTCTTACCCAATTTTATTTATTATTCTTCATCTACTTTACATTCACACAGAACATTTGTAAAATGGAAATGAAAGGTCATACCCATACTATAGTGCATAAATATTTCCAAGCTGTTAAAGAAAATGGAGTTCTTTTAAAATTTGGGGTTTTTTTTTCTTGGAAACCAATGAGTGGACAGATCAATGTCTATGACTATTCTGGAATAGCATACTGTTTGTAGATTCCTGTTCAGTTCTAGAAGTGAGGTTGATACTTTAGAGAAGTAAAAATCAGAAACACAGGAAACATGTGAAATTTATCAATGAATATGAGGAACAGAAAGACGGAAAGGTAGAATCCTATACTGATGATCAACAAGGCATCACTGACACCTAACATTTATCCAATGTGGGCCTCATTTTTGGCCAATTACCTTATTTGTCTCTTAGGAATACAGAGTGCTAAAGAAATTGATCCTATGAGCTATCAAGCCTAAAATGGGTTGGTTAACTTTGAAAATTATCATCCCACACTTGACACTTTGCTGAACTATACTCCAACTGCTATGAGTGGTTTTTATATAATGAAAATCTAGGCTTCCTTCTGCTCAAAATTATCAGAGAGCTTTCCATTATCTCCAGGATCAAAGTTAAATTTCTTACCATGCATATAAGATCTAGATCTATGATCTATCTGGTCCCTAACTTAAGTTTACCTTCCTACATTACTCTTGTTCCCCTCCCAATATTTTGTGTAAGCCAAACAGGCTGTCTCCAAGACAAACTGGTAAATATCCTTTATCAGTTCTTACACAAAACTGTAATGAATGCAAGACCTAGAGGCTAATTTGGCAAACAAGCATTAAAAGGACATTAAAGAGGTCAGAAAATATTACCTTGAGTTTTTGTAATTCACCTTCAATGTCTATTTCCAAAGTAGGATATATAGATTTGTACTGGTTAGCTAGAACCTTGAACCTGAGAAATACAGGTTAAATTAATCTATTAGCTCTTATGAAAATGTTTCAAATAATATCATTCAATTTAAATGATTTCTGTAGATTATAAATGGTCTTATCAGCACATTAATCCTAACACTGATATGTGTATAAGAAGGGAAAAGAATAGTGGGACTGAAATCTGTAAACACAAAAGACTTAAATCTGTATTATACTGAATAAAAAACAGAAGGAAATGGTTTACATGATGTTTGTAAAAGAGGCAGACATTAGCAATTTGTCTCTTAAGAGCCTTCTTAGGTATCTTCCCTGTACAAACAAATATAAACTTAATAGAAAAAGGATGTAGCACATTATTATAGCCTTAATGCCACATATTAAACACAACCTATCACTGAGTTACTGTATAGCTGTTTGGTGATTATCAGGTTTCCCATGAAGATTTTTCTATACAGAGTATGTGTCAATGTGGCATTTCTATTTTTCAAGGTGCGCTTGGTACATAATAATTTACCAGGACCTGAGAGGCTAATTATTTCTGGGTGGGAGGTCATATGGAATTTTTGATGTGAAAAACCAAAGATCAAGACTGTAGATCATGGTGATTTACATCAAAGTACTGCTACACCCACTAAAAACATTGTTTCTCAGCAAACCATCCCATTATCCAATCCTTAAATAGAATTCTTATGTTGTCTTCTTGAGATACTACTGATGTCATTAGCATGTTATTTTTCATGAAATAAATCTGAAATTAACGACCAATTAGCATGCAAAACAAATAATGCCCGTACTTCATATAATAGTCATAATAAAGCCAACCATCATTATTTAACTAGAACACCGATTATACCATTTGGCAACCAAGATTGCAGTCTACATGATTTCAAAAATGAGATAATGGAAAGCTCTCTGATAATTTTGAGCAGAAGGAAGCCTAGATTTTCATTATATAAAAACCACTCATTATATAAAAACCACTTGTGAAACACAAGTTAGTTACCTCTCAGAGAAGCCTTCAAAGTCAGAAACAAGATCGCACATCCGAAGTCCACTCCGAGCAGCTTTGGAAGAATAAACTGGGCCAATGCCCTTTTTCGTGGTACCCAAACTTAAAAACAAATTAAAACAAGCTTTGAGTTAGATAAGAAAGATACATAGGTCTTGTGGCCAAATCATCACAAGGAATGAAATTACATATGAGTATTTATTTATGTTATTTCCTGTGAGTTTATTTTTATAATTCTATTGAAAGGGCATTCCAATATTTTTTGAAAGTTCTGTCCTAGAATTTAAACATAAAGGTGCTCGAACGGTACAAAAAATATCATACTTTTTTCCTGCTTGTTCTTGTCTCTGTTGTTCCTGGATACCATCAGCTGCTTGATGAAAATCAAATACTGAAGAGAAATAAAACAAAACCATGGCTGTTATTGAAACAAAAATAATATACAAAAATAAAACATACTGCATTTCAAATTACTGAAGTTATAATAGGTCTCATTTCATAATGCCTATATAAATTGTAAAAAGTGATAATGGTAGGGGTAAAAATTATAATGCCAACTGGCACATTAATATGAAAATATGCCTCTGATTGATTGCAGTCTACCTGATTTCAAAAATGAGTCATTAAGAAGCTAATTTTGGAACATCCTACCCTATAATTCTATAAACTCAGTTTACAAAGATATCCTTTTTTCTTCAAGTTCTAGACTCCAGAAATCTAGGAATCATTCAACTCCTCCTTCTTCCTCACTAGTGCCAAGCTTCCATCACCTTTCAGTAAAAGTAGACTAACGTGTATATCTATTCTCACTCTTGGATATCTCTAACCCAAATTCTTTAATCTGCCAAAACCATTTTTCCAAGACATAAAAATAACATCAACACTCCCTTGCCCTTAAAAAACTCAATGGCTTTGACGCTCTGCCACTTTCTTTGCCTTCTGGTCACAATGGCATACTTTGCAGTCTTAGACTAAAAGGTATATGCTTCTCCTGCAAAGAATTCACCTCTTCCTACATCTACACTAATTTGTTTCCCCTACCAATCGTCTTCAGTATTTGGACAATGTTAGTTTAGCTTGCTGGTTAATTTCCTGTCCCAAAAAGTTCTCAAATATTTACTGACTGAATGAATAGCTGGTTTATAGATGAGGCAGGCCCAGAATTTGTCTATAAACTCCTAACCAAAGTTTCCTGGGTTATGTTTTATTTTTAAATATGGGAATATAATCTACAGACCACAAAACTCACCCATTTTTAAGCATACAATTCAGTGAATTTTAGTATAAATAACTATGGTTTCTTTTCACCAATAATACTATCATTTCCAAATAAGTAGAAATGAGTGTAGGTTTTTTAACAGAATGACTGATAGAAGTTTCTTAAAATTAGTGGCATTTGAAAAAACAACAACAACAAAAACTATTTAAAAGTTTTAGAAGACTAACATTGTAATTAGAAATAGTGAAACTCAAAAAGCTTGATAAAACCTAGCCTAAAACCACCTTCTGACTAACCATGTAAATTAATCATCCCTAATTTCTTCCGTTTAAGGTAACTGTCAAGGCAGTATTCTCCCCTACTTGACAAGGTTTATAACCACCCTTTTAACCTCATAACAGGTTTCTCTGGTGGGGGAGTTCTGACATTTCTTACAGTAGTAAGTTACATTAAAGATGCTAAATTTATATTGTGTGATTTTAAATTATCCAGTAAATCAAGATTACTCTCAGTGCCACAGAAGTAATAACAACATCCTTAAAATCACACTAGTATACTATGTACCAGAAGACATCTATAAATATATTCAGAGCACCATTTGCCCAATATTGGAAACAAATTTTCATCATGGTACTGTGGATTAATTGTGGTATAGCCATATAATGGGATACTATAACAGCAATGAAAAACTTCTTCTTTGTGTAACAATAAAGATAAATCTCACAAAATGTTTGTGGAAGCCAAGGGATTACATACTATAGACAAAACCAATCTATGAGAACATTAACCAAAACAGCTAATATACTAGAACATAAACATTTCTCAACAAATTTTAAAAGACTGGAATCATACAGAGTATATCTTTTGTCCACAACAAGTATATTAGAAATAAATAATAGAAATCAGGAAAATCTTCAATATTTAGTAACATAAATATGGTCAATAACTTATGGGTCAAAAAATGAAATGAATGAAAATGAATATGCAGAATGTCCAAATTTGTGGAACATAGCTAAAGTAATGTTAGAGGGTCATATACAATTTTAAAAGCTTTTATTAGAAAAGAAACACCTAAAATCAATGATCTAAGCTTCTAAAGAGACTAGGAAAAGAGCAAATTAAAATCAAAGAAAAAATGGAGAGAATTAAAACTAATGAAATAGAAAACAGAAAAATCAACAAAACCAAATGTTTATTTTTAAAAAATCAAAAGTGATAAAATGGAAAAAGCTCTAGTTAGACTAACAAGATAAAGATGGAGAAAATACAAATGACTAATGCCAGAAAGAGGCATATTACTAAGAGTCTACAAAAGTTCAAAGGCTAACTTTTGGGGAAAAAAAATGGAAGGCACTAAAAGAAAACTCCAGACAAATGGAAAGAAAGAAAAGAAAAAAGTACATTTTGACAAAGTGGGGTAAGGTATCTGAGTTAGTTGCTGAGCATCAATATGAATAAAACATAAAAATTCTTTCCCGCATGGTCACAACCAGGGAATAATGCCCAGAAGATAAATGACTTGTCAGGGGACATACAATTAATATTTGGATCCAAATGCCCAAAATTACTAAGTTCATAGTTCCCTCTCTTATACTATGCTTCATATTATCTAACACACTTTATACAAGCGTAATCTCATGACATTATGGGAACTTTTTTAAAAAAAGTCTTGGAAATCATTTAGAGTTTAGGGAACTGTCCTTTCAGTCACATGAGAGGAAAGAATCACTGAAGCAAAGATTAATGTGGTTTCATAGCAACGATTCTCAGCCAATTTTCCAGTTAGCTATTTGACTTTTTTTAAATGATAGTATTTATTCCTCTTCACCATTATAGAATCGATCATATTAACATATGTAGATTTTATTATACAGAACTATATAAATAATCGTATTATGCTTATTTCATACAGCCTGTTTAATAATATGCATTTTAATGCATTCTATGTACTATTAGCCATATTACTACCAACAACTAAATTTTAGTTAGCTCGTCTTCTCTAGGACCACTTCTCCACTAGAAATTATTCCATTTAAGAACAAAAATAAATGGAAAAGAAAAAAATCATTATTAAGGAAACATAATAAAATTATGATCAGAAATTAAAAAATAGTGATTCACATTGGTAGTGGTCTATTCTTGTCACTCTGAGCATTTTGACCCTTTTGCATATCTACTGTCTTTTCTTTTTGGTAGTCTAAAGCAGTTATGTGACTTGATTAGCCACTGTGCTATACCTAAGCAAACTGTCAGTGATGGACCCAAAGCATTTACATGAAGAAGGAAAATGGAGAAACTGGGCAGAAACACAGTTTCATCTCTTAACACTTTGCTCTTTCCAACAGAATAATAGTATCAGAGCATTCATATTTAATACAGCCAAACTATATCATATGTACACTGAGATTAAACGTTACTCAAAGGGCAGTTATTAGTTATTACCTATTTTAAAATCCTAAATTGTGGTATACTGATTTAGATAAAAAATTTTCATAGCAGATCACAGAGAACCACTGGAAAGTTTTGAAGATAAGTAGTCGTTTTCATCATCTAACATAATGGCTTATTTTATAAATAATGTAGGGGCAATGGATAACAAAATGGCTACATATAAAAATCATGAAGGTGGAAGTTAAAGATGACTTGTGCTAACATAATCAAATAAGTTTAATGAGTAGTTGAGTATAAAAAGCCAAAAATATCACAAAAGTACTTCATAAAAAATTTTTTTTCCTTATGTATCTGAGACAGTAAGAAAAAAAATTATTTTTTTGTATATCAGAATACATAAAAGTTTAAAAGTTCTAACATAAGCCAATAAATAAAATATATTGTTAAAAATCAGATTCTGAAAATGGACACCACAAATGACAGATTTACAACCTCCTTCCTCTGAGAAGCAAGCAAAATAATACCTTTGTCTTTATCCAAATTACATGTTATTATGGTCTATAAAGCTTGTTCTTTCTTTGTTATCTTGGTTATACACCTAAGTTATCAATTACTCTGGAAATACTAAAGGTTTCCTTTAAATCCAAGTATTACTGATGATTAATATTTTCATAGTTTAAACATAGTCAGTTGAGATAACTACTACTCACAAGCATACTTTCATTTTTAGAAAATACCAGTTTTCCTACAGTTCATCTAGTTACACTAACAGCTCTCAAAATCTTGAGTATAGAACAAGAATAACCATTCTACTCATAGATGACATACAGGATAATTATATTAATGTAAAAATGTTTTGCTATTCTAACACAAAATTGTTCTTTTCAGAGTTTTATATTAAAAATATAAACTATGGCAAACACTGTAATGCAAAATAGAACATTTTTACATAAAACAGTATGTTAATTCAGCACAGTATACTTCAAACAAGCTATTTTATTAGGTTAATAAGATTATGGACAGGATTCAAGTCTGTGGCTGTTATACGAAGATATCATTATTTGACTTTTGCACGTGGCTGAGAAATACTGTAAGAACCTCAATGAAAGCTGCCTTTTAAGTAGAGGTCAATGGTAAAATTTTAGCAGCTACTGCCTCAGGATACATACATATTTAAATACAGTTTGAGTTCAGATCTATCATAGAAGTTTCTCTGTGTTGGTTATTGTCTCTTAACTATGTCACTGCTAATTAACAATTCTATTAATTTAGAAATAAGAGGGAAGAAAACCCCAAATTTATTAGTGGTGCTTAAAATTAATTTTAGACTTGAGTTTGCTGTAATTAATGGAGGAAGACTAGTCTGAATGAAAAGCAGTAATTATTATATTGTAGGCACAGAGTCACTCTAAAGATTTGCCAAGGGGAAGATGTATTTTTACTCAAGTATTAATATGTACAAATAACTATTCTTTGTATTTCAGTATTCCTTAGTTTTTTTGTTATTGTTGTTTTTTACATAATATCTTTATTTTTATGAGGTGCTGAGGATTGAACCCAGGTCTTCATGCATGCTAGGCAAGCACTCTACCACTGAGGCACAACTGCAGCCCCGGCTTAGTTTTTAATAGAATTAAAGATGTCCTATAAAATACTGCTTATGTTATTCATTTGCTTGGCTAAACTTGTCTACATGTTTATTTTAGCCTAGCCCTTGTCAAAAGAAAAAAAGAAAAAAAAATCAGTAAGATCTGGTATATTTGGGTCAATTACAATCCATCTTTCTTAGGTTAAATAAAACATTAGAGACAAAATTAGGTACTAAATGCTTTCATTTAATAAATCCAGGGGAAAAATAGTTATAAATAAATGTTATGTCCTCCTTACCAATATGAGCTCTGTCAGATATGATAAGCCTCTTTTCCCAGCCTTCTAGACCTAAAAAGGGAGAAAAGGTACATTTTATCAAGCATTTTGGGTAACAGTTTTGTTTTGTTTTTTTAATCTTAATTTCTTTATAAACAGAATGTCTAAAACTGTTTTCTTTTGGGTATTTTCTTCTGCAGACGAAAATCACGTGTAACAAGTTTTCTCACCTGTCACTCATTCAATACATAAACTCATTTACTCTCTTATCTCTTCAAATGTTTTGCTCTACAAAACTCTAGTTCCAATTCAGTTATATTCACATAAAATACTTCCAGAAACCCCAAAAGCAAATGATAAGAAAATATTTTGATGGACATGGGGGTGGGAGGTAGGTACTTAGCAAGGGAAGAAATAGAGAGGGGAATTAATTTTAGGAATAGCATCCTTACCCAAAAAACATTTAATAAAAGTGTGACTAAACAAAATAATGGAACTTTCTAATTGTTCTAAAGTACTCTCAATTATTTAACTGAATTATAACTAAATATATGCATATTCCCCACTTAATTGTGGATATTTGAGAGCAGGGGTTGTGAGATTTCATGGCAAAGGGCTCTTCATACAATGTTTATATTTAAAAAAGGGGAGGGGACAACACTGTTGAATGACTGGATAAACAAATCCAAACAGATGATTTTCTTTAAAGGCAGTATATTGGTAAGCTATATATGTATCCTAAAGATAAACCACCAAGTTTCAAACATTTTCAAAATTATTATTTGATACTACGAATAAGTTGTATGGATTGAGGGTATAGTTCAGTCATAGAACACTTGTCTAGTACATGAAAGGCCCTGGGTTCAATCCCCAACGCCATAAAAAATTAAATTTAAAAAATAATAAAAATTAGTTGCTTCCTTTGATAATATCCAAGATTTGTTTTGAAAGTTTATTCTGTGTAGATTAAGGATAAGAACCAACTTCTCCGGGCTGGAATTGTGGCTCTGTGGTAGAGCACTTGCCTGGCATGTATGAAGCCCTGGGTTCAATCCTCAGCACCGCATATAAATAAATTAATTAATTAAATAAAAGATCCATTTACAACAAAAAAAAAAAAAAAAAAAAAGAACCTTCTTCTCAGTAAGTAATGTGCTAAAAGGTAAACCTCCTTTACAGTTGTTTTTGACATGTAAATATGCATTCTAAAGCTAGTTTAGGGAATGTCTTAAGAAAAATGTTACAAAGAAGCCCAGGAAAGGATTCAGCATGGTGAAATAGGCCAGAAAGAAAAAAGAGAGTAGGAAAAAATTTTAAAAGGACAAAAAGAAGGGCAGAGACCAGCATCGGAAACCCGAGTTGACCAATTTAGAAAGCCCAGACTAGGACAGTTTTTGTGAAAAGGCAGGAAAAAACAAAAGATGGAAGCAAGACAGGGTTCTGTAAGGTTCAATCCAGTTTTTAAGAACACTTGAGAAGGACTGCTGCTTTTAAACCTGAATAATAAATTTCAACAACAATAATCAAAGTATTTTAAGTTTGAGGTCATCTAAAGGGAAACTCTACTAATGATTTTCCTTAATCATGCATTATTATTAAATTCCCTTCATACCTCAAGGAGTTTGCTAAGTTGATCAGTAAAGGGTAAAAATTCAAGGGTATTTCTTTAAAGGCAATGGGAATGGGTATAGTGCACAAAAGAAGCATTCCCTTCGTTTGAAGGGAAACAATCCCCTTTCATCTTGGGGTTGCAGCAACCAGGAAGAGCTCCATAACTAGGAAACAAGAATGACAGTAACTCATGAACTTACTAGAACTGTGCCATGAACACATAGTGATTCTAGATATCTTAAGATAAAGTTTGCAGGTGAGCAATGTGTCAACAAATCAGGACCTACACAAGGGCATTATGTTTGGTCCTTTTGTTTGTTTAAAATACTAATTATAATTTAGTAACTGACACCAAAAAAAATTGTTACTATAATTTTAAGACAGAAATGTTAAGTTTGTCTGGCATGAAATCCTAATAAACCTGTACAAAAAATAACAGGTTATCAGTCATACTCATTCTTTCCTACCTTTTCCTTTTTGAACATTTTTCTCTGCTTCTTCAAACAATCCAGGTAGATGAATCACCACACCATTTCCTAGAGGAAAACAAATAATCCTGGACCTTAAACATCTGTAATTATAGTGTATAAAATATTAAAATATAGACAGCTATAATAACCATTTATCTACAATAATAGAAGAATTAAGATACTTTAATTAATAAGGCATTCTAACTTATCAAGGAGTTACCACAGAAATATTAATACATTTTATACAGTCATATAATGTAAACACATATATAACATACACAATTAGAATATAAAAACATATAATTAGAATATAAAAGCACTATAATTACAATCAATGTACGTTAAAAATTTCTTTAAAACAAAGTGAAGGGTCTGGGTTTGTAGCTCAGTGGCAGAGCACTTGCCTACTAGCATGTGTGAGGCACTAGGTTCGATCCTCAGCAGCACTACGACATAAAAACAAATAAAAATTAAACAAAGTGAAATGTGTTATTTTGAAAAAAACTAGTTATGTAGTTTTGGTCAGGTAGACTCTAGACCAATGTCTTTCAAATTGGAAAATCACACTCTACTTAAATGGTCATAAAATCAATTTAGTATTGAACAGCCTTTAAAAAATTTTTTAAAGTAGAAAAGAAAATACATTGTATCACTTGTCACAGGGTTCAGAATTAAATTCTACTTATGGTGAGTCACAGTTTAAAGTGTTTAGAAAAGAGACTTGGTGATCCAATTCTTCTATAGAATTAAGAAACTGCCAAGGATCACAGATGCATGCAAAATAACTACTTCAGAAAGTATTCCTGCTAAAAGATCTGAAAGAGTTACAAAGAGCCAAAGCCAGTGTACTCCGGAGGGTACCATGGTCAGTGAACCATATGGTGAGAAATAAAATCAGTTTTGATAATTAAATATGAATTGCGAAGGCTAGGGATATAGCTAAGTTGGTAGAGTGCTTGCCTTGCATGCACAAGGCTTGGTTCAATCCCGAGCACCACACACACACACAAAAGAGTAACATTATCAATTCCCATACATTTCAGTTTAAATACTTACCAATGAATGCTGTGACATTTGGATTAATTATCCCACTGGGTAAAAGATGAAAATCATATTCCACAGAATCTACAACAACTGTATGGCCAGCATTATTTCCTCCCTGAAATATAAAAGAAAATTGAGCCTGGTAATAAATATAACAGATAATATATTTCCTTTCAAAGTGAATTAATGAATTCCTGCTTGAATGTCAATATCACTTAATTAAAGAAGCTCAAATATTTGTCAACTATACTGCCTTCATTAAAGACTTTAAAATAGTTTGCTTTTTTTCTTCCCCACTATAGTACATGTGAGTGATTACCCTAAAAGGATCTAGAAATTGGAGAACACAGGTTTCTGGAAGACAGGGAAGTCTTTGTCAAAAGGGTGGGGGGGGGGGGGTGGAACAAGTGAAAAAGTACACAAAACAATTTGTTCATTAGTCTCTTTGGCATTATGCAGGGTGTGTGGCAATCTAACTAATTATCCATGATATTTTTTTTATACAAAAATTATCTCTAAGATAAAAAGGAATAGTCTAGCCAGACCTGGTGGTGCATGCCTATAATCCCAGTGACTAAGGTAGGCACATCATAAGTTTGAGGCTAGCCTCAGCAATTTATAGAGACTCCATTTCAACATAAAAAATAAAAAGGGGTAGAGATATACCTCAGTGGTAGAGTGCCCCTGGTTTGATCCCCAGTACCAGGGGAAAAACAAGTTACCCTAACTTGATGTAAATATTCATATAACTCCCACTGTCCTTAAAATATGTTAAGCAAGCAAATTTGTGATCTGAAATTTATATTCTTATATGGACTTAACAACTCGGATATTGGATGTTTCCCAAGTAACTCCCCCAAATATTGTTATCCGAAGATTCTAATGAGTAAATCAGCCTTCTGCATCTAGTTTAGTGACAGACAGATCCCTAGAACTTTAGATAATATAATACATGGAGTCAAGGAATCTTTTATGTTCAGAACCACAGTACAAAGCCATGATGAGATTTCCACTTTATGAAGCTTTTGCCTACATAATCAATAAAAAACAAAATGTCAAATTACAAAATTAGGTCCAAGGAAGACTGAAAATATGAGTGATCAGATAATTTTTCTGTTATAAAGCATGAAAAAATACTTAGAAAGTTTTAAAAGTAAATAGCAAACTAGGACCATGAAAAACAACCTTAACAACACTGCTGTTGTGACACGTAAAAAGAAAAGTAAAAAAGAATGACTAATTTGATTACAAGGCTACTTTCAAAAACATGAGTGTTTACTTTTTATGAAATCATCATAGAAACTGAATTCACAAATACACCAGAAAAACAGGTCCAATTAAAACAATCTTCAGAAAGCAAATGCTTATTTACATTGTTTTTCATTGTTTAAAGTAAACAACTTGCTTGAAGACTAATGTACCTCATATATTTACATAAAAAAAAAAATCCAACACACTTGACAGTTTTTGGCTGTGTAGTCTACAAGATAGCAGGTGGAGAGCTAAACAAAGAAGACAGAGCAGGTTTTTTGTTTTTTGGGTTTTTTTAGTTGTTGATACATCTTTTCTTTATTTATATGTGGTTCTCAAATCGAACCCAGTGCCTCACGCATGCCAGGCAAGTGAGCTACCACTGAGCCAAAGCCCCAGCCCAGAGCAGGTATTTTTAAGCAACATTTCTTTCACATGATATCAACAAGGATACAGATGAATGTTTTTTGCTTTAGGAAGTCTTCTCATACACCTGTTACAAGACAACCAGTTAACACAAGTTTTTGGTGTCCCTTTTGAGATACTTTGATTGATATATATATATATGTGTGTGTGTGTGTGTGTGTGTATATATATAAACACACACACACATACATATATCCATATATAAAAAGGGTAGTAAACTATATACACTGTAACAGCTTGCTCTTTTTTTTATAAATAATTTTTATAAATAACTTTTATAAATAACTAAGCTAAAGTTATTTTTATAAATAACTTTAGCTTAATTCCTTTAAGTCTGTACAAGTTAATACATAGTTCAGGTTGGAAAAGTTCAGCTATAAAAGACTAAAAATTACACTCTGGTATAAGGCTTGCTCACTCAAATATTAACCAACATTTTTCAATAATCAATACCACATTAAGGATCATTTTATGGTTTAAATATCACTTAAAATATTTAACTGAATATGGTAATATGATTAAGTATGTTCAGAATAACCCTAGATCATTCTATTAACAACTTGGGAGAAAATATAAGTGCTTATTTACAACTGGTACTAGTGCCCTGTGGGGAAGTTGGGGCATGAAAAATTAATCTTGAAATACATACTATGTATAGAAAGGGTATTGAGATGAAGTAGTAGGAGCAACTCATAAGGAGTTTCTTGATGAGGTAATCTATGTAGTAATAAATTTCAGTACATTGTCATAATTGCAAAATTGACCTTGGGTGCTCAGGCCAATTGACCTCAAAGATTGGCTATGTTGGTCCAAGGAGAGGTCACATCCATGAGCAGATAACAAAACAAAGAGGTTCCAAACATGAACACCATTGCTGACCACCACCTTAAGCTCCCAACCACAAATTACGATGGCAGAAGGAGCTGCTTCTCACCTGGGCAACTCTATGAAATGTTTGTCAGGATGAGCAACAAGCTTGTTTAATCATGTTTAAGGATTCTTGTAACACTAGGGAGGCCAGATTGTACTTCATAAAAAGATAGAGATAATTTGCTGCTGTCCTGCTTATTTAAGAGTTGTATTCCTCCCCTCTCATTCCAAATTTTCCCTAAACCAAACTTGGTAAGTTATACCAACAAAAGCACTAATCATATATTAACAATTATATGTAAAAAAATTATATGTAATTATCTCTTGCTGCTTTGCTAAATTCCTATAACTCTTACAATCCCAGACACTCACAGAGCATTTAACAAATATTTTATTATAGTTACATGTTCTATACTAAAAAAACAATTTTAATTAACTCATCACAATCACAAAACATACCCTAATATGGATATTTTACCAATTCTCTTGTATTACTATTCATGCATTAAGATTAAATGTTCAAGAACCTAGTTTTAATCCCCAGCACAAAAAATAAAATTTAAAAAAAAAAAGACAACCATGTAAAGATTAAATATTTCTAAGCTTCTCAATGACCAAGAAAAAAAAATGTATCCCAGGGTACAGCCATGTGAAATAAACTGGAAATTATGAGAAAAATAAAAGCAAAGGGCAGAACTAAAAGTCTATGTTCTCAAAGCTGAAAAGCAGTTTCTGATAAAACTTTTAGCTTTCAAAATTAATACACGGCTAATTTTCATTATTTTAATTAGAGTGAAAATCACAAAAAACAACTTTACTCCAAATATTCTTTCCCCCAGAAAAGCATTAAGGGTTTATGGGTGTATTAGACTACTGAAAAATAATTTCCAAATCTAATAACAACCCAGAACAAATACTTCCTCATATCTATCTTTCTTGATGAAATTAACCCCAGGTCAGCTATAACTGTTGAACAAAGTTTTCCCCTCCTCTTCCCCCTTAATTTGCAAACATTTAATCATCCCCCTTCCCTCAGTGATTGATGCAGACAGAGAAATCTGATCCAACCTGAGCCAAAGAGATCCTCTCCCTGGGGAATTTGATTCTCATTAGCAAAGAAAATGAGGTAAAATATCAGTCACAGAAACATCCCAAAGAGAAAGGCTACCAGTTCTGGCCACCTAAGATCCCAGGAATAGCCTTGGTCTCTAGTCACCCTGAGTCCTGGCTTTGCTGCTAGCACTTCATCAAACAAATTTCCATCTTGCTTAAGATAAACTCTTTCCACTGTTTGCAAACAAAAAAAAACACGATTCACAAAAATAAACTCATTACAACATAGTATGTGTATACTTGGTTCTCTTGAGCTCACATCTTGTACTAGTGATGACTGGAAATAAATGATTAAGTGCTAATTAACTTTTGTTAACATTTTATGCTGTGAAGGACAATATTTTAAAACATGGTACTGTAGGATCCAGGGATAACTGTACCTAGTTATTGTGTAAACTGTTGTCAGTTTTTCAATGCATGCCCCTTTCTTCCTAATTTGATTTTACATTTAAGTAAGTCAGAAGACAAATATTTTAGAATTTCTTTGTGGCTCCTCAGAAACCACAAGGAGGCCAACAAGCTCAATCTTAGACCAAGAGTTCCAACCAGGAAATGCTGATATGTATATAAGTTTCTAATTACAAAGTTTCATGGATCTAGGAAGGAAATGAAATTAGCATGTAAAGATGACTCTTTTGATTTTTAATTTCATTTGCTACTAGGCCTTTAGCTTCCCCCAAATCTCTCCCTTCTTCATACCAAGAGTGTTCAGGCTGTGAAAGAGGAGATGAAGGCAATGAACAACTTTTCAGTGTTATAAACTGAAAACAATAGCATCTTTTACAGCAACAGTACAGGCCCAAGTGTCAAGAGCTAATAACAATTTCATGCACAAGGTCCACAGGCATTTCTCAGGCCACTTAGGCCTCTAAAATCCTCTGTATATCTTCCCTTTGTCCTTTTTTCTCTGAATACATGAATAGCATACTGTAATCATAGAGCTCAAAATAAACCTCAATCAAGAAGTCAAAAAGTTACCATTATGGGTTACAGCAGAGAGCAGAAATGCTTAAGACTTCTTACCCCTGAGCTATCTCAGAAGCTAAAAAAGGGTGCTATTTCTTGTCTAGAATCTTCGAGTTTCTTAATAACCTAACATTTTTTGAGCCAATACTTATCACCTATGATGTTTTCTTGGTAAAGTTTAAGATCTGGACCTCCCCCTTTCCAGATGAAACATTTCACTATTCCCCAACACCAAAGCAACTGTCAACTCACAACAATAAAAGACCTAAAAACAAGAATGACTCTGCTTTTTTATGAAAGCATTCATATAACTGCAATTAGGTTATGATTGCAAAGAAGATCAGGTTAAGTTACTACCAGTAAGTTGATCAAATTAAACTATTGAGCAGTAACCAGACACACTGGACGGGAAGCGAAAACATATACAGGTATCTGGATTTCTTTTCAGAAAGACAGACATCCAAGTGCACTGTGTAATTATCCTTGAAAGGCTTAAAGATATCCTCTTTATATTACTATGGTTACCTTCCAGTTTCATACACACACAAATGTCACACAAATGATGACACTCTCCAAGGTGCTTTATAAGTTAAAATCTGCCAATTATGAAACAACGTCTCACAATGAAAATGGAAAAGGGCATTGCCTTGAAAGGTCTTAGGTTCCTAATAAACAAACTTTAGACTATAGGTACCAAACTCTATGTACTCACTAAATCATGATCATGTTTGAGAGAATGGAAATATATAGCAAAAAAGAAAAAAAAATTATAAATCTATAATGTTATACAGTTTTTTGTAAATACTTGATAAAACTCATTCAATCATTATATTCATGAAGGCATTTTCTTAAAAACACTGAAATTGAAGTACGTTTCTAAGTCAAAAGATTACCAAAAAAAAAAAAAAAAACCAACACTTCCTTTAAAAGGATTTTAAAAGCCTGACATAAATAAAAATCTCATTTTTAGAAATTTCATGGGGCCTCTTATATTTTTTAAATAATTTTATTACATTGAAATAAATATAATTAGCCATTCCATCCTGGAGTCATCTAGCCATAGGAATTCACCTTCATTCACTATTCCTTTCTCACTAGGCAATACTTAATAATGTCTCTTTTTCTATTGATAAAAGCATTCTAATAAACATCAATCTTAACTTACCAATAAGTAGCTTATCCTCATTAATCTTTGATGTCAAAATCTGACATTTTTCCCAAAAGATAATATAGCTAAATTCAGTACCCAGTTCTAGTAAGCAAGCTATTAGGTACCTATCAACTTACGGGTTCACTTTAAGTTTGTTCTAGGCAACAGCTTTTCCTAAAGATACTTTATCCAGCCAACCCACTCATTTCCATCAAAATGAAAGAAACTATACTTTAAATCAGATACTGGCATGGCCTCATATAATTTAAAAATTCACACCTAGATGGTGATATATCTTATATACTAATGCAACAGACTTAAATAGGGAACAACATTCTCATTGAATGACCAAATTTTGAGAGAATTATTAATTCTTTGAAATTATGGGTTTGCAAGATAACTTTAGCTGTACAAATGTTCAAGACATTATATAATACTGAAGTTACTTCCTTTTAAATTTATCTTTTCTGATTATTTCAAGAAGAAAATCTGTGTTATGTCTTTTATGCTTCTTTATTACTAATAACTGGTTTCAGAGCCTTCTACAAGTACCAGTATCTAGCTACAAATTAGAAACATTTTCCTATCTTGTTTATTTTTATAGTAAGCTTTCATATGTAGCAAGTGACAGGATACATTCCCTTAAAACTAACATAGTTAATACATTCTCTTTATATTACTTTAAAACACTGGGGGTGGGGAATATAAAGAAAAAGATGACTGTTTTAGCTTTCCCTGATCACAAGCAACTGCATGCCTAACTGTAACCAAGAACACCAAGCTTTTTTTCTCTAAGAACAATAAATAAGTACTTGCTTAAGGCCTGGTAAAAATGTTACAGTTTAAAAAAATCTCTGTAGTTTCTACTCAATAAACAAAGTATAATATTTAATTCCAGAGAATCGGGAGAGTGGTGGATAACAGACTTCCTAACAAAACTACTTTTGTACTGCCAAAAAGAAGACTTTCAGTTTCCATATTTTAACCCCTTGAAAAACCTGTACTAGTTCGTTTTCCATCCCTACCCCTAGCAATACTTGTTTACATAGCAGTGATCCACTAAACTGTGAGCTCCTTCTGGGCACAATCTTGGCCTTTTTCAGCTTTTCACTCCAGGGATAAGTGGTCTCTTGTAGATACTCAAGATGCACTTGTTGGATGAATGATCATAGTATGGAGTTGGTCCTATACTCAATCCCTCTCTTTTTCTTAAAAGACATATTAACTGACAAAGGGCATCAGTAGTGATCATCCTTTGTTCCAAGTCCTTATTTATGGACCTAGAGTACCTATAAAGTTATAAGTAACTTCCCATAAATCCTGAATCTGAAGACACAAACCTTAAGAGCTATAACAATGAAAATACCATTAGCATTGCATCTATCTTTCCAAAAGGGCATTTTATATATTCAAGTGTATAGTTTAAGAAAATGTCAATTTTTTCTTTTTAAAACTGGGTAAAATTCCTTATTTTATGATTTTATGTTGAAAATATGCAACCATGCATACCTGTAATCTCAGTGGCTGGGAGGCTGAGGCAGGAGGATGGAGAGTTCAAAGCTAGCCCCAGCAACTTAGCAAGGTACTTAGCAACTCAGCAAGACCCTGTCTCTAAATAAAGTATTTAAAAAGACTAGGGATGTGGCTTAGTGGTTAAATGCCTCTGGGTTCAATCCCTGGTTAATAAAGAAAGAAAGAAAGAAAATATGGACACACTTTTATGTGTCCTCTGGAGGAACAATGCTGTATAAATTTGAGTTGGTGGCATAAATGACGAGAAAAAATTTAAATTCTAACAACATTTTCAATAACACACAAAATTGACACATCAAACAAAGCAATCAATGTAAGCTAACATAGACTTTTCCAAGTTCTCCATAATGCTTATTAAGAAGTTCAAGATTCCATATTCTTCAATTTTATAACCTAGGAGAACTTCATTAAGTAGACACCAGGTTACTAGGGCTGACCAAATAATGTAAAGTTACCAAGGTGAATCACAAAAGAGATATGCTTAAGTCTATTCCTTACTAGTGGCTAGCCAGACACTTAATAAGAATCCTAATGATGAGCTCTTAAATGGAATAAGAATAAAGATTACACAGGAAAGTAGTCAACAAAAAGATAACAAGTGAGGGAAGTCCTCCTAGCAAATCTGATCACTTATTTCTTTCTCCACTATCTTCAACTAATATTTTGAAGGCAAACATGGCTCCTTCTCAATCACTTTTCTAGACTTTCCAAGGGCATTAGATCATATTGATCTATGGTCTCCCTTTAAGACTACTTTCTCAGTAACACAGCAACACCTCCAGTCTACAAACTAATTCTAATAACTTTCAAAGGAATATTAAAATTGAGAATATTTTAGAACAATGCTATCATTATTAAATTTCTCAAATCTTAGAATAAGTAACGTAGCTCAACCTGAATGTATTATTTTCAAATAAAGGGGATGTCTGAGTAGAAGACAACAGGCCTCTCCTACCCAACAAGAGTTAGGTATAAGTCCCCTCCACCCCCACCCCCCGCACGGCCAGATCTAATTTTAAGGGAAAAAAAAAAAGGTAAAGGTCAGGCTTTTTGGAGTAGCCCCTAAGGTCACAGAGGCATCAATTCAATGCCAACACCTTTAGTAACAGCATTAAGTTTGTATGCTGTCAGACATGCAGAGGGAAAGAAGGCTGGAAGGGAGGTAGAGTTGGTGGTAAAGTGGTACAGTTGACAAAACTCATATATTAGCCAAGAAATGGGCAGGGTAGATTCTGCATGCAAAAACAAAAACCGCAAAGTCAGAGAATACTTACATTTAGCTTTTTTACATACCTGTAATTTGTTTCTGAATGCACAAGTGGTATTCAATTTTAGGCAGAAAACTTCCACTCAAGCAGGCCCAATACTAACTTATTAGAAAATCTACACCACGGCATCATCGCATTGTGCATTTACCTTCAAGAGCTATTCTTGCAACCTCCACAAACTGCAGTTAACTTCAAATACTACATTTGGTTTTGAACGTGGAGATTGCTCATCTATTTGGAATTCTGAACCTGAAGGTTACCTAAGAGCCTTTACAAAGGCCTTGCCTCTAGGCTGCTTCAAAGCAAACAGCAAATAGGAAGAAAGCTCACCCTGAAAACCACGTGTCTCCTGGTAGGAAGTACACAACCACTACATTTCCCGAAAGTGAACTTTCTATGTAACGGTAACAACTTAGATATTTCTAAATATCCGATTTGACATCCATGCATATACTTGCTTCAGTCTTTTTACAAGAGCGGGGATTTCTTCCTTTAGAACCAGTGAGCAAAAATAATCTCCCCTTAATATTAATTAATGGGGTACGGAGCAAAAAATTGTTTAAACAAACAAAGCCAGGATACTTTAACAGTCCCAATGACCCCAGGTGGGTTCTGATGTCAACACCGGAGGAGGCAAACCTCTTCACGCCTAGGGCCTGCAGGTGGGGCAGTATTGATTCTGGATTTCAGGGCATTTCGGAATAATCACTCCCACTTGGCTGCCCAGGGTGGGTGGGTGATGGGTAGGTTCTGCGGCCGCGCCAGGTTCTCACCCGTCCCCACACGGAGTCCGGAACAGGCCTCGGCGGTGCCTTCTCAAATTCCGACCGTATCCCACCTCTCCCGCGACCTAGTCCTGAGGCTCAGCACCGGTCCCCAAACTGAAAACAGCAACTCCCCAGGCATCGCGCATCTCTCAGACTCCCTATCGACCCATATTTTCCTCCAAAGCCACCCAATGTGTCCAGGTCAGGGGTCCCTGACCTCCCGCCATTTCTCCCCATCGCCGCAGCACACAGCAAAAGGAGAGAACCTCAAGGTGACACCTCATTTGGGCCAGCGGATCCGGGTTTTGGGCCCGAGCTCCCCGGCCCGACTTCCTTCAGAGCCGCATCGCCTCACCTGGCAGCGGCATACAATGTCGGCGTCCTGCGCCAGCAGATCCACCACCTTTCCTTTGCCCTCGTCGCCCCATTGCGCGCCGAGCACTACGGTCACTCGGTTCCCTCCGGGCCGCGCCCTGGGACGGCCGCAGTCACCGTTGGGCAAAGAGGAAGCCGCTGGGTTGTTCTCGACGAACGACATGGCTCGGGTGAGGCGAAGCGAGCCCGAAAGAGAAACGGCGGGCGAAGAGTGCGCGAGATAACTGCTCGGCTGCCGCCAGCCACATGCGGAGGAAGAAGAAGCCAGAGGCCGGCCCCGCCCCCGCCCCCGCCGGGCCACCACCCTCCAGCCAGGCCCCGCCCCGCTCTCTGCCACCGCCTGTTCACAGGGGGACCATGACAGCCCCGCGCAGGCCAGGCTCTGCAGCACCGCCCGCAGGAACTGGTCCTGGCGGCGGCAACCGCAGCCACCCGGGACCCAGGCCACGCCTCTTCCGCGTCCCGGAACGGCGCTTCAAGGCGAAAGGGGCAGGCGCAAGGGAAAGGGGCGGAGCTTCCAGTGCGTTTTCCGCCTACCCGCCCTTCCTCTCTCTTTCAAACTGCAGAGGCGCGAGGGGAGTCTGTGCAGCGTCAGACTACGACTCCCGGCATGCAACACTCTGCACTCCAGCTAGGTTGTCTGGTGCCGTGTTGTCTGAGGTCTGCAGGTTTCAGTATCTGAAAGCGTTGTTTTCTGTTGCTTTTTTTTTTTTAAGATCTGTTTTTATTGAGGGGAATTACAAAGAGGGGAATTTCGAGATACAAACTGTTTGAAATTGGGCTGTTTACGTTTAGAATTGAAAAATTAAAGTTTTAGAAGAGCAGAGATGGAGAGGGATCAAAAAGGGCAAACTCAAAAAGTAAAAGCATCAGAGGTGGAGGACATTAGACCCGGAAATTCAAGGAACAAATAGAGGCCTAACCCTTCTCATTTTACACATTAGTAATAGAGGCTTAGAGAGGCTTATACCTACATCATAGAGTATGTGCAGATACTGTAAAGAATTTGGGTTTTTTAATGCCAATTATATAAGGGAGATAATACTATCTTATTTTATAGGGCTTACTGTTTTTTTCTTGCAGTGTTGCAAGATCAAACCCTGGGTCTAATGCATGCTAAGCAACTACACCCCTGACTCATCTTATAAGGTTTAAAAACCAGTTAAGTAACTTGATCTAGGGAGGCTTGAATTGGTACCTGGACAGCTGATTCTGGACTCAAGTCTTTACTGTGTATTTCACGCTCTTAATGTTTCCGTTGTGGCTAGATTAAAGTATTACTACTTTTGATCTAATGCTCTTCCAACTACACAAATTAACGATAACATCTAATTTTGATTAAAATTGCTTCGGAATAAATGTGGGACTAGAGTGTAGTATCTGCCAAATCGTATGTACTGTCCTGTTCTCTAATGGTCCTTAGAACCCATGTTAGTATTTTACTATGTACTTTCAAAGCATTGCCAATAAACATTGAACGCCTATAACAAACTTAAGACTCCTGGGTACTAATTCCTAGGACGAATAAAGATGCAGTTGCAGCCCTCAAGGATTCAGAATATTTGGTCTGTCGATAAGTAAATTATAATCTTGTAAGATAACAGGTGTTTATCTCAGCTTTATCACAAAATTACAAACCCTTCATAAACAAAAGTGCAGTAATATTCCTTTGTTCTTAAGTGCCCGAGGTAGTGTTGAGCATATAGTAGGTACTCAATAAGCACAGGTGACTATTCATTTCTATTCAATTTTTAAAACATTTATGCTATGTCTACTTGGAAAGTACGGTTAGGTATGTATTTGCTATGGCAATTGGTTACATACAGTCACGCGAATATTTGGGCTAAAAGATACGCTAACTTAAATTTCATCTTCATTCACTCAGCTCTTGATTTTTCGAAGTGGTTTTGCTATCCGCTTTCCTGAAATCTAATTCCGAACATCAGCTAACTTTCAGGGCGGCACCGCGAAGCCCAGGTGACTGCGCGCTTTGCACGCGCACTGGCCCTCGCCGCTCCACACAGCTCCTCTGTCCAGCTACGCCGGGCGGCAACCGTGCCTGCAACCAGCCGCGTGGCCGATGGCCCCGGGGAGCGCGCGTGGCTAGGCTGGCTCGGCGGAGGCGGTTGGGTTGAGGTGGAGCTGGCGCCATGTCGGCACGGGGAGTGGCATTGCTGCTGTCGTGGCTGAGCTGCTGTGTCTCAGCCCTGTGGAGGTAGAGAGATGCCAGTTTCCGGCGGGCTGACCGGGTCGGGGTCTCCTTGGGGGCCCAGCAGGCGGGGGGCCCTGCGTCCTGGGGCCACTGGCCCTGGCTCTCCACCGCTTGGTTCCCCAGCTCGCGCAACACCCGTACCAGCGTCCAGCCGCGCCCACCTGAGCGTTTTTTGGTGAACGAGGGGAAGCCCTCAGCACTTGACTACTCTCTTCCAGTCCCTGCAGTTCGGTGATGACACTTTTATGTTGCTGTGCTCTGGACAGCTGAGCCCCTTCAAAAAAAATTTTTTTTAATGTATTTGCATTTCCGTGCCAAGGATTGAACTCCAATGACCCCACCACACACACACACATACACACACACACACACACACACACACACACACGCGCGCGCGCAGGTCCCTCCTGCACCTTTCTTCTGCCAGAAAGGAGAGAAGGAGAACCAGCAGAGACTAGCTGGGAAGGAGGCGTTGTACTAGGATAAGTAGGTAGTTGATGGCTCATATTAGGTTGTTGAAGTGGAGTGATTTGTGAGAGTTTTATAAAATATAAACATTGTACAAGTGTCAGGAAGTGTAATTCCTGGGTAAAGTGAGTTGATCTGAAGAATGGAAATGTTATAATGTTCTGGGGAAATCCTTAATGCAAGTTTAATTTTTGTTCAGTATTTGCTAATTGCTGTGTTGAAAGGGTATCGAAATATTTTAGATAAATTTCAACATAGGTTAAAATGGGGATGATGAACCAGAAAATAACATTTCTTAAATATTCCATTTTTGCTCTAAAAATAATCATTACCCTCTGGTATTAACTACCAATATCAATAAGAAATCAAAACTTTGTAGATGTTTTCTTACAATGAGGACCAGGGTTCCCCTTCCCTCCAAGGAGAACAGACTCATTGGACAGATGTAGGGGTCAAATTAAAAGTTAAGAGTAGCTTTAACAGGGGTTCACTTGATGCTTTGACTATAACCCTTGTGGCTTTGAGACTTACACTTTTTTTTTTCTTTTTCCTAATGTTTTCCCTAAACGTCTCCTCCCTGGTCTTCTTTTCCCTAAACTTTTTTGATTTTCTTATTTTCACTGGTCTTCTTTTCCCTAAACTTTTTTGATTTTCTTATTTTCACTGGTCTTCTTTTCCCTAAACTTCTCCTTAATCTCATTTTCTCTGAATCAACTCTAAAAGCCTCCATGTTCCTGTGGATAGGCAGAATTACTGCCTTTGGGAAAGGAGTACCCTGTGTTTCTCCTTTGCTAGCAAAGCAATAAACCTTCTTTTTCTTTGTCTCAAGACCTTGTCTTCATTATTGCATTGGTGTGGAGGACTAGGGCTGAGCTTTTACTTACATAGCCATTGGAAGGGGTCAATGAAATAGAGCAAAAATGTATTCTGACAGAACTTTGTAAGTCTTTTAGTCCCTTCAAAATAATAAAACATCTTGTAAGTGAAGGGAGAGTGGAGAACGAGAGACAGGTAAGCAAGAAATGAAAGATGGAGACAAGGCAGAGATTCACACCAGAGTTTGTCAGAACTGAAAAATAAAAGCCATCTCTCTATAGCGGAGAGAGGCAAAACAGGCTTGGCTTCCGGGACTTTTATAGGGCATGTTCAGGAATCAGAGATGGGCAGGTCCTAATGTGGGCAGTTAGGGTTTGGGTTGGTATAAGGGAGGGGTGAGCCTTTCTCAGAAACGCCCTTGGGCGGGAAGGTGGGTGAAACTTTTTCCTTAAAATGTCAGCAGTCACTTAAGATAGCCATCCAGATGCTAAGCAAGGACCTTATATTCCCCCCTTTTTTTGTTTTTTTATTGGTCCCCCTTAGGGAACAGGGACATAGGTTAATCTTCTGTAACTGCTTCCTGCTGGGAAGGGATGATGTTTTGAGTTCCTCATTAGGAGCACAGGATGTCATTGGATTGATGACGGCAGTTGAGTAGTGGTGGAATGCTGTCCCCAGTGGACCAATTTTGGTGAGGGATTGGTATTCCTGTAACAAAAGCTGGTTTATACTTTGGTTAGAGATTTTTTTGGATCTGGTCTTGAACAAATCTAATGATGCAGGAGGCAAGCATTAACAGAAGGCCTATGACAAGGAGAGGGGTCAGGAAAGGAAGTGCCCACTGGAGAAGGGGGTTACTTAGCTAAGTACTTAGCAGAGGAGAACAGTTGTTTCTGACATTCAAGGTCCTATTGGAGCTCTTTTATCTTGTCCTTTAGGTGAGGAGTTCCTTTAGGTGATGGGGAGCCAGGATGGTGAGTGGGGCCCCAAAGGTGAGTTTCTTTGACTCATTAATAAGTAGAGAAGCTACAGTCAACATTCGTAGGCAAGGGGCCCATCCCCGAACAGTAGGGTCAAGACCCTTCAAAAGGTAGGCCCCAGCATGTGTCCAAGGACCCCTAGAGCAAATTCCTGCTTTTCAGCCACATAAAGTGAATTGGGCATGCGAGATCAGGGCGATGGAGAGCAGGGGTCTGTAGGAGGGCCTGCTGGAGCCTAGTGAAGGGTTTTATAATAACAGAGTGCAATAGGGGTTCAGACAGTGGGTCCCAGGCAGCATCATATAGAGTGGTTAGGAATCCAAGCTCTGAGGAATCCTGCCATACCTAGAAAGGAGAGAATTTCTTCCTTAGTAGAGGGATTGGTATATTATCAATAAGGCACTTCCTATGATCCGTAATGGCTTTGTATGTAGGGGTCAGGAGGAAGCCTAGGTATGTTACCATTGCCAAGGAAAGCTGTACCTTGGACCAAGAAACCCTATAGCCATGGACAGAAAGGAAGTTAAGAAGTTTACAGGTGTCCTGATGACTGACCTCAAAGGAGGGACTGCAAAGAAGGAGGTCATCAACATAGACTAAGTGAAATGTATGGAATGCTAGATCCTTAGCCAAGGCCTGTCTGAAGATATGAGAGCTGTCTCAGAACCCTTGGGGGAGAACTGGCCATGTTAGCTGAGTGGAGTTATGTGACTCAGGGTCTATCCATGTAAAGGCAAAAATGTCTTAAGAGTCAGAATGGAGAGGAGGCATCTTTCAGGTATAGCACTGAGAAGTAAGAGGTCCCAGAAGGAATGGTGGTGAGAAGGGTATAAGGATTGGTTACCACAGGATGGATTGGGACAACCATAGAGCTGATGGAACGGAGGTCTTAGACCATGCAATAGGAACCATTGTGCTTTTTTACTGCCAAGACAGGAGTGTTACAAGGAGAATGAGTAGGTCTAAGGAATCCCTTTCGCAAGAGGTCTTGAATGTTAGGCTGTAAGCCTAGGAGTTTTTGTCAGGAAAGCTGGTATTGTGATTGGGCCAGAAAATGGAGGGGGTTTTCGAGACAGATGTGAATGGGCTCATGATGTGAGGTGATAGAAGGACTTGAAACATCCCAGACAATAGGGTCCACCTGGAAAGTGGGTAATGGGAAGGCCCTGGCAGACAGAATAGGGGATGGTCCTAAGGTAAGGGTGAGGATCCGGGGAGCGGCAGGTGAGTCTGGATGGAAGCGCATATGAGGGGAGAAGGAAAGCGTAGCCCCCAACTTTGTATTTCCCTTCCCACAAGGAGAACAGGACACTGTGGAATGACCAAAAAGGAGTGGGTAAAAATTAGAGAGCCAAAAGCGCAAACAAGGCTAAGTGTGTGTCTATGAGGGTTGGTAAGGTTTACCATCTACCCTTACAGTAGAGGTCATAGAACAAGTAGTAGGCCCCCAGGACTTCTTGAGGAATGAATATGTATCCCAACCGTCTAAGAAGAAGGAGACAGGCCTACCTGAAATACACAGTTACCCTGGGTTCCCGTGGAGTTATGGTAGTGGTCAGGTGATGGGGACCTGGGCCTTGTCAGTCCTCTGCAGCCAGTCCTAAGAGTTGGAAAGGGGAACCAGAAGGGCCAGATGGCTGTTGGCCCCTATGGGCTTGGGTATAGTCAATGACCCAGTGTCCTTCCTGATGGCATTTAAGACAAGAGCCCAGAGGCTTGTGAGGCTTGGGATATGTACGAGCCCAGTGACCCAGGATCTGGGTGGACCTGAGGGACCCTTCCACAGGCCAGTGGAACCAGGGACAGATGCTGAGGCTAAACAGACAGCTTGAGCGAGCATCTGATATCTCCGTTTCCAGGCCTTCTTGTCTCTCCTGTTATACACCTTAAAGGCCACTCCCAAAACCTCAGCTTAGGAGTTAGGGGCCTCCTCTTGAGGCGTCTTAGTTTGGCCTTAATATTGGGGAAACTCTGGGAGAAAAAGTAGGTCATTAGAAGTTGTCTCCCATCTGGAGTCTCAGGGTCCAGATTAGTATATTGTCATAAAGCCTTGGTCAGGAGGTCTAAAAATACTGAAGGGTTTTCATTCTTTTCTTGGATGATTTCCTGGAGCTTTTCATAATTGATAGCCTTATGTGCTGCCTTTCTACTAGTCACTCCTCCAGGCAAATTATAATCCCAGTTGGGGTCCTGATCAGGGACTGCTTCAGTGCCAATCAGGTGGGCAGAGGAGGTCTGATATAACTCATCAGCATAATTTCTAGCTTGCTCCCAAATCTGCCTGTGCTCCTCCAGTACTAATCAGATGGGCAGGTTAGGTCTGATTACCTCATCAGCATAATTTCTAGCTTGCTCCCAAACTTGCCAGCACTCTTCGGGCAGGAGGGTGGTAGACAAGATCATATGGACATCGTGGAGGGTTAAATCATATGATTGAGTCAGATATTAAAACTCTTTGATATATGTGGTGGGACTTGAAGTATAGGCCCAAGCCACTTTTGTATCTGTGAAAGATGTGACAAAGAGAAAGGCACAAGAACCCAAATTACACCATCTACTCCAGCCGCCTCGTGTAGAGGACACAGAAATGCGGGTTGGGCAGTGGCAGCCCATGAGTGTGTGGCAGGAGGAGAAAAGGGCAGAGGGGCCAAGGGGACAGTTGCTGTGGCAGCTTCATCTGAAAGAGAATTGTGATATTGTGAGGGCTCATCTGCTGGGTTGAAGGAGGAGGAGTCCTGGGTAGGATCCTCTGTCCCTTTGGAAGCAGGTGTAGGGCAGGTGAGAGCTAAGAGGACTTGTGTGGGAGAGCAAGTGTTTCAGAGAGAGGGCTTAGAACATAGAGAGAGGAAGGCCTGAACATATGACATCTCTTTCCATTTTCCCAAGCACTCACAATAGTTGAAAAGATCCCTGATAATATTGGGATCTAGGGAGCCATTAAGTGGCCATTTAGAGTCCTTATCCAAAGGATATTGAGGCCAGATCTGATTTCACAAGCAGATGTTTGGTGGGATTTAGATCCAGGGTGAGAGAGAGAGAGAGAGAGAGAGAGAGAGACCCTAGGTTAGCCAGGAGGCAATCTAGGGGACTATGAGAGGCAGTGGATGAGGAGCTGTGCATGGTGAGATGAAGGAGGTGAGTTTAGTGGTGGGACGTCCCCCAGTCTCTAGTATCACCTAGTCGAGAGGACAGTTATACTCAGGGGGCTGTCACCACTGCTGGGTAGGCGTCGGGGCAGGAACCTGTAGAGGCACTTGGGCGCCAGGACTACATAGAAGGGGCAGAAGCCGTAGAGATTAACCCAAGGCCAAGAGGTCATCTCACCAGGAACAATGCCCAATCACCCTCAGTGGTTTTTTTCTCAAAACCCAGGACCCAAATAAAAGACCACCTACAAACTTGGTCGAAAGTCGGGATCAGCCGTAGCTGTGAAAGCTGTGGCAGCTGTGGCTGGGAGTGCCCTCGACCACACAGTAACCCTGGGAATGCTGGTCGTTCAACAGTCATTTCCAGGGACCTGTAGGTCATTTAGGTCTACCAGAGACGGGTCTTACCTGCAATGTCTGGTGATTGGTACAGAGAGGGCATTCAGCAGAATGGAGGGCCTGGTCCCATGATGGAATTCAGATTGGGGCCTGGGGACCCTCAGTGGCCCCCAAAGAGGGGAGCGGGCACACCAGGGAAACTGATCCCAGGTTTTGGCACCAAAATGAAGGAAAAGTGAGGAACGAGAGACAGGTAAATAAGAAATGAAAGATGGAGACCAGGCAGAGATACACACAAGAGTGTCAGAGCTGAAAAATAAAGGTCATCTCTCTATATGGAGAGAGGCAAAACAGGCTTGGCTTCTGGGACTTTTATGATAAGGGCAGGCTCAGGAATCAGATCTGAGCAGGACCTAATGTGGGCAGTTAGAGTTTGGGTTGCTATCAGGGAGTAGTGAGCCTTTCTCAGAAACGCCCTTGGGCAAGAAGGTGGGTGAAACTTCTTCCTTAAAATGTCAGCAGTCACTTAAGATGGCCATCCAAATGCTAAGCAAGGACCTTATATTCCCCCCTTTTTTGTAGTGAGGTTTGAATGCAGTGATACATTTACAGCTCAGCCCATTACAAACAGTGGCTCAATAAATAATGATAGTTGAAATTATTAAAGATGGCCTATGAACTGAGGGAGTTTTTTAAAATCATTATTTTTTATTTTTTACTTGTTGTTGGACCTTTATTTATTTACTTATTTGTATGTGGTGCTGAGAATCGAACTCAGTGCCTCATGCATGCTAGGCAAGCACACTACCACTGAGCCACAACCCCAGCCCAAAAAGTCACCAAACATTTCTGTAAAGGACCAGATAATAAATATTTTAGGCGTTTTCCAGCAATACCATCTGTGTTGCAACTGCTCAGAGCTCTTCCGTAATAGGGGACAAGACTTATTTATTAGTAAACACATGGGTGGCTGCTTGTCAGTAAAAAAAGTATTTACAAAAATGTGGAATTTGGCTCCCAAGGTATAGTTTGCCAACACTTATCTAAATTCTTGATTGAAGGAAACACTAAAGTTAAAGTAGATTTTAGTGAAAACAAAAATGTTATTCTTTCATTATGGAAGTCCTGAATTTTATCTCTTAATAAGGTGTTCTTTTAAAGGCTAAAATTTGGGGTCTGGGGATGTAGCTTCGTGGTAGTCAGCTTGCCTAGCATGCACTAGGCCCTGGGTTCAACCGCCAGCACTTAGATAAATGAAGGAATTAGCACTTAGATAGATAGAATAAATAGAAGGTATTAGATAGAACTTCAATAGCACTTAGATTACATTAGCACTTAGATAAATAAAGTAATTCTCTTTACTAATGTAACAGGAGTTCACTTGATACTTTGACTATATCCCTTGTCGCTTTAAAACTTACATGTTTTTTTTCTTTTTCCCAATCTTCTTTTTTTAGAGAGAGAGAGAGAGAGAGAGAGAAGAGAGAGAGAGAGAGAGAGAGAGAGAGAGAAGAGAGAGATTTTTTTAATATTTATTTTTCACAACATCTTTATTTTATTTTTATGTGGTACTGAGGATGGAACCCAGCGCCCAGCGCATGCCAGGCGAGCGCGTTACTGCTTGAGCCACATCCCCAGCCCCCCAATCTTCTTTTCCCTAACCTTCTCCCTGATCTTTTTTTCCCTGAACTTCTCTTCTCTCATCTTCTTTTTCCTAACCTTCTCCTTCCTGATCTCTCTAATCTCATTTTCTCTGAATCACCTCTTTAAAAACCCCCTATTCCCAATGATGGGCAGAATCAGGCTCTGGGACAGGAGTCCCCTGTGTTTCTCCTTTGGTAGCAAAGCTACCAAAAAAGCTACATTTTCCTTTTTCTCAAGACCTTGTCTTTGGTATTGGATTGGCATCGGAGACAAAAGACAGAGCTTTCTTTACACTAAGAGAATTAACATTTTGTTTTTGACATAACAGTTTGTTAGATAAAATTCATGGGAGGCCATTGGTTTGGACTGAGCTCCTGCATTAGGCTCAACAGAACTAACCCAAATGGATTCATTCCATGCTGAATTTTCGTGTCACCTAAGTTGTTATTGACCTGAGAAATCAGGAGAGAATAGTCGAATTACCAAACGAGTCAGTTCCAGTCAGCATGCAACTCCCTCTGTTTTAATCCTTATAAAAAAGTAACAAGGCTGGGTGAGATGGCACACACCTGGAATCCCAGCAATCAGGAGGCTGAGGCAAGAGGATGGAAAGTTCAAAGCCAGCCTCAGTGAGGCCCTAAGAATTTAGTGAGACCCTGTCTCAAAATAAAATATTAAAAACGCTGGGGATGTGGCATAGTGGTTAAGCGGCCCTGGGTTCAATCCCTGGTATAAAAAAAAAAAAAAGTAACAAGAAGTAACTTGATGTTAACTTGTTATTTTTCTATTGTTCTGTTCCCCAGTTCCCATTTTACAAGTAAATTTAAAATTACCAATCCTTTTTTTTTTTTTTTGTTATTCCTGCTTTCTTCAACTCTTTTCTCTCTGTAAAATCAATTTTGTCTGCTCTGTTGGAACACTCATACAACTTTATGGAATAAAGGATTGCAATTTTGTCTTTTGACAAATTCTTAGTCCCAATGGAGTTAGTTTTCTAAATGATAAAAGATGGTGATGCAATTTCTTCTTTTTTTTCATATAAATCCAGGCCCAGGTAAATTTGTTATTGTGTTCTCTTCCATTTGGTCAGTTTGCCTATAGCTACTCCAGTAACACCTGTCTTAATTATTATAGCTTCATTATAAATCATGATATCTCACATAGGGTAAGTCTCCACTCCCAGAAGTGTTCTGATCATTCTTAGACCTTTACACAACCCCACCAGTTTTACAGTTAGTTTATTAAGTACCATGAAGAATTCTTAGGATTTGGATTATAATGACTCAAAATGACATCATTATGAATATTAACTCTTCCTGTCCAGGAACATTATATCATCTTGATTTAGATCTTTTGCAGAAATGGGTTGTATTCTCTTTCACTGTCACTGAGGATTGAACCCAAGGTCTCATATATATAAAATGAATGCTCTACCACTGAGCTAAACCCTCAGCCTGCCTTTTTAATCCTGTGCTTTTAGTTTATTTTTCTTATTGCATTGTCTAGGACCTCTAATGCAATGTTGAGTGAAAATGGTGATTGTGGCATTTTTCATCCCAGGTTTTTAAGGGAATGGTACCAGTGTTTCCTTATTTAGGGTATTGTTTGTGCTAAGTGTTCTGCAGATATTCTATCACTGTTAAGGCAATTTCTTGGCATTTCTGATTTGATTTTTTTAAATTATTGATTTATATGCATTCTTATCATTTTTCATCTCTTAAAACAATTGTATGTTTCCTTTTTAATATGTGTGGTGAGTTCATCTGTAGACTTTTCTAACAGAACCATATTTGCATACATAGTATAAATTTAACATGATTTAGTTTATAAGCTTTTCATGCCTTGTTGTATTCAATTTTCAAACACTTTCTTCAGGGTATTTGTATCTATATCTGTGTATTTTTGTTTGTTTATAAAATGAGTCAGAGGATGTTACCTTTTTTTCCTTGGAAGAGTTCATACAAGTCTAGGATACTTGAAAGTTGTTTTGTTTTGTTTTTTAAGACATGATCTTGCTAAATTGTCCAAGCTTGCCTTGAACTTGCAATCCTTTTGCTCAGCCTTCCTAGTAACTGGAATTATAGGCATGTACCCAGTCATTCCATGAAATTTTGATAAAACACTTAGCTAGTATTTTAGATAAATTTTTGAACTACTGCTTTATATCTTTTAATACTATGCAACTATTTAGGCCTTTTGTTTCTTCTGGAAAAAAAATAAAAATAAAGATATCAAAATTCTCATTCCACAAAATTTTTCAAAGCTCTCATGCAGTGTGTTTTAGTTTTAATATTTGCTTAATATGTGTCTGTAATTGGAGTCCCTTTTCATTAAAATTATTTAATTTTACCCATTTTTTGCCCTTATTAAAAACTTGTCTGTCTTCCTCATATTTGTATTTTTGTTTGTACTTTGATTTCTTTTCATATTTTTATCTTGTCTATTTTCTTTGGGCATACTCTGATACTCTTATCTCTAACATCTGAAGTTAGACTTTAATGTAATAGTTTTTAGTCTTTATTCTTTTCTAATAGGATATTTAAAGATATTAAATTATCTTAGAGCACTGCTTTGCTGTATTCCATAAGAACCAATATCTACTTTTTTTATTATTCATTTCTAGGGAGCTTTAACTTTCATTATCATCTCTTCTATAACCCTCGAATTACTTAACACTTTTTAAATTCCAAATATGCAAGAATTTTGACTTACCTTATGTTAATAATTTCTCTGTGTTGATTATGTTATATAATCAGAGAATATGGTCTAGCTGAAACCTGTTCTGATAAATTTTTTGGTGCTTTGGACCAAATAACTGATCAATTTTAATAAATATTCTAAATGTGCTTGAAAGGAATATACTTTTTCTAGTGTTACAGTAGGTCTATAATGATTATAATGATTTTGGACCTTGTCTCAAAGTCTTTCATCTTATATTAACATAGTTCACAGTGTATTTAGTGGGGTTGGACTGGGACTTTCTGTGGGAATCCTGTGCTTCTTGTAATTGTCCTACATGAATGGTTTAGCACATTTCTATCAGATGTCCAAGAGCATGACCTACCCAAGACCATTCTGGATAAGTATAGTAGAATTAAGGGATTCAAGAGAATATAGTTTTCCCAAATGCCATTCTATAGGCTGGATAGAGAAAAAAGTGAAGTTGGGAAGGGACTTAACTATTAAAGGAAGAATGTTCTTTGATTTTTTTTTTTTGGTGTGTGTGTGTGTGTGTGTGTGTGTTGCTGGGGATTAAGCCCAGGGCTTTGTGCATGCTAGGCAAGTGCTCTATCATTGAGCGATAACCCCAGCTCCTTCTTTTTGATTTCAAAGAGCTGAAAGAATGGGAACACACTTGAGAGAACAGGAAAGATACATTCTTATGATCCAAGAGTGAAATGGCAGTGCCTTTTTCATTAAAAAAGATAGCACATGGTCCATCTGCATACCCCATATCTATGTGCCTCTCAAATCTATTTCCAACAATAGTACATTTAGTATTTGACATAATTAAGAAAGCAAGGATGAGAGACATCATAGCTGTCTTGGACTAAATAAATGTGGCATTTCTTTTCTTTTTTGTTAGTGCTAGGGATTGAACGAAGTACCTTGCACATGCTAGGCAAGTATTCTACCATTGAGCTACATCCTAGTCCATCCCCTTTATTTTATTTTATTGGACAGGGTTTATAGCCCAGCTGGCCTTGAGTTTGCAATCCTCTGTCTCAGCCTCCTCAGTAGCTAGGATTATAGATGTGAGTCCCATACCCTGCTGAAATATGCCTCTTTAGATGCAGTTTCCTCCCTTGTATTCCCAGCCCCAGTATAAATTGGAAGCTGATGAAAGTAGGGAAAAGAGCCTGCCCAGAAAAGGTAGTTTTATCATTATACCCACCAGGTTTCATTCACAAATTAAATTGTATACTTTAACCTTGAAAACTAAAATCCAAAATCTGCCACTCATATTTTTCTCCCTCCTGAGGTTTCTGTCTCATTATGTAATGAAAAGGATATTATAATAAGTTCATAAGAAGTGGGAGGTTGTTCCTACTTACTAGGAAAAAAACCTTGCTGGTTATATTTTATTTTAATTTATAGGGATAAGTAACAATACATGAACATATCTTCTTATTTGATCTGTATATTTGTTAGTCAGCTTTTGCCGCTGTAACAAAACACCTAAGAAAATTTAACTTAGGAGAGAAAAGGTTTATTTTGACTCATGGTTTCAGAGGTTTCAGTGCATAATCAGCTGGCTCCATAGCTTTGGCCTGAGGCAAGGCAGAACATCATGTGGGAAGGGCCTGGCAGAGGATAGCTACTCACCTCATGGCAGCCAGGAAGCAGAGAGAGATAGAGAAAAGAAGGGGCAAGGGACAAGACATACTCTTCCAAGGGCATGCCCTTGGGGACCTACTTTCTCCAACTAGGCCCCCACCTCATAGTTTTCACCACCTCCAAATAGTCTCCTCAAATTAATTAATATATCAATGGATTAATGCACTAATGAAGTCAGACCCCTCATGATCCAATCACCTCTCCCCAAAGGTTCTACATCTGAACTTTGCTGCACTGGGAACCAAACCTTCAATATAGAAGCATTCGGGTAACATTCCAGATCCAAACTAACATCCATCTATCTATCTATACATACATATATACATACATACCCATACACACTATGTTTGATTATACTGATGACTAACATTTATTGAAAATAAGAATTTGGAACACTAGTAAGGCTTGTTTAATTCTGGTAAAGAAGTTACATAATAATATCCTAGCAACTTTCCTGCTGCACACACGCACACACACATACACACACACACACACACACACAGTCTCTGACTTAAAATTTTAGTGATGGAGAAATTACAAAGGCAATTAAGTATACAGTGTAGACATGAAGTAGATTATTGAAGTGAATGGAAAGTGAAGGAATTTTAAGGTGCTGCTTTATGATAGTCACTGACCACATATGACTTTTGAGTACCTAAAATTTAGTCAAAATTGAAATATGTTGTAAGTATAATACACAAGATTTCAAAGATTTAGTACAAAAAGGAATGTAAAATAACTCACTAATCGTTATTTAGTACTGATTACATGTTGAAAAAATACATTTTTCATTTAAAAAATTGTAGTTGTAGATGGACAGCATGCCTTTATTTTATTTGTTTATTTTTATGTGGTGCTAAGGATCGAACCCAGTGCCTCACGCATGCTAGCCAAACACTCTGCCACTGAGCTATGGTCCAAATCCTGAATAAATATATTATTAAAATTAATTTCATCTGTTTCTTCTGTGCTTTTAACGTAGCTACTAGAAAATTTTTAATTACATGTGCATAAACAGCTTGCATTATATTCCTATTGGATAGTGCTGTTTTAGATGCATTAGAAAGATGAAAAAAATTGAAGTAGCCTAAACTCAATCATGAACAATAGTCACAGAAATTTGCTGTTCAATGTTCTAAATAAGAAAAACTGCTTTTCCAACATTGCAATCCTTATTGTTTTCATTTTAACTTAGTTTATAAGTAAAGGAGTTAGAGTTAATAATTTTCAACAGTGTTTTTTAATATTTATTTTTTTGGTGTAGATGGACACAACACAATGCCTTTATTCTTTTATGTGGTGCTGAGGATTGAACCCGGTCCCGCCCCTGTGGTAGACTGAGTGCTCTACCGCTGAGCCACAATCCCAGCCCTCAACAGTTTTTATGCTACAAAAAATATGTAAAAAGTATTTACTTACCATTTCATTTTAATGTCTTTAGGTACTGAGCAATGTAAAAAGGTTAGTAGAGCTCATTGATTACCTCCACTTTAGCTCTGAGTTCAATTTGCAGGAAGGGGTTTGGGCGGAAAGGTAAAGTTCGTGGCAGCCCATACTCTGACCATGTAGAGAACCCCTCCTATTTGGAGGAGAAAATAGTGTTAATGTGTATATTTGGCCTTTTCCTCCACAGGTATTACAGTAACAGCCCACACTACTTCATTTTTAATACCAGAAGTGCTGTAAGTATTGACTCTTTAAAACTACAGTTAATTATGAATGTAATGCATTCCTCTATTGTGATATATGTAAGAAATAATATAAATAAATAAATAAAAATACAGTTGAGTATTAAATATTTTTGAACCTTCAAACAGAGAGTAGAGTTAATCAAACTGTTTTCTAGCTAACCATCACTTTTATTTTTATTTAATTTCTTTCATCCTATTTATCACCTTAAAATAGGTCTCTTCTCCAATATATGTCCTTAAATATGTGTGCCCTTAAATACATATGTAGCAAAATATTCAGTGTTTTGTGTGTTTTTTGTGATTTAATATTCACAAAATGATGTTATGATACAGACAGTATATTGTCCAAACTATTGAGAATAAAAGAGAATGCTATTAATAATTATTCAATAGGCATAAGCTTACAACAAGTGTAAACTAGAACTATCTAGACTAATATAGATGTGGGGGTGACCCCAGCTTTAGACCTCATTCTCTATATTACTTTTTCTTTCAATTCTACACTTTGTCTAGTTCATTTCTTTTTAATGCTGCCTAACTACTAAGTATATATCAATTATATTTTATTTATATATTTCCTTAATGATGGCCAAATAGTTTCCTACCACCATAAACAACACAGTGATAAATGCTTTATAAATTATAAAAGTCCTTTTACATATCTATGCAAAAATTTTCTACTGTATGTAGCCAAGAGAGGAGTTGCTAGGCCACAGGGAATACTGATTCCTAATATAACTAAGTTCTACAGGATTATTTCCAGAATGGAACTTACGCTGTCACTCAATGTACTTCACCAAAAAAATTAGTGTGATTAAATTTTCAATGTTTACTCCTCCCATTAATACACAATAGTAGCTTATTGATGGTATTTCAATTCTCTGATGACTTGTGATTTAGAACACATCATTACATATTTATGTAGGGCTCTCCTTCTATGAATTATCTGTTTATATCCTTTGCCCACTTTCCATTCAATTTTCTGCCTTTTTCTTGTTGATTTACAGAGTGCTGTCTGCATCCTACTCTATATTTTAATGTTGGTTTCAAACACTTCAGTTACCTCTAACTAACCATTAACTTTGTCCATGAATACTTTATTGGGAGATGGGGGTGATTTTTGATAATCCAAGTCCCTTTCCTCCCATTTTGCTTTGGTGATATAAACTTTGGGGGTTGTCTTTATCTAAGAAAAACCCTTGTTCACCTTGAGTTGCGAATATTTTTCTCATACATTTTCTTTTATATGCCTTACATTTTTACCTTTAAAATACATGTCATAAATCCATCTGGAATCCACCTTCTATGTAGTATAATAGGCATTCACATAAATACTTTTTCCATATAGTGAACCAGAATTTATTAAACAACTTACTGTTTCCCTATTGTTTTTCTGGTGTTCTCTTTGTTCTATATAAAGATAGCTTGGTTTTAAAACTCTCATCTGACTCGGTGCCAATTCTATACCCTCTTATTCTATAGCTTATTACTGAATCTTCATACCTGATAATGTGAATGTTTTGATTTGTTCTTCCATAAGACTGATTTGGATATTTCTGTCTCTTTGCATTTTTATGTAAATTTTAGAGTAACACACACACAAATCTGTTTAGATTTTCATTGGGTTTGCTTTTGGGAAGAATTGATAATTGGTTATAATGGGAATCGGCATCATTATAATATAGAATCTTCCAACTGATGGAGAATGATGCCCTCCAGAGTTCTCCTGTTCGTCTTATTCCTAACTTTAGTAAATTTTTCTAATTTGTCCCAGGTAAACATAATGCTTACTTTTGAGCAGATATATATATATATATATATATATATATATATATATAGAGAGAGAGAGAGAGAGAGAGAGAGAGAGAGAGAGAGAGAGAGAAAATTAACAAGGCATCTACTAACTCCTAATTTATGAAATATTTGTAGCAAAAAATAGTTACTATAAATAGTGACATGTGTATTATAGTGAACTTTTAAATATCTTCATGATCTACAGAAATAACCATATGAATTTTTCTCCTTAGGTTAATGAACATAATAAATCACAGTAATATATTCACTTATATTGCATCATCCATTATAGTATTATTGCATTTCAGAAAAAATTTCCCTTGGTACCAGTGTATTATTATTTTAATATGCTTCCAGATTCCATTGTTAGCATTTTATTGACGATTCTTTTATCAGTATTTACCAGAGATTACTCCATAGCAGTGATGCCATTGAAATTGTGGGAAATTTTTATTGTGTGAGTCTATCCCATCTTTTGCAGGATAACTTGCTTCCCTTATTCCCAAACACTAAATGACAGGAAAACCCCCAGTCATTGTGTAACCTAACACACTCCTCCATATTTCCGAATACTGGCTAGGCAAAGCAGAATTCAGTTAGTATGCAAAGTGTAGCGTACTGTTTAGTACCTACTTGGAATTGTCAGTGCCTGTGCTATCCAATTTGTTAAATACTTGTAATTGTTTTTCCTGCCTTCAAGAGGGAGTATGTAGCAGTCAAGGATTAATGTGGACAGCAGCAAGCACTCTTTTTGCAGGCAGAAACTGATGAATGGATAGATAAAATGTGGAAGAGCTATGTAATGGAATATTATTGATTAATAAAAATGAAGTGCTGACACGTGCTCCATCATAGATGAATCTTGAAAACTTTTTTACTAAGAGAAATAAGTCAGTTACAAAGGACCACTACACATTGCATGATTTCATTTGTATGAAATGTCTAGAATAGGAAAATCTATAGACAGTCACTTGGTGATTACCTAGGGCTGGGAGTTAGGGGTTGGGTGGTAACCTCAACCCAGTATCACCAAATAGCTCATCGGTATTCAAATTTCCAATTGTTTTGCAAATTTCATTTTTGCTTGCTTATGTATATCTGGATCCAAATAAAGGATATACACGATGCATAGTTTGTATATATCCTTAGGTCCTTTTGTAAACAGGCAAATTTATTGAAATTTTACACAGAATAAAATTTATTTATGTTAAGCTTAGAGTTTGATGAGTTTTGAAATGCTTACAATTGCACAATCACAACAGTAATAAAGGTATGGAATGCTTACATCTCCCCCAGAAATTCCCTCATGCCCTTTGCAGTGAGGCCACACCCTCTCCCACCCCAGCTACTGGCAATCACTGTCTTCCTGTTCCTGTAGTTTTCCCTTTTCTAGATCATCAAACATAGATGAAATTGTATAATAGAGAGTCTTTTTTGAATCAGTTTTCTTTCACTTAGCCTAGTGCTTTCAGATTCATTCATAATATTACATAAGAGTACTTCATTCCTTTTTATTGTTGAGTAATATTCCTTTGCATTTGTGGGTCACTAATTTAGGCCCTTTTCCCTCAGCTTTAGCTTGCCTGCTTTCTGTTTGCTTCCTTATACTGATTTCACATGAATCTGCTGAATTTTGGTCACTTATTTCAATCAACTTTTGGGATATCAAGAGATACCTTGTCATTGAGTTTTCTAATTGATGCTGTCCAGTGATTTTCTTGGTAGTATCCTAATTGTCCTTTCTGCCGCACGACCAGCATGCTAGCTTCATACTAGAGGTTCAAAACATAGAAGTTAACTAGTGAGATCAAATTAAAGACACATAACACTCAATTTATCTTTTTCTTGCCCAGCTCAGAGACGGCCCCTCCCAGCTCCTGCCTCTAGCCACCTGATGTGGTAGCCAGGTTTACACAAGAGACCAGCAGGAGAGAGGAAGAGCACGCCAGAGAGTGGGCTTTTATTGGGGAACAAGAAATTTAGGGGAAATTCCATCCAATGAAGGTCGAGGGGGACAGCATTCCAAGGTCAGGGTCAGTGATTGGTCTCAGGGTCAATGGTCAGTCACACCCCACACGGATGGGCTCTCGCACCTAAAAAGGGTGGGGATAAGCTCTGACACAGCTGGCCGGAGCGCCTCACACCCACTCAGGGAGGTACCCAATCACGTGGAGAATGGCTTCCCACAGTCCTTTCTATGTTTATAGGGAAGTTTGAGTATATTGAAAAAAACACATCACCACTGTCCTTTCTCAATGTTCTTTCCATTGTTTCTTTCCTTCTTCTCCTCTTTCTCCTCCTCCTCTTCTTTCTTCTTCTTCTGGTAGTGCTGGGTGCTCTACCACAGAGCTATATTTCCAGTCCCTTTTTATTTTTTATTTTGAGACAGGGTCTCACTAAGTTGCTGAGACTGGCCTCAAACTTGTGATCCTCCTGCCTCATCCTCCTAAGTACCTGGAATTATACTTGTGTGCTACCACACCCTGGTTTTCTAACTTCCTATTTTTTCTCATTCCTTTCATTTTTGACTTTTTCTTTCTTGTTATTTCTTAAATTTTCATCTTACACTGAAAACTGAGTTTATTCACTTTCAAACTATCTTATTTCTTCTGAATACTTTTAAGGCTATACATCTCCTCCTGGAGACTCCTTATACTCACATACGGCAAGTTTTGATAATTTCAAATGTGTTTATTTATAAATATTTTGTAAATTATTGTTATGCCTTCTTCCATGAATCATTTAGAAATACAGGGTTTTTTTGTTTTTGTTTTGTTTTTTTGTCTTTGGTTTGGTTTGTTGTTCTTTTAAGATAACAAATATCCTAGGATTTTTTTCTGGCTAACTTTATGAGAAATTTTCATTAATATAAAAAGGCATGGTATATGAGAAAATGATTCATTGAGATTAGTTAAGACCTTCTTTTATAAATATGATCAATTTGGTAAATGCTCTATGTGAAATTGAAAAGTATGTGCACATTTTATCTTGGTTAATTTTAGGAATGTATATATTTTAAACATAGCATATCACGGCACTTGTTAATGATGTTTTTCTAGTCTGTGAGCATCTTTTTTTTTCAGCTTATCTATAGTTTGAGGAAAATATATTAAAAACCTACCACTATACTAATGACTAAATTTTTCTCCTAGTAATTCTATCAAATTTTGTCTTATATATTTCAAAATTATTTTCTATCTTCTGATTGATTTTTCTCTTTTTTCTTATACATTGCCATTAAATCTGTAACATCAAGTCTATGAAACAGTTGATATTATAATCCCATATTACAAATTAGGAAACAATTAATATTGACATACACATGTGTCCATAATTTTTGTGTAATAAAGATAAGAGGGTGAGCTAGGGTTCCAACTCTAGCTAAACACTACCATACCAATGCTGAGCCTAAGACTAACAATGTCAGAAAGTATCTCGCTATATTTCAGGAGGTGAAAGAAAGAATTTGTGAAAGAAAGAATTTATAAACAAAAGAACTGAAAGGCAAGGTACCTAAACCGGTCAGGGTTACTCCAGGAGAACTGGGCTGGAATGAAGTAATGACACACAGACAGAGAAATACCTTTTTCTTTGAGTTCTGCGATGGCCTCTCTGACCCAGCTCCCACCAAGGAGGCAAGGCAGGCAAGAAAGAGAGGGAGCACCTCGAACCGGGGTTTTACTAATGGGGGGAGCTAATCCATGGAACATTCTATCCAAAAAAAGGGCAGAAGGGTAGGATTACAACCAACAGATGGGTGTAATTCAACCCCTTCACGTAACGCTCACTCCCAGAGCTACACCTGTCTTATCTGAGCAGAGGTAAAGTCCAGTTGCATTGCAGGGTGCAATACCTCTTTACTTAGAACTTAAAGGGGTGTACATAGCTCCTGAACAGGGTGGCCCCCAGCAGCAAGGTGAAAAATAGCTGCAGAAATAAGGAGAAGGTAACCAGTGAAGTTATTATGGTCATTGATGATATGTAAATAACAGGACCTCAGAATGAAATGAGATTTGTTTTTTAAGGAAAGGATCATGTCTTTCTTACCCTTTTTTAATCCCCAGAATCTGTCAGTCTGCTCCTAGCTGCTTAATAAGTAAAATAAAATTAAGTGTACTAGGGATGGGAATATAGCTCCATAATAGAGTCCTTACTTAGCATAAGCCAGGTCCTGGGTTCAATCCCGAATACCCACTCCCAAGTTAAAAGTTTATAGACTTAGGGGAGACTACTGAAAAGTCCCAGGAAGTTACTTTTCCTTTGTCATATTACTTTGTACAATTTTAAAGCAATTGAATTTTAGTTATTCTATCTTTAAATAACAAGGTCTGAGAATATTGAACCCTACAACCAAACACTGAGGTGTGAACATTTTGAAGCTCATTTTTCATTTGAACTCTGTAATTTTCTTTACAGATTAAGTTAGAGTATGAAGGAACAAATTTTTCTGAGTGGAATGTGCCAGAAGATTGTCAGATTGAAAATAACAAGTAAGACTTTTACTGTGAATGTAAATTCATATATGTTATTTAGACTTAAAAAAGCATTCATAGCCACACTGTGGCATGTGCCTGTAATCCCAGCAACTCGGGAGGCTAATGCAGGAGAATTGCCAGCTCAAGATCAGCCTTGGCAATTTAGCAAGACTCTGTCTCAAAAAAAAAAAAAAAAGAGAGAGAGAAAAAAAATTTTGGCTATATTTAAAATTTTCTCTTAGCATTCAACTGAAGATTTTAGGGTTAAAAAAAACAGTGAGGCAATTTTTATTCAACTTGTTTACATCTGTTATTTCTTCTTTCCTATTCTTTTTAAACACTAGATCACCCGTGACAGAACTGCGTTGTACTTCTCCTGGTTCTTATATTATACAACCAATTGTTACAGGCCCAGTAAGTTGATTTTAATGATAACTTATTGACATTTGAATAATCATTCCTATTTTGTTTTATTTTTCTTTTGAGTTTTTCAACCAAATTTGTCTGTTTAAAATAATATTAAATAAGAGAAAAATTTTTAAATTATTGTTGATATGTCATTAATTTTTAGATATATCTCATGTCAAATAATAAGTTATGAAACGGTATCTGATTTTACCTTGTTTATGGGGATAGGAATTAAACCAGGGTCTCAGGCCTGCTAGGCAAGTGCTGTACCACTGAGCTACATTCCCAACACCTACGTTAGCCTTTTTTATTAATAACAATTATAAAGTCCATAGGCAGCACCTTAAGATAACAGTACTCTCAAATCAATGAGTCTTATGTCATGCACTCTTGTGGCAATACCCAGGATTGAAAGGAATTTCTAGCAGACTTGTTTAATATTCTACCGCATTTTCTTTAATTCAAGAAAGCATACGTAAATGCAAATGAAAGAGAATGATGTCGACTCTTCTCTAGTTTACCAAGTAAAATGTTTACAAAGTGAAGCATTATAAGGCATTGGCACTTTAATGATTAGTAACAAAGTACTGGCCACATTATCTGACAGCTGATGTGCCCACACAAGTATATCTGAATCTACTTGAGAAAACCTGCTTTTACTTTGGGATTTAAGACTTCTCTTTAATTAATTAACTTTCTTTTCAAGATACAAGTAGACAGAATGCTGTGGGAGTGGCCAGCTGAATATTTATTCATTTTTCAATCCCTAGAGAGTGAAAAATATTTCTATTTGTCTTTTTGAGTCTTTAAGTAAATGTACCAGTTTTAAGAACACAATTCATGAAGAAGTAAAGGGCTCCTCTCGCTTTTATGTTGTAAGCCCGTATGTTTTAGTCAGCTTTTATATCACTGTGACCAAAACACCCAACAAGAACAACTTAGAAAAAGGTCAAGTTTATTTGAGGCTTACAGTTTCAGAGATCTCAGTCCATAGAAGGATAGCCCCATTGCCTTGGGCCAACAGAGTCAGAACATCATGGGGGAAGGGTGCAACTGAGGGAAGATGCTCTCCTCATGGCAGCAAGGAAGCAGAGAGAAAGAGAAGGGGCCCCCAGGGAAGATGCACCCTTCCAGTGCATGCCCACCCTCTCCAGCCATGCCCCACCTGCTTTAAGTTCCATTCAAACTAGAATGGGCAGATGAGGTCACAGCTATCATAATCTAATCATTTCATCTCTAAATACTACTAGGAGACCTCTCATAGCACCAAATAAATGTACAATGTTGTGTAACAACATGCATACACCCATTCATGTAGGAATATCTGTGTCATTTATGTGTCTGAGTGTCATTTGATTTTGTAACCCAGCTAAGGAGGTATATCAAACTTTTGAAATGTACTCAAAATCAGAGTTTTGACAACCAAAAGCATTTCCAGGTATTGTAAAATGTCCCCTGGGGAGTAAAATCACCTGAGAACTTTTGAACCAGGAAATTAATTGAATTATTTATCAATAAGAAAGAAAAATACAATAATAATGTCTTTCAATTTGTCATTCGTGATAGTAAATTCTTAATTACAGGGAATAACCTGAGAATTGAGCTAGAATCATATGTATATTTATCCTGTTCTGAAATTTACTTATTCATCTTTATCTGATCTTAGAGAAGTAATTTAGTTCCCCTATGACTTTTATGTCAATGTTCATAAGTGTATTTATTTTAAAGTTAACTTAGTACATTCTAGTTTCTTCTGCATTTTCTTTTAGGAAAAAGAAGAAAAACGCTATTTGACAGTGGATTCTTCTAATATTTGTTTTCTGTGGTATTATACAGTTACGTAAGTAATGCCATTTGAAATACAAAGAATTAATGCTTTTAGAGTATTTAGCTTCAGCGTTTAATTAATCACAATTGCATTGCCTATATTATGGTTTTCATACAAACTTTTATCTACCCACATCTTGGTTGCCAAAGTAATACTGAACAACAAATAATGAAAATACCAACAGTAACCACTATTTGAACACAACTATGTCTACATGTTCATACTTACGTACATTGTCTTTCTCAACTTTTATAATAACCATATAAATGCAAGCACTATTTTCTTTAACTGATAAGAAAACATAAGATAAGTTAAATGATTTGAACAAAAATACAAAACTATATATCTAACAAAAAGGCTCTCTTTGTCTTGTGTAACTCTTAAAATTATTTTTTAGGGGGTACTGGGTATTGAACTCAGGGCACTCAACACTGAGCCACATCCCCAGCCCTATTTTGTATTTTATTTGGAGCCAGAGTTTCACTGAGTTGTTTAGCACCTCACTATTGCTGAGGCTGCTTTTAAATACTCGATCCTCCTGTCTCAGCCTGTCAGGCTACTGGGATTACAGGCATGTGCCACCACACTTGGCCTTCAAATTAATTTTAATGTGAGTGAATGAATATAACTAAGAAAGCGAAGCATGTAAGAATACATAATTAGGGCTGGGGATGTGGCTCAAGCAGACGTGCGCTCACCTGGCATGCACAGGGCATTGGGTTGAATCCTCAGCACCACTTTAAAAATAAAATAAAGATGTTGTGTCCTAAAAAATAAATATTAAAAACTTCTCTCTCTCTATCTCTCTCTCTCTCTCACACACACACACACACACACACACACACCGAGTCTCTCTCTCTTTCTCTAAAAAAAGAATACATAATTAACTGTATTGTAAAATTAATCATTAAGTTAAAAAAGTGTTCATGAATCAGAACATAGTCAAGCACTATCACAAGCAATCTTGCATCCCTTTGATGAACCCCACTTGATCATGGTGCACTATCTTTTTAATATGTTTTTGTATGTGATTTGCCTATATTAAGAATTTTTGCATCTATGTTCATCAGGCACATTGGTCTGAAGTTTTCTTTCCTTGATGTGTCTTTTTCTGGTTTTGGTATCAGAATGACACTAGCTTTCTAGAATGAGTTTGGAAGGGTTTTCCTTCTTTTCTTTCTTTCTTTCTTTCTGTTTGTTTTGTTTTTTGATACTGGGGATTGAACTCTCAGGGGCAAAATGGCCACTGAGTCACATCCCCAGCCCTATTTTGTATTTTATTTATAGACAGGGTCTGACTAAGTTGCTTGGTACCTCGCTTTTGCTGAGGATGGCTTTAAACTTGCAATCCTCCTGCCTCAGCCTCCTGAACCGTAGGGTTACTGGCATGTACCACTGTGCCTGGTGGTTCCCTCCTTTTCTATTTTATGGGACAATTTGAAGAGGATTGGTGTTAGTTCTTCTTTGAAGATCTGGTAGAACTAAGCCGAGAACCTGTTTGGTTCTGGGCTTTCCTTTGTTGGTAAGCTTTTGATGGCATCTTCTATTTTATTGCTTGAAACTGATAAAATTTTCTATGTCCTCTTGATTCAATTTGGGTAGGTCATATGTCTCTAGAAATTTGTTGATTTCTTCAGATTTTCTACTTTATTAGAGTATAATAGTTTGTTTATCATCTGTATTTCAGAAGTGTCCATCATGATATTTACTTTTTCATCATGAATTTTAATAATTTGAGTTTTCACTCTTTTTCTCTTTATAGGCTTGGTGAAGGTTTATCAACTTTATTTATTTTTTCAAAGAATCAACTTTTTTGTTTTGTCCATGTTTAAGTGTTTTTATTTTTGCTTTAATTTCATTGATATCAGCTGATTTTAAGTATTTTCTGTCTCCTACTTCTTTTGGTGTTGATTTGTTCTTTTTTTCCTAGTGAAATGAATGAAAAAAATTGTTGCAGCTCTTTCTGTACATGGGAATTTTACTTCTAGCTCCTAATACGCTCCTAGGGCTTTGAGACGTAATGTTAGGTTATTTTTTTGTTGACTTTCTATCTTTTTTAGTGAATGAGCTCAGTGCATTGAACTTTCCTCTTAGAACTGCCTTCAAAGTGTCACAGAGATTTTAATATGTTGTACTGGTATTTACCTCTAAATAATTTTTTATTTCATTCCTAATTTTTCTGCTATCCATTGGTCATTTTCTGCTATCCATTGGTCATTCTTAAGTCTTCAGGTGGTAGAGTAGATTCTATTTTTTATTTTATATTGATTTTTAATTTCATTCCATTATGATCTGATAGAATTCAAGGTATTATTTTGTATTTGCTTAGAGTTGCTCTATGGCCTGAAATATGGTCTATTTTAGAGTAGGATCTGTGTGCTGTGGAGAAGAAAGTGTATTCAGTCATTGGTGGATGAAATATTCAATATATATCAGTTAAGTCTAAATTATTAATTGTATTTTTTTAGTTCTATAGTTTCTTCATTTAGTTTTTGTTTGGTGGATCTAACCAGTGGTGAGAGCAGTGTGTTAAACTCACCCAGTACTATTGTGTTGTGGTCTATTAATATGTCATGCAATGTGGATTTTCCAGGCCTGTACTGCAGGCCAAACTAGGGTTTCTCCAGGAATTGGCTCCCTCACCTGCCAGACCTGGCACTGTAGTGGCAAAACTGTTCTTTCCTCTTCCCTCTGCACGCAGCTGGTAGAGATGGAGCTTCTTTCCCTCACAAGACAAGGATATTGTGCAGCAAATCTTGATCTCTAAACTCTCCATACCCAGACATGCCTCAAGCCTCTTAAAAGTGCAGAATCCTTTAATTCCCTTTTCTCTCCTCTTTACTCACAGAGGGACCACTCTGGCTGGTACCTCCAGCCATGACAGCAGCGGTGGCACTGAGGATGTCTTCCTCATCCAATCTCTTAGGTCCCTGATCTGCTTTGAGCTTCCAGCATTAAATTCCAGTAAAGTTCTTCCCCATTTTTTTTCCATTCACCTAGCTTGCTGAGAAGCTGCCAGACTGCTTTCTTGGTTGCACGCCGTGGAGCAAACAGGAAAGCAACCTTCTCTATTCCACCATCATGAAAATCCCCTACTTTTCAGTTTTCTTGTAATGCCTGGTTTTTTATTAAGATGATTTTGGCCTCATAGAATGATTTAGAAAGTATTCCCTCTACTTCTATTTTCTGAAAAAGATCATAGATAATTGGTATAATTTTCCCATTGTTTGGTACAGTTTACCAGAGAACTCATTTATACCTGGAATTTTTTTTATTGTTGTTCAAATTTTTGAAGGTAATTAGTTATTGATTCAAAATTTTTAGTAGATATATTATTCACATAATCTTTCTTCTGTGAGTTTTGGCAGATGGTGTCTTTCAGGGAATTAGTGGATTTCATCAAATTTATGGGCAAATTGTTAAGGGTATTTCTGAATTTCTTAGTATCTCACTTTTGCTAAGGCTGGCTTTGAACTCACAATCCTTCTGCCTCAGCCTCCCAAGCCACTAGCTACGTTTCATTTTTTTTTACACCAATACTAAGATGTTTTAGTTACTATACCTTGGTGGTATATTTTGCGATCAGGTATTGTGATGCTGTCTGCTTTTTTCTTTTTGCTCAAAATAACTTTGAATACTAGGGGTCTTTTGAGAGTTTTCTATGAATTTTAGGATTGTTTTTATATTTCTGTGAACAATGCCATTGGTATTTTAATGGAAATTGCATTGGCTATGTAAATTGCTTTGGGTAATATGGACATTTGGACTATCAATTCTTCCTATCCATAAAGATGGAATGTCTTTGTATCTTGTGTGTTTGTGTCCTCTTCAATTTCTTTCAGCAACGTTTTGTAATTTTCATTGTAGATATCATGCATTTGTGTCTAAAACTCTTTAATTCCTAAAACTTTATGACCTAGAAGCAAACACCATTCCATACTATTCTGCTGCTTCTGTATCTCTTCATCCTGATGCCAAATGAAAGTATAGGATCTTTTCCAAAAACAGGGGAAAACACTGTTTAAAGTATTAAATGTAGATCTTATTCTTCAATAGTCACTTTTATTACCTGTCATGATTTTCTTTTATTTGTAATATAATGTCATGTTGCTTGGACACGGTAATACTCATGGGCCCAGTGCAGACCTTTTACTCACCTGGTGATTCAGCATGGGCCCACCAGCTGCCAGCTTCCTACCAGTTTCTCCTCTCCATAGATCCATTATCATGCCCAGAACAATGGTGGCATCTGAAAAATCAAGCCAGGTATGACATAATGGGAGCCCCCAAGATTAGCACAACCTCTGCACTGAAATATGCTAGATACCTGAATTGGAGGTGCCCAAGAAGCTCACTCCTGCAATGATGAGGGCTCCATCAGCCACTACATGGTACTACCAGCCAGAAATGGGACAGCTGCTTCCATGTCTTAATCCAGGATGCTGCAGAAGACATATCCCTTGTACTAATCATTCCCACACCAGATGTGCCCAGAGTTCACACATCTAGATCCTTACCAAAGTCAAAAGTAAAAGCAAGATTCGGGGGGGGGGGGGGCGGGGGAGAAGAGGATGGCCAGTCAGGACCCAAAATGCCAAAGCGTGGAGGAATGAGTATCACAGAAGCTGTCCCAAGGAGGCAGAGAGGCAGCAGGAGGTAGGACTGTGAATGAGCCAAAGCTCCAAACCCCCCACTCATGCTCCATTGTTCTGTCATACTTATTTAGAAAATACAAGTTTAAAGATAAATTTACTAAAATTCCAAGACAAACAATGCAGAGCACAGGGTCCTTCTGAGTACTGTGTCTTGGGGGGGCTCTCTAAACCTACTGACTCTGTTTGCCTGCAAACCAGAATTCCTGGAACAAGTATCCTGTTAGCATCTTAACTTTCTTGCTTTCTTTACCCACCCCCACCTCAGGGTTAGAATACAGAATAGGAAGGGAGAATAATTCAGTGGGTCATTCTTGTCTGTCATCTTTCATAATTTCACTGAAATTTTTGGTTTTGTTGTTGTTGTTGCTGTTGTTTTGTTTGTTTGGGTTTTGTTTTGTTTTGTTTTTGTTGTTGTTTTTTTTTGGTTTGGTTTGGTACCAGGGATTGAACCCAGGGGTGCTTAACCACCGAGCCACATTCCCAGCCCTTTTTTAAATTTTGAGACCAGGTCTTGATGAGTGGCTTAAAGTCTCACTAAGTTGCTGAGGCTGAAAAGTTGCTGAAATTGTGATCCTCCTTCCTCAGCCTCCTAAGCAGCTGGAATTACAAGCAGTGCTCCTAGCTTCACTGTGAAGCTTTACCAGTCTGTTTCACTACTATCTACCTACCTATTTAAATTGCTTTAGCAAAGTCAACGAAGTCAATTGCCAAGGTTAATAGGACTTTTTTCCCCTTACTGTTTAACTTCTATACCACATCTAATATTGCACAGCATTCATTTCTTCTTGTAACTCTCTCATTCCTTCATTCATTCTATACCACTATTTTTATTTCTATATTAATTCTTACCCAGTCTCCACCCCCATTCCCATTATCCTTTGGTGTTTTTTATCATCTGTTCTTATCTTAAATGTCAGGTTAATCCAGGATTCTCTCCTTTGTCTTCCTCTCACTCTACACTTGAGATCTGTGTACCAACTCAAGAAAACCAAGCAGATTGATACAGATACAGCAGAATGCAGCTGTTTTTCCTCTCACCATAGGAATAAGATTGTTCAGTTAATCATCCACTGATACTGACTCCCTCTCTACAAGGTTACGAAGCTACTTTTATTACCTACATATTTCTCTTTCTGCCTTCAAATTTTCCTTTCCAAATGCACTGATAATTCATTCAGCGGCCAACTTCTTTCTTCCTGCACCTTTGACAAGTATCATTGCACAAAGCAGATTATATCAGTTCTGGAGCCAGGGATCTTTTTGATCAACTTTGAACTTTGTTGAGTCCTGGGCACAGTACACTGGCCAAGATTTATAGTACTTATTTTCAGTAATTCTCTACCATATTTGGCTAGATATATGAACTATTATGATCATTATACAGTCTCAGAAACTAACTGCAGGGGCTGGGGTCATAGCACTTGCCTACCACATGAGGCACTGTGTTTGATCCTCATACATAAATAAATTGTGTCCATCTACAACAGTCGGTGGGGTCGGGCTCCAAATTCCTCAATAGGACACCCATAGCACAAAAGTTAATAACTAGAATCAACAAATGGGACTTACTCAAACTAAGAAGTTTTTTCTCAGCAAAAGAAACAATAAGAGAGGTAAATAGGGAGCCTACATCCTGGGAACAAATCTTTACTCCTCACACTTCAGATAGAGCCCTAATATCCAGAGTATACAAAGAACTCAAAAAATTAGACAATAAGAGAACAAACAACCCAATCAACAAATGGGCCAAGGACCTGAACAGACACTTCACAGAGGAGGACATACAGTCAATCAACAAGTACATGAAAAAATGCTCAACATCTCTAGCTGTCAGAGAAATGCAAATCAAAACCACCCTAAGATACCATCTCACTCCAGTAAGATTGGCAGCCATTAGGAAGTCAAACAACAACAAGTGCTGGCGAGGATGTGGGGAAAAGGGTACACTTGTACATTGCTGGTGGGACTGCAGATTGGTGCAGCCAATTTGGAAAGCAGTATGGAGATTTCTTGGAAAGCTGGGAATGGAGCCACCATTTGACCCAGCTATTCCCCTTCTTGGTCTATTCCCTAAAGACCTAAAAAGAGCATGCTACAGGGACACTGCTACATCGATGTTCATAGCAGCACAGTTCACAATAGCAAGACTGTGGAACCAACCTAGATGCCCTTCAATAGACGAATGGATAAAAAAAAATGTGGCATTTATACACAATGGAGTATTACTCTGCATTAAAAAATGACAAAATCATAGAATTTACAGGGAAATGGATGGCATTAGAGCAGATTATGCTAAGTGAAGCTAGCCAATCCCTAAAAAACAAATGCCAAATGTCTTCTTTGATATAAGGAAAGTAACTAAGAACAGAGTAGGGACGAAGAACAGGAGAAGAAGATTAACATTTAACAGGGATGAGAGGTGGGAGGGAAAGGGAGAGAGAAGGGAAATTGCACGGTAATGGAAGGAGACCCTCAGGGTTATACAGTGGAGGGGGTAGAGAGAGAGGAGGGGAGGGGAGGGGAGAGGTGGGGAGGGGGGAGGGTGGATGATGGGAAAGGCAGCGGAGCACAACAGACACTAGTATGGCAATTTGTAAATCAATGGATGTGTAACTGATGTGAATCTGCAATCTGTGTATGGGGTGAAGGTGGGAGTTCATAACCCACTAGAATCAAAGTGTGGAATATGATATGTCAAGAAATTTGTAATGTTTTGAACAACCCACAATAAAAAATTAAAAAAAAAAAAAAAAAAAAAAAAAAAAAATTAAAAAGAAACTAACTGAATACTGGTTTGCTGATTCTAAAATATTTTCATTTTTGTTTTATTCATAATAAGATATTTGGTATTGTGTCATGATCAGAAAATGGAAGAGGTATATTGAATTTCAGAGATTATATGACAAAAATAGACACAGATAACTTTTAAGTGAAAAAACACTTCTTAAAAAGCATACAACTAAGTATACAAATGAATATTGTTCCTTTAGGACTGATGAGTGAATAATTTGTAGCACTAAAGGATGTGTTTGTATTTGACATAAATTACAACATGAATGTGAAATAAAAATATCAAAATTTTAATGGAAATTAACCATGCAATTTTGATTACATGAACTTGTAGTATTGTTAAGAAAACATACAGATTAAAGCTCCTTAGTCTTATGCAATGACAAATGGGTCACTAAATACATTGATAAACAAATCGATATATGTAGGGTTTTTTGTTTGTTTGTTTGTTGGCTTGTTATATTTAGCCTGTTTATATATTTGCAATGGTGTACAAATAGAATATTCAAAGGTTTAGAAACATATATTGGAAGTAGAACATCCAAATTAATATTAAATATGCTGTTTACTAATATATGTTCCTTCTTTTTTCCCAACAGTAATTTATTTCATAATTTAACCCAGGTAAAAGATTTTTTTAATGTTTTATATCTATCATAAATTGCTAATATATTGTTTCCTTCTTATCTTTCAAATCTATCAGATGAGAAATTTTCCAAAGTGATTTTGTGATAAACTTTGCTTATAGCAGTTGTAAATAATGCATGTTTTGAGTACTCTTAGAGGGCACCATAAGACCAATTTTAGAGAGTCCCTAAGGTCTACCCTTTTCCAACTATGTATCTGTGTGAAGGTGTTTTTTTTGTTTGTTTGTTTGTTTCCAGCAAAACAATATATATTAAACAGCAAAAGCTGAGATAATCATCCAGTTATCTTCTATTAGTATCAATAGTAAAGATATTTCAAAAATATTAAATAGCTATATTTCTTTATTTTGGAAAATACAACTATTTTTTCATAAAAAATGTTAGCTTCAATATAATAGGTTTATCAGAGTTTTAAAAATTAGTCTTTAAATATTCTCTTTTAAAATTTGTAACATGGTATATGCTGATAAATCAAACACACAGAAAACAAAAATGTTGCAGGATTCTCAACTATTTTTAAGAGTACAAAGGATGCTGTAGCTTAGTAGTAGAGCCACTTGCCAAGCAGATGTGAGGCCTGGGTTCAATCCCCAGCACCACCAAAAAAAAAAAAAAAAAAAAAAAAAAAGATTATAGAGAAAGAAGGAGTCATGAGATCAAAAATATTTTAAACTCTGGAATAGAGAATGATTCAAAATATAAGTACAATGGAGAGATACATTCAAAATTTTAGAAATTGAAATAAGGTGATAGTATTTAGAAATCTAAAGTTAATATTTTAATTTTCTAAAAGTAATGATTTGCTGGAAAGAGGATGTAATAAAAAGGTAATGAACTCCCTACAGCAGATACAGATAGCTGAGTAAGCAGATGTTTCTCTCGGTACTCCTACCCCAAATCCCATTGATGTTACTGCACTGATTTTTTAAGCCAATACTCATAACAATGTTCAAAAGCAAGAAAGAATATTAGTATTGAATACAAAAGTTTAAGATAGAAAACAGAAAGGAACTTTCAGAAGTGGAATCTATGTTGCAGATCCAAATAATATAGAATAGAACCTCCATGTCATGGAGAACACATAGAATTGCCTGGAGAAAGAATATGTATGTTTGTATAAGGGCTAGTAAACATGTACAGACCTTTACATTGACACAGGTGCAAATGGGTGTATAGAACTTAAAAGGAAAAAAAGGCATTTCCTGGTTGTTGGAAATAATTAAGATACCCAAACTTGAGTTCTGAGACTGAATCCTGAGCTGAGAACAAAATACAAGCCCTCCTGCAAAAGGAATGACATTTTATTGTGTATATCAGAACAGGAAGTGAAACCTCCGGACCATAAGAGAAAGTGGAACTGAAACTAATTTCCTTATAAGAAGTTGGGATTTATAAAAGGCTTGTAAAATGGAGCCTGATAAGCTCTACTGATTGGCTTAGATTAACTGCAAATAATCAATACTTCTCTTTGGGCTATAAATAGACAAGGCATTCTAAGGAATCTCAGGTGGATGTCCTGGTTTTATAGCCCAAGAGATTTAAAATCCTAGAACCCAGAAATAAATGCAAAAATGATTTTGCAAATAGTAAAACATAGAGCTCAGGCAAAAGTGATTGAAAAATCTATTTCCCTAACTAAGAATATGCAGGATTCTCAGAGAAAACAGACTCTGTGTGAATAACCTCACAATAAAAGGTATGAACTACAGGAACCAAGTTGCCTGAAGTAGACACCAAAATGAGAAAAGTTTATACTATTCAAAACTAAGGATAAGAACCATATGAAAAATTACTAGATTCCTATTTTAAATATTCAAAAATAAAAGAAGGAATAGAAAGAAAACAAAAAATAGGACTTTTTCATAACTATACAAAATCCAGAAATTGAAAGCTAATCCATTAAAATGTCTTATGCTGAAAAAATGTGTGTCTAAAAATCAAAAGTCAATACAGCACACTGGATATAGTTGAAAAGACTAGAGAATTAGTGATTTGAAATGGGAATAATGCAGAATACAGCACCTAAAGGTGAAAAGATAGAAAGTACCTAAAGAAAATTTGAGGCATAGAGAATAGGTTGAGACAGGTCATCATACATAAAATAGGAATTTCAAAAAAGGAAGAAAGGAATTGGAGTCAGTACTGAGAGAGATAAGGCTAGTAACATGTACAGACCTTTACACTGATACAGGTGCAAATGGGTGTACAGAACTTAAAAGGAAGAAAAGGCATTTCCTGGTTGTTAGAAATAATTAAGGTACTCAAAGCTAGAGTTCTGAGACTGAATCCTAAGCTGAGAACAAAATACAAGCCCTCCTGCATAAGGAGTGACATTTTAATGTGTATATCAGAATAGAAAGTGGAGAATAGTTATGGAGAATCTTCCACAACTGAAAATACGATTTCTAAGACTGAAAAACTAAAGTGCTCAATGCAACAAATAAAATTGAGCATATGAACTATATAATATGCAAGTAAATCTAATCTAAATAAGCCTTGAGAAAACATTTAATATCTTTTTAAAGCAAAACACTAGTCACCAAAACAATGGAAAATAGAGGGGGATTTTAGGTTGAAGCTATCTAGGCACTTATAAACCCACATGATAATTATATTGATTAACTTTAGCCTATATTAAATATGCATGTAAAAATTTAAGGCTGTGCATTAAAGTAATAGAAATAAATACACAAAGCCCAACATAGTGGCACATATCTGTAATCCTAGCTATTCAGGAGGGTGAGGCAGGAAGATCACGTTTGAGGCTAGCCTAAGTAAATTTTGAGACCCTATCTCAAAAATAAAATAAATAGAGCTGGGAATTATAATTCATTAGTAGAGGACAAGGCGTCAAGTTAAATCCCCAGAACAAAAAGAAATGGAGAAAAGAAAAAAATTATACATTTCCTAAAAAATAATGCTCTGGAAGAAGTAAGAAAACATCATCAATCCATGAGAAGGCAATAAAAAAGAAAAATGAACTGAAGGGAAATTAAAAAAAAAAAAACAGGAACACTAAACAAAATTTAAGAAATCATTTTAATTAAATCACTAATCAATAATCAATGTGATTGAATTAAACACACCTTGTAAATGACAAAAATCTTTATGTATCTGATTTTTGTAAAAGTTACATGAAGATTAACAAAAGTTGGACAGAAAAGAATGGAAACATGTTAATACTGTTAAAACTGGATGACAATATGAATATAAAACAGATATATGGGTATAGCTCAGTGATTAAGTGCTTTGTAAGTATGTGGGAGGCTCTAGGTTCATTTCCTAGCAACACACATACACGCACACACAATAAATAGGTATAAATAAGGAAATCTAAAAAGTAGGTAAATAATTTAATTCATATTTTATTCACCTAAAAATAGAGTCTCACCCAATCATAAAGATGAAAGTTCCCCTAATTCATTTTCAGACTTCAACACAACTTTAATAACAAAAGTAAGTAATGAAAAGGGAGGAAGGAAGAGAGGGAAAAAAGAAAGAAACTGGATAAATACACTTATATATATAGGTACAAAAATTCTACAGAAAATATTAATAAATGGAATCCAGCAATGTAACAAAAAAATAACTTGAAAAGCACCAGTATCTGCCAAGAAAGCAACATTGATACCACATCAGAAAAATTGACAATTCATTACATCAACATAATAAAATAAATGATCACATTAATAAATAAATTAATAAATTCCTAATGAAAACACTAAATTAGTTATACAAAGCCTAATAAAAAACATTTACTTCCCAAATAGTTACCAATGATTATTATAAATTGTGAAATACTTATAATTCAATTAAAATCAGGAAATGGACATATGCTTACTAGCATTGTTATTTAATATCGTGAGCATAAAAGTTTTTATCTAAAAAATGCAACGGTAGCTTAATATTTTTTAAAAAAATTTACCATCTTACAGAGTAACATGATTATCTCATTAAGTGGGAAAAAAAATGAAAAGATTTAAAATCTATTTGATTTTTTTAAATCCCTCAGCAAATTAGGAACCAATAGGAATTTCCTTACATGATAACTGCCATCTGTGATTACCTGTAACAAATCTAGAATGATTGAAACATTATCTCCGAAGATTGGGGAAAAGGCAAGGATTTTCTTCTCACCAATTTATTCAGCATCGTAGTGGAAACTATTCAGTACAACAAAGCAAAAAATATATACATTTATGCAGATTGGTAAAGGAAGTAAAACTGTCTTTATTTGTATATGATCTGTCTACATATGCAGAAAATTCTAAGACATCTATCAAAACACAAAAACAACAAACAAACAAAAAACCCTACTAAAATTTAAAAGCAAGTTTCAGATTGTTGCAGGGTACAAAATCAATGTACAAAAATCAATGGTATTTTTATATACTAGCCAGAGACCATGGAAAATAACATTTTAAAATACCACTTATGTTAGCATCAAAATACGTTAAATACTTTGAGAAATTTTAACAATGTATGTTTCTGATCTGTTGACTGAAAAATATGAAACATTACTAGGAAAAATTATGGAAGACTTAAATAAATGTTTATAGATCTTAGGACAGAGACTCAATGTTATTAAATGTCAGTTCTCTCCTCAAATTCATTTATAGAGTCAATGCAATCCCAAACAAAATCCACCAAAAGTTTTCTTGTAGACAATGATGAACTGATTTAAAATATTTATATGGAAAAGCAGAGGGTTTGGACTAGCAAAAAAAAAAAATCTTTAGGGAAGAACAATGTTGGAGTGTTGGAGGATTTACCTCATTTCAATAATCAGATAGAGGTAATGGCATAAGGTTAAATAAATGTATTAATGGAATAGAAAAGGAATTATGGAACTATACATACATGGTCAATTTTTTTTTTAAGTTATAGCCAAATGTGTACAAAATAAAATTTACCATCGGGAGGGTGTTCTTTTTCCCTCTACCCTTCTGTTCTCAGCTGGATTCTCCATATTAAAAAAGAAAAGAAAGAAAGAAAGACAGATTACCATAAGTTTCACATAACAAGTGAGACTTCAAAAGGTAATGAGAAATCCCAAAGGAACTATTAAATTTAAATGATTTTATCATTGGTTTGATGAAAAGTGAGGAATTCTGCAGAAATGCGATAAGGCCAAGGGTAGGAACTAAGGGTCATAAACTGGGGGAGATGTAGCAAGTTTCTTTGTTCAGATTTTTCTCAATGTCCTTTCATCTTCAGAGGCAAGGAGTCTTCTTTCCTCTGGATATAGAAAAAGTAACTCTCACATGAACATCTTACAATATGCTTTAGGGGAAGGACAGACAGTTCTTGCATTTGCCTTTTCTCAAATTACTTCAGCTTGAAATATTCTATATGCCAAGGTAGCATATATTGGAGCAGCATATCCCAAACCCAATCACCATCAGATCCCTCTTTTTTTTAATTGCTTCTATTTTTTAAATACATGACAGTGGAATGCATCACAATTCTTATTACACATATAGAACACAATTTTTTTGTATGTAAAGTGTGTTCACACCAATTCATGTCTTTATACATGTACTTTGGATAATGACGTCCATCACAATCCACCATCATTGCTAACCCCCTGCCCTCTCCTTTCTCCACTCACCCTTCTTCCCTATCTAGAGTTCATCTATTCCTCCCATGCTCCCTCTCCCTACCCCACTATGAGTCAGTCACCTTATATCAGAGAGAACATTTGCCATTTGTTTTTTGGGGATTGGCTAACTTCACCAGATCCCTTTTTTAAGTATATAGTTTAGTAGTTTTGAGTACATATATATCATTGTACAACCAACATCCAGAACTCCTGCAAAATGAAAAATATTATCAAATAACAATTCAGTACTCCCTTCTCCCCAATACCTGGCAACCACCATTCTATGTCTATGAATTTGACTACTCTCAGTACTTATAAGTAGAATTATATACTATTTGGTTTTTGTGGGTGGCCTATTTTACTTAGTATTGGATGTTAATTCATAGCATATGTATGGTATGCTCATCCTTGTTGCATGTGTCATAATTTCCTTACTTTTTAAGTAAGGAAATATTCTAATATTTCTAAATAATATTCTGTTGGAGGTTAATACCAATTTTCCTTATCCATTCATCCATTGAGGGATACTAGGTTTGCTTCCATATTGTACTTATCATGAATAATGCCGATATGAACATATGTGTACAAATACCACCTTAAGAACTTATTTCCAATTCTGTTGAGTATAAATCCTGAAATGAAATCAACTTTTTAAACAAGACCACTACAACTCAAGAAATAAAACAAAGAATCAATAAATGGGATGCTGTCAAATTAAAAAGTTCTGCACAGCAAAGGAAACAATTAAGTGCATGAAAAGAGAGCTTACAAACTGGGGGAAAATCTTTGCCAGCTATTCTTCACACAGGGGATTATTATACAAAATCTATGAAAAACTCAAGAAATTTAGCACCAAACAAATAAATAACCCAAACAATAAATGGGCAAATGATGTTAACAGAAATCTCTCAAAAGAATAAATACAAATATATTTAAAAATGTTCAACATCCCTGGCAGTCACAGAAATACAAATCAAAACTACATTGAGATTTTTTTCTCAGTGCAGTTAGAATGGCAGTCATCAAGAATACAAATAATAACAAATGCTGCTAAAGATGTTGGGGGAACTGTACATTCAAACATTTTTGGTGGTACTGCAAATTAGTACAACCACTTTGGAAGGCAGTATGGAGTATTTCTCAAAAGACTGGACATGAAAACATCCTATGACCCAGCTATCCCCACTCCTTGGTTTTCATGCAAAATAACTAAAATCAGCATACTATAGTGATACAGGCACACCAATGTTTATAACAGTGCAATTCACAATAGCCAAGTTATGGAAGTAGCCCAGGTACCCATCAGCAGAGGAACAGTTAAAGAAAATGTGATATAGATACATAATTGAATTTTACTCAGCCCTTAAAGAATGAAATTGTTGTTTACTGGGAATTGAATGGAACTGGAAAACATCATGCTAAAAAGTGAAATAAGCCAAACTTCAAAAGTCAAGGATCTAATATTTTCTCTCATATATAGAAACTAGAGCAAAATAAGGGGACAAAAAGTGGAGGGAGTTAACCCATGAAAATAGAAGGGAGGACAGAAGAGGAACAAACTTGAGCCATAGAAGCCACTGCTGAGATGAGGTAAAGCCAGTTGAACTTTTGCCTACCATGTGAGCTGGTTTATCTGATTTGAACCTGGTACAATTCCCACAGCAAATAATATCAATCTACTTGTCAATCTCTCATGTTGAATTTACTGACTAAAGTATAAGAGATCCATATGAAAACTCTTCAGAACTCTTACTTTATTGATATATGTGTTCTACCACATAAACATATGAGGGAAATTCATAAATGCAATGTCATCTTAATAAAAACTGCATTAGTTCAGAACTCGACAGGTGTGTTTTAGTCAGCTTTTTTGTTGCTGTGACCAAAAGGCCTTGCAAAAGGTGGAAAGGTTTTATTTGGGGGTTCACAGTTTCAGACGTCTCAGTCCTAGACATTAATTCCATTCCCCAGGGCTGGAGGTGAAACAAAACATCATGGTGGAAGACTGTGGTAGAACATCACAGAACATCACACCGGGAAGTAGAGAAAGACAGCTCCCCTCACCATGGACAAAATACAAAGCTGGAAGGCATGCCCCCAGGGGCCCACCTCCTCCAGCCACATCCTACCTGCCTACAGTCCTCACCAAAGTAATCCCTATCAGCAAATAAATGCGCTGATTAAGTTAAGGCTATTATAACCCAACAATTTCACCTCTAAACCTTCTTGCAGTGACTCACACATGAACTTTTGGGAGACACCTAATATCAAAACCATAACAAGGTGCTTCCAGAGTTCCTATGGATAACCAAAATCAAACAAATAGTTTCCAGAAAAATTTAATAAGAAGAAAAGGGAGAGGGTACAGGTTATACCAGGAAATAAATATACCATGAAGCCTCTGTAAAAGATAAACTGTGAGATACTAACTCTTGGCAAGGAAATCAAGATCAATGGAAAGCATAGCAATCTAGAAATAACCAAAATACATTTCAGTCTTTAGTCAACAATTACATATAAGATGACTAGTCCATCTCCTTCCCAAATTAGTGGGGAGGAGATAGACTAGTCAATAAAGGTGGTAAGATCATGGAATAGCCATTAAAAAAAAAGTTATAATCAGACCTTACATGATACATCAAAATAAATTTGAAATGGGTTAAATATGTAAATACAGTAAAACCAAAGAAAACAGATGAATTATCTTATAATTAAGAATTGGAGACCTTTTAAACTATACCACAAAATTGAGAAAAAAATATGGTAATTTTTACTCCATAAAATTAAAAGACAAATAAATGATAGATAACATAGTAAAAAATTATCATAAGTCAGGAGAAAATGAAATATAGGTGGAGAAATACAACCTGAATAACTAAAAAAATTAATTCTTAATATGGAAATAAATTTTCACAAAAATTTTTTTAGTAGTTAGAAATGTAATTTTTTTTGAATTTTTTTTGTGGGGGTTACCAAAGATTGAACTCAAGGGCACTCAGCCTCTACTGACCTACATCCCCAGCCATATTTTGTATTTTATTTAGAGACAAGGTCTCACTGAATTGCTTAGCACCTTGCTTTTGCTGAGGCTGCATTTGAACTCCTCTCTCAGCCTCCCAAGTCGCTGGGATTACAGGCATACACCAACAGCTCAGCCAGAAATGTAATTTTTAAAAGCAAAAATCAAAACAAAAACCTTATAGTCTCAAATTTCTCACCATTCTGTTGCCTTTCTATATCTTATATAGTGCTATTTGAGAAAACTAAAGTCCATTTTGTGTGTGTGTGTGTGTGCATGTGCGCATGCACATATGCCTGAAAATTTTATTTGGCTTTTAAAATTTCCTTTCTTTTTCATGAAATCTTTTTTTTTGTTTCTTACTTTTTTGTGTTTCATATCAATTTAAACGTAGATTCTTTTAAATCACATATTCTTAAGGTACTGATTCTTCTGTTTACCATACTTGCTTACTTGTGATAACAATTTTGATTGTCAGTTAAGCTTTAATAAGGGTATGATTTATCTTTAGTTGATTTCTTTTTTTTATTAGTTGATTTTATTTTTTAAATACATGACAGTGGAATGCATTACAATTCTTATTACACATTTGGAGCACAATTTTTTATATCTCTGTATATATGTTCACACCAGTTCATGTCTTCATACATGTACTTTGGATAATGATGTCTATCACATTCCACCATCATTGCTAACCCCCTGCCCCATCTCTTCCCTTCCCACCCCTCTGCCCTATCTAGAGTTTGTCTATTCCTCCTATGCTCCCCGGCCCTACCCCACTACGAGTCAGCCACCTTATATCAGAGAAAACATTTGGCATTTGTCTTTTTGGGATTGGCTAACTTCACATCTTCTCCAACTCCATCCATTTACTTGCAAATGCCATGATTTTATTCTCTTTTATTTCTGACTACTATTCCATTGTGTATATATGCCACATTTTTTAATCCATTCACCTACTGAAGGGCATCTAGGTTGGTTCCACAGTTTAGGTATTGTGAATTATGCTGCTATAAACATTGATGTGGCTGTGTCCCTGTAGTATGCTGTTTTTAAGTCCTTTGGGTATAGACCCAGGAGAGGGATAGCTGGGTCAAATTATGGTTCCATTCCCAGTTTTCCAAGGAATCTCCATATTGCTTTCCATATTGGCTGCATAAATTTGCAGTCCCACCAGCAATGTATGAGTGTACCTTTTCCCCCACATCCTCACCAACACTTACTGTTGTTTGTCCTCATATTAGCTGCCATTCTGACTGGAGTGAGATGAAATCTTAGAGTAGTTTTGATTTGCATTTCTCTAATTGCTAGAGATAATGAACTTTTTTTCATGTATTTGTACATTCTCTTCTGAGAAGTGTCTACTCAGGTCCTTGGCTGATTTATTGATTGGGTTATTTATTTTTTTTGGTGCTTAGCTTTTTGAGTTCTTTATATACCCTAGAGATTAGTGTTCTATCTGATGTGTGAGAGGTAATAATTTGCTCCCAAAATGTAGGCTCTTTATTCACCTCACAGATTACTTCTTTTGCTGAGGAGAAACTTTTTAGTTTGAGTCCATACTATTTATTGATTTTTGGTTTTAATTCTTGCACCATAGGAGTCTTATTAAGGAAGTTGGGGCCTAATCCCACATGATGAAGATTAGGGCCTACTTTTTCTTCTATTAGACTCAGAGTCTCTGGTTTTATTCCTAGATCTTTGATCCACTTTGAATTGAGTCTTGTGCATGGTGAGAGATAGGGATTTAATTTCATTTTGTTGCATATGGATTTCCAGTTTTCCCAGCACCATTTGTTGAAGATGCTATCTTTTCTCCTATCATGTTTTTGATGACTTTGTCTAATATAAGATAATTGTAATTTTGTGGGTTAGTCTCTGTGTCCTCTATTCTGTACCATGGGTCTACCATTCTGTTTTGGTGTCAATACCATGCTGTTTTTGTTACCATTGCTCTGTAGTATAGTTTAATATCTGGTTTAGTGATGCCACCTGCTTCATTCTTCCTGCTAAGGATTGCTTTAGCTATTTTGAGTCTCTTATTTTTCCAGATGAATTTCATGATTTCTTTTCTATTTCTATGAGGAATGCCATTGGGATTTTGATGGGAATTGAATCAAATCTGTAAAGCGTTTTTGGTAGTATGGTCATTTTGATAATATTAATTCTGCCTATCCAAGAGCAAGGTAGATCTTTCCATCTTCTAAGGACTTCTTAGATTTCTTTCTTTAGGATTCTGTAGTTTTCATTGTATAGATCTTTCACCTCTTTCTTTAAGTTGATTCCCAAGTTTTTGTTTTGTTTTGTTTTAGGCTATTGAAAATGGGGTAGTTTTCCTCATTTTCTTCTCAGAGGATTTGTCACTGATATACATAAATGCCTTTGATTTATGGGTGTTGATTTTATATCCTGCTATTTTGCTGAATTCATTTAATAGTTCTAGAAGTTTTCTGGTGGAGCGTTTTGGGTCTTCTAGGTATAGAATCATAGTGTCAGCAAATAGTGCTAATTTAAGTTCTTTTCTTCCTATATGTATCCCTTTAATTTCTTTTGTCTAATTGCTCTGGCCAGTGTTTCAAGAACTATGTTAAACAGAAGTGGTGAAAGAGGGGATCCCTGTCTTTTTCCAGTTTTTAGAGGGAATGCCTTCAATTTTTCTCCATTTAGAATGATGTTGGCCAGAGGCTTATTGTAGATAGCCTTTTCAATGTTGAGATATGTTCCTGTTATCCCTAGTTTATCTAGTGTTTTCAACATGAAGGGGTGCTGTATTTTGTCAAATGCTTTTTCTGCATCTATTGAAATGATCATATGACTTTTATCTTTGAATCTATTGATGCGATAAATTACATTTATTGATTTCCATATGTTGAACCAACCTTGCATCCCTGGGATGAATCCCACTTGATTGTGGTGCACGATCTTTTTGATAAGTTTTTGTATTTAACTTGCCAGAATTTTATTGAGAATTTTTGCATCTATGTTCATTAGAGATATTGGTCTGAAGTTTTCTTTCTTTGATGTGTCTTTGCCTGGTTTTGGAATCAGGGTGATATTGGCCTCATAGAATGAGTTTGGAAGTGCTCCCTCTTTTTCTATTTCCTGAAATAAATTTAAGAGTATTGGTATTAGTTTTTCTTGAAAGGTCTTGTAGAACTCAGTTGTGTATCCATCCGGTCCTGGGCTTTTCTTGATTGGTAAGCTTCTGATGGTGTCTTCTATTTCATCACTTGATATTGGTCTGTTTAAATTGTGTATATCTTCCTGATTCAATCTGGGAAGAAATTTGTCGATGCTTTCAATATCTTCTATTTTATTGAAGTATAAGTTTTCAAAATAATTTCTAATTATCTGTATTTTTGTATTGTCTGTTGTGATATTACCTTTTTCATCATGTATGTGGTAATTTGATTTTTCTCTCTCCTTCTCTTCATTAGCATGGCTAAGGGTCTGTCAATTTTATTTATTTTTTCAAAGAACCAACTTTTTATTTTGTCAATTTTTTCAGTTGTTTCTTTTGTTTAGATTTCATCTCTAATTTTAATTATTTCTTGCCATCTACTGCTTTTGCTGCTGATTTGTTCTTCTTTTTCTAGGGCTTTGAGATGTAGTGTGAGGTCATTTATTTGTTGACTTTTTCTTCTTTTAAGGAATAACTCCATGCAATGAATTTTCCTCTTAGTACTGCTTTCATAGTGTCCCAGAGATTTCTATATGTTGTGTCTATGTTCTCATTTGCCTCTAAGAATTTTTTAATCTCCTCCTTGATGTATTCATTACCCATTGTTCATTCAGTATCATATTGTTTAGTCTCCAGGTGATGGAGAAATTTTTATTTTTTATTTTTTCATTGATTTCCTATTTTATTCCATTATGATCTGATAAAATGCATGGTAGTATCTCTACTTTTTTGTATTTTCTAAGAGTTGCTTTTTGGCATATTATATGGTCTATTTTAGAGAAGGATCCATGTGCTGCTGAGAAGAAAGTGTATCTGCTTGATGAAGGTTGAAATACTCTATATATGTCAGTTAAGTCCAAGTTATTGATTGTATTATTGAGTTCTATAGTTTCTTCATTAAACTTTTGTTTGGAAGATCTATCCAGTGGTGAGAGAGGTGTGCTAAAGTCACCCAAGATTATTGTGTTGTGGTCAATTTGACTCTTGAACTTGAGAAGAATTTGTTTGAAGAACATAGCTGCACCATTGTTTGAGGCATATATATTTATGACTGTTATGTCTTGTTGGTGTATGATTCCCTTGAGCAGTATGTAATGTCCATCTTTGTCCCTTTTGATTAATTTTGGCTTGAAGTCTACTTTATTTGATATGAGGATGGAAATCTCTGCTTGCTTCCGCAGTCCATGTGAGTGGTATGATTTTTCCCAACCTTTCACCTTCATTCTGTGTATGTCTTTTCCTATCAGATGAGTGTCCTGTAGGCAGCATATTGTTGGGTCCTTTTTTAAAATCCAGTCTGCTAGCCTATGCCTTTTTATCGGTGAGTTTAAGCCATGAATATTCAGGGTTATCATTGAGACATGGTTTGTATGTCCAGCCATATTTCTTTATTTTTGTTATTCAACTTGACTTGATTTTCTTCTTTGATTAGTTTTTCCTTTAGGGTACTACCTCCCTCTGCTGGTTTTCATTGTTGTTTTTCGTTTCTTCTTCATGGAATATTTTGCCAAGGATGTTTTCTAGCTATAAATTCTTTTTAACTTTTGTTTATTATGGAAGGTCTTTATTTCATCTTCAAATCTAAAGCGTAATTTTGCTGGATACAAGATTCTTGGTTGCCACCCATTTTCTTTCAGAGCTTGATATATGTTGTTCCAGGATCTTCTCTAGCTTTCAGGGTCTGAAAACATCTGTGCTGAAAAATATGCCATTATCCTAATTGGTTTTCCCCTATATGTAATCTGATTCCTTTCTCTTATGGCTTTTAAAATTCTTTCCTTATTTTTTATGTTGGGCATTTTAATTATAGTGTGCCTTGGTGTGGATCTGTTGTGATTTTGTACATTCTGAATCCTATAAACTTCTTGAATTTAGATTTCCAATTCATTTTTCATGTTTGGAAAATTTTCTGATATTTCATTGAATAGATTTTTCATTCCTTTGGTTTGGACCTCTATGCCTTCCTCTATCCCAATGACTCTTAAATTTTTATGCTTTTTATGCTATCCCATATTTCTTGAATGTTCTGCTCATGGTTTCTTACCATTATCACTGTGTGTCTATGTTCTTTTCAAGATTATATATTTTATCATCATTGTCTGATGTCCTATCTTCCAAGTGGTTTACTCTGTTGGTGATGCTTTCATTTAAGCTTTTGACTTGGTTTATTGTTTCTTTCATTTCAAGGATTTCTGTTTGGATTTTTTTTTTTAGAACTTCTGTCTCCCTGTTGAGGTGATCTTTTTGCTTCCTGTATTTGTTTATGTAGCTCCTTATCAAAGTGATCTTTCACTGCTTGTATTTGCTTTCTTATATCTTCCTTGAGTTCACAGGACATTTTAACCATGTACATCCTGAACTCCTTCTCTGTCATTTCCTCTGTTGTGGCTGCCAATGATTCTAATGATGTGGTGACTTGATTTGTTTGGGGCACTTTCTTCCCTTGTCTTTTCATGTTGCTTGGGTGTCTTCCTTTCCAGCTCTGTGGGTTTGGGATGTTATTGTTTTTACCCTATAGGCTTGCAGTGCTCTTGTAGGATTCCAAGACCCCTCCTCTGTGGGGAAGGACAATGTTAACAGATCCCAATATCAACTATATACCACCTATAACAATTTGTTGTTATTAAGACGTTTACAGTTTAGTCTCAATGTACAAAAATGTTGCATTCAATTGTTATCTAAAATATAATCAGTAGTTTTATAAAAAGGTTTACAGTTTCTGATGTTTGTCAATGAACTGGGGGTGAGGCATAGGACGATATGCTGAGGAGATAGGATGTGAGGATTTAGAGTTAATAGATCTTAGGAAGTGTGAAAGAGAAATTTAATAAAGAGGGTTAGTAGCAAGAGAATAGACAGGAAGTAATTTAGGGTAGGCAGGTACGTGGGAAGACAGTAGAGTGCATAAAACAAACATACATATGTATTTACAAAAATACAGGATATTAAAATGGTAAAATTTGGAGGGGGAAAGAAAATGAAAGAAGAAAAAGGGGAAAAGGGCATATACAACACCTCTATATTATATTATTCAGATGTCTTAGTCCGCAAAATTCTATTTCATGCAAACTTCTTGGTTTCACATATGTTGGGGGTGTGAGGGCCGGAGCATAAAGGGGTAGAAGAGGAAAAAAAAAATTCTGAAGGAAGAAACCAGGGTTGTTGCTAGTTTTAGAGATCCATATCTTTCCTTCCTGCTTCTCTTCTCATCCAATAGGTGGGGTTGTCTGTTGTAAGCTGGTGTCTGCCATCAGGCTGGTGGAGGTAACCAGGGTGGGAAGGCTGGTCCTGGTGTAGGGTGACTGGAAGCGGGAGTGGCACCTGCCAGTCCCTGCAGGAAGACTGCACCTCCTGCACCTCACGGGTCTCTTTTTGGGACTGCTTGTATGACTTGAGCACCCGGTACTATCTACCTATCTTGCCTGGAGATTTCCCAATTCCTGGTCTCTCTGTTAGGCTCCAGACTTTAGCCCCATCTCCCTCTGCCTTAGCAATTCCCAACTGAGTAACCTCTCACTCCGGGACTCCTGTGGGCAGCACTCTGGTCACAATGCGCACCAGTGTTGGGCAGCTACTGTGTTGGGTTACCACCACTGGGGAGAGGGGAAGGTTGAAAACCTGGTACCTGGCTGCTGGAGATTCAATCTGGGAGCTGCCCCCACCTAATATGGCAAGAATGTTGAGCCAAGATGGAAGCGGTCTGCTTTCAGCGTCGGGGTATCTGATGAGGTAGGGGGAGCCAGGCAATGGCATTGTGCTGTGGGTAGGTAGCAGCTGAGTGACCTGCATGGGAGCAGAACAAAGCCTTGGAGATCTGCAGATGTGTTGATCTGCTAAGGAGCTCGGGAGCCCTGCGTTAGCTAGAATTTCAGACTTGGGTGTTGGGAACCAGGGGTCCTGCTCTAACGCTGAGGCCCAGAGCCCTGCAGGGGGTCACAGCGCTGGTGATTTCTGCAGAGAGCAGCTGTATAGGGGTCCCCTAACACTCTCAGAGATGCAGTATTCCAACTAGGTGAGATCTGGATCACAGAGCGACACAGAATGCTGCCTCCCTCTGGCCCATCAAATTTCACCACCCACAAATAAATTTTTTAAAATTAACAATCTAGGGCTTGGGATGTGGCTCAAGCGGTGGCGCACTTGTCTGGCATGCGCGGGGTGCTGGGTTCGATCCTCAGCACCACATTAAAATAAAATAAAGATATCGTGTCCACCTTAAAAAAAAACCTAAAAAATAAATATTAAAAAAAATAAATATTAAAGTTAACAACCTAATAAAAAACAGGAAAAGGAAATAAAAGTGAAACATCTATGGTTTCTTCATGATTTAGAATAAAAATTAATGAAAATTTAAGAAGAATATGTAAAGCTGAAAAATTAATGAGAGTGTGTAAAGAAAAATTAATGATAACATGTAAAAATCTCTAAAATATAATTAAGTGAAAAAAATATAAGGTTCAAAAATGTGTATTTAGTAAGCTAGCATTTGTATCAAATGGAGGAAAAATTATTTACTATTCACAAAAATTATGGGAAACGAGTAATGGAGTACAGGGTAATAGAAACTGCTTTTGCTACATATTTTAATATAATTCATTTTTAACTATGCAAATAAATTATCTAGTTAATAAAAAATAAACAATTAGATGTCTATTGAAATGGTCAGACAAAATAAGTTATAATTAACATGTATAGAATGATTTTTTTTTTAAAAAAAGTGTGTTAGTATTAGGAATTGCTGTGTCTATGGGTATAAAGAAAGATATATAAACATTTGTATAAAATTTTAACATTAGTTACTTAAGGATGTAAAGGGATATTTTTAACCCTTCATAAATCTTTGACTTGTTTCAGTGATTAAATACTGCTTTGGATTTTTTAAAAAATGGAATAATTCAATTTTTTTAATAAATGAAAATATTTTTGGATTATTTTGCCACAACTAAAAACTAATTGTGTACAAAATATAAATAAATACAAAAACATTTTCTTTTTTAGAATGTCGTAATATGGGTATATGATCCAGAAAATTCAGACTCTGAGGAAGTACAACTCAATGCAAGTGAACCCTCACTGGTAGGTGGAAAGATTATTGTCATTATTCCTGCTTTCCTTTTTTATTTTTTATTTTTTGGTATAGAGATTGAACCCAGGGTTCTTAACTTCTGAGTTAAGAACATACCCAGTCCTTTTTATTAATTTATTTTTTAAATTTTGAGACAGGGTCTCACTAAGTTGCTTAGGTCCTCGCTTAGTTGTTGAGGCTGGCTTTGAACTTGAGATCCTTGTGCTGCAGCCTCCCGAGCCACTGGGATTACAGGCATGCACCACCACACCTGGCTGTGCTTTTACTTTCATCTTTCTGTATCCTTATATTTTCAACATATGTCCTATAAGAACCATAAATGTTTTTTTATGGTTTTATCTTGACCAGCATTAAGTATTAATAATTAGATCATTAAGTCCAGTTACATTTAATATAGTTACTGATACATTCTTATTTTTTGCTTTAAATTTTGTTCTCCCTATTTTATTTTCTTTCTTTTGTTGCCTGTTGGCAGTTTTTAATCTCTCAACACTTCATCATTTCACTGTTTTAGGAAATTGTCTTTCATCCTGTGACTCCTTCAAAAGCGTTTTAGCCAAGGTTCAAGAAAAGTGTAACAGAGAAGGAAATAAATATAGTTACTGTTCTAGGGTTGTAGCTCAGTGATAGAGTGCTTGCCTACTATGTATGAGGCACTGGATTCAACCTTAAGCACCACAAAAAAATAAATAAATAAAATAAAAATATTGTGTTCATCTACAACTAAAAAAATTTTTAAATATACTTATTTTGTTTGTGTTTTGTTTTGTTTTGTTTTGGTGTGTGTGTGGTACAGGAGATTTAACCCAGGACCTTGCACATTCTAGGCAAGCGCTGTAGCCTCCAGCCTCCTGGAAATCTAGTTTTTAAGTTGTCAGTACAGTAGGACATCAGAGCAGAGTCTCACCAAGTCCCTCCAAGGAGTTATGCAGAATGTATCTTAAAATTATTCACCAAACGAACAGAATACACCTGGGCATTAGCTTCACAAAGTAACAGAAAAGCCCCCATTCTCCATTGGTCAAAGGTTGCTGCCAGATTAAAAAGTGGGAGTAGAAGAAGCAGGTTACAAAAGGTAAATAAGTAATAATCCAATATTTTTTCTTCCAGCTACTTTAAAATATTTGTCTTTTGTTTTCTTCAGTTTTATTATGCTGTGTCTAAATGTAAATTTTATTCGTTCTTTTTAGTCATATAAAGCATTAGGATACATTTTGACATAATTAGAATATTGTGAAATACATTTGCTCTAATTCAGTCCTTGGCCCTTCCACCTCCCCCATTCTCTCTGTTCCCCTCCCTGTATAATACTGATCTCTCTGCAATTTATTTATAGTATTTTTAAAAATTAGTATCTTGAGGATATAATTGATGTTGGAATTCATTGTTCTATATTCATGCATTCACTTACAAAGTTTGGTTAGATTCATTCCACCATCCCCTGCCACCCCATACCTCCCTCCTCCCCCTTAATTCCCTTCATCTATTCTACTGATCCTCCTCTATTTTGATGAAATTCTCTCTCCATTTTTTTCTTTTTCCTCTCTCTTCTCCTGCTCCTTATTTTGGATTATCTTCTGCATATCAGAGAAGACATTGAATCTTTGACTTTTGGGGATTGGCTTATTTCACTTAGCATGATAGTCTTCAGTTCCATTCATTTACCAGCAAATGCCATCATTTCATTCTTTATGATGGAGTACTACCCCATTGTGTGTGTGTGTGTGTATCACATTTACTTTATCCATTCTTCTGTTGAAGGGCACCTAGGTTGGTTCAATAGGTTGATTATTACAAATTGTACTATTGTAAATATTGATGTGTCACTATAGTATATTGATTTTAAATCTTTTGGATATATACTGAAGATTGGGATAGCTGGATCATATAGTGATTCCATTCCTAGTTGTTTTTTTGTTTTTGTTTTTGTTTTTGAGGAATCTCCATACTGCTTTCCAGAGTGGTTGTACTAACTTGCAGTTCCACTAGCAATGTATAAGTATACCTTTTTCCCCAAATCCTCACCAACATTTATTATTATTTGTAGTCTTTAAAAAAGAAAAAAAATTATTTTTCCCCACACTGGTGTTTTTGTTATAGCAATTATTTATTTTTTAAGTTATTTTATTTATTTATTTTTATGTGATGCTAAGGATCAAACCCAGTGCCTCTCACATGCTAGGCAAGCACTCTGCTACTAAGCTGTAGCCCCAGCCCCTATTATTTGTGTTCTTGATAATTGTCATTCTGACTGGAGTGAGGTAAAAATATCAATGTAGTTTTGATTTGAATTTCCTTAATAGAAGACTTTTTCCAATATTGGTTGACTATTTGTGTTTCTTTTTTAAAAAAAAATAGAAACAGTACTACTTTATTAAAATACTGAATTTATTTCACATATATATTTTTGTCTCCCCACAATTTCCGTGTCCAACCACCATTACTACTATGTCCTATCATAACATTCCATACATACTTAAAAACCAAGCAAAGGGTGGAGTTCTATCTTGAAAAACTAAACAGGAATTTTGCACAACACATTCTTGGCAAGGGAACCTGGACAACATTTATCAAACACAATAGGGAAAGTTCTCACCTTGCATTATAAAAAGGACAGCCAGATACCAAATGTTTACAGAAATGAAATAAGACAGAAATTTTTTACAAACTGTTTAAACTATTTTCTTAATGAGACTTCCTCCACTGCCAGAGATCTTGAATAGCCTACAGGTTAGTCATCTGGAAGCAATTTTTCACATCATTGATGAACTTGGCTTCCACTTTGGAAAGAGAACCACCTTTATACTTGCTTGCATTTTTGCTTTAATGTCTTCTACAGAACTAGTGCCTTTTGGTGTTTTAGGAGGTTTTTTTTTTTCTTTTTCTTTTTTTTTTTTTTTTGAAGGATTCTTGGCCTTTGGATCTTGGTGTTGATGATTTGAGTCTTTTCCATTCTGCTTTTATATCTGTGCATTTTTGACTGGAGTATCTCATAGATTTCTTCAATGGAGCTTTTTCTTCAGTTTCCTCATCATCAAAATCTTCTTCTTCTTCTTCTTCTTCTTCTTCTTCTTCTTCTTCTTCTTCTTCTTCTTCTTCAGCAGCAAGCTTTGCTTTTTTTCTGTGGAACCTTGCTACCACCTTGAGGGGCAAATCTCTTTCCAGATACACTTAAGAGTTTTATATCCTCCTCCTCTTCATATTCTGTCTTTCTCCACAGCTATTAAGTGTTGTCCACTAATATTCACAGGCCCTAGACTGCACTTCAACCTTAAGACCACACGTGATATGATTTCAAAGCCCAAAGTTCCTTTGCCCATTTTTTGATTGGGTTATTTCGGGATAGTTTGGGCCGGGGTATGAATTGTTTTTGAGTTTTTCAGTTTTATTTTTATTATGCTGTGTCTAAAAGTAAATTTTTTTGACAAAAAATATTCTTCCTGGAATTATTTGACTGTGAGAATCTGGATTGGAATCTTCTGATCTTAGTCATATATTTTCAAGGTCTCAAATTTTTTTCTCCTTTCCTCTAGTATTCCAAACAATAAACATGTTAGGGGGTTTTTTACATATTCTCGTGGGATGGATTTTTTCATTTCATTACATGGGATTCCATTTCAATGTATATTAGACTATCTGACTTATCTGCTATAAGTTTTACCATCTTCTTTCCATATTCTTTTTTAAACTCTCTATGCCACATTTCGCATAGAGATTTCTTTTGACAAACCTCCAGGTCACTAATTCTTTCTACTCTGATATCAAACCAACTCATTGACCTCTTTATATCAATTATTGTAGACATTTTATTTGATTGTTTAACAAATCTTCTATTTTACTTTTATAGTTTTATATTCCCTGTAGATAGGCAAAGACATCAACAGACTGAAGGTGAAAGGATGGGGGAAAAAACATATCATTCACGTGGATCTCATGAATAAACAGGTGTTTCTATCCTCATATCACATAAAGTAGACTTCAGGCCAAAGTTAATCTTAAAGGACGAAGAAGGATGTTTTATACTTCTTCAGGGAATCATACATCGATGAGACATAACAATCATATACATCATGCCCCAAACAATGGAGCATCTATATACATCAAAAAAGCCCTTGTAATTTCAGAAATTAAATAGACCACAACACGATAATACTGTGTGACTTTAACATATCTTTCTCATCACTGGATAGATCCTCCAAACAACAACTAAAGAAAGAAACTATATAACTAAAAAAATACGATTAATAATTTGTAGTTAACTGACATATATAGAATATTTCATCCATCAATGACTGAATACACTTTCTTCTCAGTAGCACATGAATCCTTCTCTAAAACAGACCATATCTTAGGCCACAAAGCAACTCTTAGCAATATGAAAAAATAGAGATAATACCTTGCATTGTATCATCTATGAAGCTTGTATCACTTTAATACCAAAATTAAAAAAAAGTTACATCAAGGAAAGGAAACTTCAGACCAATATCTCTGATCAATGATAAGATAAAAATAGAAGCTATTCTAACACCTAGATACTAAAGAATACACTATTGGATGACAAATGTATAGCAAAATAAATCAGGAATGAAATAAAAAAATACAAAGAGAAAGAGAAAACTCAAATTACTAAAATTCCTTCTGCAAATGAAAATATCATGAAGGACACTACTAAGATAGAGATGATAATTAGAAACCATTTTGAAAGTTTATACTCTAATAAAATAGAAAATCTTGAAGACATCAACAAATTTCTAAAGACATGTGACCTACCCAAATTGAATCAGAAGGACTTAGAAAACTTAAGGCTTGTGTTCTTGTGTTGTCCCAAACCTAATCTGGAATAGAACATAATTTGTATGATGTAATTCCCAATCTTCTTCTGGGAAGAAATAATTAATTTTTTTTGTACTAGGAATTGAACTGAGGAACACTTTAGCACTCCATCATCATTTAGTTACATCCCCAGTAATTTTTATATTTTTATTTTGAGACAGGGTCTCACTAAGTTGCTAGCCTTGAACTTGCAGCCCTGGTCTTGAACTTGCAGCCCTCCTTCCTCAGCGTCCCAAATTTCTGGGATATGGGCACATGCCACCACTCCCAGATAACATTCTTGATTTAAACAAAATTAAAGCTATTCAAAGATAAATTTTGAAATTAATTAAGACTTGTTCTAAGAAACTCATCACCTATCCTGTCAAGCAAGATAAAGGTGATCTTTAATTAAACGACCTTTTCTAATTGTATTTAGTCTTCATCATCTAATAACTATTTTCTTTTCCTGAAAAATGTTCTACCAAGAGTAAACTGCATTGTTCTCCCAGGGACCTTTTTCTTGATGCAAGACTGGAATAAATCTCCTAACTAAAAAAAAAAAAAAGAAGGACTTAGAAAACTTAAACAGATTAATTTCAAGCCATGAAATAGAGATGCCATTAAAAGCCTACCAACAAAGAAAATCCCAGAACTGACGGATTCTCAGCCCAGTTCTACCAAACCTTTAAAGAAGAACACACAACAATCCTCTTCAAATTATTCCATGAAACAGAAAAGGAGGGAACCCTTCCAAACTCATTCTATGAAGCTTGTATCACTCTGATGCCAAAACTATAAAAAGACACATCAAGGAAAGGAAACTTCAGACCAATATCCCTGGTGAACAAAGACACAAAAATTCCTAATAAAATACTACCAAGTTGCATCCCAAAACATATTTAAAAAATAGTGTACCATGATCAAGTGGGATTCACCCAGAGATGCAAGGTTGGTTCAACATACAGAAATCAATAAATGTAATTCATCACATCAATAGACTTAAAGACAAGACTCACATGATTATCTCAAGAGATGCAGAAAAAGCATTTCACAAAATACAACATCCATTTATGTTCAAAACGTAGAAAAAACTAGGGATAGTAGGAACATGCCTCAACATTGTAAAAGCTATATATGCCAAACCCAAGACCAACATCATTCTAAATGGAGACAATTTTAAAGCATTTCCTCTAAAAACTAGAACAAGACAAGGGATGCCCTCTTTCACCACTTCTATTCAATGTAGTCCTGGAAACTTTAGCCAGAGCAATTAAACAGAAGAAAGAAATTAAAGGGATACAAATAGGAAAAGAAGAACTCAGACTATCCCTATTTGCTGACAACTTGATTCTATATTTAGAAGACCCAAGAAACTTTATCAGAAAACTTCTAGAACTCATAAATGAATTCAGCAAAGTAGCAATATATAAAATTATCACCCATAAAACAGTTGCATTCCTAGACACCAGTGATGAATCAACTGAAAGAGAATAGGAAAACTATCCCATTCACAATAGCCTCAAAAAAATTGGGGAATCAATCTAACAAAAGAGGTAAAAGACCTCTACAATGAAAACCATAGAACACTGAGGAAAGAAATTGAAGAAGACCTTAGAAGATGGAAAGATCTCCCATGTTCTTGGATAGGCAGAATTAATATTGTCAAAATGGCCATACTACCAAAAGCACTACACAGATTTAATGCAGTTCCTACTACAATTCCAATGATATTCTTCACAGAAATAGAAATGCAGCCATGAAATTCATTTGGAAAAATAAGAGTCCCAGAATAGCCAAAGCAATCCTTAGTGAGAAAAGTGAAGCAAGAGGTATCACAATGCTATCCCTTAAATTATATTACAGAGCTATAGTAAAAAAAAAGTATGATATTGGCAACAAAACAGACATGAAGACCAATGGAACAGAATAGAAGACCCAGAGACAAACCCACGTAAATACAGTTATCTCATACTAGACAAAGGTACCATAAACATACATTGGAGAAAAGATAGTCTCTTCAACAAATGGTGCTGGGAAAACTGGAAATCCATATATAGCAAAATGAAATCAAGCCCTCTCTCTCCCCCTGCACAGAACTCAACTTAAAGTAAATCAAGAACCTAGGCATTAGACCAGAGAGTATGCACCAACTAGGAGAAAAAGTAGGCCCAAATCTCCATTATATTGGCTTAGGAACCAAATTCCTCAACCAGACTCCTAAAGCCCAAGAAGCAAAATCAAGAATCAATAAATGAGATGTTATCAAACTAAAAAGCTTCTTCACAGCAAAGGAAACAATCAAGAATGTGAAGAGCCTTCAGAATGGGAGAAAATCTTTGCCACCTGTGCCTCAGAGCATTAATCTCCAGAATATATAAAGAACTCAAAAAACTTAACACAAAAAAACTCCATCAAATAATGGGCCAAGGAACTGGCCCATTCTTCTTCACAGAAGAAATACAGTTGACCAACAAATATATGAATAAATATTCATCAACTCTTGCAATTAAAGAAATGCAGATTAAAACTACAATGAGATTTCATCTCATTCCAGTCAGGATGGAAATGATCAAGAATCCAAGTAACAATAAATGTTGGCAAGGATGTGGGAGAAAAGGTACACTCATACCTTATTGATAGGACTGCAAATTGGTGCAACCAATCTGAAAAGCAGTATGGAGGACTTAAAACTCAGTACACTAGGGGCTGGGGATGTGGCTCAAGCGGTAGTATGCTCGCCTGGCATGCGTGCGGCCCAGGTTCGATCCTCAGCACCACATACAAACAAAGATGTTGTGTCCGCCGAAAATTTAAAAAATAAATATTAAAAAATTCTCTCTCTCTCTCTCTCTCTCTCTCTCTCTCTCTCTCTCTCTCTCTCTTAAAAAAATCAGTACACTACAGTAACACAGACACATCAATGTTTATAGCAGCTCAATTCAAAATAGCTGAACTATGTAACCAAACTACGTGCCCTTCAACAGATAAATAGATAAAGAAAATGTGGTATATATACACAATGGAATATTACTCAGCCACAAAGAATAATGAAATTATGGCATTTGTCAGTAAGTGGATAGAGAATATCATGCTGGGTGAAATAAGCTAATCCCCCCCAAAATCAAAGGCCAAATGTTTTTTCTCATTTGCAGATACTAATTCACAATAGTGGTGGGGGTTATGGAAGAATAGAAGTACTTTGCATTAGACAAAGGAGATTGAAGGGAAAGGAGGTGCAATGGGAATAGGAAAGATAATTGAATGAATTGGATATTACTATATTATGTACATATATGATTATATGACCAATGTCTATACTCATATAAAACCAAAAAATGAGAAGTTATACTCCATTTATATATGATGTATCAAAATGCATTCTACTGTCATGTATAATTTAAAAGAACAAATAAAAAAATTTAAAAGACAGTTTTATTCTCTCACAATTCTGGAGGCTACAAGTCCATGATCTGATTCTAACAGCTTAAATTTTTGGTGAGGGATTTCATCCTGGCCTGTAGAGAATTATTATAAGTAAAATAATACAATATGTGCCTTTTTGTGACTGATTACTTCATTTAGTATAATATATTGAAGATTCATCCATGGCATACAATGTTTCAGAATTTCCTTAATTTTTGAGGCTGAATAATATTACATTATGTTATATGCTGCGTCCCTGTAGGATTTCCCCAAAACAATAACATTTTGAAAGTGGCTTTTTAACTCTTCATCTATCTAAGTTGCTGTGTTTATCAATAGTTCAGTCCTTATACGTAAAAACTAGGACTATAAAACCCTTAGAAGTAAAAAGTGAAACATTTCATGACATTAGATTTGGCAGTGATTTCTTGGCTATTACACAAATGGCACAAGCAACAAAAGAAAAAATAGCCTTAGCCCAAGTTAAAATCTTTCATGCATTAAAGGACACTATCAGCAGAGTAAAAAGACAATGAAAGAAAATATTAGTAAATCATTCATCTGATATTATTATCCAGAATATGTTGATAACAGTCAAAACTCAACCACAACAAAAAGAAACTTAATAACGAGCAAAGGAATTGAACACACATTTCTCCAAAGACTATATAAATGGCAAATAAAGGCATTAAAATATGCTTAATATTAATTAAGCATAATGCTTAATATTATTCCTAACTAATCATTAGGAAATTTTAAATCCAAACCATGATGAGATATTACCTTATACCCATTGGGGTGGCTATTATAATATCCCCCAAACAAAATAATCCCAGAAAGTGTTGGAGGGGCTATAGAAAAACTGGAATATTTGTGCACTGTTGGTGGGACTGTAGGATGGTTGCAGGTACTATGGAAACAAGTATTTTAGTATCTCAAAAAAAATTAAAAATGTAGTTACTATTGGGTCCAGCAATTCCATTTTGGGGTATACATCAAATGCTTTGAAAGCAGAAACATGAGCAGATATTTGTATACTTCTGCTCAAGGCATCATTCTCAATACCCGAACGCAGGAAACAGCCCAAATATCCATCGATGATGGATAAACAAAGGATTGCACAGAATACAATTTAGTGAGAACTTATGACAGAAGCATGGTCGAGGGTAGTGGCAAGCCCAGGGGATCCTTACAATTTGGGGTCTGAGGAAGTAGGCTTATTTTGTGGTCAGGACAAGAGCGACTTTCATCCAAGTCAGAATACATTGTTTATCTCAAGCTTAATATCAAGGATTTAAGTCTTTTCTGGCACTGTGGGCTCTACTTTCTGGTCAAAAAGTTCAACATACTACTCTAATTGTTTTTTTGTTGGTTGGTTGGTTGGTTGGTTTTTTTGTAGTAAACTGGGAAACTATGCAGGGGAAATCAATCAGGGTTCCTCAGGGGCAATTATGGCAATTATGATTCTAAATGGCTATAGTTAGATCAAGCAAGACACATGTAGTATATAATTACATTTATTTTGGAAGTGACAAAATTGTAAAAATGGAAAACAGATAACTGGTATCCAGTGGTTACGTTTTATAGGCAATTATGGTCCTTAAGTGGTAATATAAACGGGTTTCTACTTTGTGACACATTCAGTTCTGTGTTCTGGTTGTAGTAATGGCCACACGAATCTACACATGTGTTAAAATTTCACAGAACTATGCAAAAAAGAAAAAGGGTGCCTGTAAAATTTGGTGAAATATAAATAAGTTTGGTATCTAAGTTAATAGACTTGTAGCAACATCAATTTTGTTATGCTGACAACAAACTAGGAGTATATAAATCATTGTCACTGGGGAAAGTTGGGGAAAACTTTTTGTGAATCAAAGTATTTTCAAAAAATCCTATATAAAATATCTTCATTATTTGTTCATTGTACTAAGAATGAAAGCAAAAAATGTTTTCCAAATGTGCAGAGCTTAGCATGATGTGGTCCCTGCCTATCTTTTCTCTAACCTTTCTACTTACTAGTCATCCCCTTCTATGACACTCCTTATGTCTAGAATGCTTCTATCATAGCTGTAAGAGAGCTGTTCTCTCCTCTGAATGAGGCAAAATTTTTTTCTTTGTTCATTCAATGAACGTTTATAAATGCAGGCTTGAGAGGCAAAGCCTTAAGGCAGAAATTCAGGTTTGGACATTGGTTTGAAGTGCTTGTGAGACAATAAAATGTCAAGGTTGCCATTATGATTTCAATCTATTATGTCCCCCAAAGCTTCCTGTGTTTAGAGGTGGGGGATTTGGGGAAATGATTGGATCATGAAGACTCTGATCTCATCATAGATGAATTCTTTGATGCCTGAACAGACTACATGGAAGTGGGTACAGGTTGAGGATGTAGGTCACAGGGGGCCTGCCCTGAAAGGGCTTTTCTCCAGTCCCTTTCCCCCCCTACACTCCTTGTGGCTGCCATGAGTTGAACGTTTCCCTCTGCCATGCCCTTTGCCATGAAAGTCTGCTTCACTTCAGGGGCAAAGGCATGGAGCCTGCTGGACATGGACTGACTCTTCTGAAACCATGAGCCAAAATAAATCTTTCTTTCTCTAAGTTATTCTTCTTGGGCATTTTGGTCACAGGAAGTGAAAAGCTAACAAAGTTAAGAATCTAATTAGATTCTTGGATATAGAGCTAGGTATAAAACTTGGGATCTGAGCTATACAATTTGAGGAGTTGTTCGAAAATTATATGGTACTTGAAGCTTTGTGAGTGCATGAGATCTCCTAGGAAAAGGATGTAATAAGAGAAGAAAGGAGGATCTAAGGCTGAATGCTGTGTTTCAAATGGAGAAATCAGTCCAGTGTATCAAATGCTGCTGAAAAATCAGGTAAAATGAAGCAAGCTAGGTTTATTATATTTAACAACATGTACAATCATCACATATTGATGAAAAAATACTTTAAAAGTAATAATTCAAGCATTGACAATAGTGTGGTGAAACGGTCTGTTATGGATTACTAGTAATAAAATGGATTAAGATAATTGTTTTAGAAATTATTCTGTAACATGTATCAAGAGTTTTAAAATGTTTTTAACTTGGTCTAGTAATCGTATTTCCAAGCATCTTTTCAAAAACAATAATCCTATTTATGGGAAAATATATATATATATAGTATTTTTTCTGTATTTATGAAATTATCTTTAATAACCATGAATTACCTTTTTAATGGAAAAATAAGTTTTAAAGTTTGTTTACATAACAAACTTTTTCTTGGTCTTTTGTTCTGTAATTTTCTTGTGTTATTTTATTTCCAAATTATTCTCTGCTACATTAAGAATGCTATAACAGTTGCATAAAATGTAGCTTTATAAAATCCTGAAAAGTAAATAAGATTCGCAGAAAACAATTAAAATATCTATCATTCATTAAGTGTTTTCTAGGAAAACCTACATTTCTCTATCAGATTTATTAAATGTATATTATTTAAGGGGCCTTCCTGGACCACACCATTTCTTTATTCCCAGTAGTTAGATTCTCCTATTAAATGGCCCCATATCCCGTGACCCTTATTGACACCCATCATGGCAATCTCAAATTCTCTTTGTGGGTGGTTGACATATTTCTATGAAATTAAACAAGAGCAGTATTAGAGGATTAGGGCAAAAAGAAGCTATAAAATTGTAGACTTGCTCTCATTATCTGAGATTTTATTCAAGGAATTCTCATAATGAAACAATTGCCTTTATTTCAAATATACTGTATTGGGAATAATTCTGGTTCAATTCAACTTCTATTTATATCTCATGAGAAAAAGAAGGAAGGAGCATGTCAGACCTATCTGAATTTTAAGAGAATTTTTCTTAGTTTCCAGATATCATTTGAAACCTGCCTTAAAAGAGTATGTCATTATGAAGTAGGCTCCTATAGAAAAAATTCTAAGACTGATTCTAGAAACTTCATTATGTAGTTCATAGTGATAAAAACAAAGGGTTATATATATTTAAGGATCGCCATAGTCTCAGTTCATAAAGGATTCTGATAATTCATGATTTTTTTGATATGTTGGAAACTGTATTATGACTTATAATTCATAAATTTATAATGGGGAGTAAGCTAAATGGTTTTAAAAAGCTAAATATTGAAAGTATGGTAAATTTAGAAATGTAAAGAATGTCTAAACTAACAAATTCAATATATCGTGATGTAATTTACAATATTTTTGGCTATAAAAAGACTAAAAGAGAAATTTTATTTTGTTTTTACAGAATTCTGTAATACTAAGCAGGCAGTTGGCCACTTTGGGACAGAGGCCCACCATATATACAGTTTTGAAGAGAAAGGCTTATTTTTCATATGAAAACCCGAAGATAAAGGGGTATTTTATTTTTTTTAATTCCAAATATACAATTCAGGTTTAATTTTTTAAAAAAAATATCAGAAACTTTTAAAAGACTTAAAAACCCTGGTGGAATTTTATGTACTGTATCTTCTAAGTAATTTCCAAAGAGACTTCTTTTATGATAGAAAAAAAATTGTGTGATAATCAGGACTAATTACCAATTCACAAAATGCCAAGCCAAACTCTTGGGTGATAGTTTCACAATTTGTTAAAACCTAAACTTCAATCCAAAAGCCTTATTGGGGGTGGTGGCAAATCCTGGCAATATTTTTAAAATGTTTTCTTCTAGTTTCTGAGAGTGAGCCACAATGGTAGGATGGTGTTACGGTTTGGATATAAGTTGTCCCCAAAAAAACTCATGTTAGGCAATGCAGGAATATTGAGAGTTGAAATGATTAGATTATGAGAGCTATAACCTCATCAATGGATTTGTCCACTTGATGGATTAATGATTTGAAAGGACCACGCTACTGGGTGGTAACTATAACCAGGTGACACATGGATGGAGGAAGTAGGGCACTGGGGTCATGGCTTTGGAGATATATACTTTGTCCCTAGTTCCTCCCACTCTCTGCTTCCTGGCTATCATGAGCTGGGGAGCTTTCCTCCACCATGCCCTTCTACCATGATGTTCTACTTTTAGGCCCAGAGCAATGGAGTCTGCAAACCACAGACTGAACCTCAGAAAATGTGAGCCCAAAATAACCTCTTCATTCTTTAAGTTGTTCTTATTAGGTACTTTGGTCACAGCAATGAAAAGGTAATTAACATATATGGTTGTTATAATCACCACTACCACCACTGCACACACATGTGCTTGTGCACACACACATAAACACACCAAAAATTCTACTCGAGAAGTAGCATCTATTGTTACTGTTAAACTTAGTAGGTTATCACAAGATGCGGATGGCCTTTCTTAATCCATTGAGCCACCTGGGTACAGGGTAAGGTTCTTATAACTAAAGGATATAGGTTACTGCCTTTGAAGACCTTACAGTAGTGAGACAAGCAAACAGAGATGTTATGATAGAGGTGAGCCTAGGATGGAGTGGGACACATAGAGGGTATACCAACTCAGGCTTGGAGGAGAGGAAATTGGGGAGGGCTTTCCTAAAAGGATAACATTTGCATTATTGAAAAGAAATGTTAGCAAATTGGGAGAACATTCCAGGTAGGGGGAGGGAGTGAGATATGCCCAGGTTTCTAACTGAGACCTGAGAAAATGTGCATTCTAGTAGACACATAAAAGTGAAATTCATGGATACCATAAGATGTAACATTCCAGGGGATAAAATATCTTTAAAACGATCATCTGAAGCTTAAATTCCTTCTGACTTGATAAAACTTGGAAAGTAGGGAGGTAGAAAAAAAAGTCCCCTGCTGGGGATGTGGCTCAAGCGGTAGCGTGCTCGCCTGGCATGCGTGCGGCCCAGGTTCAAACCTCAGCACCACATACAAAGATGTTGTGTCCGCCAATAACTAAAAAATAAATATTAAAAAAAAGAAAAAAACAGTCCCTATAAAATCAAACTAGAGGCCTTTTATGATTAATCAGGAAGGTTATAGATACCATTTGTTTCTTTTCTATTTTAAAAAGCTTTATTGAGCTATAATTTATGTCCTCCCTTTAAAACTATAAGAATGGTTCAAATCAATTCAATGGTTTCAGTACATTCACAGAGTTATGCATCTATCATCACTATCTAATTGTAGAATGTCTTTATCAAGTCAAAAAGAAACCCCGTTTCCTCATTCCCATTAGATTAGTAGCACTATTAATCTATTTTCTGTTTCTACAGATTTGCCTATTCTGGGTATTTCCATACAAAGAGAATCATACAATATTTTATTTGTAACTGGCTTTTATTTCAGCTAGCATCATGTTTTCAGGCTCTGTACATGTTGTAGTACTTTATCAGTATTCCATTCCATTTTATGACAAATAATATTCTATTATATGGATATATCACATTAGATTTATTCACTCTTAATTTGTGGAGCTATTATGAAGAATGCTACTATGAACATTTATGTACCAGCCTTTATGTGACCATACATTTTCATTCCTCTTAGGAGTAAAATTTCTGGGTCAAATGGTATCTTCATGGAAACTGCCAGACAGTTTTCTAAAGTTGCTGTATCATTTCACAGTTCTATTAGCAGTATACAAGGATTCCAATTTCTCTACATCCTCACCAACTCTTGTTTTTTGACTGTCTTTTAAACTATAGCTACTGCAATTGGTGTGAAATAGTATTTCATTGTAGGTCTGTACTTCTCTCATAATTTATGATATTGAGCATCTTTTCATATGCTTATTTTTTCATTTATATGTCCTTTTTTCAACTCCTTTCCCATGCTATAATCTGGTTGTCTTTTTATTATCGAGTTATAAGAATTCTTTTTTTAAAATTTTTTATTGTTGGTTATTCAAAACATTACATAGTTCTTGATATATCATATTTCATCCTTTGATTCAAGTGGGTTATGAGCTCCCATTTTTACCCCATATACAGATTGCAGAATCACATCAGTTACACATCCATTGATTTACATATTGCCATACTAGTGTCTGTTGTGTTCTGCTGCCTTTCCTATCCTCTACTATCCCCCCTCCCCTCCTCTCCCCTCCCCTCTTCTCTCTCTGCCCCCTCTACTGTCATTCATTTGTCCCCCTTGTATTATTTTTCCCTTTCCCCTCACTTCCTCTTGTATGTACTTTTGTATAACCCTGAGGGTCTCCTTCCATTTCCATGCAATTTCCCTTCTCTCTCCCTTTCCCTCCCACCTCTCATCCCTGTTTAATGTTAATCTTCTTCTCCTGCTCTTCGTCCCTACTCTGTTCTTAGTTACTCTCCTTATATCAAAGAAGACATTTGGCATTTGTTTTTTAGGGATTGGCTAGCTTCACGTAGCATAATCTGCTCTAATGCCATCCATTTCCCTGCAAATTCTATGATTTTGTCATTTTTTTTAATGCAGAGTAATACTCCATTGTGTATAAATGCCACATTTTTTTTTATCCATTTGTCTACTGAAGGGCATCTAGGTTGGTTCCACAGTCTTGCAATTGTGAATTGTGCTGCTATGAACATCGATGTAGCAGTGTCCCTGTAGCATGCTCTTTTTAGGTCTTTAGGGAATAGACAGAGAAGGGGAATAGCTGGGTCAAATGGTGGCTCCATTCTCAGCTTTCCAAGAAATCTCCATACTGCTTTCCAAATTGGCTGCACCAATTTGCAGTCCCACCAGCAATGTACAAGTGTACCCTTTTCCCCACATCCTCGCCAGCACTTGTTGTTCTTTGACTTCATAATGGCTGCCAATCTTACTGGAGTGAGATGGTATCTTAGGGTTATTAACTTTTGTGCTATGGGTGTCCTATTGAGGAATTTGGAGCCCGACCCCACCGAATGTAGATCTTAGCCAACTTTTTCTTCTATCACACGGCGTGTCTCTGATTCGATATCAAGCTCCTTGATCCATTTTGAATTAACTTTTGTGCATGGCGAGAGAAAGGGATTCAGTTTCATTTTGTTTCATATGGATTTCCAGTTTTCCCAGCACCATTTGTTGAAGATGCTATCCTTCCTCCATTGCATGCTTTTAGCCCCTTTATCAAATATAAGATAGTTGTAGTTTTGTGGATTGGTTTCTGTGTCCTCTATTCTGTACCATTGGTCCACCCGCCTGTTTTGGTACCAGTACCATGCTGTTTTTGTTACTATTGCTCTGTAGTATAGTTTGAAGTCTGGTATCACTATACCGCCTGATTCACACTTCCTGCTTAGAATTGCTTTTGCTATTCTGGGTCTTTTATTTTTCCATATGAATTTCATGATTGCTTTCTCTATTTCTACAAGAAATGCCATTGGGATTTTGATTGGCATTGCATTAAACCTATAGAGAACTTTTGGTAATATCGCCATTTTGATGATGTTAGTTCTGCCTATCCATAAACAGGGTATATTTTTCCATCTTCTAAGATCTTCTTGTATTTCTCTCTTTAGGGTTCTGTAGTTTTCATTGTATAAGTCTTTCACCTCTTTTGTTAGGTTGATTCCCAAGTATTTTATTTTTTTTGAAGATATTGTGAATGGAGTGGTTGTCCTCATTTCCATTTCAGAGGATTTGTCGCTGATATACAGGAATGCCTTTGATTTATGCGTGTTGATTTTATATCCTGCCACTTTGCTGAATTCATTTATTAGCTCTAATAGTTTCTTTGTAGACCCTTTTGGGTCTGCTAGGTATAGAATCATGTCATCAGCAAATAGTGATAATTTAAGTTCTTCTTTTCCTATTTTTATGCCTTTAATTTCTTTCATCTGTCTAATTGCTCTGGCCAGTGTTTCGAGAACTATGTTGAACAGAAGTGGTGAGAGAGGGCATCCCTGTCTTGCTCCAGATTTTAGAGGGAATGCCTTCAATTTTTCTCCATTCAGAATGATGCTAGCCTGAGGCTTAGCATAGATTGCTTTTACAATATTGAGGTATGTTCCTGTTATCCCTAGTTTTTCTAGAGTTTTGAACATAAAGGGATGCTGTACTTTGTTGAATGCTTTTTCCGCATCTATTGAGATGATCATATGGTTCTTATCTTTAAGTCTATTGATGTGGTGAATAACATTTATTGATTTCCGTATATTGAACCAGCCTTGCATCCCAGGGATGAATCCTACTTGATCATGGTGCACAATTTTTTTTATATGTTTTTGTATCCGATTCGCCAGAATTTTATTGAGGATTTTTGCATCTAGGTTCATTAGAGATATTGGTCTGTAGTTTTCTTTCTTTGAAGTGTCTTTGTCTGGTTTAGGTATCAGGGTGATGTTGGCCTCGTAGAATGAATTTGGAAGTTCTCCCTCTTTTTCTATTTCCTGAAGTAGCTTGAAAAGTATTGGTATTAGTTCCTCTTTAAAGGTTTTGTAAAACTCTGCTGTATACCCATCCGGTCCTGGGCTTTTCTTAGTTGGTAGTCTTTTGATGGTTTCTTCTATTTCCTCAATTGATATTGGTCTGTTTAGGTTGTCTATATCTTCCTGACTCAATCCAGGCAGATCATATGACTTAAGAAATTTATCTATGCCTTCACTATCTTCTAATTTATTGGAGTATAAGGATTCAAAATAATTTTTTATTATCTTCTGTATTTCTGAAGTGTCTGTTGTGATATTGCCTTTTTCATCCCGTATGCTAGTAATTTGAGTTCTCTCTCTTCTTCTCTTTGCTAGCATGGCTAAGGGTCTGTCGATTTTGTTTATTTTTTCAAAGAACCAACTTTCAGTTTTGTCAATTTTTTCAATTGTTTCTTTTGTTTCGATTTCATTAATTTCAGCTCTGATTTTCATTATTTCTTGCCTTCTACTTCTTTTGCTGTTGTTTTGCTCTTCTTTTTCTAGGATTTTGAGATGAAGTATGAGATCATTTATTTGTTGGTTTTTTCTTTTTTTAAGGAATGAACTCCACGCAATGAATTTTCCTCTTAGAACTGCTTTCCATGTGTCCCATAGATTTCGATATGTTGTGTCTGTGTTTTCATTTATCTCTAAGAATTTTTTAATTTCCTCCTTGATGTCTTCTATAACCCATTGATCATTCAGTAAACTATTGTTCATTCTCCAAGTGATGTATGCTTTTTCCTTCCTTCTTTTATCGTTGATTTTCAGTTTCATTCCATTATGATCAGATAAGATGCATGGTATTATCTAACTCCTTTATGTTGTCTAAGAGTTGCCCTGTGACATAATATGTGATCGATTTTTGAGAAGGATCCATGTGCTGCTGAGAAAAAAGTGTAACTGTTTGATGTTGGGTAGTATATTCTATATATGTCAATTAAGTCTAGGTTATTAATTGTGTTATTGAGTTCTATAGTTTCCTTATTCAACTTTTGTTTGGAAGATCTGTCCAGTGGTGAGAGAGGTGTGTTGAAGTCTCCCATGATTATTGTATGGTGGTCTATTAGACTCTTGTACTTGAGAAGAGTTTGTTTGATGAACATAGCTGCACCATTGTTAGGGGCATATATATTTATGATTGTTATGTCTTGTTGGTGTATGGTTCCCTTGAGCAGTATGTAGTGTCCATCTTTATCCCTTTTGATTAACTTGGGCTTGAAATCTATTTTATTTGATATGAGTATGGACACACCTGCTTGTTTCTGAAGTCCATATGAGTGATATGATTTTTCCCAACCTTTCACCTTCAGCTTATGTATGTCTTTTCCTATCAAATGCGTCTCCTGTAGGCAGCATATTGTTGGGTCTTGTTTTGTGATCCATTCTACTAGCCTGTGTCTCTTAATTGGTGAGTTTAAGCCATTAACATTTAGGGTTATTATTGAGATATGGGTTGTTCTTCCAGCCATATTTGTTTATTTATGTTACTAAACATGGTTTGTTTTCATCTTTGATTATTTTCCCCCCTTTACTGTCCTACCTCCCACTGTTGGTTTTCATTGTTATTTTCCATTTCCTCCTCCTGTAATGTTTTGCCAAGGATGTTTTGAAGAGATGGTTTTCTAGCTGCAAATTCTTTTAACTTTTGTTTATTGTGGAAGGTTTTAATTTCATCTTCCATCCTGAAGCTTAATTTCGCTGGATACACAATTCTTGGTTGGAACCCATTTTCCTTCAGTGTTTGAAATATGTTATTCCAGGATCTTCTAGCTTTCAGAGTCTGTGTTGAAAGATCAGCTGTTATCCTGATTGGCTTACCCCTAAATGTAATCTGCTTCCTTTCTCTTGTAGCTTTTAAAATTCTCTCCTTATTCTGTATGTTGGGTATCTTCATTATAATGTGTCTAGGTGTGGATCTCTTATGATTTTGCACATTCAGCATCCTGTAGGCTTCTAGGATTTGGGATTCTGTCTCATTCTTCAAGTCTGGGAAGTTTTCTTGTATTATTTCATTGAATAGATTACTCATTCCTTTGGTTTGAAACTCTGTCCCTTCCTGTATCCCAATGACTCTTAAATTTGGTCTCTTGATGTTATCCCATATTTCTTGGATGTTCTGCTCATGGTTTCTTAACAGTCTTGCTGAGCTGTCTATGTTCTTTTCAAGTTGAAATACTTTATCTTCATTGTCTGATGTTCTATCTTCTAAGTGTTCTACTCTGCTGGTAGTATTCTCAATTGAGTTTTTAAGTTGGTTTATTGCTTCCTGCATTTCTAGGATTTCTGTTTGTTTGTTTTTTATAACCTCTATCTCCCTGTATAGTTGATCTTTTGCTTCTTGGATTTGTTTATGTAATTCATTGTTGAAGTGATCTTTCATTGTCTGATTTTGCTGTCTGATGTCTTCCTTGAGACTCCAGATCATCTGAAGCATGTATATCCTGAATTCTTTATCTGACATTCCATCTGCTACAGCTATTACCTCTTCTAACGTTGAGTTGACCTGCATTGCTTGTGGTCCTTTCTTTCCTTGTCTCTTCATACTGTTCGCGTTTCTATCTGCTTGGTGAAATTTTGTGCTATTGAATTTTCCCCCTATATATTTATATGGTCTTGTATAGTTGCAAAGTCTCACTTGCAGGCGCGGGCGGCGGCTCTGCCCCTCCTCCAATTGGGGCAATGTGCCTACCACGCCGGCAGGCCGCTGGGCCTGTTCTGCCGGTTGGTAGCAGGTCCACCTACCTTGCAGGTGCGGGCGGCGGCTCTGTCCCTCTGCGGGCCGCTAGGCTTGTTCTGTCGGTGGTCGCAGTTCTGCCTACTTTGCAGGCGCAGGCAGCGGCACTGCCCCTCTGCAGGCCTCTGGGGCTGTTCTGCCGGTGGGTGGCAGGTCCGCCTACCTTGCAGGCATGGGGGGGGGGCGGCTCTACCCTTCCGCAGGCCACTGGGCCTGTTCTGTTTGTCGGTTGCAGGTCTGGCCTGTTCTGTTGGTGGTCACAGTTCCGCCTACCTTGCAGGCACAGAGGGGGTGGCGGATCTGCCTCTCAGCAGGCCGCTGCTCCTGTTCTGCCGGTGGGTCGCAGGCCCGCCTACCTTGCAGGAGTGGTTGGCAGCTCTGCCCCTGTGCTGGCCACTGGGCCTTTTCTGTCGGTGGTCACAGTTCTGCCTACCTGGCAGGCGCGGGGGTGGGGTGGGGTAGGGGGTGGCTCTGCTCCTCAGCAGGCCGCTGGGCCTGTTCTGTGGGTGGTCACTGTTCCATCTACCTTGCCGGCGCGGGGGGAGGGGGCGGCTCTGCCTCTCAGCAGGCCGCTGCTCCTGTTCTGCCGGTGGGTCGCAGGCCCGCCTACCTTGCAGGAGTGGTTGGCAGCTCTGCCCCTCCGCGGGCCATTGGGCCTTTTCTGTCGGTGGTCACAGTTCCGCCTACCTGGCAGGCGCGGGGGGTGGGGGGAGCCTCTGCTCCTCAGCAGGCCGCTGGGCCTGTTCTGTGGGTGGTCACAGTTCCATCTACCTTGCCGGCGGGGGCGAGTTATAAGAATTCTTTATGTATTCTAAATGCAAGTCAGATACACAATTTACAAATATTTTCCCTTTTTCAGGTTGTCTTTTAATGCTTTCTCATGATATCCTTGAAGCCCAAAAGTTTTTAATTTTTATGAAGTTCAGTTTATCTATTTTTATCTTTAGTTCCTTGTACCTTTGGTGTCACATCAAAAGAAACCATTGCCAAATCTAAAGTTAGAGATTTACCAGTATTTTCTTCTGAGTCTTAGCTTATATGTTTAGGTCTTTGATTTATTTTGAGTTCATTTTTGTGGTGTGAGATAACAATCCAAATTAATTAGAAATCTGAAGATGTAGTTGTCCCAGCACAATTTGTTGAAAGACTATTTTCCCCATTGTCTTGTTTGGGCACTCTTTGTTGAAAAGTCAAGTTATAAGCTGGGCATTGTGGTGAATACATGTAATACTGGCTACTCAGGAGGATGAGGCAGAAGGATCACAAGTTTAAAGCACACTTGGATAACTCAGTGTGTTCCTGTCTGAAAAAAAAAAAATTAAAAAGAGTCACAGATGAAGCTCAGTGGGAGAGCACTTGCCTAGACTGCACAAGGCCCTGGGCTCATTTCCCAGTAACAACAACAACAACAAAGCCATTTATTCCAGGATTTTTCAATTTTATTCTATTGCCCTGTATGTTCATACTGATCCCACCAGTTATCAGTGACAAGTCCTGCTTCCTCACATGTTGAAGTATAACTAGAAACACCCAGAGGCAAGCATATAAAGCAGGGTTTATTTAAAAAAGGGTAACCAAGACTTCTCCTGGGAGAAGTAACCTGCTATCACAAGAAGTGAGAGCTTTCTGCCTTTTTTATATGTCCTAGGATCCTTTGTTCTCCTGCTCTTTACCCCTTATCTCTCTCCTTCCTGCATAGGTGACTAGGCCCAGGAGATGCTGGACGGAATGGCCAAAAGATGAGAAGCAGATGGGCCGGAGGGGCCAAGCAGGAAGGGGGCCCAGAGTGCATTAATTACCAACTTTTATAACTCTCTGTAGGGAGAAACAAACCTTAGCAACAGGTTGGAGTCAGGGTAGGTTTTCTTGATAAGGGTAGAGGAAGGGCTATGAAGGCATTAACATTTTAATGCCTCTCCAACTTCCCAGATCCAAATTGGCCTCCTGGATCTGATCCGATTTACTTATCTAAACTGACTACCTCAGTGTCAATCCTCCATCCTTGTTCTTGTTCTTCAAGATTATTTTGACTCTTCAGGGTCTCTTGAGATTTATAAAAAATTTAAGGATCAGCTTGTCAATTTATGCAAAGAAGTCATTTGGGATTTGTAAGGAATTATATTGAATCTGATCAATTTGGAGTGTATGTTATCATAACAATACTAAGTCTTCCCACTCATGAATATAAGCTATCTTTCTGTTTATTCAAATCTTTTTTCAACAACATTGTGTAGTTTTCAGAGTATAAGTTTTATGCTTCTTTCGTTAAATTCTTATTTTTTATGCAGTTGCAAATGGAATGGATTTGTTCATTCCTGGATTGTTCATTACTAATATACAAAAATATGATTAAATTTTTCTACATCAATATTGTATCCTGAAAACTTGCTGAACTTGTTTATTAGTTCTAACCAGTTTTGCACACTCTTTAGTATTCTCTTTATACAAGATTATGTCATGTGGGAATAAAGATAGTTAAAGATAGTTTTACTTCTTCCTTTCCAAGCAAAAGGTTGTTTCTCTTTTTTCCTCACTAATTGCCATGGCTAAGAACTCTACTACACATGTTGCATACAAATAATGAAGGCAAATAATCTTGTTCCTAATATTAGAAGGCAACTATTCAGTTATTTGTGGGGGTTTTTCATAGATTCACTTTACTATTAGGTTGAGAAAGTTCTCTTCTATTCCTAGTCTTTTTTAGTATTTTTATCATTAAGTAGGATTCATCCATGAAGCCATCTGGACCTGGCCTTTATTTGTGGGTAGTTTTTTAAAATTATTAACAATTAAATTTCTTAACTTGCTATAGGTCTGTTCAGATCATTGATTTCTTCTTGAATCAATTTTCAATACTTTGTATTTTCCTAGAGATTTGTCCATTCATCTGATTTATCCCCTTACAATTCTCTTTTATTTCTATAATTTTATTAGTTATATTCTTTTTTTTCATTCCTGATTTGAGTAATTTAAATCTTCATTTTCTGACAAACAAGTTAAACATTATTCAATCTTGTTGATCATTTCAAAGAACCAACACTAGCTTTCACTGATTTTCTTTATTTATATTTATTCTTTATTTCATTAATTTAAGCACTAATCCTTGTTATTCCTTTCCTTCTGTTTTTTATAGGCTTAGTTTGCCCTATTTATTCAGTTTCTTGAGGTGGAAAATTAGGTTGCCGATTTTTTGTCTCTCTCTCTCTCTCTCTTTTTTTTTAATTCCACTGTCTTTCTAATTCCTAGCCTCTCCCTTCCCTTCATTCCCCTTTCTCTAATCCACTGAACTTCTATTCTTACCTCTTATCCCCCCTTGTTGTGTGTTATAATCCACATATCAGAGAGAACATTTGACCTTTGTTTTTTGGGGACCAACTGATTTCACTTAGCATGATAGTTTCCAGATAGGCACTTACAACTCTAAATTTCTCTTTGTGTGCTGCGTTAGCTGCATCCCATACTTTGTGGTATGTTATGTCTTCACTTTAATTCATATTAAAGTATTTTCTGTGTAACTTTGTGATTCCTTCCTGGACCCATTGGTTACTTAAGTGTACATGGTTTAATTTTTGCATACATGGGAGTTTCCCAAGTTTACCTTTTATTGATTTATAATTTCATTTTTCATAGTTGTTTAGTCAGCTATTTCACTGCTGTGACTTAAAGACCCAAAAGCACAACTGTATGGGGAGGACAAGTTTATTTGGGGGCTCAAGGTTTCAGAGGTTTCAGTTCATAGACAGCCAGCTCCATTCCTCCAGGGTCAAGGTGTGGCAGAACACCATGGCAGAAGAGTGTGGCAGAGGGAAACAGCTCACATGATGATCAGGACCAGAGAAATAGGTCTCCACTTGCCAGATACAAATATATATTTCGAAGCCACAAGGAATAACCTCCTTTAGCCACACCCCACCTGCCTCTGGTCACCAGTTAATCCCATCAGGGATTAATGCACTGATTAGATTAAAGCTATCATTTCTCCTCCAATCAGTCATTTCTCCTCCAAATCTTCTTGCATTATATCACATGTGAGCCTTTTGGGGAGACCTCACATCCAAACTATAACAGTAAATAAAATACTTTTAAATTTATTGAGACAAGGTTCCCTGTTTACTTATGAAGAATGTATGTTCTGCTATTTTTAGTTGGAGTATTCTACAGATATCTGTTAGTACTAGTTGATTTATAGAGTTATGCAAGTCTTTTGTTACCTTGTAAGATCTGTTACTAGTTGTTCTATCCATTACTGAAAAGCAGCTCAGGACATGACACCAGTAAGCATAGGATGTAGGGTAGGATATAGGGGGAAAAAGAGAAAGAGAGGAAGTGTTTCCCTCACAGCGAAATACAAAGCCCAAAGGCATACTCAGTGACCTACCTCCTCCAGCCACACCCTACTTGCCTACAGTTAATCCCTATCAGAGGATTAATGCACTAATTAGGTAATGCTCTCAAAACTTAGTCATCTCACCTCTAAACTTACTTGCATTTTCTCACACATCAGCTTTTAAGGGACACTACCTGGTATCTAAACCATAACTATATATATATAGTTATAAAATTATGTATAATTATGTACATACTATATATATATATATATTATATACATAATTATATATATATATGTTCCTTGTTTTCTTTCCTCTTATTATGTTATCATATAATTTAAAATTTATTTATTGACTTTGTATTTAAGTGTTGTTAGTTTTATGCCATATTTTTATGCCATAAATTGTAAGATATCAGGAAAAAAATATCACTAAATGACTTTACTTCCTTTTTGGGGGGAAAGCAGTAGTGCAGTTTTGGTTGATAAACACTGATGGATACTTGCATCATGTTAGGTGGTATCATCAACTTGTTGGCTTTATTTAGAAATTAAGTATGATTTATAGAGATACATATGCTTCCAAGTTGATAAGGGATGGAATTACGATGGTTAATTTTATGTGTTAACTTGATGGTTAAGGGATGTCCAGATTACTGGTAAAGTATTACTTTTGGATTATCTGTAAGAATGTTTCTGGAAAAGATTAGCATTTTAGTTGGTGGATTGAGTAAAGAACATCACTCTCACCAGTGTGATTTGAGCATTGGGCAATCCACTGAAGTCCTGAATAGAATAAAAGGGTAGAGCAAGAGAGACTTTACTCTCTGCTTGAATTGGACTTCCATTTTCTCCTGCACTCACACATGAGCTCCCCTAATTCTCAAATCTTAAGACTTGGACAGAATGTTTTATCATTTGCAGCCCCAGTTCATGAGTCTCTGGTATCAGACCAGGATTTACACCATTGATTTATGTGGTTCTCATGACCTTTGAGCTTGGACTAGAACTACACCACTGGCTTTTCTGAGCCTCTAGTCTTACAGCTGGCACATCATGGGGCTTCTTACCTTCTATAATCATATGAGCAAGTCCTTTATAATAAATCTCTTTCTATGTATCTCTATATATCCCATTGGCTCTAATTTTCTGAAGAACTCTTGACTATTCTGAATAGCATCTTCACAAAAATATGATAAGATGTATTTGTAAAAGAATATTAGAGTGTTAACACATAGGAAACAAAAGAGAAAGTTGGAAAGTGTAGAATCACAATAAAAAAGTGAAAAATTTGAAAACAAAACCATAGGTATGGAAAAGTGAAAGGGGCACTATGCCCTGGATAAATCTTGGGGACCAAGTGTTTCCTAGGCTTGTGGATAATCAATTTGTTCACCCAAATAAAAGAGTATCAATACCTAGTTGTAATGCAATTACATATATGAGATTATTATCATAATCAGTAGACAATCTAACATGGTACTAGTATTTAAGAAATCACAATTGGAACCAATGTTAGAGCCAGAGTGATGTGGCTTTCAGAAAGCAGAAATTGTACTGAGTTTCATGGTGACATGGTTTAGAGCACAAGAGGTTTGATAGCAATCTTAGGACTGCCCTAATATGGAGTCCTATCAACCTACCAGGACCTCATTCTGAGTGGACAGAAGGCCATTGTCACCAACTTAAATATGTATCCATTGAGGAAATGAAACTCAAGAAGTACTTAACTAAAAACATTCCACATCCTGAGGTTGGTTATTTGGATTCCCTTTTGAAACTCTCCTAGAGATTCTCATTACTTCTAAGATCTGTGTCAGAATGTTTATTTTCACAAATCACTTTGTGTCCACTTTAAAAGATAGATTTAGCCATGTCAAATTTCAGATTACCCAGGAGAAGTAAAATATCCTAAAAACTTATAGAAAGATAAGATTTAAGTAATAACAAAAAATCAGTCTGTCATCTGACTTTCTCATTAGTGATTTGGAATAGAAAAGGCCTGATCAAAAAATGCCTTCTCCCCACCCTACTATCCACCAGGTGTGTAAAAGAAAGATACTTTCAGATACTCAGTGTCTCAAAAATTATATATGTTCAGGGAGGGAGGATGGGAGGGCAAAGGGGAGGTATTGAGAAGTAAATTTAATCAAATTATATGTATATATAAATATGCTACTAGGAAACTATTTTGTATAAGTTATACAATAAAAGGTATGAATTTTTTTAAAATGTATGTTTACACACTGATTCACAAAAGGTACTGAAGAATATAATTAGCTAAACAAGAAAAATCAAGTATTATCCAATAAATGATGGCTTTGACCCCAAGAGTTATAACGGAAAATACTAGGAGAGAAGTACAAGATTACATCTGCATTTATCACATGGAAGTTATTGTGGAACACTATTTCAATTATCTATTGGAAAACAGAAAACTAAACTTTTGTGTGTGGAGTAGGAGGTGGTACTCAAGCCCATCTAGGCAGAGTGCTTGTCTAGTACTCTGCCACTGAGCTACACCCCAGACCCTAAACAAAAATTGAAATTTTAAAAATAAATAATTATTAACTCTAGGAAAAATTATGTACGTAATATCTATGTGAAAGAAAATATAATCATAGTATAGCTGACTATACTATAATTATTAATATTTACATATATAAATATTTACACATATGTACTATGGTTATTAATACCCAAGTATTAATGACCATATAAAGACTCCACTGATTTAACTAATCATTGTGGTATAATTTGAGAGATGAGAAGAAAAGACATATAGGTAGGCATGATATACAAGAAATAAATCTTTATCTTCCATATCAGAAGGCAATAGATAATGTATAAAGATTACATGTTAATAAAGAGCAGAATAAGAATATTTAGGAATATGGAAACATATTGCAGAAGAAAGAGCTTTAAGACTCAAGATTATTTTCCTTTGGGACAAAAATGGAAAATGAGAGGAAATGGAGCAGTGGTCGAATTTTAGTATTATTTGCCTATCTAGATTTCTATTGATAAATATAAAAAAATTAAAGATGATACTCTGCAAGATGGATGAGAGGAGAGAGAGATAATTTTATTCTTAATTTTTTCATTTTTCTCTTCTTAGGCTGTGGTATATTAATTTGCCAATGGCTGCAGATGATTTAATAAAGGAGATTAAAGGAAACGAAGTGACTTTTCAAGATTGCTTTATTGCAGATCTTCCTTTTCTGCTGACTGTTCCTTTAATGACCATACCTGAGGATCCTGGCTTTTTACCAATCTCTTCGCCAGCTGGGAGTCAGTTAAAGTATTCCTGGCTTGCTTGTGTTCCTTCATTTATTGTGGTGGTAGCTGACATGGAGACCTTTCAAACCAACGATTCATTCCACACTTGGAACAGAGTCAGAGTACCTCCAGAGGTTCTGAGTAATAATGAAAGGCACAGCGTGGAGCAGGTGAACCTATCACATGATGGGATATTTTTTCTGATAAATGGTGTTCTTTACCTGAAAAGTCTTAAAACATTTACAAAACTAGGAAGAAATGAAGAACTTCCAGAAGGTGAAATTATTGGCATTACATCCAGAAGATGGTGTTGGATCAAGTTTATATTTAAGGTTAGTGAAAGATTTCATGTATATATTATACATAGACATTTAGATATACGTACCATACCATTTATTGAGAGATATATCAGAAACTATAATACCTACACTGGATTTCACACAATGATATTTTTTTCTAAGACTGTGTAAACAGCTATATCTTTCTGATGTAGCTATATCTTAGCAGCCTCTTTATAACAAAGATGTGCTTCCAACACAAAGAATAAAAATGATCTTGTATGTTGTTATACAGAGTAGTTCAATTGTATTATGAGGGCTTTTTTTTTACTTTGATATGGGCAAAAGACACTCCAAAAAAATTTCCCCAAAGGCTTTGTACTATAAAAAACGAACTAAATCTTCTGTTTATGACAATGTAGTGAATAAGATACACTGAAGCTTTCTCACTACAAAACACTTAAAATGCTATCCCCCAAATTTAAATATTCTTTTAAATACATTGTTGGGTTTATAGGGAAGTAAGAAATCCTCAGTGGTCCTGGAGCACTAATCCAGAGGAACAAGCAAACTCCAAAATCTCGGCTTGCACTAAGGACTGACCCCAGATAATGAGAACTCAGGTGCCAGGAGACAAAAGCCTCTGGCCTGACAAAGTAGGAAATCTAATAATGACATTTTGCATAAAATAAGGATCTTCAAAGAGTTCCAACTCACATTCACATCAGAACCCAAATTTATAGTGCCTATTTGGAGAAGGAGGAGAAGGGGAAGGAGAAGAAAAAAGAAAAGAGAAGAGAAAGAAAGATTAAGCCAAATATCAAACAAAAGCAAACACAAATCCTTTTTGGAAGGATAAATCCTGAAGTCAGTGATATGAGTACCAGAAATAAACAGGATTATTAACTGTTGATTGTATTAACTAGCATGTGTGTTGGATAAAAGCAGACTATAAGCAATATGCCCATGATGTAATGTGAACTGCAAAATTTAAGATAAACTGCAGAACTTAGATAGACTTAAGTTAGTGGTGCAAGAATCTACACCCTGGGCATACACTCTAGGCCTCACCCAGTTACAGTTGCAAGCAAAATCGAACTAGGACTTAAAAACCCAGACTTTGGGGGGCCGGCAGAACTAAAAGGACCTGAACAGATAGACTGAGACCTCCGTTGCTGTTGTTCCCCCTTGCACCAGACTCCTCCAGCCGAGATCAAGTTCCAGCGACCTGGACTTAAGACATGTCACAGGTGAGTATCTGGGACCTTCAGGTGTAGAAGCAGTTAGGAATTAGAATTAGGATGTGTGTCTAAAGTGTGATGAGCATTAATGAAATCGATTTGGTTGAATCTACCTGTTCCTCAAACTGAGTCTGTAGAAACCTCTCGTGACAGTTAGGCTTAAAAGGATGTTCACAAATAATGTCCTGACAAAATTGAACTTACAGCTGGGCGAGGTGGCCCACACCTGTAATTCCAACAGCTCCAGAGGCTGAGGCAGGAGGATCGTGAGTTCAAAACCAGCCTCAGCAAAAGCGAGGCACTAAACAATTCAGTGAGACTCTGATCCTGAATAAAATACAAAACTAGGGCTGGGGATGTGTCTCAGTGGCCTAGTGCCCCTGAATTCAATCCCTGGTTCCCCCTTCCAAAGAAAACTTTACAGTTTTATTGTAAATGAGCAATTATATAAACTCATGGGATACACAATGTTTGATTTATAAATACTGTGTAGAATAATGAAATCAAGCTGTTATCATATCACCTTTAATACTTAATTTTTGTTGTTGTTTTTGTTGTTATAAGCACATCTCTTACCACATTTGAAATGTACAAAACTATTTACCATGGTGGGCAATATGCCTCAAAAATAAACAAAAACCAATATTTTCCTGTGTGAGTTTTTTTGTTTGATTGTTTGTTTGTTCGCATATCATCCTCCCATTCCCTCTACTGGGCAGGCTCTGTAATCACCACTCTACTCCTTGCTTCTATGAATTCAATTGTTTTAGAGTCTACATATATTTGGGAAGAGGTAGTATTTGTTTTTCGGTGCTTGAGTTGTTTCACTAGGTATAATATCCTCAAATTCCATCCATGTTTTCCCAAATAATGAATTCCTTTATTTGTAAGGCTAAATATTAGTCCACTATATATATGTATCACGTTTTCTCTGTCCATTTGATGATGTTCAGTTAGATTGATTCCACATCTTGAATATTGTAAATAATGCTGCAGAGAACATGGGAATGCAGATATCTCTGATAAACTGACACACAGACCAATGGAACAAAATAGAAGGCCCCAAATCCACTCATAGTTAATCTATTTGTAAAAGGAAGCCAAGAACATATACTGGAAAAAAGATAGCCTCTTTATAGGATGTTGATAAAACTGGATACCTTCAGAAGAATGAAATTATACCTCTGTCATCACATGCAAAAGTGAAAAATGGATTAAAGACTTAAATGTAAAACCCAATAAAATGGGGAAAAGTCTGTGACATTGGTCTGATCATTAATTTTTTTAAATAAGACTCAAAAGCACACATACAATGGCAAAAATAGACAAATGGGATGCATACAACTAAAAAGTTTCTGCACAGCAAAGCAAACAATCAACAGAGTGAAGAGACAACCTACAGAATGGGAGATAATATTTTAAAACTATATATCTAATAAAGGGTTAATATCAAAATATTGAATGAAATCAAACAACTCAATAGGGGGAAAAAAACCCAGTTTTTAAATGGGCAAAAGATCTGAACAAACATTTTTCAAAAGACGTACAAATGCCCAACAGGTACATGAAAAAAAATACTTAACACTAGTCATCAGAGAAGTACAAATCAAAACCACAATGAGATACCACTTTACTCCAGTTACAATGAATAGTATCAAAAAAGCAAAAGAAATAAATTTTGATGACAAGGTAGAGAAAAGAGAACCCTATACACTGTTATTGGGAATGTAAATTAGCATAGCTATTATGGAAACCAGTATGAAGTTTCCTCAAAAAAATTAAAAATGGAGCTACTATAGCAATTTCACTAATGGCTATTTTTCCAAAAGAAATGAAATAAGTAACATATTTGCACTCCCATGTTTATATCACTGTACTATTCACATGTTTTCTATGGTCTAGATACAGTTTAAGTGTAACCCCTCAAAGTTTCATGTGTTGGAAGTTTGATCCTGGGTATGGCAATTTGAAGAGGTATAATTTTTAAGAGGTAAGTTCTAATGAGACATCTTTAGGTCATTGGGTGAGCTGCCCTTGGGAGGAATAAGGTAGTCTCCAAGGACCCCTGAGCTCTTGGGAGAACAAGTTGTTATACAAACCCAAGCCTAACTCCAATAATTCCCTGCTTTTCCATTTAATGATGTGAACTCTCACTCCTATACATGTTCCCACCGTGATGCAATCTGCCATGATGTGATACATCCGAAAGGGCCTCCACCAGAGCTAAGCCAATACCAGTGCCATGCTTTTTGAACCTACAGAACTGAGTTAAATAATTCACTCTCTCCAAGTATCTGGCTCAAATATTTTGTTATATGATGGAAAATGGACTATAATGGTGTTCATCAACACATAAATGGATAAAAATTATCTAGTGTTTATACACAATTGTATATTCTTCAGACATAAAAAAATAATGAAATCCTATCATTTACAACAATATAGATGAATATAGGAGGATTTTATGCTAAGTAAAATAAACCAGTCTCAGAAAGACAAATACTGCATGATATCACTCATACGTGGAATGTAAAAGCGTTTATCTCGTAGAAATTGAGAAAAGAATCTGAGTTACCAGAGGCTGGGAGTGGAACTGGGGAGAGGTTGGTCAATAGATACAATGTTATAGTTAGAGAAGAAGAAAAAGTTCTGGTGTTTTATTACACAGCAGGGTGACTGTAATTAACAATAATGTATTATACAGTTCAAAATAGCTAGAAGAGAGTATTTTGAATGTTTTCATCACTAAGAAGTGATAAATGTTCAAGATGATGAATATGCTAATGCTAATTAGCATCACACAGAGTGCTAATAGCTATGCATATATGGGGAAACTGTCCAAGCCTAGATTTGATCATTACACATTATACTTATTACTACTTGTTATACTTATTATACTTACATTAAAACATCACAGTTGTACCCCATAAGTATGTATAATTATCATGTCAATCAAAAATAAAGCTTTAAAATTTTCAGAATAAAACCTCAAATCTTCTGAAAAAAGAAATATTATTAAGCCTTTAAAATGAAGGAAACCCTTCTATTTGCAACAATGTGAAAGAACTTAGAGGATATTATTCTAGGAAAATAAGACACAAAAGGAAAAAATACTAGATGAATACACTTATGTGAAGGATCTAAAAATAGCAAGACTCAACTTCATGGTCCCTACAGCATAGAAGTAAAAGAAGGGATAACACTAATTAAAATAAAGATAATAGCTGTAATAATATCAAAGTGTATTTTAAAACATGAAATATTACTAGTGATAAAGGTAATTTCCTATTAATAATAGGGTCAATTTATCAAAAGCATAAAATCATAAATATTTATGAACCTAGTGTCAGAGCTTCAAAATACATTGAGCAAAAAGTAATGAAACGTCAAGAAGTAGATAAAACCCACAAGTTTAGATTTTATCTCTCAATATCCCTTCAATAATTGATAGAAGAAATAGAAAATCAGTAAATCTGTTGATGAATTAAACACTCTCAACCATCTATGTCAAATTGGTATTTATAGAACATACTGCCCAACAACAGCACAAAATTCTTTCCAAATAAACATGGAACATTTACCCAACATAGGCCGTGTTCTGTGCCATAAAACAAACCTTGGTATAAAACGATGAATTTTCATCTCTCTCATTATTCATTTCATACAAACTATAGTGAACTTAGAAACCACAACAAAAAGATGTCTGCAATATACAAATATTAGGAATTCCAAATATTAGGAAACTAAATAACCTACTTTAAAATAATCTATGAATCAAAGACCAAAATTCAAAAGCAATTAAAACATATTAACTGAAAGGAAATGAAAACAGAACATATCAAAACTTATGGGATGCAATTAAAGCAGTATCAAGAGGGAAATTTATAATGTATTAGAAGGAATGTCTCAATTATTTCCACTTCCACAGTAAGAAACTGGAAAAAGAAGGGCAAGTTAAAGATAGTAAAAAGAGTAATGTAAACAATAAAAATCAGTGGATAAATTAATGCTATGGAAAACTGTAGTAAAAAAAACAATGAAATCAAAAACTGGTTCTATGAAAAAATCAATAAAACTGATAACTCTTTAGCTAGATTGATAAGGATAAAAAGAGAGAAAACAAATTATCAATATCACATTTGTAAGCAGTGATATCACTACAAGTTCTATTGCTATTAAACAGATAATATATTCTGATCAACTTTTAATAAAAATGTAAAACAATTAATTCAAAACAAATGAAATGGACAAATTTCTTGAATGACACAAATTACTAAATCTTATTCAAAAAGAAAAAAAATAACATGAATAAGCTGAGTCAATTAAAGAAACTGAACTTGTTATTTAAAAAAAAAAAAAATTCCCCACAAAGAAAACTCTAATCCAAGGAAAATTCACAGGTGAATCCTACCATATATTTTTAAAATAAATACTACCAGTTCTCAGCAGCCTTTCAGAATACTAAAAAGGAAAAAAATAATTCCCAACTCATTCTGTGAGGTCAGCACTATGTGATACCAAACCAAAAATAATACATTATAAAAGTATAAAACAGACTCATCTCTCTCATAAACAACAATTAAAAACTTTTAAACAAAATGTTAGAAAATCAAATACATTTTTATTTTATTTATTGGCTATTTTTAGTAAACTCTAAGGTTATGAGAATCTTCATAAGGCCTGTGATTGTTGAATAAAGTCTCCACATACCTAAAAAAAAAAAAAAAAGGAAAGAAATACATTCAGCAATGTATAAAAAGGAACATATGTCAGGACCAAGTAGGGTTTATCCTAGGAATGAAAGGATGATTTAGGATGGAAATTAATCAACACAATTTATCGTATTTGCAGATTAAAAAAGAAAAGCCATATGATCATCTCAACAGATGCACATAGAATCATTTAACAAACTGAACTGATTTTTTAAAAAAGCAAATGAGGAATAAAGGGACCTTCCTCAACCTGGCAAAGGACATTTATGAAAATCTTATGCTAATATGATACATCATGGCAAAGTATATTTTGTCCATGTAGATTTAATGTAATTATTGCTATGTTTGCCATTTTTGTATTTATTTTCTAGTAATCCCATTAGTTCTTTGTTCCTTTCTTTCTTTCCTTGTTTGTTTAAAATAAGGAACAAGGCAAGAATGTCTGCTTGTTTTGCTTGTATTCAATATTGTACTATAGGTTCCAGAAAATACAATCATTAAGAAAACAAAGGTGTATCTAGATTGGAAAGGAAAAGGTAAAACTGTATTTACAAAATTTTTATTAGTTGTAGAAGACTTAATGGAATCTATTTTTAAAAAACCTACCAGACATCTACAAGAATGGGGTCCTAATTAGAATATTATATATTCCAATGCTTGTATAATTGCATCAAAATGGATTCTGCTGTCATGTATAACTAAAAAGAACCAATTTAAAAAAAAAAAACTATCAGTACTAATAAAAGTTTATGTCAAGATTACAGGATGTAAGATGCACACTCTAAAATCAATTACATTTCTGTATGAACAATCATTAGGCTGAAATCTTGCTTAAAAATGCTGAAATACTGCTTAAAAATTGTTGAGATTTTAAAATATAAAATACTATGAAAAAAAGCAACAAAGGATTTTCAAACTTGTATATTAAAAAGTACAAAACATTACTGAATTTTTAAAAAGACAAATAAATGGAGTAATATATCATGTTAATAGGCAGAAAGACTTAATACTGATAAGATAAATTATTGAGAAATCCAGAAAAACACCCATTAAAATCCTAATGGGATTTTTATAGAAATTGGGAATATGATTTGAAAGTTCATATAAGAATTCAAAGTAGAAAAAACATTAAAGTGTTTAGAAATAGGTCCCACTAAAAATGTACGAAATCTTGACTAAGATAAAAATAAAATATTATGAAAATAATAAAGAAGACCTAAATAAATGGATAGCTATATCATATTCATGGGTAGGGCATACAACATTGTAAAATTTTTAATTCTTTCAAATTTATTTATGAATTACGTTACTTTGTGGAACTCAGCAATCTGATTCTAAAATATATATGAGAAAATAATGAGCTGAGGGTTGGGAAGTATTTTTTCCACCACATAGCAAGGTTTATTTAAAATGTATAATAATTAAGGCATTATAAAATATTTATAGCAGCTTTTTTCATAAGTTCCACACCGCACCAAAGTTTGGTGTATCTTTTCTTTTATTATTTAAACTCCTTTCATGGGTATAAAATGATATTTCGTTTTTGTCTTAATTGTATTTAATAAAGCCGACTTTACTTGCTTGCTTTATTTTTTCAGTGCTAAGGATTCAACCCAGGAATTGCACACTCTAGAAAGCCCTCTGCTACTGAGCTACATTCCCAAGCCTTAGATTTCTTTTATATAATTATTAAAAGGTACATGGTTTTCTACTCTTTTACTGTCACCCTGTATGTGCCTTTATATTTAACGCATGTTTCTTACACATCACATATAGATTTTGCTTTTTTTTTTGTTCAGAGTAACAACATCTGCCTTTAAATATTTTTAGTCAACTTAGATTTAATGTAACTCTTGTATGGTTGAGTTTAAGTCTATTTTGGCATTGGTTTTCTATTAATCCCATTTGGTTTGAGTTCCTTTGTTTCTTCTTTCTCTCCTCATTGTGGATGAATCATGCACTTTTTGGTATTTCTACCCTGCCTTCTTGTTATCAAAACTACTTTTTGATGGCTGTATTTGGATTTACAATAAGCATACTTAATTATTAGAGTCTAATTTCAAACAATATACTACTTCACATCAGTGTAAGACCTTACAAGTATATAAACCCTTTTATACCCTCATCCATCCTTTGTACTCTTGTTTCAAATTTTACCCATAACTATGCTTAAAGTCCCACTATATGTCATTGATATTCTACTTTAAGTAGTCAATTGTAATAAAGATAGGTAGATATAGATATGAACTGATAACAAAATAAAGCATTTTATCTATACACTGCTGGGTGTGTATTCTTGTTTTCTGCACATCCAGAGGTCCTCAGGGTTCCGTTTTCCTTAACCTTCAAGCTTTAAAATTTCTTAAATTGAAAGTTCTCTCAGCATTGTTTGTTTGCTGTTGCTGTGGGGTTTTGTTTTGTTTTGTTTTGTTTTTCTGAGACAAGGTCTCACCCAAGCTGGTTTTGAACTCCTGGGTTCAAGCAATCCTCGTGCCTCTGCCTCCCAAGTCCTGGAACTACAGATGTGCACCATCTACCCACATTCCATTTGTCTGTATAAAGGTGGTTTTCACCCTCATTTTTCAATATAAAATGATAGGATCATAGGTGATTTTTTTGGTTTGTTTTTGTTTTCAAAGTAACTTGTAAAAATGGCATTCTATTATTTTATGGCCTCTATCATTTTTTGGTAAGAAATCAGTCTTTATTTGTATCATTTTTCTCAAGTATATGATGTATCTTTTTCCATCTAGCTGTTTTTATGATTACTCTCTTTCTTTGGTGTGAAGCTGCTTCATGATGATCCTCGGATATGCTTTCATTTTTATTTATCCTATTTAACATTCTATTCAGCTTTCAAATTTCATTGATTTTGGGATGTCCTTGACCATTAGCATTTCAAGTCTTTCTTACACCCCATCCTCTTTTTCCTCTCCTAAGATTTCCAAAACACATTTGTGGGGCCATTTCATATTATTCCATAGATCTCAGATAACCTGTTAATTATTTACTATTTTTTAAATTTTGGTTTCATATACAGGCTATTTGTTAATCTTTCTTTGAGTTCACTGCTCTTTTCCTATACTTCTTCCAGTTGTCTCTTAAATCCATATGATAATTTTTTATTCCTGATATTTTTTATTTCAAAATTTTACTTTTTAAATTTTTGGTTGATTGTTTGCTCTCATTTTCAAATCTTGACTGAAATGCTCCAAGTCTTCTCTCATGTTGCCCATCTTTTCTATTAGATCCTTCATCACTTTTGCCATATTTATTTTCTCTTTAGCTGTGCTTGGAATCTTAGCACTGATAAGATTCCAGATATCTCTTCATGGTTTATAACTGAACCACCAACTTTCTAAGCCCTGAGACAATTATCTCTACTTTATATGCTAGCTTGTAGGTTTTTTGCTTCCTGGATAATTATTATTCCTTTCTCATCTGCCTCTGTTTGTCATGCATTGTGGAGATATTCTCATTCTTCTTTCTTTCCTCCCTCCTTCCTTCTCTAATCTTGGCAAGGATATATGCTGGGTGAAGGCCAGTCACCTCTCAGAGGGAGAGTTACTCTCAGCTTATCCCAATCCCAGCCATAGAGCTGAGCATCCAGATGAAGATGGGTTCCTCTCAACTTTCCTGTCTTGCTGCCTGCCTGCTCCCTACCTGCAGAGAGAGTCACTGCCCTGTATTTGGGTGAGGTCATGAATGCCTCGGGAGGATCTCTCAGCTCTCCTACCTTTTCTGATGTTCTTGGAAAGAGTGTCTGAATGAAAACTCACTCTATGACTGAGGCTCCTTGGCATTCTCATCTATCATGTGTTTAGCATGTTCCCATTCCTCTACCAAGAATGAGAATAGCCCTGGGCATGGTGGCACATGCCTGTAATCCCAGCAGCTTGGGAGGCTGAGGCAGGAGGATTGCAAGTTCAAAGCCAGCCTCAGCAACAGTGAGATGCTAAGCAACTCAGTGAGAACCTGTCTCTAAGTAAAATACAAAATAAGGCTGGGGATGTTGTTCAGTGGTGGAGTGCCCCTGAATTCAATCCCCAGTTTGAAAAAAAAAAAAAAAAAGAGAGAATGACAATGGCTCTTTTCTATGAAACACTCATTATTTTGGCTCTATTTCCTCTTTTAAGGGTTTCATACACTCATTTCCAAAAACATACTCTATACTTTAAAAGGAATGTTCATTTAGTAAAGTGATATTTTAACCCAAATTATCTTTTCCTTTGATCACCAGATTGACATCTGCCTAGATTTTGTTTCAGTACAGGTTATTACATTAAAGTAATATACTTCATGTACTTTAATTAAAATTAGGCAGACAAGAGATGCTCAAAAGACTCCTTTGGGTTGTCATAAACAAAGAGATTACATTTTAAATAGAAATTCCTAAGAATTAGAGGTAGACGGGGTGATGAGACAGGGACCTTGGTTCTGTGGTGAAATGAGGTCCAACAAATTTCAGATTCTGAATGCCCTTTCCCTCTTACTGCCTGTGTCCATAAAAGGATAGTACTTGAAAGAAGGAACAAGGCTTATAGTTGGAGCAAATGCCCATTTATTGAGGAACAGCTCTGCATATTTATAGAGCCAGGGGTGGTTTGACAGTTGGCATGGGGTGCTTTTTGATTGGAGGGTAAGGATCAGGTGAGCCAGCAGGGCTAGTCTGATTGGTGGGTAGGATCAGGTGAGCCAGCAGGGCTCTGATTGGTGGATAAGGATCATGTGAGCCAGCAGGGCTCACCATTGGACGGCTCTTCTTGGGGGATGGGGAAGTTAGTCTTTGGAGCCAGGGCAACTCCCAACAGTACTGAATAGTCTAAGGTTTTAATTTCTCCCTTCTATGTGATATCCAAGGGATCTAGAATTCAAAAATTGAGGTGTTCTTATATTTTGACTTAAATAAACATCAAGGTAAAAGGGGCCCTCCTAGCCAGATGATGCATTAAAGATTGTGTATTAAAGAATGAAAAGGAAATTGGGAGGGTTTCAAGATGGCAAAATAGAGAAGGTGACTTTCCTGGTTGCTCTGTGGCATGAAACCAAGAAAGCAGACAGGCAGCTTCTCTGCAAGGTGGGTGAACAAAAAACGGCAGGGGGTGGGGCTTTACTGAAATTTAATACTGGACAAAGCAGACTGGGGACTCAGGAGATTGGATATAATAAAATAAAGAAGAAACCCCAGCACCACACCACTGCCAGGGCCAGAGCAGTCCCTTCATGAGCAAAGTGGAAGGATAAGGGAATTAAAGGAACCTGTATTTTTAGGAGGACTGAGGCGGATCTGGTTACAGAGTGTTTAGAGATCAAAGGCACTGCCCGACAAACTGAAAGTCACACAAGTCACACTGTACAATATCCTTGTATGGGAAAGAAGCCACATATCTCACAGCAGCATGCAGAGGTCAGAGGGGGAAAAAATTTTCATCTCTAGCAATTAGAGAAACCCAAATTAAAACTACACTGAGATTTCATCTCACTCCAGTCAGAATGGCAATTATTAAGAACCCAATTAACAATAACTGTCAGAAAAGATATGAGGAAGAAAGGTATACTCATACATTGTTAGTGAGACTGCAAATTGGTGCAACCACTCTGGAAAGCAGTATGCAGTTTCCTTGGAAAACTTGGAATGGAACCACCATTTGACCTTGTTATCCCACTCCTCAGCATGTACCCAAAGGACTTAAAATCACAATAGCCAAGCTATGGCGTCAACCTAGGTGCCCTTCAAACAGATGAATGGATAAAGAAAATATATAATGGAATATTACTCAGCTGTTAAGAAGAATGAAATTATGGCATTTGCCAGTAAATTGAAGGATCTGGAGAATATGCTAAGTGGAATAAGATAATCCCAAAAAAAAACAAAAGGCCAAATGTTCTCTCTGATATATGGGTGCTAACACACATGGAGGGAGGATAGAAGAAATGATGGGAGGGGAGAGGGGATGGGAACAGGAAAGACAGTAGAATGAATTGGACTTATATTTCCTATTTTTCATATATATTACCAGTGTAATTCCACATCATGTACAACCACAAGAATGGGAAGTTATATTATCTGTATGTATAATATGTCAATATATATTTTACTGTCCTAAATAACAAAAGAACAAATAAAAATTAAAAGAAAAACTAGTTAAAAGGGAATTTATGCTTATTAATTGGATAGAAACAGCATATGGAAGAATAAATCTAATGGACAAGTTTTTATGATTATATGTAATGTGATATATTTTTATTAAATAAAATGTGATACATTTTAATTTAATGTACTTCTCTGCCTAAAGTATTTGTTACAAAATATACTAAAACAAAACTGAGCTTGGTAATTACTACCTTTCACTTTGTCAATTTATGTTTTGGTGCTGGGGATTGAACAAATGTTTTCATGCATGCTAAGTACCCTCTCTACGACTGAGCTATACCCTCAGCCCCCTACCTTTTATTTTTAAATGTAGTAAACTAGAACATAGGAATTGTTAGACTTATCCCTAAAACTGAAGATTTTTCTAATCGTTTTCAATTTTGTTTTCACAGACTAAAGGAAAAAAAAGTGATATAGCGATCTGGACAAAAAATGAAATTTACCTTGGATATTCTCCAGATAGATATATGAAACTGACAACTACTACAGACCTGAAAGCTCTTTTAAATCTCCCACCAACCTGTACTCTAACAATACACAATCTTGAATATACAGGGCACCCTCTGGAAATTGCCGTGTTTGTAAATTACTGCAGCACAACATGCACTGCCAACAAGAGGATTTACTTAGTGACGTATAATGAAGATTCAAAAGAGTGGGTGTACCAAGACTTTATGTTAGATGTTCCCATTGACACTTTTTTAATTCCACGTTTTCTATTTTCAGCAATGCCAAATTTAATATTATGGGATAAATATAGTATATACTATTATTATCAAAATTTCGCCAGTGCCGGAATTATAGAAACAAATGCAGGGGTTAAAAACCTATCAATATTATCAGATGACAGCATTATTCATGATACTTTTTTAGGTAAGTTATTCTCAATTCTTTCTGAAATTATTCTAGATTTTATTACAAACATCTTCCTTATGAAGATGTGGCAATTTTAAATGTTCCCGTATGATGTGGTACTTTGGATGGCAAATGGTGCACTTTTTACCACCTAAAAGTGAAGAGATTTTAATTTCAGCGGATGTTGATGATGTGTTCACATAGCAGAATGGCGAACTCAAGTTCTTTCTTTCAGAGTTTCATTTTGGTCCATCAGAAGATACTAACTAAGCAATTTATATTAGGCATTGTCCGTGTGGGAGGTACCATTGTGCTGCCTTAATTGCCTGGGATCCTTCAAGACAATACCACAAAGGAGGTTGTGTAAAACAATAGAAATGTATTGATTCATGGTTTTGGAGGCTGGAAGTCAGAAATCAAGGCTCAAGTTGCCCCGTGCCCTCTGAATCCTATAGGGGAAACTTTCTTTGCTTCTTCCAAGTTTCTGGTCCTTGCTCATCCTTGTCTTGAAACTGTCATTCCAATCTCTGCCTTGTCATCATAGAGCCCTCTTCCTACTTGTCTCTGTTCTCATATGGCCACCAGTCACATTGGATTAGGGGCCTGCCCTACTTTAGTGAGACTTTATCTTTACTATATGTCTGTAATGTTCCTATTTCCAAATAAGATCACATTCTGAAGTGGTCCTAGAGGTTAGAACTTCAACATATCTTTTTGGAGGAACATAGTTCAACCCATAAACAAGCATAGTTGATTTAGGTGGACCTGTATTCAAATCCATGAACACGTCATTTAAGTCATTTAACCTATCCAAGGGTCAGTTTCCAAATCTATCATATAGGACTTTTGTGTTGTTTTTTTTTTAAAAGAGAGAGAGAGAGAGAGAGAGAATTTTTTAATATTTATTTTTCAGTTATCGGCGGACACAACATCTTTGTTTGTATGTGGTGTTGAGGATCGAACCCGGGCAGCACTCATGCCAGGAAAGCGCACTACCACTTGAGCCACATCCTCAGCCCGACTTTTGTGCTTAGATAGAAGATTGTACAAATATGCCTTGAGAAATACTGCCAGACTTCAATTAATAGTATCCATGATTTTACTTTTCCAAGATAGAAATTAAAATACCACCTTAATTTGTACTCTTTCTTGACCCCATGTTACTCTTCAACTGGCTAATTTTCTGTTTCCCTTTTCTATAAAAAATATTGCCTAGTTTTATTTTTTCTCTTTCCTCTCATTTTCTCTTGAATCTGCTCTGATCAAACAGTTCCTAGAAACTGTTCTACCCAATTTTTTAAAAAATTAATTAATTAATTTTACAGTAGGATGCATTTTGACATATTGTACATAAATGGAGCACAACTTCTCATTCCTCTGGTTGTACATGGTTCAGAGTCACTCCACTAGTGTAATCATACATGTAAATAGGGTAATAATGTCTCTTTCTACTGTCCTTCCCATCCTCACAACCCCACCCCTCCACTGACTCCTCTCTACACAAACCAAAATTCCTTCATTCTTCCCTATTCCCCTGCCCCACTATGGATCAGCATCTGTTTATCAGAGAAAACATTTGGCTTTTGGTTTTGGGGGATTGGCTTACTTCACATAGCATGATATTCTCTAGTTCCATTCATTTACCTGCACAGGCCATAATTTCATTCTTCTTTGAAGCTGAGTAATATTTTGTTATGTATAGGTACCACATTTTCTTTACCCATACCTCTGTTGAAGGGCATCTAGGTTGTTTCCATAGTTTAGCTATTGTGAATTGAGCTGCTATAAACACTGATATGGCTGCGTCACTGTAGTATGCTGATTTTAAGTCCTTTGGGTATAAACTTAGGAGTGGGACAGCTGGGTCAAATGGTGGATCCATTTCTGAGGTATCTCCATACTGCTTTCCAGAGTGGTTAAACCAAGTTGCAGCCCCACCAGCAATGTTTGAGTGTACCTTTTCCCCACATCCTTACCAAAACTTATTATTACTTGTATTCTTGATAATTGCCATTCTGACTGGAGTGAGATGAAATCTTAGAGTAGTTTTGATTTGCATTTCTCAAATTACGAAAGATAATGAACATTTTTTCATGTTTGTGGATCGGTATATTTCTTGTTCTGCAAAGTATCTGTTCAGTTCCTTAGCCCATTTATTGATTGGTTTTTTTGTGTGTGTGTTTTTTTTTTTTGTGTGTGTGTGTGTGTTTTTAATGTTAAGTTTTTTTAGTTCTTTATAGATCCTGGAGATTAGTACTCTGTCTGAGGTGTGTATGGTAAAGATTTTTTCCTATTCTGTAGGCTCTCTCACCATGTTATTGATTATTTCCTTTGTTGAGAAGAAGCTTTTTAGTTTGAATCCATCCCATTTGTTGATTCTTGATTTTATTTCTTGTGTTTTAGGAATCTTGTTCAGGAAGTCAGGTCCTAAGCCAGTATGATGAAGATTTGGGCCTACTTTTTCTTCTATTAGGTGCAGGGTCTCTGTTCTAATGTCTAAGTCTTTGATCCACTTTGAGTTGATTTTTGTTCAGGATGAGAGATAGATGTTCAATTTCATTCTACATATGGATTTCCAGTTTTTCCAGAAGCATTTATTGAAGAGGCTATATATTCTCTAATGTATGTTTTTGGCACCTTTGTCTAGTATGAGATAACCATATTTATGTGGGTTTGTCTCTGTGTCTTTTATTCTGTACCATTGGTCTACATGTCTATTTTGGTACCAATACCGTGCCATTTTTGTTACTATTGCTTTGTAATATAGTTTAAGGTCTAGTATTGTGATGCCTCCTGCTTTACTCTTCTTGCTAAGGACTGCCTTGGCTATTCTGGGTCTCTCATTTTTCCAAATGAATTTCATGATTGTTTTTTCTAGCTCTATGAAGAATGTCATTGGGATTTTTATAGGAATTGAATTAAATCCATAGAACAGTTTTGGTAGTATGGCCATTTTGACTATATTAATTCTGCCTATCCAAGCATGGGAGATCTTTCCATTTTATGAGGTCTTCTTTAATTTCTTTATTTAGTGTTCTGTAGTTTTCACCTCTTTTGTTAGATTGATTCCCAAGTATTTTATTTATTTTTTGAGGCTATTGTGAATGGGTGTTTTTTCTAATTTCTCTTACAGTGGATTCATTGCTTATGTATAGAAATGCATTTGGTTTATGGGTATTAATTTTATATCCTGCTACTTTGCTATGTTCATTTATGAGTTCTAGAAATTTTCTGGTGGAATTTTTTGGATCTTCTAAATATAGAATCATGTCATCAGCAAATAATGATAGTTTGAGTTCTCCTCTTCCTATGCATATTCCTTTAATTTCTTTTGTCTGTTTGCTCTGGCTAGAGTTTTGAGGACTATGTTGAATAGAAGTGGTGAAAGAGGGCATCCCCTGTCTTGTTATAGTTTTTAGAGGGAATGCTTTTAATTTTTCTCCATTTAGAATAATATTGACCTTGGGCTTATCATAGAGATAGTAGAACTAGAGATAGCTTTTACAATGTTTGGGTATGTTTCTACTATCTCTAGTTTTTCTAGTGTTTTGAACATGAAGAGGTGCTGTATTTAATCAAATGCTTTCTTAGCATTTATTGACATAATCATATGATTCTTATCTTTAAGTCTATTGATGTGATGAATTACATTTATTGCTTTCCATATGTTGACCCAACCTTGCATCCCATTTGATCTGAAGTTTTCTTTCTTTGATATATCTGTCTGGTTTTGGAGGCTATATTCACCCTGATTCATGAAATAATTTGAGGAGTGTTGGTATTAATTCTTCTTTAAAGGACTTATAGAACTCAGCTGAGAATACATCTGGTCCCAGGCTTTTCTTGATTGGTAAGTTTTTGACAGTGTCTTCTATTTCCTTGCTTGAAATTAATCTGTTTAAATTGTGTATGTTCTCCTGATTCAGTTTGGGTAGATCATATGCCTCTGGAAATTTGACTGTGTCTTCAGAATTTTCTATTTTATTGGAGTATAAATTTTCAAAATAGTTTCTAATTATCTTCTGTATTTCAATAGTGTCTGTTATTTCTTTTTCATCATGAATTTTGAGTTTTCTCTCTCCTTCTTTTCATTAGGGTGGTTAAGCGTTTGTCAATTTTATTCAAAGAACCAGCTTTTTGTTTTGTCAATTTTTTTATTGTTTCTTTTGTTTCAATTTTATTGATTTCAGCCCTGATTTTAATTATTTCCTGTCTTCTACTGCTTTTGGTGTTGGTTTGTTCTAGAGCTTTGAGATGTAATGTCAAGTCATTTATTTGTTGACTTTTTATTCTTTTAATTATCAAGCTCAATGCAATGAACTTTCCTCTCTTAACATAGTCTTCATAGTGTCCCAGAGATTTTGATATGTTGTATCAGAGTTCTAATTTACCTCTAAGAATTTTTTTTATCTCCTCCCTGATGTATTCTGTTATCCATGCATTATTCACTGTTTTGTTGAGTATCCAGGTGTTGGAGTAGCTTCTATTTTTTATTTTATCATTAATTTCTAATTTCATTCCATTATGGCCAGAAAGAATGCAAGGTAGTGTATCTCTATTTTTTTATATTTGCTAAGACTTGCTTTGTGGCATAGTCTATTTTAGAGAAAGATCCATGTGCTGCTGAGAAATAGGTGTATTCACTTGTTAATGGATAAAATATTCTGTATATGTCTGTTAAGTTATTGGTTGTATTATTGAGTTATATGGTTTCTTTGTTTAGTTTTTGTTTGGAAGATCTGTTCAGTGGTGAGAGAAGTGTATTAAAGTCACCCAGTGTTAATGTGTTGTGTCCAAATGGTCAAATGATTCTTGAAATTGAGAAGGGCTTGTTTGATATACCTGGATTCTCCATTGTTTGGGGTATAGATATTTATGATTCTTATGTCTTGTTGATGTATGATTCCCTTAAGCATTATGAAATGACTTTATCTCTTCTGACAATCTTTGGTTTGAAGTCCACTTTATCTGATATGAGGATGGAAATTCCTGCTTGTTTCTGCAGTCCATGTGAGTGGTATGTTTTTTCCCAACCTTTCACCTTCAGTCTGTGGATGTATTTTTCTATGAGATGAGTCTCTTGAAGGCAGCATATTGTTGGGTCGATTTTTAAAAGCCAATCTGCCAGTCTATGTCTTTTAATTGATACGAGTTTAGGCCACTAACATTCAGGGTTATTACTAAAATATGGTTTGTATTCCCAGTCATTTTGATTTATTTTTGGTTTTTAACTTGACTTTGTTTCTCTTTTGATTGGGTTTTCCTCTCTTTGCTGATTTTCATTGTTGTTTTTCATTTCCTCCTCATGGAATATTGTTTTTCATTCTTCCTCATGGAATATTTTGCTGAGAATGTTCTGTACTATAGGCTTGCTAGTGGTAAATTGGTTTTTGTTGTGGTGGTGGTTTGTTGTTTTAGATATCTAATTTTTAGTTTGTAGTTGGACACAATGCCTTTGTTTTATTTATTTATTTTTATGAGGTGCTGAGGATTGAACCCAGGGCCTCGCATGTGCTAGGAGAGCACTGTACCGCTGAGCCACAACCCAGCCCCATGGTAAATTGTTTTAACTGAAGTTTATCATGAAAGGTTTTTATTTCATCATCAAATATGAAGCTTAATTTTGCTGGGTGTAAGATTCATGGTTGGTATCCATTTTATTTCAGAGTTTGGTATATGTTGTTCCATGATCTCCTAGCTTTGAAGGTGTGGATTGAGAAAACTGCTAAAATTCGAATATATATAATCTGAAACTTTTTTCTTGTGGCTTTTAAAATTCTATCCTTATTTTGTAGGCTAGGCATTTTCATTATTATGTGCCTTGGTTTGGATCTGTTGTAGTTTTAGACATTTGGTGTCCTATAAGCCTCTCGTTTGAGAAATTTTCTGATATTATTTCATTGAATAGAGTATACATTCCTTTGGTTTGTATCTTTATGCCTTCCTCTAACCCAAATTCTTAGATTTGGTCTTTTCATGTTATCCCATAATCCTTGGACGTTCTGTTCATGGTTTCTTACCATCTTCATTGTGTGGTCAACTTTATTTTCAAGATTATATATTTTGTCTTCATTGCCTGAGGTTCTGTCTTCCAAGTGATTTAATCTGTTGGTGATGCTTTCTATTGATTTTTAAATTTAGTTTATTGTTTTCTGTATTTTAAGGATTTCTGTTTAATATTTTTTCAGAGTCTCTATCTCTTTCTTGAAGTTATTTTTTGCTCTTTATTTGCTCTCTTTGTTGGAGTGATTAATTATTGCCTGTATTTGCTCTCTAATCTCTTTGTTGGATTGCCTGTAACGCCTCGCTTATATTTTTCTGTGCTTCACAGATCATTTTAATTATGTGCATTTTGAACTCCTTCTCTGACATTTCATCTACTGTGCTGTCAATAGATTCTATTATTGTAGCATCTTGGTTTGTTTGGGGCATTTTCTTCCTTTGTTTTTGTCATGTTGTTCATGTGTCTTCGTCTCTAGCAGTGTGGATCTGAGGTAGTACAGTTTGTACGCTATAATCTTGTAGTGTTCCTGCAGGTTACCAATACCTCACCTCCGGTGTAACCAGGACTGCAGGGACCTTAGTGATGGTCTTCCAGGTCATGGCTGTTGTCCTAGATGGAAGTCTTGACCCATGTTTTTATTTTTTTATTTTTTTTATTAGTTGTTCAAAACATTATTTCATACATTTGATTCAAGTGGATTATGAACTCCCATTTTTACCCCGTATACATATTGCAGAATCACATCGGTTACACATCCACTTTTTTACATACTGCCATACTAGTGTATGTTGTATTCTGCTGCCTTTCCTATCCTCTACTATCCCCCCTCCGCTCCCCTCCCATCTTCTCTCTCTACCCCATCTACTGTAATTCATTTCTCTCTCTTGTTTTTTTTCCCCCTTTCCCCTCACTTTCTCTTATATGTAATTTTGTATAACAATGAGGGTCTCCTTCCTTTACCATGCAATTTCCCCTCTCTCTCCCTTTCCCTCCCCCCTCTCGTCCCTGTTTAATGGTGATCTTCTTCTCATGCTCTTCCTCCCTGGTCTGTTCTTAGTTGCCCTTCTTATATCAAAGAAGACATTTGGCATTTGTTTTTTAGGGATTGGCTAGCTTCACTTAGCATAATCTGCTCTAATGCCATCCATTTCCCTGCAAATGCCATGATTTTGTCATTTTTTTACTGCTAAGTAATACTCCATTGTGTATAAATGCCACATTTTTTTTATCTATTCATCTATTGAAGGGCATCTAGGTTGGTTCCACCATCTAGCTATTGTTAATTGTGCTGCTATGAACATCGATGTAGCAGTATTCCTATAGTACGCTCTTTTAAGGTCTTCAGGGAATAGTCCTAGAAGGGGAATAGCTGGGTCAAATGGTGGTTCCATTCCCAGCTTTCCAAGAAATCTCCATACTGCTTTCCAAACTGGCCGCACCAATTTGCAGTCCCACCAGCAGTGTACAAGTGTACCCTTTTCACCACATCCTCGCCAGCACTTGTTGTTGTTTGACTTTATAATGGCTGCCAATCTTACTGGAGTGAGATGGTATCTTAGGGTGGTTTTGATTTGCATTTCTCTGACTGCTAGAGATGGTGAGCATTTTTTCATGTACTTGTTGATTGATTGTATGTCCTCCTCTGAGAAGTGTCTGTTCAGGTCCTTGGCCCATTTGTTGATTGGGTTATTTGTTTTCTTATTGTATAATTTTTTGAGTTCTTTGTATACTCTGGATATTAGGGCTCTATCTGAAGTGTGAGGAGTAAAGATTTGTTCCCAGGATGTAGGCTCCCTATTTACCTCTCTTATTGTTTCTCTTGCTGAGAGAAAACTTTTTAGTTCGAGTAAGTCCCATTTGTTGATTCTTGTTTTTAACTCTTGTGCTATGGGTGTCCTATTAAGGAATTTGGAGCCTGACCCCACAAAATGTAGATCGGAGCCAACTTTTTCTTCTATCAGAAGCAGAGTCTCTGATTTGATATCAAGCTCCTTGATCCATTTTGAGTTAACTTTTGTGCATGGTGAGAAAAAGGGATTCAGATTCATTTTGTTGCATATGGATTTCCAGTTTTCCCAGCACCATTTGTTGAAGATGCTATCCTTCCTCCATTGCATGCTTTTAGCCCCTTTATCAAATATAAGATAGTTGTAATTTTGTGGATTGGTCTCTGTGTCCTCTATTCTGTACCATTGGTCCACCCATCTGTTTTTGTACCAGTACCATGCTGTTTTGTTACTATAGCTCTGTAGTATAGTTTGAAGTCTGGTATCACTATGCCGCCTGATTCACTATTCCTACTTAGAATTGCTTTTGCTATTCTGGGTTTTTTATTTTTCCATATGAATTTCATGATTGCTTTATCTATTTCTACAAGAAATGCCGTTGGGATTTTGATTGGGATTGCATTAAACCTATAGAGGACTTTTGGTAAAATCATTATTTTGGTGATGTTAGTTCTGCCTATCCATGAAGAGGGTATATTTTTTCATCTTCTAAGATCTTCTTCTACTTCTCTCTTTAGGGTTCTATAGTTTTCATTGTATAAATCTTTCACCTCTTTTGCAGGGACCTTAGTGATGGTCTTCCGGGTCCTGGCTGTTGTCCTAGACGGAAGCCTTGACCCATGTTTTTAAAAAACCTCTATATTGCTCTTCCAGAGGTAAGTTTGCAGTCACTTTGCATGACCTGTCAGCAGCATTTGAAACAGCTCAGTATGGCCTTTTCTTGAAACACTTTTTTTTTCACTTGACTTCTAGGAAATAATTGGGGTTCTTTTCTGTGTGATGTTGGTGGGAGACTTCCTTCTACTTCACTGGTTATTTCTCCTCAGCCTCTTTTTTATCCTGGTCATCATGATTCTTAAATGGAGAAGCATCTTAGAGTTTAGTCTTCAGATGTCTGAGCTATGTTTACATTCACTTTTTGCCCTGCAGCTGGGACCCCCAGCCTGATCTCTTTACTTCTCTTTCTAATTGCCTCCTGATACCTTTGCTTAGATGACAAATGGGCATCTCAAACTTCACATATCCAAAAATGAGTTCTTGACCCCTCATCCCAACTTCAGCCTGCTCCTTCTACTGTCCTCCTCCATCCAGCAAATGGCAATTATATTTTTCCAGTCCTGTAGGCCACAAATCTTGACCTCATCCTTGAATTCTCCTCCTTCTCATCCTACAGCCAATCCATTGGTGAATAATGTTAGATTTATCTAAAAGGTGTTGTTGTTTGTTTGTTTGTTTTAAATATTTAATTTGAAACCTAACCATTTTTTTTGCTGTTCTCAGTCCAATCCTCATCTTTCTAGCCCATATACGCAGTAGATTTTATGAAGTCTCTGTTACCATTTGTTATGGTTTGTAGCTAGAATAAGTCCCCCCGCCCTCGTAGCAAGATCAAGCAATATCTAGAATGTTGCAAGTATAGTGCCCCCTGTAGCAAGTTTCAAACCAAGTGGACTAGTTGACAGCTAAATGGAATACTGAGAGGTGTAACCTACTTGGAAGAAGGAAGTACCCCAGGTCATGCCCTGAAGGAGTCAATCCTCTCCTCAACTCCTCCCCGCTCCCCAATTCCTGACTACCATGAACTGAGAAGTTCTGACATCCCTTCTGCCATGGTGTTTCTATGTTGGAGTTGTCAATCATGGATTGAATTCTCTAAAACCATGAGCTAAAATAAATCTTTCTTCCTTTAAATTTTCTTCTGAAGTATTTTGGTCACAGCAATGAAAGCTGACTAACACAGAAATTTATATCAAGAAGTAGGGTCATTGCTGTGACTATACCTGACCATGTAGTATATTTTGGAACTAGTTTATGGGAGTTTGAAAAAGTTTGCAGATGGAGGTTGGAGAAGCCTTATAATGTTGTAAGCAGAGCTTAATGGACTATTCTGGTGTAATCTTGGAAGACCAGAATGCCAATAGAAATGTGAACAGTAAAGATTGTGTTTGTGAAGTTTCATTTGGAAAGGAAGACTCTATTAGGAATAGAGGCAATTTATGTCTTTAGCAAAGAAGTTATCTACATTTTGTCCATATCCTGAGACTTTGTGTAAGACCAGATTTTAAAAGTGATGAACAATTAATCTGGCTGAGAAATTTTCAAGGCATCACAGCATTCAGGTGGTGGGATGGGTATTTCTGAAAACTTTTAACCAGGTTTCCTGTGAGGATTAGGAGCAAAAAGCAGAAGAGAAGGATTTGAAAAATTTGCTGTATGGCCAGAAAAAAAAATGCACATAAAATTGGGGCCAAGAAAGATGTGATTGTTGAAGAGATTAGCACCACTGAAGAGAAACCAAGGACTTTTCAAGGAAACAATAGAAAAAATGCCTTGAGGGGATTTCAAGAATCAACAGGAATCCTCCCACCCTTGCCCCATATCATAGGCTCAAGGGCATAAAACAGAAAACTCATTTGAAAGGTTTTGTTTTAAGAGATAACACAGAGATGCATAGAAAATTATTTCCCCAGGATTTGTTTCATCAGAGGCTAGTGGAGCCATGGTTCAAAGGGTACTGGCTACTGTTTGAGCTGGTGGTAGACCTTTGCATCATCCACATAGTGTTGATTTTGCAAAAATGCAAAATGCTGGAATTATGGGCCTTGGAGGCCTCCACCAAGATTTCAAAGGAAGGTTTGGGAAACCAAGCAATGGGTGTCAGGGTTAGCACCCCTATGAGAAGTCCCAGAGAGGATTGATGCATGAAGCTGTGAAAGTAAAGTCAAAGCTGCAGTGGAGATACCGGGAATTAAGAGATACCAGGAATGTGGAATATCTACTGAAGAAAGCTGCAGGAAATGAGCAGAGCCAGGCCAAGAGAGGCCATAAGGGCTGCAAATAGCAAGGCCATAAATGTGGGGTTGCCTCATATCTTTGGATCCCACATCTCACTACTATGTGCCCCAGATGCTGGATACAGAGATATGAGACTTGTTTGTCCTGCTGGGTTTCAGCCTTGATTTGGTCTCATCTCTCCTTTCTATGCCCCTATTCCCTCCCTTTTGGAATGGGAATGTATGCTCTGTGCCATTGTATGTTGGATTTATGTAGCTTGCTTTAGGAGCTCACAGTTAAGAGTTTGCCTTGAGTCTCAGAGGAGACTTTGGATTAGGATTTTTGAGAATGCTGGAATTGTTAAGCTTACAGGGATTCTTGGAGATGGACTGAGTGCACTTTGCATTGTAAGAGAGGCATGAGCCTTTGGGGGGTTCACAGCAAAATGTTACAGTTTTGATGTGAAATGTCCCCCAAAGTCTCATGTTGTAAGCATAGACCCCAGTGCAGCCAGTTTCAGAGGTGAGTCTTTTAGACAATGATTGGATCATGAGAGCTCCTGAATAGCTGAATACAATATCAGAGAGTATAACCAGTTGAAGGAAGTAAGCTATTGTGGGCTCACCCTGGGTAGGTTTATCTTCTCCCCAGCTCCTTCCCTCACCCACCCACCCTACTTCCCCCACTTTCCAACTGCCACGAGCTGAGCAGATTTCCTCCTTCATGCTATCCTGCCATGATGTTTCTGCCTTGGAACTAGCTGACCACAGACTGGATCCCCTGAAATTATGAACCAAAATAAATCTTTCCTCCTCTAAGTTGTTCTTGTCAGGTATTTTCATCACAGTGGTGAACACTGTCTCTTGCATCCCCATCCTCCACCAAATTATCCATCCAAACCAGAGTGAGACTCTAAAGTATATGTTAAATCATATTATTCCTCAGCTTAAAACTCTTACTAGGGGTGGGTTTATGGCTTATTGGTAGAGCACTTGCCTAGCATGTGTGAAGCACTGGGTTCAATTCTCAGCACCACATATAAATAAATAATGTCCATTGACAATTAATTTTTTAAAAAACCCTCTTGCTAGGCTTCCTATTTCACTCAATAAATCCAAAACTCTTACCATGGTCTGAAAATTGGTAAGTGATCTGATCCCTGGACTCAGAAGCTATTGTCATTATCAGTTCTCCATATCTGCTTTCTCTTTATAATTTTGGTGATCTGTGGCTGCTTCTTAAGTGGAATAACTAGGGTATTTGTTTTTAGTCTTTTTCTGTCTTCATTTAAAGCTATAAACAAGAAGAAAGCTATGACTTCTCTATAAATTCTTCATCCCATCAGAATTTACATATAGTGTTCTTATGTCATTTTCTTCTAAACATTCTTAATTTTCTTTGGTTATTTAATAATATTTTTAAGTCAGCAGTGTGATCTGCAAAAGGAAATGTGCTATGAACACTTATAGGAAAAGCCTTTAATCAAGATTTATGGGATCAGAAAATAAGGTGTGGAGGAACTGAGTTCTAAACTGAAACAAGGGGTAGAGCATAGATACTAGAAAAATGGAGTTACTGACTGAATGAGGGATTGAGGGAGCATTCCAAGCCGAGAACACAGCACATGAAAAAAGGACTGTTGGCAGAAAGAACATGTCTGATTTGTTGAACTGAAATTAATTCAATATGACTAATAAAGCATGGGGCAAAAAGTGGCAAGAGAAAAACCTTGCTGCATAAATAGGGACCAAGGCTAGGGGTGTGCCTCAGTGGTAGAGGCATGTTTAGCATACATGAAGATCTGGGTATAATCCCTACCATCGAAAATTAGAGAGACCATATTGCTAAGCAATTTGGATTTTATATATATATATATATATATATATATATATATATATATACATATATATATATTCTTAAACCATATATGGTTTTATTTTGAGGTTTTAAATATTAGCTATCATTACAGTGTATGTATTCTACAATTACTTTTTCATTCAACAAAGAGTATATCATGTCATTCTCCCACATTGCATCTATTTCTGATTAGGTAACTTTGATGAGGACATAATTTATTTTTTTTTTGCAATGTATTAAAATGTTAATGACTTAGTTTCCAAATGTAAGATGCATAGGCACAACATATCCCTGATCCTATGGATCCATCCATCTTCCTTCTGTTGACCAGTCATCTCTGGTGTCCTCTGAAAACACCTCTAGAGGCATATCTGAAAGAAGATATGCCCTAAAGGATATACAAGAGAATGTCACATCTTGAAAGAAAAACCAGTCCAACTATTCTTTTACTTACCCATTTGGCAACAAAACTCACCCTCCATGACCTGCTTTGTCCTATGCACAACACTCTATTAAGGGAGGGAAAGTTGATTATTACCTGCTATGAGTGAACCTATAGAGGAGGGCTTTGCTTTATACCATTCCTACTCACTCTCACTCCTATTCCTTCACTCTAATTATATTAGTCTGCTAGGGCTGCCAACAAAATACTGTAGGCTAGGTGGCTTGAACAACAGAAATTTATTTTCTCACATCTCTGTCAGTCAGAGATCAAGGTAGTGTCAGCACTGGATTCCTGTGAGACCTCTATTCTGGCTTGCAAACAGCCACTTCCTCACTGTGTCCTCACATAGATTTTCTTCTCTGTGGGCACAGAGAGAGATCCCAGAGTACTCTTCCTCTTACAAGGACCTGTATCCTTGTAAGGGACTTCATTTAATCTTAATTACCACCTTAAAGGACCTACCTCCAAATATAGTCATAATAGGGATTAAGGCTTCAACATATGAATTTAAGGGAAACCCAAATCAGTCTATAACATAATCCTTCCTAATAATACTATTCTTGCCATACTCTTACTATTACTTGATACATTTAATTCCAGATATTTTCCCCTATGTAAATGATGCATATTATCACATATCTGGAGGTACAGTACATATAAGGAGAAAAATGGTTTCTAGAATTAGGAAAGAAGTTCTCTAATGCAATGTCAAGTTATGATTCATGATTGCACTTTCTAATTTTCTCAAAGTATATAAAGAGTCATTATGAAAAAAATATTTAATTAAAAGTACATTTAAATAAAACAGACTTATAGTTGCTTAGAATAAAAAAACTTGTCTCTTTTTTCAGATTATTATGGAAACATTGTGGTAAAAATGGAAAACAATATAATGTTTTATTTCAAGATTAATATTAGAAAAGCAGTAAAGCTACATTCATGGACACCTAAAACGACAAAATCATTATTGTTGATTGGTACATCTACTCAAGTATGTCTTGCATATGTTCTTGATGATGGCACAGTACAATTAAAAGAATATCCCTTAGATCTGGAAGTAAAAAGTGTAACTCACCTTGAAAAAGATAACTGCCCATACAGGGCATTTCATAATAATATTTCCCATATGTTTTACTTTTTGGACAAGGGAAATGTCCTGTCCATTTGGGCTCAAATAGTTTATCCAGAAAACTTTGGTCTACATATTATAATGGAACAATATGGCCCAAAAATATTAGAATGGAAACAAAGCATTAATTATGAAATTGCCTTAGGACACTGCTCTAAAAGTCTGGTAAGTAAATATTTTAATTTTCTTTATTTGATTGTAATAAATACAAATGTATAATATTAACATTTTTTACACATAGATTTTTATTCTAGATTTAGCTGGGAAAATGTTGAAACATATATGTGTTTTTTAATCAATTATAATGTGATAAATCATCAATTTCTGAACCACAGTTTTCACTTTCAATATTTAAGGCCTCGCTTGCCACTTAAAACATTCTTTTCAAAACTCTTTTTTGTAACTTATATGGTTCATTTCTGGCTTAGTCCATTTTTAGGTGAATATCTGAGACTGGGTAAGTCATAAAGAATACAAATTTATGTACCTCTCAGTTCTAGAGGCTCCAAAGCTGCAAAGCATGGAGCTGGCATCTGGTGAGGATTTCTTCTGCATCATAACATGGTGGAGGGCAACATATGGCAAGACAGAGCTAGCTCAACTCTCTTCTTCTTGTAAAGATACTAATTTCATCATGGAGGTCTCATCCTCATGAGCTCATCTAATCTTAATTACTTCCCAAAGGTCTCACCTCCAAATTACATTAATGTGAATTGGGGGATTATATTTCTAACAAACAAGCTTTTAGGAGACACACTTAAACCAAAGCTTGCCCCGCCCCGGCTTTTTTTGTAGAGTTCTTTTATGTATTATAGTATAACAACCACCTTAAAACTAATGGCTTCCAATAACAACCAGTTCAATTCTGTAGGTCAATCGTTAGGCTCTGAGTAGCTGAGCAGTTCTGCTTGTTTCATCTGGGCCCACTCATGTGGCTCTAGTCATCTGGTTGTTCATCTAGGATTGGATGATCAAAGACAGCCTGACTGAAATGTCATGTGATTGGTGTTAGTACCAACTTGTTAGTCTAAGAGGCCTCAGTCCCCTGCTCCATACAGTTTCTCAGTCCTGGCTCCTTTATGTGGCGGTCTCAAGGCAATGTTCAAAGATAAGCAAAAGGTATAAGAACTCCTGGGGTCTAGGTTTGACCACATTCTATTGGTCAAAGCAAGTCACAAAGCCAGCTCTAATTCACAAGATGGGGAAATAGAATCTACCTCTTATACAGTAATAACAATATTACACTGTAAAGAGATGTGTACACAGGAATGGGGGGAATTATTTCAGTCATCTTTGGAAATAATCTATCATCATAGGTATCAATATACTGTATATATTATTTTATATACTGCTTTTCCAATTAAGGTTATAACATGAACAGGTGACATCTTCAGTTTCTTCTCAAGCACTGTATAACTCAAGTGGCAGGTTTTTTTTTCCCTATTCCCCCTTAGACTCAGCTTCTTCAAGCATATACATTTATGCTTTATATATATATATTTAGTTGTAGATGGGCACAATACCTTTATTTTATTTAGTTTGGTTTTCATGAGGTGCTGAGAATTGAGCCCAGTGCCTCACACTTGCTAGGTAAGCACTCTACCACTGAGACACAACTCCAGCCCCAATAGTGGACATCTTATGTAATACAATGGATGGAGAATGTTTCGTTAATTCCCAAGTCAGTTAAAGCAGGGAATCATTATGTGTGTGTGTGTGTGTGTGACATTATACACACACACACACACACACACACACACACCACATAAACATTTCATGTTACCTGAAATAAATGAATGCACACTAGTCTATCTTTTAATAGAGGATCAAAATTTTTTCTTTGAACTCAGTCTTTTTGAAGTTCCTTATTTATTTTCTTACGTTACTCGTAATGCATATCTCTGAGTTCCTATTTCAGTTTCTTTGATAAAAAGAAAATTTCAAAAGCATGTAAAGATACTGACAAAGAAGTGAAAGTTGTAGACTTTTATAATTTTTCCCACTCTTCCACCGTCAGCTCTTGTTCATACCTAATCTAGCCATTGCTTCAGTGACTTGCTTTATCAAACTCTTCCAGAGAAATCAATTTAGTTCCCCAGGGAAACACTCTACTTTCATTTTATTTTATACTCATTTAATCCATTTTCTTCAGAGTTTTGTATATGTTGTTCCACGATCTCCTGGGTTTGAAAGTCTAGGTTGAAAAATCTACTGAGATATGAATTGGTCTCCCCCTGTATGGGATCTGATTCCTCTCTTCTGCATCTTTTAAGATTCTATCCTTATTCTGTATGCTAGGCATTTTCATTATAATGTGCCTTGGTATAGATCTGTTGTAATTTTGTACATTTTGTGTCCTGAAAGCCTCTTGTATTTGGTTTTCCATTTCGTTCTTCATGCTTGGGAAATTTTCTAATATTATCTCATTGAAAAGATTGTACATTCCTTTGTTTTGAAACTCTGCGCCTTCCTCTATCCCAATAACTCTTTGATTTGGTCTTTTGATGCTGTCCGATAATTCTTGGATGTTCTGTGATGGTTTCTAACTTTCTTCACTGTGTGATCAACTTTATTTTCGAGATTGTATACTTTGTCTTCATTATCTGATGTTTTTTCTTCCAAGTGATCTAGTCTGTTGGTTATGCTTTCTATTGAGTTTTTTATTTGGTTTATTGTACCCTTCATTTCAATGATTTCTGACTGTTATTTTTTTCAAAGTCTCTATGTCTTTTTTAAAAATATTTTTTATAGTAGATGACACAATATTTTATTTTTATGTGGTGCTGAGGATCGAACCCAGTGCCTCACACATGCTAGGCAAGCACTCTCCAACTGAGCTACAACGCCAGCCTTCTATCTCTTTCTGGAAGTAATCTTTTGCTACCTGTATTTGCTCACTTATCTCTTTTTTTGGAGTGATCAATTTTTGCCTGGATTTGCTCATTTAGGTCATTCTTTAATTCACAGATCATTTTAATTATGAACCTTCGGAACTCCTTCTCTGACATTTCATCAACTTCGCTGTCCATGGGTTCTGTTATTATAGTGTCCTGGTTTGTTTGGGGCACTTTCCTCCCTTACTTTTTCATGTTATCTATGTGTCTTCCTTTCTTGCAGTATGGATCTAAAATATTACAGTTTCTACCCTATATTCTTTTTATTTTTATGTGGTGCTGAGAATTGAACCCAGGGCCTCACATGTGCTAGGCAAGCATTCTACTGCTGAGCCACAACCCTAGCTCTCTTCTTGAAGTAGCTGTGCAGATTGTCTATACCTCACCTTGATTTTGGGCTTCCAGACCCTGCTGGTGTCCCTCAATGTATGCTACTGAATCTAAAGGTGGTGGCAGCCATAGCCAAGGTAACTTGAGATAATAGTTGAAGGGCCCCAAGATGGAAGATGGAAGCAATGTCTTACAGAGATGGGGCTGAAAGGGTGACCTCACACTATCTTTGGGATGCCTGCTCAGAGATGCACCTGCTTCTAGGCCCTGTTGTTCAAAAGTTAGGGGTTACTGTGTGGGGAAGTCTATGGTGGTGACTGCAGTGTCCCAAGCTGCAAGTGTTTTAGGCTTAGGCTCCCAGGTGGGAGCAGGGGAGGTACTTGTACCTACCCTGGACCTGGGTCCTACGCAAGTTGGTATGGGCGGATCTGGGCTGCTGGGCTTGACCTCCCGCTGGTTTGAAGAGGTGGTTCTGTGCTGCAGGCTGGGCTCAGGCAGGTGCCTGCAGGTGGAGGGGTGGACCCAGGCCTAATGTGAGCCTGGGTCCTGTGCAGGCTGGTGTGGGTGGATCTGGGCTTGGCCTGGCTTCCCACTTCCCACGGTAGTCTGCTGGTCTGAAGAGGTGGTCCTGTGCCTCCGATGGGTGTATGCCCCGCTGGTGGAGGGGATGGACCCCGACCTACTGTAAAGCCTGGGTCCCGCGCAGGCTGATGTGTCTTGACTATTTGTTTTCTATCTGTCCCCTTTGTTTCTTCTTTTTCCACTTTTTCTACATTCTTTTTTTAATTTAATATTTTTATGATTCCATTATATTTTATGTGAGACATTTTAGCTATTGCTATTTGTTTTGTTGGTTGCTTTAGAATTTATGGTACATCTTCACTTACCTTCTGTCTACCTTCCAAACCATCATATCACTCATGAATAGTTTAAAAGCTTTGTAATGGTATACTTCCATTTTTCAAGTCCTGTGTGCTATTGATGTCATAATGGACATATATTTTCAGTGTTTATTGATGTCATACATTTTACTTCTACATATTTTATGAACTTCACAATGCATTACTGTTATTTCTGCTTCACATAGTCAATTGTCTTTTCATAGAGACTTAATTAACAAAGATGCATTTTATATTTATGCATGAATTTTTTTTTTCAGACAGGGCCTCCTGGAGTTGCTGAGGTTGGCCTCAAACTTGCAGTTCTCTTGCCTCAGCCTTCCAAGTCACTGGGATTATAGGCATGCACCACCGTACCTGGTTAAAATTTAAAATTTTCCTTTAATTTTAACCTTTCTTTTGTCTTATATTTTAGATATATTTCCTATAAGTATCACATATTTGTATTTTAAAATTTTTTTATATTTTTATCCAATCTGAAATATTTGAGTTTTATTCATAGTATTTAATCTATTTACATTCATTGCAATAAATGCCATATTTGGTGATTTGCCTTCCACTGATTTTATGTTCTTTTTTTTCAATCTTTTTACATACCTTTTATCATTTCATTTTCCTCCTACTTCTAGTTTAGCAGTTACATACTCTATATTTATAATCAGGTTTCCTTAGAAATTTTGACATAAATATTTAATTTATACAAGTCCAAATTTAAATATTTTACTCCTTCCCAAACTCATGTTATCATAGTCATAGATTTTAATCCTATTTTATTTTTATACTAGTAGATAATTTTATTATAATTTTACACAGCAGTATGTATTTACCCTATCTTTGTCTTTAAAAAAAATTGTGCCCCCATCCTGTATTTCTTTTCTTTTGCTTTAGGTACATAGTGAGCAGCTATTTGTGATTAAATACTCAATATTTTTTTTGTCTGAAGACATCTTCATTCTTGAAAAACATTTTTATTACTATAGAGCACATTAAAAATATCATTTTTTTGCCTGCATTGTTGCTGTTGAGATATCACTTGTAATCTTAACTTTCATCCCTCAGAGAGCTTTTAAAATTTTGTTCTTTGCTTTCTGTAGCTTTACTGTAATGTGTGTAGATTTGAGTTTCTGTGCTTTTACACTGCTTAGAATTTCTTGGGCTACTTTAATATGTAGATTATCATCTTCATCAGATAGCTTGTCACATACTGTCTATACCTCTTTGTCCTTCTTCTTCTCTTCTATAATATCAGTTAGTCATGTTAAACTTCCTCAATCAATTTCCCACAAGCCTTTAACTCTCTTTCTATATTGTTCATCCTTTCCTCTCTCTAGAATGTATTCCTATAGTTTCTTCTATCAGTCTCCCATTTTAGAGCTATTTTTTGTTGCTGCTGTTTCACTTAATTTGATTATGCCTAATCTGCTGTGTGTTAAGTTTTTTTGAGTTCTTTATATATCCTGGAGATTAATGCTGTAACTGAGGTGCAGGTGGCAAAGATATTTTCCCATTCTGTAATTTAAAAAATTATTTGTTTATTAAAATTATAGTTGCATACTCAATTTGATTATTTTTAACTATTAAAAGATTTATTTATTGTTTTAAAATAAATACACTGTCATATTTTATAGTTTCTTCCAAAGTGCAGATATTTTCTTTTTCTTTTTTTTAATATCTTGATTTTATTTACTTATTTTTATGTGGTGCTGAAGATCGAATCCAGGACCTTGCATGTGCTAGGCGAGCACTCTACTACTAAGCCATAACCCCAGCCCCAGTGCAGATATTTTCAATTTTGTCATTTATTTCTGCAAAACCATTTCTTCATTATTTATAATTCTTTGGTTTTTAAGTAGAGGATTGCATTCATAGAATGTATTTTTAAATAGTACCATAATGTAGATATATTTTCAGTGTTTATTATGTAAAATAATATGCATATATGTAGGTTGAATTGCCAACCCAAATTTGAGCATAATTTTTCTCTCTTTTTTTTTTTTTTTCACTTTTTCTTCTTCTGTGAAGAGCCTGTTTAGTTCCTTTGCCCATTTATCAATTGGGTTCTTTGGTGTTTTTTTAGTTGTGGGAGGAGGGTTTTGTTTGGGGGGTTTTTTGTTGCTTTTTTTTGTATGTGTGTGTGCGTGTGTGTGTGTGTGTGTTAAGTTTTTTGAGTTCTTTATATATCCTGGAGATTAATGCTGTATCTGTATCTGTATTTTCCCATTGTATAAGCTCTCTCCTCACACTCTTGGTTATTTCCTTTGCTACGAAGAAGCTTTTTATTGGTTCTTAATTTTGCCTCCTGTGCTTTAGGAGTCTTACTTATCCCATTTATTGGTTCTTAATTTTGCTTCCTGTGCTTTAGGAGTCTTATTGAGGAATTTGGTTTCTAAGCTGATATGATGGGGCTTTGGGCCTACTTTTTCTTCTAGTAGGTGCATGGTCTCTGGTCTTTGAGTCAAGTTTTGTGATTTAATTTCATTAGGGGTTTAATTTCATTTTGCTACATATAGATTTCCAATTTTCCCAGCATCATTTGCTGAAATTACTATCTTTTCTCCAATGTATGGTTATGGTGCCTTTGTCTAGTACGAGATAACTGTATTTATGTGAGTTTGTCTCTGTATCTTCTAGTCTGTTCCATTGGTCTTCTTGTCTGTTTTGTTGGCAATACCATGCTGTTTTTGTTACTATAGCTTTGTAGTGTAATTTAAGAGATGGTGTTATAATGCCTCTCGCTTCACATATGTTACTGAGTATTGCTTTGGCTATTCTGGGCCTCTTATTTTTCCAGGTGAATTTTGTGGTTGCTTTCTATTTCTATGAAGAACTACATTGGAATTTTAATAGGAACTGCATTAAATCTGTATAGTGCTTTTGAAAATATGGCCATTTTGACAATGTTAATTCTGCCTAACCAAGAACATAGGAGATCTTTCCATCTTCTAAGGTCTTCTTCAATTTCTTTCTTTAGTGTTCTGTAGTTTTCATTGTACAGGTTTTTCACCTCTTTTGTTAGATTGATTTCCAAGTATTTTTTTTAGGTTATTGTGAATGGGATAGTTTTCCTAATTTCTCCTCCAGTTGACTTATCAGTGATTTATAGGAATGCAATTGATTTATAGGTGTTAATTTTATAACCTGCTACTTTACTGAATTTATGAGTTCCAGAAGTTTTCTGATAGAGTTTTTGGGGGTCTCCTAAATATGGAATTATGTTCTTAGCAAATAGGGATAGTTTGAGTTCTTCTTTTCCTATTTGTATCCCTTTAATTTCTTTCTCCTGTGTAATTGCTCTAGGTAGAGTTTCCAGGACTATGTTGAATAGAAGTGGTGAAAGAGGGTATCCCTGTCTTGTTCCAGTTTGAGAGGGAATGCCTTCAGTTTTTCTCCATTTAGAATAATGTTAGCCTTGGGTTTAGCATATATAGCTTTTACACTCTTGAGGCATGTTCCTATTATTCCTAGTTTTTCTAGTGTTTTGAGCATGAATGGATGCTGTATTTTGTGAAATGCTCTTTCTGCATCCCTTGAGATAATCATGTGATTCTTATATTTAAGTCTATTGATGTGGTGAATTACATTTATTGATTTCCATATATTATACCAACCTTGCTCCCTGTTGAGCATAATTTAAATGTCAAGAATAATCGAAGCTTGGAAACTATAACTACATTTCACTAAAGACAACATAAAATTTTTGGTGCCTAATTATAAGCAAGAGCATTTTTGTAAGGTTATTTACCAAAAAGCAATATAGGGATATAACTATTTCCCTTAATATACTTTAGAAATGTATGGCTTATTATTTTTTGCCTCTACTATAATGTATATTCTGTAAAATTTTTTTTTTTATGCTGAGCCAACAACCACCTTATGGAATGCTAAAAATTAAAATGAAACATAATCCAGAGGGAAGAAAACAGCAAGAATATATGCAAAAGGCAGATTAACATTGTAAAAACTACTCAAAAAACAACAGAGGAAAGTATCAGGCAAATAATTACACAGCAAACTACAGACAGGATAAACAACCAACTCAAAGAAGAAATGCTTCCGAGACAAGATTATTAGAAAACAGATGAAAAATTAAAGTTTTCTAAGCTCCAGAAATGAATGAAAAATAAAAATAAGAGAAAATTCAAATGAGGAGGGGGATAGAAGATATATAAATAAAAAACTAAAAAATTAAAAGGGAAAATAACAAAAATGTAACTAGGTTGATTAAGGTGTACCTAATTAGAATTTGTGAAGTGGAAAAGAAATTTGAAAAAAATGTTAAGTATATCATTTTTCTTTTTTAAAGAAAGATTTAAATATATCTTGAAAGTATATATTGTCATACATGGATGTGGAGACAAAATGCTACTAAAGTAGGATCCCAATCCCCAATTTTTCTGCTTTACATAAACTTAAATTTTCTTTTTTAGGCAATAACCTTTTCTCAGAGTGTAAATTATGAGGCAGTAGATGATTACCACAAGCTTCAGTAAGTATGACTTTTTAAAGAACTTTTAGACATATTACTTGGATTATAGATATTACTTTATTTAAATGACCTCATATCCTTTAAAATACCAAATTTCCTTTAAAAGTCTAGATATGTATATAAAATGAGTATTTAGCTGCATGAAAATATGAAATATTCCTTGTAGTTCAATGGAAGGTTCTCATTTGCTCTAGTGAAATGAATAAAACAGACTTGTATTAGTCAGCTTTTTATTTGTAACAAAATACCTGAGGCAATTAACTCACAAAAAGAAAAGGTGTATTTCAGCTCATTGTACTAGAGGTTCAAGTCTGTGATGGAATGACCTCATTGCTTTTGAGACTCTAGCATGCAGTATATCATGGCAGGAGGATGTGGTAGAACAAACCTCTTATCACACGAGCTAGGCAACAAAGAAATCAGGGTACCCCCTTGAAAATGCCCCTCATGTCCTAGGGACCTCCCATAAAGGTTGATTTTCTAAAGGTCCACTACCTCCAAATAGTGTCTTTTTGGGGACCAAGCCTGTTAACACATGGTCCTTTGAGAGATATGTTATGGTTTGGATGTGTGGTACTCACATGTGAGACAGTGAAAGAAGGTTCAGAGGAGTATTGATTGGGTTGTAAGAATTTTAACCCAATCAGTGGTTTAATGCCCTTATTGATAGGGATTAACTGAGTGGTAATTGAAGGGGTAGGGTGTGGCTGGAGGAGGTGGGAATTGGGACGAGACTTTGGGTATATATTTATATCTGGCAAGTGGACTCTTTCTGCTTCCTGATCACCACATAAGCCGCTTCCCTCTGCCACACTCTTCCACCATGTTGTTTCTGTCTCACCTGGAGTCCTGAGGAATGGAGGCAGCTGTCAATGAATTGAGACCTCTGAAACCATGAGCCCCCAAATAAATGCTTCCTCCGCTACAGTTGTGCTGGTTAGGTCATTTAGTCACAGCAGCGAAAAAGCTAACTGAAACAGGATACTTAACCAAACTATAGCAAGGTTATTTTTTAGTTCAATAACTTTTAAGCATGTTTATCATTAATTCCCATCTCAAAATCTATATACTATCCTCAAGCAAAAACTGGAACTCTAATTATCACAAAGTCTTTTTAATTATAAATGAAGTCAGATAAAATACCATCTTTGACTCTTAGACAAGGTAGCCAAAGCACTTAATGTCTGGAGAATGACAACCAATTTGGAATTCTGTGTGTAATAATCAGCTTTTTAATCACTATAACAAAATACCTGACACAGGTTACTTATGAAGAAGAGGTTTCTTTAGCTCACAGTTTTGACAGCTGAAAGTCCAAATAGCATAGAGCAGGCTTGGCAAGAGCCACTCTTGCCTTTATCACTCCACAGCAGATAGCAATGGTAGGAGTGCATGCAGGAGCAACGAGATTCTACCTTGAACAACAATCAAAGAAAGCTGGCAGGGTGGGAGGACCAGGCTTCTTTTTATAACAATCCTTTCTGGAGAACTAACAAGGGTTCACAAGAGATTTACTGCATGCCACCAGTGACTAAGGACCTCCCACCAGGCCCCACCTCTTAAAAGTTCCACAGTGCCTTCTAATATTGCTCACAGACCAATCACATGAAACTTTGGGGGAGGGAGAACAATTAAACAGCCATATCCAATTCCTGAAAATACTGTACTGAAAATGACCAAATTAAATAAATAAATAACTCATACTAAATAATTATTATATAATTCCAATCAAGTTTTTAAAAATAGTTTTAGCAAAATAATTTCTAAATCTAAAAAAAGGATAAAGTATATCCAAAGCATAGCACTGTATGAAGGCATTTTATAATTGTCATTATGACCTGAAAGTATTTTCTAGAAAAAGAGAATTTTTTTCCCTAGGAAAAAGTCAGTTTTTCTTTATTTCACTACTACTCCAATTGAGTTTGAGTCCCCTGCTGTATACCCAGCACTCTCCAGGTATTCAAAATACATGGTAAACAAGGATGAAGTACTGGTATCACTGGAACATATCTCCAGTGGCAGAAGACAAATAGAAAGTCATCAAATAAATTAGGTAATTCCTATAATTTTTTATTTATATAATTTATTATAAATAAAAGAAAACAAATTTCAAATACTGGTAAATGTTATTATAAAGAAAAGAAAACAAAATAGTGAGATAGTAACTTGGAAGGATAAGAAGAAAATGCTCTCTTAAACCCAGTATTCAGTAGAGGCTTAATTTATTACTTGCCCCTTTCCCCACTGGACTTTTCTTTTTATCCTTCAAATGTTTTTGGTTCTGTGTATACTTACTGAGAATTAGGTTGCCAGAGAATGCACATCAAACTGCCCAGGATATTTTGTTTTTTCCTTATTATTATTATTATTTTGGAATGTAAACCCTTAGCAGGGGGTAAGATATGAACATATCTTTCATTTTCTGTCATTTATGAACCCTCACATTTGGCCTGAACTCCAAAATATTTGTGTGTACTTGATGGTCAGGAAAGACATTATATCTGATTTCCCTTTGTATTAGTCAGATCCTACTAGGCAACTTAATGTGATTCAGAAAGCTAATACTCTTTTTTGTCACAAAGGTGTTATCAGTTCAAGGGAAAACATATATAGGGGCTAGAGGAGGAATTGCTGCAGTGGCTACCATCTTGTAATACCATCGAAAGCAGGCAGGTCAAGATGTCACCCACATAACCCAAATGTCCAGGGACGTTCATGAAATAAGGAGTGGGGATTTTAAGTGCTGACAGGATTCTCATTTGTTTCCCATTATACCAACCATCTGGTGACTATAACATGGGTTATACCAAGAGATGGGAGTCACTTCATGATATGACCACATTTCAGAGCTGCCTGCACAGAAGCAGCCACCAGTTACCACTGGCACCACCCTCCAGGCTGTAAGGAGGTTCAGTCACATCATGTACATGGGACTTTGCATTTGCTCTACAGAGAGACAGAGTCATGTCACTACACTCGTGATTCTTAATAACTTGCATGGATTGTTTTTCTTAGAGACGAGAACATGGGTATTGTGCTTATTCAACTTCGACCTAGTGAATATGCAAAAACGTGCCCAATAGCCCAAAAGGTAAGTGACAAAGATTAAAGATCAAAAACTTTACTTCAAAAATGTGTAGGTGGTAAACTAAGTAATACAATAAGTCATACATATTACCTCCATAATGATACCATTCCCCTCTACTTAGCAACATTTTGCAATGTTTCACTATAAAGGCAGCATTATTTTATTTTATTTTGGGGGGGCACATTTTTTTTTTAGTTGTAGTTGGACACAATACCGTTATTTTATTTATTTATTTTTTTAACGTGTTGCTAAGGATGGAACCCAGTACCTCACATGTGCTAGGCAAGTTCTCTATGGTTGAACCTTATTTTACTTTGAAAGCAGAAAATACAATTTCTGCTTTCTATGAGTTTATCATCTATTGTAGGATATATTAACATACACAAAAGTATAGAATTATTTGTTTTTGAAGTTTTGTAGATAAACTGAAATTAATGGGAATAAATAAAATTGGGTATGGTTTGTCAAAGAAGTCTGCCAGTCATGTCCATATTTATACCGCATTTAATCATTCAAAGATATTCAATTATTTCTTCATTCAAAAACATCTATTATATACCTGTATTCTGTGTTTCACTCTGTGTGCTAGGTAATAGGAGTTATAAAGATGAAAATATAGAGTGCATTCCCTAGAGGTAGAGAATATGTATAACAGTTATCAAATAGTGCATAGGAAAGGGAACAATTTTGATTGGGTAGGGAAAGGTCAAAAGAAACAATACATAAATGACCAAAATGACCATCGAGAGGGGCCAGGGTTGTTACTCAGTGGTAGAGCGCTTGCCTAGCACATGAGAAGGTTCAATCCTCAGCACCACATAAAAATAAATGAATAAAATAAAGGCATTGTGTCCATCTACAACTAAAAAATTTTTTTAAAAAATTACCATTAAGATTAAGTGAAAACAGGACAAGGCATAGCCATAATTATTATGAGGTTAAATACAAACGTCTCTCAGTTGAAGGATAATAATAAAAGTCATGACTCCCTGACTGAAACATTGGCAGTTCTTCGGTTCTTATGAGTAAATCCAAAGAACACTGCGCTCATCCACTTTATTCTCAAATCTTTCTGTCTTTTTAAGCTTTTTTTTTTTTTTTTTTGGTACTGGGTATTGAACCCGGGGTCATTGAGCTGCATCCTCAGCCTTTTATTCTTTATTTTGAAATGGGGTCTCACTACTTAACCTGTACATTACTTTTTAAGCAACATAAATCTAAACATTTACTCTTTGGGTAAGTCATTTGGCATTTTGAATGGTTTCTAAGGAAATTTACCTAATGACAGAAAATTAATAGTCTTTCAACTTTAAATATAATGTGTACCAGCTGCTGGGTACAACCTCTCTTCTCAGAAAAGCCTCACAAAATTCTGATTTTTGTATTCATTCTACTCTGCTCTTTCTGGAAATATATCAAATTGATTAAAAGGAGTTGCGAACTATTGGTGCTAATAGTAGAGGTGCATTTGGGCATAAGTGCAATACATCAGGGTTGAGTGGGGGGTGCACACCTGCAGTTCCAGCTCCTTGGGAGGTTGTAGGATAATCACTTGAGTTCAGGAGTTTGAGACTAGCCTGGACAACATAGTGAAGCACTGTCTCAACACACACACACACTCCCCTCCTCCTCTCTCATCACATCAGACTCCAGTAGGGTTTTATTTGTTTGTTTTAATATTACCTTTTCCATATCAAATACCTTCCTTGAGCATTTTCAGTCTATGAAACAAGGTATAGCATGACTACATGATGCCAATGTTGGATTTTTACACTTGCTTTTCTCCACAGAATCCCAAAGTTTACTTATAGGAAACATAGGTTATGTTAACAAAGCATCTCACAATCCTGTGGCAGGCACTATATTAATTTTTTATGTATTATGCTATAGTATCCACAAGTAGTTTGTTTCAAAAATGAAAGAGCAAAGATGGGCATTTCTTTAAAAAAAAAAGCAGTTATGAATGTGTTTAAGATAAATATCCACAGAACTAGGCGGGGTTTATTAATAGTTGGCCTATTGGCGCTGCTCCTCTGGATACAGAGTAGTGCTGCTTAAATCAGGAATAACCAAGTTACATGATGCTACTCAATACCCTGAGAGGTAAATTACTGGTTTACCAAAGTGAAAAGAATGTCAAATTAGTAGGCAGGTCAATTATAGAAACCTGGTAGCTGAGTCAAAGTGCAAGCTGAAAGTGTGGAGTTGATAGTCTTGGTTGTAGAACTGCATGTAAAAGAAGAGATGGGATCAACTCCCTGAGATACTAACATAAGAAAGTAGAGAACCAACCTTTGGGCTTTCTGAGCAATAAAGATGAAAAAAAAAAAAAAAAAACAGTGATCAAAGAAAAAGAAGGAAAACAGCACAGACTAGTATGTAACAGACCAATTAAAAGGTTATTAACAGGTTGAGCATCCCAAACTTAAAACCTTAAAATCTAAAATGTTCCAAAATCCAAAACTTTCTGAATGTTAACATGACAACTACGAACAGAAAAATCCACACCAGATATCACATGATGGGTTCAGTCAAAATGCAGGCATAATAAGAGCATTTTATAAAATCACTTCATGGTTAGACTTGGTTCCCAACCCCCAAGATATTTTATGTTCATGCAACTATTCCAAAATCCATAAAGTCAGAGAACCAAAGCACTTACAGTGACAAGTATTCTAGCTAAGGGGTACTCAACCTGTATTCCAAATTTAAAATGTAACTGCTTTTAGTGGTGGTGATATCTCAGATCATGTAAATCAGAACAATTGAACTCACTACCTAACTTACTTCATTTTTAGGTGTTCCAAATAGCTGTTGGCTGCGATAATAATAAATTCATTGCAGTGAAAGGGCAAGTATATTTCCATTTGACCTGTCTTACTCTTTTAAGTTTTAAAGCAAATGGTGTACTGAATCGATAATTACTAGTGATAATATTAGCCTAATGACTGTCTATAATAAAATCTAAAGTAACACTGACATTGGTCTCCAGTTCCAATTGGTTTGAACTTATTTTCAAGTCAAATATTATATTTGAATCATACACAAAAGGAAAAGAATTAATCTTTGTCTTTATTACCAGCATTTCTTCCCTTTTAATAAGCCAGTTTCTATCTTTTACCCCTACTTCTCTTGGCTTTTCAGTCCACAGCACATTTCCAGTTATTACTTCATTTTTTTAGGGAGTTGCTTACATCCCTACCAGAGAAGCTCAGCTTCCCACCCTAGGAAATTTTTTTAGAGCCAATTGAACAGAATCACCAGTATTGTTCCTTCAGAGAATCTCAAGGAATGAATTTTGTTGACCTCACTATGGTTCACAGTGAGACACGCTGTATTTTGTGTCTTCCGTTACCATAACTTTTTCTTTCACATGGGAGAAAATTAAGGTCAGTATGCACAAATCTGACTAAAGTCAAACATATCATGGAAGCAGCAATTTGTAGTGATTCCTCTCCTTTGGTTAGGAGTGGAGGACCATTGACTCTTACCTGAATTTTTATGAAATTACATGCTCTCAACCAAAATGAATGCCGATTCTTCCATCATTCTAATAATCACTTGATTTTTTACTGAATTGTAGTAATGACTTACTGGATTGATAATTAAAAGTTCCTATCTCATTGAGTGTTTCCTAAATCTGCATGTCTTAATACCTTTGCAACCATAATTTCTTTCCCAGGAAACACAAAAAGGCTAATTGATTTAGACACCCTATACCCTCCTCAGTTCTGGTGTGGTTGGTATCTTTGATCCTCAGAATATGGTACATGAACCAGCACTGGCATCACCTGGATATCATTTAGAAATGCAGCAGTTCAGCCTTTATTCAGACTGTGGGTCACTACTTGTATTTTAGAAAAATATCCAGAAAAAATAGTAGAGGAGTATTATAGTTCAAGAATAACTGCTATAAGCAGTGTATTACTAAAATCAATTTCTATACCATCATGTGCAGAATTCCCTCTCAGACCCTTGATATCCTTCTGCAGTGAAATGTAAAGCAGCTTGAACCAATCTATATCTGGGAGGATCCATATAGTAATTGTCAACCTTGATTGTTCATCAGAATCACCTAGAGAATAGTTTTCCACCCACTGCCAGCACTGATTTTATTTCATGAAAACTCTGGTGCCCATTCAGGGACAGTCTCTGCTGTGCACATGGCTGTATACATGCTCCTCCCCCAGACTTAGACACTTTCATTCCTATAAGTAGCTTTGGCAGAGCTCAGAAGTATTCATGGGGTATAAGCTTTTTTCTTTCAAAAAACAGATGTTGGATTTGGCAAGATGGTGGATCAGAGGAACCCACAATATTGTAGCAGGATCCCCAAGATTGAATTAAAATAGCAGTTCTGCAGCAGCAAAGTGAGGTAGAAGACTGTAGGAAAACAATGGTAGGCAACCCAAAGAGCTGGGTGAAAAGCAAAGAAATTGGTTTCCGGAACAGAACAAGAATTAATAAAAGCCACATGGTGGCAGCATCCAGAGAACAGTGGTGCAGTAGGGGAGGGGAAGCTCCCCTTCCACAAGATGAAAGAAATTCTTCCACTGAGTTTAAGAAAAACAGGCACCACAGCTGTCCAGCACATTCTCAATCCCAGCTGAAAACAAATTCAGAAATGGTGAACTGAATAGGCACTGGAGAAAATCCTGGCACTCCCCAGCAGAGACAGTTAAAGCAGAAGTTGCAACAGCTTAAAAGTCTCTTTTTCGGACCTCCCATGCAGCAGATTAGAATCCCTGAAATCTACCTTTGCTTTTCATATTTCACTCTTAATTTTTTTTCTCTTTCTTTTTTTTACTTGTTTATGGTACACTTGCTTTTTGAATACCCCAATCATACAGTCATTTAAGCTCTACTGTTCATGGTAAGCCATGAATAAGTCTGGGCATAGGATACAGACTAGAGAGAAACTCAGGGCAGCCACAGCAGCTGCCAGTCTGTAGATCTGCAGAGTGGAGAAAAGCATTTGAAAATAGTAGTCTGAGCTCTGGAATAAAGAGCATGGCTGAACTGAGACTGATGGAAAGCAGTGACCCCCACACCACCTCCCCCAAGCTCAGATAGGGCTGGAGGATAAGCTGACACATCCCACACACCTCCTCCCAGCACATGGACTGAAGTACCCAGAATGAGGGACATAACACAACCCAAATTGGTCTATAGGTGGAGCAGATGAGAGGGCTGGCTTATATCTCTGACAGATTGTCACTCCCACCACCAGACACAATAACAAAGCCATTCTGAGGGGGAAATCTGCTTTGAAGTATCCACTATCATATTGACCAGAAAGAAGAGGGTGGAATTCAGCATGCAGATAATAAGTTTGGCTAGTTTAGGTCAGAAATCAGGAAAACAAACAAACAAAAAAAAAAAACAGCATGGTATGGGTATCTTACAAAATTCCTCATAGTTAGGAGATTCTAAAATCAAAACTGCAACTTAGTCTGTTAAGGTTGTCTCCTCATCAGAATATACCAGAATACTGGACCAAAGGCCTTTATATCTAAAGCTCCAACAAGAAGAAAACTGGATCTATTGAGTGGCATCCCCTCCTTCACAGAAAATCTTAATTAAGCTTCTTCAGAGACCCTCATCATAATTGTTCTTAGACTATCAGCAAGAATTTCTGTAAAAGAGTTCAAATGTGGTTAGGCTTCCTATTTCATGTTGCTTGATCTTGCAATAACTAAATTTGGCTGTGGCCCCAGAGGAGATCAGCACTCCAGATTCTGAGCGCCCCTTACTGGTTTTTCACAACATTGGTAGGCTATCTAGTGTCATCAGTTTTCTAGTCTAACACGACATATGATTTGATTGTTTGTAAAAGTTTACTAAGGGAAGTGTGTTTACAAAATCAGAATGCATAAGGGAGACTGTGGAGACCTCTAGCCTTGGACTTGGAGCCTTCACAAGGGCATTTACACTTCAAAGGAAAGTAGTTAGATCCTAGGGAAAGTCCTTTACAATCTAAAAGGTAAGAGTGATGGTGCTAATTAGGTTCCTTGAAAACCAGCTATGGGGTCGGGGAAACCCTCCCTTTTCCAAGCACTAATTTTTGCAGAGTGTCCTTGGTTTTTTTTTGTATTCAGGCCTGGGTTAGTTACCCACTACAGTAAAAAAAAAAAAACAAAAAAAAAAAACCTACTTTTATTTATGAAGGGAGGGAAAGCCAGGAAGAGAGCCGGGTAAGCTAGAAATGAAAGATAGAGACCAGGCAGAGATATACATGAGAGTTTATTTGTCAGAACTGACAAATAAAGAACTTCTCTCTATAGGAGAGAGAGGCAAAACAGGCTTGAATTCTGGGACTTTTATGGGGAGGCTCAGGAATTAGAGTCAGGTGGGTCCTAATGTGGTAGTTAAGGGTTGGATTGGTATGAGGGAGTGGTGAGCCTTTCTCAGAAACACCCTTGGGTGGGAAAGCGAAACTTTTTCCTTAAGATGGCCATCCAGATGCTAAGCAAGGATCTTATAATGTAGACTTCTGCAAATTGCGAGCCTCTGAACCCCACCACACCACACACACACACACACACACACACACACTAGGTATGAAGTTCTAAAAATTTCTGGTGTAGAGGGATGAATTGATTTAGGCGAAAACTCCCCCCTCTGGACCAGCTGCAGTCAATAAACCTGCTTCCTGCTGATTCCTTGGTGTTCAGCCTCACCTGTCCTACATCACTATGTATGACAGAGATTGCATTAACTGCTTGATAGTAACTGATTCCACAGTGACTTCCACATCTTATGTATTATCAAAGTTCTAATTTTATGTATTTTGTCAATTAACTGGATTCCCTCTCATACCAGCTTTTTTTCCTTCTTTTCCTTTTTCTTTAGACCTTCCTCCAATTCAGTTTTGTATACTATCATTAATGCTTAATCCTCTCAATCTGTTCTAAATTATTTCTCTCCCACTTTTCTCCCTGGTCAATGGAGTTGTAGATATCATTAGTAACAATTTTTATAGCATATGTTGATATATGATTTACTCTTAAATTAAAAAGTGGAATTGGTGGTTGAAAATAGCACTTTATGCTGATCAGATGTGTTGAAGTGAAAATGTACACTAAGCCTGGGACTTAAGATAAAGAGATAACTGTTCACGAAGAGACCCCCCCATACAAAAGAAGAGGAACACATCTCAACAGATGTGCAAATATAGGACCTCAGAAAACATGCCTCCAAAAATTTATAATGTCCCCCCCCTCAATAACTGAATGCACAGATGTTAATGTGGATAAAATGCCAAAGAATTCAAAAAGTTGATAGTTAAAATTATCATTGAATAAAAGAAGATTTAAGAAATAAACTAAAAAAGAAAATACATAAAGTGGAAGAGAAATTCAATAAAAAGATAGAAATTCTGAAAAAGAACCAAACAGAAATCCTAGAAATGAAAGACTCAATAAATCAAGAAAACAAAAAGTTTAAAGTCCCACAATAGATTAGATCATGTCAAAGACAGAATTTCAGGTATTAAAGACAAGGTATAGGGGCTGGGATTGTGGCTCAGCAGTAGAGCACTCGTCTAGCATGTTCAAGGCTCTGGGTTTGATCCTCAGCACCACATAAAAATAAATAACATAAAGATATTGTGTCCAACTACAACTAATATATATATATATATATTTTTTTTTTTTTTAAAGACAAGATATATGAACTTCAACATTCAGTCGGCAATAAAGAAAATAATAATCTTTTATTAGAACATATAAGAACTCTGGGACAACATTCTGAGAACAAATTTAAGAACTACTGGAATCAAAAAGGAATCTGATACAGGCTTATGGCCTGGATAACCTTTCCAGGGAAATGATAATAACAGAAAAATTTCCAAACTTTGAGAATGAAGTGAACACATAGACACAAGAAACATTCAGAAGCTCAAGTAGGCAAGATCAAAAAAGAACCTCTCTAGGACACATTATAATTAAAATGCCTAACATACAGAGAACAAGGATAGAATTTTTAAACTCATCAAGAGAAAAACATCAGGTCACATTTAGAACCCTAAAGCAAGCAGGAGTAAGTGGCAACTCTACAATCAGAATCTGATTTATCAGCACAAACTCTAAAAATCCAGAAGGGCTTGTTACACATCAATCCAAAGCCTGAAAGAATATAACTACTGACCAAGATTGCTATATCCAGCAAAGCTGTCCTTCAGAATTGAAATAAAAACCTTCCAAGATAAGCATAAACTAAAAGAGTTCATGACTACTAAGCAAGCACTTCAAAATAAAATAAAAAAACCACTTGAAAATATTACACAGCAAGGAAATTAAAAACAAATTCCTGAGATTACAAATGAGAAACAGGACTGAATTAAACATTAGAAATAAATCAAAATGGCAGTAATTAATAAACATCTCTCTATAACACTGAATATAAATTATCTTACCTCTCTAATTAAGGCATCGACTGACAGAGTAGGTTAAGAAAATAAGACTACATATTATTTGCAAGAGATTCATCTTAGAAACAAAGACAGTCACAGGCTGAAAGTGAAAGAATAGAAAATGATATTTAGAACCCCAAAGCAAGCAGGAGTAAGTGGCAAGTCTAATATCCAAGAAAGCAAACTTAAAGACTCAAGTTAATCAGAGGAGACAAAGGTACAATCCAAGAAGAAGATATAATAATGGTAAATATTTATGCCCCGAATTTCAGTGCACCTCATTACATAAAATAAACACTACTCAACATAAAGACTCAGATAGACCCCAATACAAAAATACTGAATGATTTCAACACACCTCTTTCATCAGTAGATAGGTCATCCAGACATAAAAATCACTAAACTCTACCAATTTTATGTAGACATAAAATCATGTCTATTGTCTATTTTATGGAATAGAAGACCCAGAGACAAACCCACATATGTACAGTTATCTGATCTTTGACAAAGTTACCAAAAACATACACTGGAGAAAAGAAAGTCTTTTTTAACAAATGGTTCTGGGGAAATTGGATATCCATATGTAGAATAAAGAAACTAGATCTCTATCCTCTCACCTCACACAAAAGTTAATTCAAAGTGAATCAAAGACCTAGGAATAAGACCAGAAACTGCAACTGCTAGAAGAAAACATAGGGTCAACATTCCAACATATAGGCACAGGCAACACCTTTCTTAGTAAACCTCCTAAAGCTCAGAAAATAAAACCAAGAATTAATAAATAGGATTGTATCAATTTAAAAAGCTTCTGCACAACAAAGGAAATAAGAGTCTGAAGAGAGAGCCTACCAAATGGGAAAAAAATCTTTGCCAACTATTCTGCTGACAGAGAATATATAAACAACTCAAAAAGCTTAACATCTAAAACCCAAATAAACCAATTAACTAATGGACAAATGAATCAACTGATATTTCTCAAAAATAATAGACAAATGACCAACAAATATATGAAAATATTTTCAACATCTTTAGCAATTAGGGAAACTCAAATCTAAACTACACTGTGATTTCATCTCACTCCAATCAGAATGGCAATTATCAAGAACACAAATAATAAACATTGGCAAGGATGTGAGGAAAAAGGAACACTTACACAAAGAGGTGGGACTGTAAATTAGTACCACTATGGAAATCAGAATGAAGTTTCCTCAAAAGACTAGGAATGGAACTACCATATGACCCAGGTATCTCACTCCTTGGTATTTACTCAAAAGAATTAAAGTCAGCAATACATGGATACCCTTGTTCATCACAATTCATGATGGCTAAGTCATGGATACAACCTTAGGTGTCTGTTAACAGACGAATGGATTTTTAAAATGTGGGTGATAACACATACACACACACACACAGCCATAAAGAAGAACAAAATTATGTCATTTATAGGAAAATGGGTGAAACTAGAGAATACCATCTCAAGTAAAATAAATCAGATTCAGAAAGTCAAGGATCACGTATTTTTTTCTAATATGTGGAAGCTAAAAAGAAGGGAGAGAAAGGGCATCTTGTGAAAATAAAATAGAGAGCAGTAGAGAGGATGGGGTTTAGAGGAAGGAAAGAGGAAAGGGAAAGAAGAGTTGCTATATGCAGGTACAAATATATCACAATGAAGCCTGCTATTCGATATAGTTCTTTAACAAAAATATATTTTAAAAAAACAGATGTTGATGACAAGTCTGGAGAAGACTGCAAAAAGGAGGCGGGGGAGAAGTCATCTGGGTTTCAGGACTTTACTTTGGATCTTTTAGTCAATGATCCACTGCTCCAGAACCTAAAAGTAGCTTGAGTATCTTAGGTTGTAGGCAGCCTACACCTTCATAATTACCAAGGGAGACCAGGGCTTTCTAGGGTCCAAGGTACTTCAGAAGATCTGTCAATGAAGGAGAAAGTATTTCCAATTTGGGTTCAGAGTGAGTGGTGTTAAAGATCTCCAGTGTCTGTCTAAAAATGGTGGTGACTAGTGTTCCTTCAAAGTTACATTGGAAACAGCCAGCTAAAGTGATCACATGTATAATCATTATAGCCCTCTGTTCACATGAACCCTAAACAGAAATCTTGTGCATCCTTGAAATAAGTTCTAATCTACACAATGGGGTCTCTGGTACCAACTAGAAATCTCTGTTTAAAAGAAAAAAATATGTGAAATAAAACAGTTCAAAGAATTTATCATTTTGATAGATTTTCTAGGAATTTATTTTTATTATTCTGTGTATGTGTGTTTTAGCATAGTAACTGTTTATTGTGATAAAATTCACATAACAGCATGTGACATTGATCATTTTAACTATTTTAAAAGTGTACAATTCAGTGGAATTAAGTATCATCATGATGTTGTATGGTTTACACCACTCTAGTTCCAAAATATTTTCATCATCCCAAAAGGAAACTCAGTACCCAGTAAACAGTGACTTTTATTCTCCTCCCCCATCCCCTGGTGACCATCAATCTGTATGAATTTGCCTAATCTGTATGCTTCATATAAAGGCAGTATATTATATGTTATATAAAATATGACCTTTTGTGCCTGGCTTCTTTTCCTTAGCATTTTTTGAGGTTCAGTTGCTTTCATGGTTGACTAACACTCCAATGTATTGGTAAACCTTATATTGTTTTTCCATTCGTCAGTTCATAGACATTCAGAATGTTTCCACCTTTTGGCTTTTGTAAATAGTACTACTATTAATATTTGTGAACAAGTTTTTGTTTGAACATCTGTTTTCAATTAGATTGGGTATGTACCTAGAAGTGGAATTGTTGGGTAGTATGTTTAACTTATTGAGGAACCACCAAACTCTTTTCACAATGACTGTACCTTTTTACATTGCTGCCAGGAATGTATGAGGGTTCTAATTTCTCCACATCCTCTAAGACTTGTTGTTTTCTGTTTGGATTTTTTTTCCTCATTTTTAAATAGATAAAATTGTATATATTTAGTGTATGCAACATGATGTTTCGAAGTACGTTTGTGGAATAGCTAAATTTAATTAACATAGGCATTACCTCAAATAGTTTTCATTTTATGATGAAAACACTTTATATCCATTCTCTTAGCATTTTTCAAGAATATAATAAATTATTAAATATACCCACCATGTTGTACAATAGCTCTCTTGAACTTATTTCCCCTAACTAAAAGTTTCTATCCTTTAATCAACCTCTCTCCAACACTCCCCCACATTCTATAAATTTTTAATAAACATGTATCAAATATAAATAGTAGGTCAGTAGATTTCATATTCTAGTGTCTTCAGAAACAATGTGAGGCTGGATGTTTGTTTTTTAGTAGAAATACTAGGGCCACACACTAACCCCAGAAATTCTAATTCAGTAAATGGTGATTTTATGACACTCTTCAGTTTGAGAATCACTGAGTTAAATGATTAAATGCTTGTGCAAATATATAAGGAATGATATTACAACTTTGTTGTTTTCTTTTCTTTTTTAGATTTCTGAACAAAGAATGTATTCACCATGATTTTTCTTATGTGATTGACAAGTAAGGAACATTAGCATTGAGTTTTTTATTAATGTTCTAATAGTAATTTATAATCAGTACTTATTCATTGAATCCCTGTTAATATCTATGTGTTTGGCTTTATACTTTATAGTCAGTTTCAGTATTAAGCCAAACATGTAGACAATATAACTAACCTCTAAAATATACAAGAGAAAGACTTAGTCACAATCTCCTCCTTCAATTTATTTCGATAAACAAAGCAAGCCTCATATTTAGTCTCTAGTTTCAAAATCATTCCCTCTAGTTTAAGGAAGATACAGAAGAGTATTTTTTTCTAACATAATTTTTCTCTAATTCTAGTAAAGGATTTACCAGGAAAGTCCTGACACCAAATAGTCTAGTGACTGAAATTTATACTATATTTTGTATTTAATTTTACATATTTTAATAATGTTATTTATTGAAGACATAGCTAAACAAAATATTTTACTTTTGTAAAATAAAGATCTTTGTAAAAATAATATTTTAATATATACAGGTCTATCAAAAGTATAGAAGTCCACAGCCTCTAACATACTTATAGGAATCTTTTAGAAGTTGTGAAATTTGGGGTTGGGTATGGTGGCGCATGCCTATAATCCCAGTGACTTGGGAGCCTGAGACAGGCAGATCACAAGTTCCAGGACAGCATGGTCAACTTGGTAAGAACCTGTCTCAAAATAAAAAATAAAAAAAGACCAAGGATGTGGCTCCTCAGTGGCAAAGCATGCCTGAAGTGATTTAACTTCAAGACAGGATGGAGAGGTGGGGGAGTTTATATGCTCTAGGTTGCAATGCTTGGTATAGGCAGTGGGTGAAGTAGAAGGGATGAGGAGAAAATGTGTAGTAGTTGGTGAGGGCACCACCTTACAATGTCTATGTGGCAGCTGGCTGGACCTGACAAGTAAGAATATGAAATAGGTTATATCCACCATGGAAGGAATTTCTTGAGTCTCTCTCCTGGAGATACATAGAGCAAGTGAGAAGTGACAAGTGATTCAAGTTAAAGACTGACAAAGACAGAAAATATGTGAGAGAATGTGGTTTTGAAGGAATAAACCCTTGAGTTCATGAAAGGGGAAGAGAACTGCAGTGGAATAGAGCAAAGAACATGGACTTGATAATCATGCAACTTCTTAGTAGTAAGGCAAGATTTGTAGCCTTGAACAAGTTTTGTACAATTCTGAGAATGATGCCATACATACAAATGAAAAACAATAATTCATACCTTTTGTTGTTACAAGAATATGTTAATATGTGTAGAAAGTACCTGAAACATAATAAGCACCCAACAGTTTATGCTTATGTTTACCTATTTGACTTTCATGACATCTCTTTACCTAAACAAAGTGTTGGTCTTACTTTTTTATGTTTTAAAAAAAGAGAGAAATAAATAGTGAAGAATGTCATTTTTTTTTTTGCAGGTCATATCTGAGAGATAAACCACCTAAAAACTTGGTAAGAAAATTGTAATTTTTGTCAATGAGTCAAATATATACAATAACTAAAGTACTCTCCTTTTCTAGAAAATAAGCTATAACTGGTCACAATATGGTTGCCCATTGAGACTTGATTCCAGAGAGGAGTTTCAACCTTTCATTCAATTGTAAGTTTATCATTAGAATTTTTAACATATTTTATAATTTCAAAATAGAAGTTTGAAAACAAGACAAATTACTCTTGCATGTAATAATGAACTTTTTTGAGTACTCAGTTCATGAAAGACTTGGTTTTCAGTATTAATTATATGAAGTTGGACAAACGGCTTCTGCATGTTGAGAGAGGTTACAGTTTAGCCACTGTGACATAAGAGGGTAAGAACTGAGAGCCTTCTCAGGCATGCAGACAACCCTCCCTTTATCCTCTCCAAATGTCCCCTGCCTGGATACGGCCTTGTGAAGGTGACATGACTTCTTTTCTCATAAGCTTATAATAAGTGGAACTTTGTAAGGAAAGAATTTTGAGTACTCATATTGAGGAGATCTCAAAAATATTATTGCTAACTTTACTCGTGTGTATGTGTGTGTGTGTGTATGTGTGAACTGAACTCAAGGCATGGTGTATGCTAAGCACATACTCTACCACTTATCTGTAGCCACTGCCCTTGATTTGGTTCTTTTATTCTTGACTTATGACTATAAAAGTTAAACAGACTATTACAAAATTTAAAATACAGAAAAATGTAAGAAGTAAATGACCACGTTTCTAAATGTTCTGTTATTATAAACAAAATTATGTTGAATATTTGTTTATGTACATGGATATTTGGACACTAGTCCAGTTATGCCATTAGGATAAGCTATCAGAAGTGAAGTCCCTGGGTCTAAAACATCAAAAGTCTAGTGACAGCTTTCAGATTTGGAGGACCACTTAGGCCAAAGACAATGTGAATCTCTCAAGGTGGATAGGTGTAGAAGTAATGAATCCGGTGCTCCAATTTAGTTTTGTTATCAGAGATCTCCCCAGTAAGGATCCAGAAGTCCTCTGCTAGCATGTTGCACCCCCATTTCCATCTTCCTGCCCCCAAATTGCCACCCATAGCTCTTCTAAGTTTCTACCCTGTGCTCTTTCTCTCTCACATCATAGTCCTATAATCCGGTCAAAATTCTCTGTACTCTCAGGCTAAACTGTCATCTTCCTTTGTTTGGTTCTCCTAAACATATAATCATACCACTGCTTTTCCTGGGCACCTAAGGCACTCTTTTTCCTACTGAGGCCTGGATTTTGTTCTTGTGTTCTTGCTTACATAATGCTTAATCCCTCAGGAGTAAAAGTTTTAAATCTGGATGTTCTCACCCACCCACTACAGTACACTCTTTGGGTCAGTTCATCACAATTACACACCTATTTTTTACCAAGTACTGTGCCAAGCACCCTTGAAAGGCGTACAGGATTTCTAACCTCAGAATTCAAGAGTCTGATAATTAGACAAACATATGAGTTGGTATGCTAAGCAGAATGATAGAAAGGGATGTGGCATGGGTGTTGGTATTGAAACTCAAAAGAAAAGAATCTAACCCTGCTATTAAGGGAGATGGGTTCTGGAAAATGTTCTAGAAAATTTGCATTTCAGCTGAATCACTGCATCTTAAAGTTAGCTGAGCCAAGGGAGGGAAGAGGAGAAATGGGAAGGGTAATATAAATTCCACTAGGTAAGCCTTTCAAGCAAAAGTGGTATTTTAGGGAAGAAAATTTATTGTTCAACAAGTATGATGCTGTTAGAACATAAAGTGTCAGCATAAGAGGCTGGTGAGCAATTCCAGCAAATTTCTATCAGGATATTTTACAGAATTTGACAATCAGACCCTAAATTTTTTATGAAAAAAACAAAGGGCCTAAAATAGTCAAATATCTTATAGAATTCAAGTTCTAGAAACAGCAGAGTGATTTTATTTAACATAACCTCTGCCCAGTGATAATTACATGCTGTGATGTAATTATGATGGAGGGCAAAAACTGGTAGGGATATTAGCCTTGAAAGAAGATTTTCCTGAGGTTACTTCCCACTTTTTGGCAGGATTGAGAGAATATGGCTTTAACAGAAAGTGACAGTCCTAGTGGACTCAAGAGATAGAAACTGAAGTTTAGGACTGCCAGAGTAGCTATAAATTTAGATGAAAAATCTTAGAAAGGAGAATCATTTCAAGGGAGAAACAAGACTTTTGAACTGTGCATGTATGGGGAATGGCTCTTAGGAACCAAGCACAAAATAACTGTTTGGAGGTAGAGATGATAACAACTGTCTGATGCTGGGAAAGAACTACTAAAGTTTCAAATCCTAACACCTTGGAGTGGGAAACACCTTGGGCTTTCCATTGACAACAGAAGAGCCACACCTGATAATTAAGCCAAGGACAAAATGCTAAGAGTAAAACAAAACAAAACAAAAATTTTAAAGTCCTAACAAGGCTTTAAAGTAAATTTCATTAGGATCAAAGAAATCCACCAGTTAATTTATATTGCTCCCAAAACAGAAATACAACTCTTTAAAGAAAATAATAAAATCCAGCATCTCATGAATAATTTTTAATGTTCTACTCAAAATAAAAAATTACCAATCATCCAAAGAAGCAAAAAAAATGACCCATAATCACTAGAAAAGTCAATAGCAGCAGACCAGAGATGACCCAGACACTGACTGATATTTAGTAGAACAGGACTTTAAAACAGCAATTATAAATATGTTAAAGAATTCAGAGGGAAAGTACAGAGTATGGCCTAACAGATGGGGAATGTCAACAAAAAATTGCTAACTAAAAAAATAAATAAATAAAAGAAACAAATTAGAATGTTAGGATTTAAAAATACAGAATTTGAAATTTAAAAATAAAAGTTTTATAGCAAATTGAGCAAAGCAGGTAAAAATATTGACGAAACTAAAGGGAGCTCAATGGAAATTATTCAAAATGAACCACAGGGGACAAAAGTTTAATTAAGTGCCTCCACAGACTATGGACAATATCAAACAGTTGGCCTTAAATATTTTTAGAAGGAGGAAAATAAGAAAGAATAAATTTTTAAGAAATATTGGCTGAAATTTGCCCAAATCTAGTGGAAAGTATCAGCCCACAGGTCCCAGAAACTCAGTAGACCCCACACAGGGTAATATGAAGACCACACAAAGATACATCAGACAAAATGATGAAAGGTAAAGATAAAATCATTAGAATCTGCTGGAAAGGAAAAAAAGAAAAAAATCATTATATTCAAGAAAACACTGATAAGAAGGATAACCAACTTTTTGTCTAAAATAGGGCCATGTGACAAAAGAATGGCACTTTTAAGTGCTGATGAAAAAAAAGAATTATTAAGTTAACTATCAAGTTAAACATAGAATTACCATATGATCCAACAAATCCACTTTGGAGTATCTAACCCAAGTAATGAAAGACAAGATCTCAAATAGATATTTGTACATCAAAATAGCAGCATTATTGACTCTAGTTAGTTTTATGGAATCAATCCCAAGTGTCCATCAATAGATGAATGGATAAGCAAAATATGATACACAGATAGCCTCTGACCTGTGAGAATTGGACTTAAAATTTTTAACTTTACAATGGTACAAAAGTAATATGCATTCAGTGACTGTACCTCCAATTTTGAATTTCAGTCTTTTCCTACAGTAAAGAAAGCCATTCCATTTTCACTTTCAGTACAGTGATTAATAAATTCCATGAGATATTCAATGCTTTATTATAAAATGGGATTTATTTTGGTGATTTTGCCCAACTGTAAGCTAATGTAAGTGTTCAAAGCACATTCAAGTTAGGCTAGGCTAAGCTATTATGTTCAGTAGATTAGGCATTTTAAATGCATTTATGATATTTTCAACTTATCATAGGTTTATTGGGACATAACATCAAAAGTCGAGGAGGATCTATGTACACACAATAGGATATTATTTGGCATTAAAAGGGAAGAAAATTCTGACATATACTGAAACAAAATCTTTTTTGTTGTTCTTTTTAGATATACATAACAATAAAGAATATTTTGACATACCATACATACAGGGAATATAACTTCCCATTCCTGTGGTTTTATATAATGTGGAGTTAAACAGGTTGTATATTCATATATAAATATAGGAAAGTTATGTTTGATTCATTCTACTGTCTTTCTACTCCCATCCCCTCTCCCTTCCCTTCATTTCCCATGTCTAATCCAGTGAACTTCTACTCTTCCCTCCCCCACAACTCATCGTGTATTAGCATCCCCATATCAGAGAGAACATTCAGCCTTTGATTTGAATGGATTGGCTTATTTCACTTAGCATGATAGTCTCCAGTTCCATCCATTTATCAGCAACTGCCATAATTTCATTTATCTTTATGGTGATGTAATATTCCATATACCACATTTTCTTTATCCATTCATCTGTTGAAGGGCACCTAGTTTAGTTCCATAGCTTGGCTATTGTGAATTGAGCTGCTATAAATATTGACATGGCAGCCTTACATCAATATTTTGCTGATTTTAAGTTCTCTGGTTATATATTGAGGAGTGGGATAACTGGGTCAAATGTTGGTTCCTTTCCAAGTTTTCTGAGGAAACTGCATTCTGCTTTCCAGAGTGGTTGTACCAATTTGCAGTCCCACCAGCAATGTCTGAGTGTAACTTTTTCCCCACATCCTGCCAACATTTATTTTTGGTATGGAAGATTATTAGCGTCTCATTGGGGTAGGGAGTCTGCCCAGAAGAATTGAAACCACCCTAAATCTTAATATCTCTAATAACTAACAAATAATAGAACACAAACACTAGTCCACATGGGTTCTTAACTAGACAAAGAGAAAATAGCTCTAGTGATTTATTTAATGGGGTACATCAAAGGCAGGGATAAAGTTTCAAGGGCGCGGAGTCTTGCTTCCTAATGTCTTGCAGTCAGCAGATTGACATCTCAGCAAGTCACACCCATCTCAGGTGCTGTGTGGGATCTTAGGCAGACCTTGAGGGGGAAGTTCACCTGCATCAGGCAGTCAATTCCTGTGGAGTGCCTCAGGGAGTTCCCAGTCCCAGACTTATCCCCTCAGGAGGCTACTATGCACAAAATAGTCCACACACAGCCCACAGACAGCTTGTAACAATTTATTGTAACTTGTATTCTTGATAATTGCCATTCTGACTCTGTGTAGTAACACCAGAAAATCCCAAAGACATTGTGCTAAGTGAAGTGAGCCAGTCACAAAAGAACAGATACTGTACAATTCCACTCATAGGAGGTATTTAGAGAAGTCAATTCACAGAGACAGAAAATATAATGATGGTTGCCAGGGTTGAGAGATAAGTGGACTAGGGAGTTGATTAATGGGAATTATTTAGTTATTTAGATAAGTGGAATAGGGAGTAATTTAGTTATTTCATTTTGCAAAATGAAAAGTTCTGGAGATGGATGGTGATGATAGTAACACAACAATGTGAATGTACTCAATGTCACTGAACCATACACTTACAAACATTTAAAATGATAAATTTTATGTTATACTTTGCCACAATGCAAAATTTATCTATAGTTAAATATACCATAAACAAAGTAAAAAAGATAAATTGTTAAAGTGTAAATAACATAATAAACCACAGAGGAATGGAGAGAACCCTCCCAAAATCCAAGTTCCTAGATGCCACCTAAGGGTCAACCTTGCAAGCCTGGTTTTCTAAGGCCTGCAAACTTAACTCTTTCAAGAAGATGTTTTTAGTGATAAACAAAATGAAATTTTTAAATAACATACTATTTCACATCCATCAGAATGAAAAAAAAAAAACTAAAATCTTACTCTACTGTGTTTTGCCAGGAATGTAGAACAATAGAAATTCCTCTGTATAGCTGCTTTAAAACATTTGTGTAAGTGTATAAAACTCTTAGATAGCTACTACAGCCACTTTGAAAAGCATTTTGGCAAAAGTGAAAGACATTACATATATAAGACTTTTCATATTTTCACTGTAAATAGATGAAAATTTTTTCATATTAGGGAAAATTTGGAAACAACCTAAAAGCCCATTAATGAAAGAGTAGATGGATAAATTATGTAATTAGTTAGAATTATGAACTAGGAAGCTTGTGAGAGAGGAAAATTAGATGCCGTAGTTCAAGTTAAAAGGTAAAGAGGGAGCTGCTGCTGAGAAAAACAGAAAATAAGAGACTAGAAATTTCAAAGGCTGTACCCCAAAGCCTAATATTGAATGGAGAAGATTAGACATAATGTAATATCATTTGTGTATGTTTTCAAATCCAAAAAGTAATACTACATAAGATTTATGGGTCCCTGCATGTAAGTAAAGCAGAAAACATGGGTAGAAATGAGATGTAATGATTTTTACATTATTTTCTGGTTTTCTGCATATTTGAAATATTTTCATAATTAAAATATGCTATAGGAACAAGGCCCATGAAAAAACTGAGGAAATAGGATCAAAAGCCAAAAATCAAGGTTAAAAGGGGAAAACTCATCCTTTAAGACTTGGGGGGCGGGGGGAAAGAGTAAAAGTGAATGTAAAAACTGACTGTTTTGGAGATAAGAATGCAGGAGTTGAGAAAGATCATGTCCTATAGCCTCAGCTTCCTCACATAACGTAGAAAGGAGAGTCCTCTACAAACTGAGAAAAGGGAGGCATTGAGGAGGGGCCTTGAGGAAGATGTCAAAGGTTACTAAGGTTACTATGAGAAAAGGCACAGTTGAGGTAAATGGGTCCAATCCCCATGGATGCTGACTTTCTAAAGAAGTCATATTATAACACCCAAGGTTTGGTTTAGATGTTGAGTACAAGAGGAAGAAGACATGAGTGAATTTAGGAAGCTGGTCAGAGAGGGGGTCAGATAACCTGAGATCCTGACTGCGTAAGGAGGGGGTGACAAAAGTGTTGGAGGGAACTGCCACTGGAGGCAGGGAGGATTGGGAAACTGGCAGTCTCCAAGAGGTCAAGGACATGTGGATGATGGAAGAAGTTGAGGTTGAGAATAGATGATTGGAGCAGCACTATTTTGGAGTTGCAGTAGCACATTTTTCTAAAGACAACTTATTCGTGTCTCTGCTACTCAAAATAATTGATAGAGCTTTTTGCTTCCAATTCTCCTAGGATAATCAACCAAATATTAGAGGCCAACTACTGTCAGATTAATAAAGCTTAGTGTCCAGATATATTGAATTATAGCAAAACATAGATGCAAACAGAGTATTCAACCAGGTATTCATCAGACATAAATCCAGGTGCTAATTAATTAATTAGCTTTGAGAATCAGTGGAACTGTGACCACTGGGAAATTATTAGTCCACAGGCTAAGAGAGAATGGCTCAGGAACAAGGTTGGGCAGAATTTTACAGATAAAAGGATAATAAATTTACCATTAAATGCTAATAAGATGCGAAACAAGTCCTGGGAATGTGACCCCACTGGGAACATAAATCATTCCAGTTGGATCATACGTCCAGCTTGAAGGATAGAGGTGATTGGGGGTATGCGGTGTAGATTGCTTGGCTCGAATATGAGAGTTCCTGGAAGGTTGTTTTTTTATTGCTAGGTAATCCCTCCAGTGTCAGCAAAGTCCAAGATGTTAACGCATCCAAATACAGAAAATAAAAGACATAGTGAATATAATGGGATATCCACAAAGTTTGTATCTAATGAATGTAAATCAACAGCGAGGTGTCTTCAATACCAAAAGAGGGACTACCGTAGTGGAAAAATTATCAATTGTCAGAAATTATCCCAAACTGTGCATTTCTGAATTTTTCAGGTTATATTAGTATTCTATTTTACACTAATGAACATTAATGAACAGAAACAATGCTTACATTGGCAAGTACTTTTGTCATGTATTCTCAATGAAATAAATAAAACATTATCAAAGATCATTATAAACCCAGAAATTATGGCTCATGCAATGCATCATTATTGCCACTAGATGACACTATAGCTCATTGCTCTTTTGAGAGTTGGCAATTAACATGGTCCAAATCGATTTATTTATTTATTTATTTATTTATTTATTTATTTATTTAATAGACACAATACCTTTATTTTATTCATTTATTTTTATGTGGTGCCAAGGATCAAACCCAGTGCTTAACATGTTCGAGGCAAGAGCTTTATCAATAAGCCATAGCCACAGTCCTTTTTAAATGTAAAATGTGGCTTTGCAACCAGTTCGTAATGTCAAGAACCTCATGATTTTCAGAAGATGAAACAAAAATCCTTCTCCTCAAAAGCTGCTAGAATTAAAGCTTTGCTAATCCTGACCCAACTCTGAAACTACAAAAGTGTGTGTGTGTATGTGTGTGTGTGTGTGTGTGTCCATAGGTTTTTTTTCTGCAAAGAGTCCAGAGCTTAGAGTTTCAGAATTCTCTGTGACCCCCGCCCCCTGACACCAAGAAGTCAAGCACCAATACGCCAGTTCCTAGCTAGTCATGCCTGTTTGAGTACTGACCTTCTGAGTTCATCTCTTTATGTTTTCTCAAAACTAATTAATATGGAAATAAAAAGTAGCTTCTTAGATATCACTTTTTGACACTTAAATTTTTTTCACCCAATTTGTGAGAAGAGGTCAATAACTGCTTCTTATAACCAGGCTTGAATGATAGCCATTTATAGCAGGTCTGAAAGCCAGCCACAACAACTCCAAGATGATTTGGACAGGGAAAAAGGAAACACTGTCAAGGACCTATTATTTTCTGTGAATTGCACAGAACTATCAAATGAGACATTATATCAAAAAGTGGGGCAACACTGCAAGATTCGGTAGCCTAGAAGTAGCGCCTGAGACCAACATCCTAAGTGAAAATTCCACCCAAAGGGTAAGGGGGACAATTTCCTTCAGAAATATGAGCAATAACTGATGGAGAAAGAAGTCATATAACTATTTTTACAGTCACCAGTTCTAGTATGCAAAGGTATGGCTTTATCAATAATTTCACCTTAGCTTTGGTCTTGAGCCCCTATATTTACATGGTAGTAAGGGGGAAAAAAATCTTTGAAAACCATATCTCTTTGAAAGCTCAGAGTCTCAGGAAAATATTCTAAGCCCAGCTGGGCTTATTTACCCAGACCCAGAATTAGGGAAGGCGTATCCTGCTCATGTAGAGCTGTGCTGGTGTCTACTGCTGGTAGAGACTAGCCCCACCTTACCCCTTGCCCATGCTGCTGAGCCTTTGGGACTCAGTCGCATCTTCCAGCTGGTTTCTCCTGGGAAATATGCAAATCTCAGTGCTCATAGTATTTCTGTGATTTCATTCTCTGATGTGTAATAGGCAAATGACAATTTTTTTTAATTAAGTGACCTCAGGGATATTTGCCTTGCTCTCCCCTCCATTCCTCACCTCCCGTCCTAGACAGCAGGTCTCAGCTACCCTTGTCAACATATGGTCCTTACTAAAGCAAAGGGAGCTATGGCTCCAATTTTATATTAATTTATTATTAGGGTTTTTTATCTTGAATAATACCTGTGATTTCATTCATCTGTTAAAATAGACCTATATAGCAGGCACTAGTATTTGACAGATAAGATAAACTGAGGCTTCAAGAGTTTAAGTAACTCTCCCAGGATCACAAAGCTAGTAAGTGATAAAGACAGGATTCAAACTTGTGCCCATTGGACTTGAAAGCCAGGACTCTTAACTCCTCTATTTCACACTAATTATTGTTTTTGTCTTTGATCTTTCTTTTAGATTTGATGATAATGGCTTTATTGAAGATATCCAAGTAAATTTCATATTGTGGGAAATCCATGGCAGGCATGACTATAGTTTTACTAAAACTATGAAGCAGGTATGATATCTTTGAATTTAAACAGGATTTAGCATGTAATTAGACATGTCTTTCTATTTTAAATCCATATGTAAAAGATCAAAAGAAATAGAACCAGGATGCAGTGGGTCAAAAAAATCACTTCTATATTAAATTCATCGACAACTAAAATTTTGTTTATGAAATGTATTGTCATATAAAACACATATAAAGGAGTGAGGAAAAAATGTTTATACAAGAGTGATGCGATTATATATGAATATTTTCTTTTCTCTCCAAACTCTGTTTAATGTTTAATGGATCAAACTTCGGCTGTGGGATGTTCGTCACATTTGTGCTAAATCAAATGGAGAATCTCAGGCTTCAAATTTCTTAACTTCTTTGCATCATTTGCCCCTTCTGACCTTGGTTTCAATGTCTTTCCATCTCCTATCCTCCATGACCAGTTAATCTCAGCCTTCTCTGTGAATTTCCCTTATTTTATCCTTTCAATTTGTAAGAACATGGCAGAGAGGCCTTACAACTCCTACTCACCATACTTTATCTCCCTGAGTGGGTCTTTCTGTCCTTGAAAGTCTCTCATCATGAAGGAACCCCTCCAGAAGTTATCAGCATTGATTCCTAACATTGCCCAGAGATATCAGGCTCAAACAAAACCAGGAATGACTCCTTCCAAACTGGTCTTCTTCTCTACCAAACAGTTTAATAACCAAGAAGTACAACCTGCCTACATGGTTGCCAAGAGAACTGAGCTCCACTTGCCACTTCCCAGAATACTGTAAGAACTTATTGTCTTGCAATATGTAACCAAATAAATCCGTTTAACCACACATTCCTCCTATACTGTTCAACACCCAACATGTCATAACTTCTACCCTACTTCCTCCCCAGAGTCTCATCCTTAAACTACTGTAATCTTCTATTACCTTGGCTCAGAATCCCATTACTCTCTTCCTTCTCAAACCTTTTCATTATACCTTAGGGTTAAGTGCTCTTCCATCCTTCTTCAGTAGAACTTCCTGAGAGAATATCCCTTTGCTCTCTCTTACCCCATATATTTAAATGTGAGGTGTGGAGCTGATGCTCTCCCTAACTCATGGTATCATTGGTTGACCATTATGTTTCCCATTTGTTTGAGGCTCCCACCAACCAGCTGACATCTGTCCTATCCCTGTTTGCTGTTGTCATATACTCAGAACTTGTTTTTCCTCATGCTCTGAAAACAAATATAGTTGACTTCTGAATTCTGTCATCCATCACACAAGGGTATTGCTGGAAAGTTTTCTAAACAGGGACTACACTTCCCAGATCCATTTGCATTTAAATGATGACATAAGAGAGGTTCTCATGACTTAAATATGTGCAGAAATTATGTGTGTTGTTTCCAGATGAAATAATTAAGAAGGAATTCCATTACCTTTGTGTTTCCAATCTTATCTCATAACAGTATGTTACAACAATAATTAAGGATGGGGTAGATCAGAGCATTATAAAAATAATACAGTGGAGGAACTTCAAGGAGCCACTAGCTTTACAAAAAAAAAAAGCTTAGGTTTCCAATTCTCAACTTTGAGGAGTATCACCCAACCATCTAACCAGAGACATCTGCATTGGGCTATGTATAATAAAAAAAATTAAACTTTTAATGTGTAAACTCTGAGGGTTGGGGTTTATTATTGGCAGCACCACAGAGACTACCTTGACTAAGATAGCTCCTCCTACTAAAATAGCACCTAAATTTAAACACTCCAGCCTCTGACTTCAACCCCCAATTCTTTAGCTCTCTCATTGTTATTCCCAATGCTCCTAAGTCTTTTACTTTTTCCTCACATAAACTAGACATAACTGTATTGTACCTTCTGCCTTCCTTTCCCATTTTTCTTCCCTTCTTTTTCTATCCAGTTTGAGCTCCATAATTTAATTCTCCTGCTACTGTCTTGCCAATGCCTATATCTCACTTCCTCAAGAGTTATTCCTGGACATTGTCATAACAACTTAAAATAGCCATCTTTCTGCCTTTTCCTAACCTATATCTGACTGCTGATCACTTACAGGTCTCAAAGATCCATATGTACACTCATGTTATAATGGCACTGTATATAAGCGCCAAAAAGTAAAACCTACCCCCAAATATCCATTAGTTGAAAAGAAGATAAGCAAAATGTAAACTGCACATGCAGTGAAATACTATTCAGCCTTAGAAGGAAGGAAATTCTCACATTATGCTACAAGTTCAATGAATCTTAAAAACATAATGCTAAGTGAAACAAACAGTTACAAAAAGACAAATACCACACATACTACCTGATTTCACTTATACTTAGAGTAGTCAAAAGTTACAAAGACAGAAAGTAAAGTGGTGGTTGCCCAGTGCTACAGGGAGGTGGAAATGAGGACTTATTGTTTAATTAGTATAGAGTTTTATTTTTGCCACTGAACTGTACACTTAAAAATGAAAGCAGTAAGTTCTGTTATGTGTATTTTGCCACAAAATGAAATAATTGGGAAAAAAAATGATTACCATCAGACAGTCTTAGCAATATTTTATGTTGGGAGAAAATGTAGTAACATATTTAAGACACCAAAAGAAAGTAAATTTAGCCAAGGATTTTATATCAAGCAAAAGTGATCTACACTATAAAGGTCACGGACTAAATATAATTAACATGTAAGAAACTCAGGAAATATTATTCCAATTAGCTCTTCCTGAGGAAGTTACTAAATAATAAGCTTCAGATAACCAAAATTACTGTTGATTCAAAGATATTCTAAGAACTAGAGAAAAGTATTAAATACAGAATTACCTGAAAACTAAAACAAAATGAGGAAAGGAAAAATTAACAGGGGAAAAAACGTAGAGAAAGAGTATAGTGTATGATGGATGTACTCTTTGACAACATAGATATGGTATAATTATAAAATATGGTACAGGAGAATTTGAAGAACATGAGCTAGAGAAGAATTAACTGCTTCAATAACTATGATGGTGGAGACAGTATTTGTATTGTTATTCTGAAGCTGTGATGTATGTAATATAAAACAAACCTGTAATTAAGGAATATTTCAATATTCTCATTCCTCACCAAGTGTTTTGGAATGAAAGCAAAGAGATACATATGTAAGATGGAAGAAGTAAAACAAAAATTCTGATTTTGAGCTAAGCACAGTGGTACACATCTGTAATCCCAGCAACTGGAGCGGGGCTGGGGGGTGGGGGGGTGTTGAGGAAGGAAGATTGCAAGTTTGAGGCCAGCCTCAGCAACTTAATTGAGACCCTGTCTCGAAACAAAAAAATAAAAACGACTGGGGATATAGCCCAGTGGTAAAATACTTGTGGGTTCAATCCCTAGTACCAAAAACATCTGAATTGAGTTAAATAAAACATAAACCCATAATGTACTGGATATTGATCTGGATATAAATAAAGATATATTGTTAATATAGAGAGATATAAGTATTGTTCTACTCTGACAATTAAAATCCTTAGAAATAATAAGTATCTTTAATATCTAGATTATTGTCTTAATACACTAGAATTGCCATATGATCCAGCAATTTTAGGTATATAAACAAACAAATTGAAAGTAGACTCAAATATTTACATTCCAACATATAAACAGCACTATTCACAATAGCCAAAAAGTAGAAATAATCCAATGCCAACAACAGAAAATGTGACATACACACACACACACACACACACACACATACACACACAAAATGGAATATGGTCTCACCTTTAAAAAAAAAGAGAAAATTTCATATACACTACAATGTAGATGAACCTTAAGAACATCATGCTAAATGAAACAAGCCAGTCATAGAACAGATAATGTATGATCCAATTTGTACAAGGAATTATTTTTTTCTTTTTTAAAATTTGTTTTAATTAGTTACACATGACAGTACAATGACCTTGACATATCATACATTTTGTACAAGGTATTATGAGTAGTCAAAAATCATAGAGACAGAAAATAGAATGGTGGTTGCCAGCCACAGTGGGGAGCAAGGAATGAAGACTTGTTTAAATTGTATAGTTTCAGTTTTGCAAGATGAAAAGAATTCTGGAGCTAGATGATTATAATAACAATATGAATGTACTTAATGCCACTGAATTAAATGCTTAAAAATTGTGAAAATGATAAATGATATATTTTACCACAATAAAATGAAAATTTAATTATTTTGATTAAAAATGTGGTAAAAGACATTTTTAGACAAAAATTGAGAAAATTTGTGATAAACAGACTTGCACCTAGGCTTACATCAGATTTGCACCAGACTTCTACCAGGGTGCTATTCAAAATAAAAATAAGGTTCAGCTCACCGGGAATCTATAACAATTATAATTGAGATGTATAATTTTTATTTACATTTATAATTATATTAATTTAAAACATATAAATAGAAAATTGAGATAACTAGAAATTAACAAGTCCACAAACATCATAGGAAATTTTAACCCAACTCCCTCAGTAACTATTGCAGCATGGGAGACAAAATTTTAAATAGAGGAGATTTGAACAACATGCTTAACAAACTTGGCCTAATAGACTAAAACACTGTACCAACTATTTGAGAATACATATTCTTTCCTAGCACCCACAAATCATTTATAAAAATTAACCATATGTCCTCTTTAAAGTAAATCTCAAGAAATTTAATGAGATTGATATTACAGAGTATATATTCTGACTAGAAATCAATAACAAAAAAATTAGAAATTTCCATACATATGAAATAAACCAGACATCAAAAAATACATGGAAATTTAAAATATCTGGGAGTTAATGATAATGAAAATAGCAAATATCAAAACTCACTGGATTTATCTACAGTCATGTGCAAGGGAAAATGGATAGGCTTATGTGTGTGTATTAGAAATGAAAATCTGAAAAATTAAACAGTCACATCAAGAAGTTAGACAAACATTAGAAAGTTAAGCTCATAAAAAGTAAAAGAAAAAAAATAATGAAGTTAAAAACACAAATTAAGCTGGGCTTGGTGGTACACACCTGTAATCCCAGCAGCTCAGGAGGCTGAGGCAGAAGGATCTTGAGTTCAAAACCAGCCTAAGCAACTTAGCAATGCAGTAGGCAACTCAGTGAAACCCTGTCTCCATATAAAAATATAAAAAGGGCTGCGGATGTAGCTCAGTGGTTAAGCACACCTGGGTTCAATTCCTAGTACCAAAAGAAAAAAAAGGGGAAAATCCCAAATTAATAAAATAGATACAAATATAAGATAAAGTAGTCACAAAGACAAAAATTGATTCTTTAAACAAACTATAAAATTAACTCACCACCGAAAATGGAGAAAAGGTTATAAGTAGCCAATATAAGGAGTAAAATGAAAATTCTACAAATTTTATAAACATTAAAAATGTATTAGAGGTTATTATAAACATTTATGTCAACAAATCTTACAAGAACAAGTAGATAAAATAGACAAATGCCTTAAAAATACAACCTACTAAAATATCTTCTGTTACAAAAAAAAAAAAAAATAGAAAACTCCAAGCCTATAAATCTTTCTGATGAAATCTATCAAACATTTAAGGAAAAATTTCTTCAGTTTTATTTTCAGTGGCATCACAATATATTTTCCAGAGAATGGGAGCTGGAGATGATTTTCCAATTCATTTTGTGAAACCACAAGGAGTTGCTAAGAATCTTAAAATAAGAGAGAATTATGGGTCAGTCTGACTCATAAACACGCATACAAAACACCAAAGCAAAACATTAGTAAATCAAACCCAGAAATATATCAAAGAATAATACATCCAGACTAAATGTTATTTATTTCACAAATGAATGAATGGATGATATATCATTTGAAAATGGATTTGGTATATCAAATTCAATATATTAACAGCATAAAGAAAAAAGGGCATAAGACCATTGTAATATTTGATGAAAAGTTATGCAATTAAGAATCTATTATCTACACATAGCATTATTTTTACAACAAAGCTTATAAAATGAACAATAACTTTCTTAACCTAATAAAATTTAGGTTAAAAAAATTATAGCAGGGCTGGGGTTGTGGCTCAGTGATAGAGCGCTTGCCTCAAATGTGTGAGGCACTGGGTTCAATTCTCAGCACCTCATATAAATAAAAAATAAAGGTCCATCAACAACTAAAATGAATAAAATAAATAAATTTTTTTAAAAAATATAACAAACATTATATTAATGGTGAAAATGAAATGCCTCCCTCTGAAATCAGGAATGAAACAAGGGTGGCTATGCCACCATTTTTATATAACATTGTTCCTGGAAATCTTTGTAATATGGTAAAGGATAAGCAGCAAAAAATAAATAAAAGTTATAAGAATTGGAAAGGAGGGAGAAAACTGTCATATTCACAGGTAGCACAGAGGTTCATGTAAAACACTCAGAATTAACAAGTGAGTTTAAGAAATTCTTTCAACTCAAGGTCAGAATACTAAAGTCAGTTGTTCCTTTGTACATCAGCAAGCAAGTACATAATGAAAGTTTTTAAAAACATAAAATTTTCAGTGGCATCACACTATATTAGATACTTAGGAATAAATTGACAATGAAAACTTTAAAATATCCATATATATGACATCTTTTGACAGAGTGGTTGTTTAAATGAAGCACAGACATGGAAGACAATGACAGAGCTTAACAAGGACGTCCCATTAGAAGATGTGTGGGGACCAGAGGTAAGAAAAACATCTATCTGGAATCACAAATTTGCCCTTAACAAAATCTTTGTGGAAACACTTTGGATTTTAATTTGCTTTGAATCTATTTTTCTCTTATTTTAAAAACACTCTGATTTGTTTTATCTTCTGTCGATTCTGTATTGCATGCCTATAATCCCAGCTACTTGGGAGGCTGAGGCAGGAGGATTGTGAGTTCAAAGCCAGCTTCAGCAAAAGCGAGGCACAAAGCAACTCAGTGAGACTCTGTCTCAAATAAAATACAAAACAGGGCTGGGGATGTGGCTCAGTGGTCTGGTGCCCCTGCATTCAATCCCCGGTACCCACCCCCCAAAAAAAGACAACCTACCTCCTTTACCTGTCTCCCACCACCACTGCCATGCTGGGGATCAGTTATTTTTTTATTTAAAAATCAAGTAGTCAACAAGGACTTACTTGGATACCCTACTGAAATCAATCCCATGACAGCCTATGTTTCCCTTCCCTATTTTCTTTAATATGATGAACATTTACAACTCTCTGACACATTTGTCAAGTTGAGGCTCAGATCCAAGAGGGAAGGTTTGGAACTCCCACAGCTGAAAGAAGATACAAGGTACCGTTGGGATAGCAGACATGCTTTATTCAGAGACAGCAGCATCCCCTACCAGCTCCCATTCCCCTGAGCCATTTCCATAGGCCTCTTTTAATATGCAGGCCAGACAAAGAAGGCACATTGCCAATAGGTTACAAAAGTACTCACAAGCAAATGTTTATGTCCTTGACTATGTACTAAAACACAGCCTTCCAGAAGTGAGGGCCATCTTGGGCCTGCCATATAATACACCCATTTAATATTCCTTGCCATACAATCTATATGTGTATGTCTTTTGCAATTATCTCTTAGAAAGTAGAACCCTGCTTCCTATAGGACACAACAAAAATATGAGCTGCACTTAGAAATACTAACAAACATTACCAGTTTCATCCCATATTGAGGTGACAATGCAAGTCTTTCCCAGGCACATCCAACCATCAAGTGACATAGTCTGGACTCACCAGGGTACTCTGGCAATAGAACTCATAGGCATTTTAATGCATACCCAGCAGGCAGAGATGTGTGCTATTCTGGCGTAGGCATGTGTCCAGTTCCCAATAGTATTGGCAAGAACATACCTATGGACAAAAGGACAAAGTTACAAGTACTAATATAGATAAATCATGTCCTTCAGGGAGAATTCATGCCAGCTTTGAGTTCCAGGAAAGCACAAATGCTGCCTGAGGTGGCTTTGCTGGGCAGGTGGTACCACACTCATACAGCTTTGTCCTGAACTTCAACAGGTTCTATGTGCACCAGCACTGGGGAATCCTTAATTGGCCAGAGGAAAATTTTTTTAAATGCCCTTTAAAATCTATGTCTCATCTGTGGGACCTGGCCAAGTCATATATGCGGGGCAGGGGGCATTCACTAATCACCCATGGTGTCACAAGATCACACCCAACCCCTTTTCCTATGGGGCCAACAGGGCTATCCAACAAAGTGGGGGAGCTTTATTGTCCAGGACCATATCCAATTCACAATTTACCCCCTATTCAATCCAATGGGAGCAGGTAAAAGAACACCCCCTGCCTCCCAAACCCAGGCTTAAGTATAACATCCTTTGTTGTCACCTGGACCTGTATTAGGGTCACTGTGTGGTATAAACAAAGCCTCCACAGGATTGGTCCCCCTCATCAGGGATGCTCATTCAGAGCTCACACAATTGTGAAGAGAGACTATACCTGCCCCTTCATAAAAGGTGGGTTGACTGAACTCCTATGTCCTCGCTTAAGCAGGCAATCATGTCTTTCTATCATGCTTCAGTCTGTGGGTGATGTGGGACAAGAAGCTTCCATTAAATCTGTAACTGAGTGGCCCATTACTTTATATCCTGACCCATGAAATGGGTACCTTGATCATTTCTATTGTGATAGGCCAGTCTTACAAGGCCATTAACATTGTCGGGACACAAATCATAGTAAGCTAATTCATTTGGCTACTAAGTCAGGCAAGCAACAAGCCCGTGGCTAAACCAACTGCTGTCAAGGCAAACATGGCCTCCTCTGACTTCAATAAATGGCTGATGTAGTCAGCCTGCCGTCATGTCAAGGAGACGCATCCATGCATTACTGGGCCATTTGCAGCTCCAAAGCATCAAGGGTGTGGATGTTCCTAAGCACAAACCACATGCCTGGCAAGCCTCCACCAGAGCATTCCACATTAAAGGCAGGCCCCATTGTTTGACTACCTTCCACATGTTTATCACATCTGCATGCTGTAAGTGGTGGTACAACCAAGCCACTAGGTCAATGGGAAGTACCCATTCTAACCACTGTACTCTAGCTAAAACATGTGCTTCATCATTCCCCAGGATAGTTAGGGGGCCAATAACATGCTCTATAGCCCCTGTGTGTTCCTGAGGGCCTAGATCCCAGAGCTCTCATCATAGAACTTGCCCCCAGTACACAGCACAGCTGTTAGTACCTATCACTATGGGGGATACTTCATTTGTTACCATCATCCAGACAGAATGTAGCAAAGCTCACTGGCTATTTTGTCCTGTACTGGTATTAAACCAGATAGTATCTGTCTTTGGCTCCACAGCCACCATTGCCCACAAGACAGTTTTCCATGGCTGGAGCTATCAGTGTACTGACCACTAGACAGGATAGGTGCCTTACCTCCAAATTATGGAGGTTTCTGGTTCTACCTAAGTGACAGGCCCTAGCACCTCTTGAAGTCTTTTGTTCCTGCTGGCTCCTAGCATATCTGGGCTCTCTTGGCCCCTCTAAATGACTCTTTGGCATTTACTGTTTTATAACCTCTGCTGCAAGGAGAATTTCTAACCTCCCATTTTTAAGGCACTACACATAATGTGCCTAAATCTCACAGGCATAGTAACAAAGCAGCCAGGGGTTCTCCTTATTTCTGCCCAAATTATTTTCCTAAGTCCACCAACTCTGCTTGACAGGCAGAAATACGGTGAACTTGGTTACCTGGGCCAGCCCTACCAGTGGCTGCCCATGGGAGCCATTGGCTGCTGTTGTTTTCATTTTATGCATTACCACAGACTGTGCTTGCAGGTGTTAGGCCCCCTCCTCCTCGTCTTCTTAGTCTTCTTACTCAGTCAGTATGAGGAAAGCTGAGGGGTATTTTCAAAGTACTGAGATCCTCCTCCAGGGACCACACTGCAGTTTTCAAGGCCTCTTCTTTATCTTGTAGCTCCCTACTTTTGGCAGTCTCTCATAAAGCTGCATAAGTTTTTGCTTTCAGAGTTATAAGAAACATCCATGGCCCCAGCAGTCATCTATGTGGCTCCTTAGGCCATTTCTCCATCCAGTCTGCACCACCACTGCCACCTTTCTCCTTGGCCAGGGGCCAGATCTTGGGCTCCACCAGTCCATTTACAGCCCACTCTGCTGGGTCCATGTTCATCACAGGGCAATCAGAAAAACTTAATCCACTTGTCTTCTGATTGCTTGCTTATAGACAAGAGCTTACTGCTTGTAAAACCTTCTCTATGCTCACAGGGAACCCGTCCACCATATCCCAATTCTCCACAGGACTCCATACTAATAGGACTGTGGCAACCAAGTGCTACACGCTGTTCAGGAGCCACAGGTTCCTCTGTCTGAGAGAGTTGATGCATCTCTCACCAGCAGAAGATCCTGCTGACTATGCCAGTTGTCTGGTTGAGGCTCAGACCTGAAAAGGAAAGTCTGGGGCTCCAGCAGTTGAAAAAGGAGTCTAGGCACAGTTGGGTTGATAGACATGCTTATTCAGAGGTGCCTCTAGTCAACATCCCATCCCCAGCCATTCCAAAAGCCTTTTTCATGTGCAGGCCAGACAAAGAAGGCATAACAGTTTACATAAGTGAGCACCTGCTCACAAGCAAATGTGTATGACCTTGAGTACATATGCTGAATCAGAGTATTCATGACCTTGGCTACATACTAAAAACAGCCTGCAGGAAGCCTCAGCGAGGGATCCTATAGCCATCTTGGACCTGCCCTACAACATTATACAGCCTACTTTTGTATCTTACTATCTGGCTCCCCAACAAGAAAGTTAGCCCCAAGAAGGAAAGGAATTTTGTTTACACTGTTGTATCTCAGCATCTATCCCATTACAGGTGCTCAATACATATTTATAAATCTAATGAATTAACTATAGATCATTTTCTCGTGCAAAGATTTCATTCTACTCAAATATCATAAGCAACTAAACTAGTAATGGAACCAATTCAAACAAAACTTATCCTCCTGACTTTTGATTGAAAGGTTTCCAGAGGTATGAAACTGATGGATGTAAATGATACTTTCTCTATCCTCAAAATTCTCACAATGGGCACCTAAACATTCTAAGATTTTGTGAAAATAGCATACTCCACGGAAGCAATGAGCCAGCTGGGTAATTAACAGTCATGGAGTTTGCCTCAATCAGCATGAAATGGTGCTTGGCTCTCAAACTTTAGTATATATCAGAATCATCCGGAGGACTTATTAAAGTAGATTGCTTGGTCCCACCTCCAGATTTTCTGATTCAGCAGTAGGAGGTGGGTCCCAAATTATTTGCATTTCTAACAAGTTCCCAGGTGATACCAATGTTCTGGGAACTAATTAAAGAAAACATTGAAATAGTTTACAATTTAGAAAGATTTTGGAGGGCCCAGTCCAGGCCCTAAATGTTCAGTTCTGCTGTGTGAAAAACAAAGTTCACCTCAAAAAGGATGGATTCAGTGTGTGTATGTGTGTGTACGTGTGTATGTGTGTGTACGTGTGTGTATGTGTGTGTGTGTGTGTGTGTGTATTACAGAAAGCAGGTACATGCAAAGACTAGTTACATGCTGGTGAACAAGGCTACTCTAACTGAAGGGTATCACTGTATATTAACTCAACAGGGCGATCAGGGGTGCTTTTTCCTTAAATGTATGCCTAAAATGAAATAGAGAACCTTATAATTTTTGAGGCTTCACTGACTGCTACACAGTCCTGCTTCTGCAAGAATAGATGACACTTGCATAAAATAGCCCTACGGATTGCGAATTCTCAGAGGAGAATGAAATGGGTTTGCAAACTGAGACCTATAAACAAAAATGTCATTTTCACAGATTCTTCCAAGTTAATGTTGGAGATTAAGAAGTAAAGGGAGAAAATAGGTTCAGAGTTGCTGGCTACAAATATATAATACAGGATGGATCTTGAGTTTTGACCATGGCTGAAAATAATAGACTGAGAAGTCATTGGCTAGAAATGGAGTGCAATTCACAAGACAATGAGACATTGATTAAGTGAGATTTCAAATGAAAAAGAAGGGGGAAATGACAATAACTTGGAGCAAGAAGAATCTAATAATATAATGGGCATATCAGGTGTGACACAAAAAAGAGTAGTAGGTATCAGTATCCCATTATTAAATAACACAGTAGGGAATTAGAAACCGTATAGACTCTGAGATGTCTATATACAAAAAAAAAAAAACGTGTAATGATACAAGGTAAGTTAAGTCCTTATCAGCAATGCTTAGTTAGGATTATGTATGTCTAGTTCATGAACTTAATTTAGCAAGGGTCACATATTCTTTCAGTAATGTTCATGGGTTCCTATTTTGACCAAATTGGTAAAACAAGAAGTTTGATAGTCTAATGTTGACTCAGAAGAACCCTTCATCAAAAAACATAAGCTGTTTTGTATTTTTGCAGTTAATAGACATCAGAAAATAATGAGACCTTCACTTATTTTTCATTAATCTATACCCAACATTATTTTATAAATGCGCTAGAGATTGCAATGGTAGAAATGTAGACAAAGGTAAGAAATGGTAAAAGATGTATTTTTTTAAATAATTATCTTTGCATTTTATCAAGACATAATAATACTTCATTAAATTGAACAAAATTAAGAATTTTAGCAGTGACACTTAGGATTAAAATAATTATAAAATGACCCACCTATATAAAAGAAAGTGACTTGCTAGGAAGGGAAGCAGAGGAATTTTCAGTGTGATTGCAATACCCACCTTTAAAAAGGAATTCACAAACCAGAGGGTAAATACATAAGTGTATGAAAAGAGGGAGTTATACAAGGGATTGTTGTAAATACCAGAGAATCATAGTCTATGTTCCTAGCTACCTTCAAAACTTAGCAGAGTTAAAAATAGAATATTATATCCACAATATCATTGTATGGATGAATGTCAAAATGTAGGCAAAATAAGAAAAGAATAAGAAATAAATGCCACCAGGTAAATCCAGTAAGTGTTACTTATTCAAAGTTTATAATAAGAATATATGATAAAATAACATGACCCAGGATAGATGAAAGTGCAAACTTTCTGACCCCAAAAGATTTACGAGGCACATGGTTGTTCTCTGAATGAGAATCATCTCAGTTCTTGTAGAAACACAGCAGTCTTTCTTTGGGTGCAATCTTTTTTTTTTTTTAAAGAGAGAGAGAGAGAGAATTTCAATATTTATTTTTCAGTTTTCGGCGGACACAACATCTTTGTTTGTATGTGGTGCTGAGGATCGAACCCAGGCCTCAAGCATGCCAGGCAAGCGCGCTACCGCTTGAGCCACATCCCCAGCCCTGGGTGCAATCTTAAGTACATAAAAGGCTGGAACCATTTCGCATATAAGCTAGTCTGTAATAGCAGTTACCTGCTGCTATTCACCCATCTTCATGGCAAACCCATAGATTGACACCCTTTTCAATCTTTATCTAAACCTTAGAACAATTAATCATGATTTATACCCATTGAGGCTCCTGATTCTAGGGTCCCACACCCAAATCTGTTCTTTCATCAAAGTAAAGATTCACTAGCTTATTTGCAGCATCCCTTCAAAAATTCCTCCCTGGGTGGTTAGTTCTGGTAATTGGTATTCCAGGCACTCAGTGACAATTAACTCCTCACCCCAGCTCAGCACAGGTTGTTCAGGCTGTGTTCTCAGAGCTTCTGCAGCTCACACTACCCTGTGCAGAAGCCAACTCGTAGAGTCTGCTTCCTTAGTGTTTCCTTCCAGGAAAAATTACCACCAGACAGGGTGGGTTATGGCACAAAACATTTGGATTCTTTACAGTGGCTCTTAGCTAAAACCAGACAATATATAACAGATCTGTTTTATCCAAAAATTTCTTGACAGTATAGCTCAATACAACTCTCTTGTGCACAACCTGGTTCTGTTCCCCTTGTGATCTCATCCTTTGTTTATCATGCAAATATCTTCCAAGATTTTCCCAGACCTTTCTCAAAGTGGAATTAGAACATATGCGTTCTCTGCCCCTGATTGCTGTTTGTTTCATCTGATCTTTCATATCACAATGTCATAAACATGAAGAGGGAAACTACAGCCAAGACAACCAGCCAGTGGTATATGCACAGCTGAGCATCAGCTGGACCTTCTGCTCCATTTAATCAAACTGTTCTTGGCTCAATTCATACTTGTCATTACTGGAATATAAATGGTAAGCAATCTTCTCAACATCACCCTGATAGCCTGTGCGTTTACTTTTAACTCAGTGACTTAACCCATTGCATTCTTGCATGAAATGCATTTTAGTCTCAAATTTCATTTCTTCAAACAATTCTTTCAACCTGGTTAGGGCACTTCCACTGGGATGAATTACCTCTAAACATTACTCCCATTGCATCTCCTCATTTTTAATTCAAATTCCTGTGCTACCCCATTCCAGCGAAGTCCTAGGGGTAAGAATATGTGCCTGTCAGCTTCTATAATGAAAGGTAAGGACTTGGAATTACCCTCCCACTCTAGTGACATCCAAAAGGAATCAATGTTCTATTGATAATGACTGTGGGCAGACAAAAGCAGGGGGGGGGGGTGCAAATATCCATAAATGCTACTCTCAGGAAGAGGTGATGCTAGAATTCTCATTTAATTAAAGTTGTACTGTTAAATTAGCTGCAGACCTTGATAAACAATTTTATTTCCTTGAAAAAAAATGAAGAATAATTGATTATCAGAATGGAGGTATCAATAAGTAGGATAAAGTATCCATATCCTCATAGTTTCATGATATCCAGGGAAGTAAGAATAGACATAATTAGAATTGTACCTCACACTTGAATAAAGCAGTTTCCTTTTTTTTTTTTTCTGAGAAAACTCTCCAGGAGGCATAGTTGATAGAAACGTCTCCAGAGAAACTAGGGCATGGTTGCCTAGCATACCAAATAGCCATGAACAAATAGCACTCACAGAAAGTTTCTGAGTGGATGGATAGAGCCAACCTAAGACACCTATTATTAGAGGTCATTCAACCTAAGTCCAGAGAAAGAGGTTGCAGGCACAGACTGCAGACCTAGCTCTTGAATATTTAAAAACAAAATAAAACACTTTAACAGCATTTCAAATTAAGGATCAACAAATATGCCACCTACTGTGTGCCAGCCTGGAGATAAAGCAGTAAGTTTCACTCCAGAGCTTATCATTAACACCATCTAATCATAACATGGAGTTGCCATGGGGAAGTTCTTTTGAGACTGTGTAAGAGCTGACTGATCAGTTGACTGGGAAATTATTCATTGAAGAGAAATACTTTAAGAAGAGTAGAAAAAAGAAAAAAGAAAAAGACCATTCTCTTAGTACATTTTGTGCTGTTATAACTGAGTAATTAATATAAAGAAACATTTATTGGCTCACACTTCTGAAGACTGGGAGGTCGAAGGGCATAGCATTAACATCCTGCAAGGGCTTTCTTATAGCATCAAAGGTGGAAGGTTCAGGGTGAGGGGGCAAAGAAGATGTCAAGGTCAAGAAAGACAGTGAGCAAGAGGCATCCAAACTAATTCTTATAAAAGGAATCCACTACCAGGATAACAAAACCACTCCCAACGTAATTACATTAATCCATTCATGAGCCAGGTACCCCCATGACCCAAACACCTCCCATTATCCCTACCTCCCAATACCTTTGCATTAGAAGATCAGGTTTCCAACTTTGGGATACATATTCAAACTAATATATTCTTGTTTCCTTCAAACAAGAAGTTTCCAGAGAGCAGGAGTGGTAGAAGAGAAGAACTTTATGTAGGTTTAAAAGCACACGGGACCCAAAGGGATTCAGAAGCAGTCAGACGCGGGTGGTGGATGCCTGTAATCTCAGCTACTCAGAAGGCTTAGGCTGGAGGATGGCAAATTTGAGGCCAGCTTAGGCAAATTGGCAAAATAAAATTTAAGAAAACAAGGGCTGGGAGTATAGCTCAGAGGTAGAGCATAGCCTAGCGTGCATGAGGCACTAGGTATAATCCCTAGCACCATAAAATAAAACAAAACAAAAAGAATGCAGAAACAAGGATATACATTATAGGTTGTTTCATGTGTGCTTTGAAAAGTGAAGCCAGGAATGGGGGTGGGGGGAGTACTGTTTTTAGTGTCTATCTTGAGACACACATACCCCCACCCAGAGAGAGACACTAATAATAATGGGAATAAATAGAAGTCCCAAAGGAGGATAAGAACCCAAGGATGTAACAACTCCACTATTGTGTCTTTGCAAATTAGTTTCTATCCCAAATTAGAATCTTTGGAGGATTTTATGCTTTGTTGATTTATTTGTACTTTTAAATACAAAATAATTATAGCATTTGCTCTTACTAAGTTTCCCTTTTCACAACTTTTTCCCAATGTAGCCTCTAAAAATGCTACAGAGCATTGCAATGGTAGAATAGAAGAGACTAGCCATTACACCTCTAAATAATTATTCAAGATAAATATATTAGAATATAATTTTGTTCGTTAAAGTCAGAAAAATGTTCTTAGGATTTTTGTCTTTGTATCTTGTTCAGAACTATAGGACCTGTTTTTCTTATGCTGTTGGAAAACCAGGAGACTTAAGTCAACCATATGAGATTATCAACAGTTCTAATAATAATCACATATATTGGCCCATGGGCCACTCTGGAATGTATATATTTCGTGTGAAGATCCTGGACCCAAACTACAGGTGAATATAAATGTTTTATTGCAATAGTTTTAGTATTGGTTCCTCAAAATTAATTTTTTGTTTTCTTGATTTAATTTGATGCCATCTACAGATTCAATTGTTGTTATTCTTGCTAGTTCTATATTTGCCTTTTCATTTTGTAGCAATCTCATTCAACATCCTAGGTAGGAGATTTTATGTTAAACGTTAACTAAATCACTCCATTTAGAATTACATTCAGGGGGCTGGGATTATGGCTCAGTGTTAGCGCACTTGCCTAGCATGAGTGAGGCCCTGAGTTCGATTCTCAGCATCACATATAAATAAATAAAGGTCCATCAATAACTGATAACAATGTTTAAAATAAAATAAAATTACATTCTGAGTACTTTACTGTGTCTCACTGCCACAATAGATCCAAACATAAGATAAATGCAAACCTAGCCTTCAAGGTGTTAATACTTAGGCTGCTTAGGGAAGCAAGTGTGAGTGTACCCATGCAAACCAAATGAGGTGAAATCAGAGAAAATTCATGAGAAATTTTCTAATATAATCATTTGTATTGTTAACAGGCATAATAGTAATTCAGAAATGGGAAAAATTAACGTTATTTTGAGCAGTAAAAGAAAAGTTTCTGGTGGACATGGAACAGGTTTTGGATAAGTAGCCCTTATCCAAATTGCTTGGGACCAGAAGTGTTTCATATTTCTAGTTTTTTGGGGTTTTTTTGCTTTTTTTTTTTTTTCAGAAAATCTTAGTGATAACACCCAAGTTTAACTAGGAAAGTAACTTATATTTCACATATACCTCTGCACATAAGCTGAACTATAATTTTATACAATGCTTGTATTGGGCCAGTGTTAGATTTTTGTTTTGTTTTGTTTTTTGTTATTGTTGTTGTTGTTGTTGTTAGTTTTGTTTTAATGAATAATGGTTTGTTGTAAAGGATATTACAAAGGATACAGATGAAGAATTCACAGGGCAAGGCATGTAGGAACAGGTGTAGAGTTTCCATGCTGTCTGGGTGTACCACCCTCCAGGAACATCCACATGTTTGAAAGCTCCCTTTACTCTTTTGGGGGCTTTTACAAAGGCTTCATTACATAGGCATTATTGATTAAATTCTTAGTTATTGGTGATCAACTTAACCTATAGTCCTTCTCCCTTCCTGGAGAATGGAAGGGGGACAGATTAGAAGTCCCAACCCTCTAATTTGGCCTTGGTCTTTCTGTTAAGAACACTCATCCTGAAACTACCCAGGGGCTGCCAACCATCAATCAACGCCTTAGCATATCAAAAGACAACTTATAATTATGAAGATTCCAAGTATTCCAGGAGTTGTATGCCAGGTCATGGGGGGGAGAATACATTGGAATATTATATCACAGCCTACCCTCTAGTCTTCAAACAGGAATTCCTTACATCAAAAGAACATACAACTTGAAAAACAATGCTGCATTACTAAAACCCCCATCATATCGTATGAATAAATCTTCCAGAGTAAAACTACTCATGTTTACAGGCTTCTAGTCCAACTTACTGAGTTCCAAAAATAAGAGTGGTCTTAACAAACATAAAGCTTCATCCCTTCAGGCATCTGGTGTAATTGAGCTAAGAAATAATGCCATCTCTTGCTCTGAATCTCTTTCAGAGTGTTCATATAATATTGGATTTCTCTTGTTACATAACCCATTTATTCATTTTCTTACTCTCAACTACTCATCTTCCTTCTTTCCATTAATAATCTAACTTTTCCACCTGTGGAAACAAAAATCAGGTTTGTGCTTATCTAGACTTTAGGCAGCAATTGTAAAGGATATTTAAAAAAAAAAAAAAAAACTAGTCTAACCTAGCTTGACTTTGACCCATCATATGAAATCAGGTGTGGACTTTTCCACTGTGGTATCATGACAAAGCTCAAAAAGTTTCAGATTTTGGAGCACTTCGGATTGGGGTTTTTGAAAATAGGGATGCTGAATCTGTAGAATTTACATTGACAATGGACTAAAATAGACACTTCAGGTGAAAGAAATTACATTAATAATGAAATGAAGCTAACTGTACATTATCTTCAGTTCACAGAGTCATAAAGTCGTGTGAAAAGTTTCCTGAGTGAGAGGAAGGTAGAAAGCAAAAAGGGGGACAATTTTAAGGCAATTCATAATGTTTAAGTAAATTTCAACCCATGTCCAAGGGAGTTTCTTTAGTTTCTTCACTAGGGGAAATTCTGGAGAATTTAGCCTGGAAATAGAATAAAGAATGGTGCAGAAGGAGAATAAACTTTAACCACATAAATGAAAAAAAGTGATATTAACAAGGCAAGAGTTAAAGGAAGGCCTAGTGACAGGAAGTATGGAAGAAAAAATTAAGGTGTCATGCATTAGAAAATGAATGATTATCTTGACCTAATGTGGGAAGTGAAGGAAAAATAAGGAATCTGTATGGTTTCAAGTTTTCTAGACAGGTGATTAAATAATGGTCTATTCTTTGACCATTAAGGTAATGGGTATTATTTATCTTTGGGGGAGGTATTGAAATAAGTGTTCTGACTTTGAATTTGAGGAGTGTGTTAGTCAGATTTTTATCTCTGTGACCAAAATACCCAAACAAGAACAACTTAGAGGAGGAAAAGGTTTTTTTTTATAGACAATGGTTTCAGAGGTCTCAGTTCGTAGCTGGCTGACTCTATTACTCTGGACCTGAGATGAGATGAAGTATCATGGCAGAAGGGCATGGCAGAGGAAAGCTGCTCAGGAAGCAGAGAGAGGGCACCAGGAGCCAGGCACAAGATGTGAACCACAAAGGTATATCCCAAATGACCCATTTCCTCCAGCCCCACCCACCTGCCTACAGTTACCACCCAGTTAGTCCGTTCAAATTATTAATCCATCAAATGGATTAATCCACTGATTAGGTTACAGCTGTCATCATCTAACAATTTCACCTTCTTCATTAACACAGAGTTTGGGGGGACACCTCATATCCAAACCATAACAAAAGGGCAATGAACTACATAAGGAAAGGTATCCTATAAACAGTTTAAAATTCTAATTTGAGCCTGGAGTTGGGGGGAAAAAAAGCTGATGACAAAAAGTTGAAAATACAAACATGGTTATCTTCTATAAGGAGTCCATGAGCACATGTGAGTTAACTAACAGATCATAAAGAGAGAGAAGAATTTAAGGAGATACACATGCTTAAGGAATTGAGGGTAATAAGGGACAGAGCAGTATGCTGTTCAAATAAAAGAAAAATATGTAGAGAAAAAAATTGAAAGTTAATAGGAAAACACAGTAAATTGGGTATTCAGATGCAAATCTCTCTGTCTTACAGTTTGGGTAGAGACCCCAGAGTCAATTCTTCCCACATTCTAAAATCATAATCACCAAGGCAGGACTTTACAAGAGAGTATTCCTAAACTGGTTCCTTCCCCCAGTAACCTGCAATATATTTGAAAGACTGGGAGTTCATAAGAAAGGCTAGGAGGGTGGCAGAGGTGCAGCGGGCGACCCTCTGGACCCTTGCAGACATGGCGCTGCAAGAGGAGTGGTGCGCGCTTGCTGCAGCCTGGAGCAGCCCCTGTGCCCGCTACACTGTGCCCGCTACACTGTGCCCGCTACACTCTGCCCACCAACAGCCCTGGCGGGTGAGGGTGGAGCTGTGCGGGCGCTGAGCACATGACCCGCTCTGCTCTCCTGCGAAAATTCACAGAGAAACTTGAATGGATAACTACAGGGAATGGTATTGGAATAGTGGGAATCAGCAATTTTGCACAGGAAGCTCTGGGAGATGTTGTTTACTGTAGTCTGCCTGAAGTTGAGACAAAATTGAAAAAACAAGATGAGTTTGGTGCTTTGGATAGTGTGAAAGCTGCCAGTGAACTCTATTCTCTTCTATCAGGAGAAGTAACTGAAATTAATGAGGCACTTGCAGAAAACCCAGGGTTTGTGAACAAATCTTGCTATGATGAAGATTAGCTGATAAAGATGACACTGAGTGACCCTTCAGAACTAGATGACCTAGTAAGCAAAGAAGCATATGAGAAATACATAAAATCTATTGAGTGGAAATGGCACCCTAAAGAAACTAGTGTTTATAACTTCTGCAGCTGTCTTAAATTAGTGGTGGATAGAAGACTTAAAAAACTACTCTCAACACTGCTACTGGAAGAAGATACCCCTTAACTTCCCAATGACTGCAGATAAACACAATATGCATCTTTTTTACAATTCCTTATCATTTTTAGAGTAGGAATTAGACTGATATCAGAATTCATGAAATTATCTGTGGCAAAAACTACTTATAAAAAGTATGTAACTCAAGGATAATCTTGTTATAAGCCTAATATAATATTGTAATTTGCTTTCACCCATCCCTAGATTTGGGTCAATATACTTTATGATCTTCCTTCGGAAAAAAAAAAACTGGGCATGGAAGAAAGTGTGTGTTGCATAGTGTCAGAAGAACAATACTGTCTTAATTTTATAATGTACTGCATTTACTGGTGTTAAGCTAACAACAGCTTTCAACAAAATAAGAAATAAAATATTCAACTTCATTTAAAAAAAGAAAGAAAGAAAAGTTAGTAGAATTTCTCTGGAGAGAGTTTTCTGAGTGCTGTGCCTCCTTCCTGCATGTGGGTACTCTCCACAAGTAAAAGAGACCTCAGAGAACCACATGGGGAAGCTAACTGGGTCTCTTGGTTTGTGAGTGGGGAAACAAGGACTACTTTTGACTATGATCTAGAAAATTTGAAGACAGTAGGCTGCTTACAGGTACACTGACAATAGGCTAAAGAGTGATGCGATGGACAGAAATAGGGCTCTCACCAAAGTGGGGAGGGGGGAGTTTTCACTTTCAATGGGTTCAAATATGCACACCATTAAAGGAAATTAGACTTTGTTAGGCATGCTGGTGTGCACAGGGAGTCCCAGCTACTCTGAAAGCTGAGACAGGAGGATCATTTGAACCCAGGAGTTTGAGACTAGCCTGGGCAACTTAATGAGCCCCTGACTCAAAAAAAGGTAAACTGGGCTGGGCGCGGTGGTGCAAGTCTGTAAACCCAGCAGCTCAGGAGGCTGAGACAGGAGGATCACGAGTTCAAAGCCAGCCTAGGCAAGGCACTAAGCAACTCAGTGAGACCCTGTCTCTAATAAAATACAAAATTGGGCTGGGGATGTGGCTCAGTGGTTGAGTGCCCCGGAGTTCAATCCCTGCTTGAAAGAAAGAAAGAGAGAGAGAGAGAGAGAGAGAGAGAGAGAGAGAAGGGAAACTATACTTGAGCTCTCATGAAAGGCACCACCCCTGCCTACATAAAGGGTTAGGTGACCCCAAAAGAATAATGTGTGGGGAAAAAATAGGAGTCCATGATTGGTGGGTGATTGGTAAATACAGTAGGCATCACCTGACTCCTGGAACTTTACAAGATGAAAATGTCTGAAGAACCCAGTCTATGTGTTGAAAGTTGAAATGCTAGTTCTATCTCTCCTCAAAAGAAAAACCTAATATTTGAGCATTCAATACCTACGTACTTTTGGCCAAGAAAATAGTCACATAAAATTTTGATCCTCTCCTCCTATGTGTGTCCAACCTCTAGAAGGTTTGAAAAATGGTGAGTGGGAGATTAAGTTTAGTGATAAAAACAAAATGAATGATCATACCTCTCTGTTCAATGCTACCTCTTGAGTGTGATTCAGGCCCAATCTTTGGGAAGGAAGAAGTTTTTAAATGTCTGGAGACTAAAGCTATGTAAGTAGACTCAGACTTTTCATCACCTGGAAATTAATATTACCTGGAAATTTTAGAGCATTTATTCATTTCTGAAATCCGTACTATCAAAAGCACTATACAAATGCAATGCAATTCCCATCAAAAGTCCAATGACATTCCTCACACATAGAAAAAGCAGTCACGTAATTCATTAGGAGAAATAGAGGCCCAGAATAGACAAAGTGATCCTTAGCAAGAAAAGTGAAGCAGGAAGCATCACAATAACAGCCCTTAAATTATACTACAGAGCTACAGTAACAAAAACAGCATGATATTGGCACCAAAGCAAGCATGAAAACCAACAGGATAGAATAGAAGAAGATACAGAGAAAAACCAACTTAAATAGTTATCTCACACTTGACTGCCGCAGTCTGGCTGGGCACAATCAGGAGCCACCTGTCAAAAGAAACTAACTTTATTTTTAGAACCACACACGCCAAACAAAACAGCCTCTCAGGAAAAACCCTCAGAGCCTCAACTGCCACCACTGGCTTTCCACAAGCCTCTCTCTCCCACACCAGCTTCTCTCCACCTCCCACAATCCTCCTGCTCTTGAGGCCGATTGGCTGGGTCACGTGGGCGGAGCCAAAAAAGTCCCCCAATGAGCAGCTCCGTGGTCTGAAAGGGCAGGGAAACAGCCCAATGAGCATCACCGCAGAGGAGCCAATCAGCTAGATGTTGCTGGGGCCGAGGAGCCAATCAGCTAGATGTTGCTGGGGCCGCTGTGAGCCTGACAAAGGTGCCAAAACATACATTGGAGAAAAGATACTGGGAAAATTGGGAATCCATATGTAGTAGAATGAAACTTAACCCCTGTTTCTTACCCTGTACAAAATTCAAAATTTTGAATCAAAGTGAATCAAAGAACTAGGAATTAAACCAGAAATCCTGCAACTGCTAGAAGAAAATGTAGGCCCAACCCTCCAACATATCTGCTCAGGAACTGACTACCTTAGCAAGACTCCTAAAGCACAAGAAATAAAATCAAAAATCAATAAATGAGACAACATGAAATTAAAACCTTCTTCACAGCAAAGAAAACAAGAGCATGAAGAAAGAGCCTACACAATGGGAGAAAATCTTTGCCACCTGCCCCTCAGATAGGGCATTAATTTCCAAGATACATAAAGAACTCAACAAACTGCCAGGCACAGTGGCACACACCTGTAATCCCAGCAGTTCAGGAGGCTGAGACAGGATTAGACAAAAGAGAATGAAGGGAAGGGAAGAGGGATGGAAAAAGGAAAGACAATGGAATGAATCTGACATAACTTTCCAATGTACAAATATGAATTTAACACAGTGAATCTCACCATCGTGTACATCCACAAGAATTAATTTAAAAACAAAAACTATGGGTAAATGGCAGAAAGATCAATAGAGGAAAGGGAATGGGGATGGAGAGGGAAGAGGAAGAAGAGGTAATTGGGTCTGAATTAGAAAAAGATATATTCCATGCTTTTATAATTATGTCAAAATTAATTCTGTCATATATAACTAAAAAAGTTTTTAAAAAAGAATATTACACCTTAACTAAGATTATATATGATTTGATTATTATTGTAGAGACATAGAGGAAGTTTTAAATATATTGCATTTAATTTACTCTTTAATGTTATTTTTCTGATTTGCAGTTTCTGTAATCTAATGGCTATATTTGCAATAGAGACCTATGGCGTGATTCCCAGGTAAGGAAAGGCTTTAGTGAAGGAATTTCTACAATATAAGAGTGGTGGCTAAAAAGGAAAGGCACCCCAATATTCCCCAAAACAGAGCCTGAGCAATCACTTATCAGGGTCCCCAGTTTAAAATCCTATTATCCAAAATATCATGTAATTGAACCTAATCTTAAACCCACAAACAAAAAACTCAAATGAAGCATTTATAAATCTATATTTAGATTTTTTTTTTTTTTTGGCTCTCTGTGAAATCTGTCTTCCCAAGTGACAGACTTGCTATTTTCCTAAAGCACTAATATTTCTGCCTTTACATGATTTTCTAAAAACAATATGTGTGTACTATGGGTACAACAGGAAGGAATTCCTGAAAAATCCTGTTACTATACCTAGTGTCCCCTGCCTTCCTATTAGACTTCTCTTCCTCATGACATGTTCCTCGACTCCACCTACTTGGCAGGTGGTAAAATGCTGCAGTGGAGACAGTGCACTGACTGTCATTCTGATGCATCCAGGAAACAACTAGTAAAGGCATGTGCCTGGTCTCAGTTCCAGTTCCCTTAGAGGACACTTAGAAAAAGTCATAATATTTAAGTTAGGACATAAAATGACTTTGCTTCTGTCCTGGGCCTGGTATTTTGGGGATTGTTTTCTTTTGTGTTTTTTGTTTGTTTGTTTGTGGGGTTTTTTGATTTTTCGTAAAATGTTAATTAAAAGTAGAAGAAAGATTCTGGGGATATATCTCAGCAGCAGAGAACTTGCCTAGCATGTGCAAGGCCCTGGGTTCAATTCCCAGCGCGCACGCACGCACACACACACACACACACACACATGGTAGAAGCTATTTATGGCCTGCTTTTAGTATTACTGATGGTTCAGTGTTTCATGGACATGGAAGGTTCATGGTATGAATAATCTGTAAATGAGATAAAGCAAGTGTCATTTCTCACTTAACTTTGGGAAACATACATAACTGTTTCCCAATGACTTCTCTTCCTCATGACATCGGCATGTTTGATTTAGCTGAATATGAAGAGTGGTGGTTCACCTAAGTACCCACCAACAAAATAAGGAGCCAAGGGAGGAAGGGAAGAGAGGAGAAAGAATAAAGTCAACCCATTTGCTCCAGCTCTCACCCTCAAGCAGCTGAATTCCAGGCATACCAGTGTGGCATAGGGAGTGGCATAGTCCACTAAGTTAGTAACTGTAGTTTAGCCTCTGTTAACACCTGGACCCTACAGGATACCAGAGACAGACTGGGGCCAGCTGGGGGTGAACATCTTCCAGTAAAAGAGCCCTTTTTGGGAGCAGTTTCTCCAGTTTTTCCATTCTATCCTCTGAAATTGCCACCACTGAACTAGTCTCAACTGTCCTCTGAATCCTCCCTCTATCCCCTTTGGTGAAACCAGGCTTCTCCTGAGGATACTGCTTCACCTCCAGCCCTTCTTTGTAATGCTATTTTCTTACACTTTCTTTGTACGTCAGGGACTAATTAGCGGTTTCAAACCATTATCCTGGTTTTTACAAAAATGCAGAAAAATATCAAACACACATTTATCCTTGAGGTTCAGGGCCTCTGCTATAGCCCTAGCTCATTGTTTATGTCCTCCCTAAATTCTCCTTCATTCATCAATAACTGGCCCTGTCATACTGATTTCCTCTCCATAATGAACCCCACCATCAGTGTCTACATTACCAATCCTGCTCAACATCATGGCCTTTTCTCATGCTTGGTGACCTCCTCCTCTACTGCACCTCAGCTGTCTGCTCCCATAGTCCCACTCTGGACACTGTTATTACTGGTAACTCTTCTGTTTCCTAAAGCATCATTCCAGGAATCACATTTTGGACATGTCCACAAGTGAATTCATGATCTTACCACACACTCTCCTACCCAAGTATCTGTCCCACCTTACAACTGATCCATCTGGGTCATCACACTCAGTCCTGTGGACTGTCCTTGTGCAGCTCCAGGAGGATCAATTCATATAACCTACGGTGTTGATTGTACACTCTGGAGTTCAACAAGGTGGCGACCCTGTTTTCCAATTTTCCCTCTTCCAGAAAATAGTATATCTGACTATGTAAGCTTACAAGTCAAAAACAAAAATGATAAACCTAGCATTCATATTCAAACCACCATTAGCTCCCACTCATTTAATCTCCTAAGTGGGCCTTGAATAGATCCACTTCTTACTAACCATCACCACTACCCCAATCCAAACTACCATTATCTCTGAAATAGACTACTAACCAAACTCTCCTTATTCACTCTTACTTTTTTCTAGTTCTTTCTCGTCTTTGGAGCCAGAGTAATATTTTCAAAGTGTTAATTGTAGTAAATTTGAACACATTAAGTTTCCTTCTATAGAAGTAAAATTCCTTCATATGGTCTAGAAGGCCTCACATGATCTACCCCCTAACTACTTCTCCTTATCTTGGATCATGCACTCACTTAGCTCCAGACTCACCAAACTTCTTTCAGACCCTCGCCTTCTCTGTACTCTGTCCCATGGCAGGAACTTTCCACATGTTATTCCCTCTGTCTGGAATCTCTTCATTTCCTTCTTTATTACTTAACTTTACCAACTTCTGTTCATTCTTCAGATTTGGGGGATAATTATCTTTTCCCCAAAAAGGCATTTCTGGATCCCATTTACCACATTAAATCCTACTACAATGAGATTTCACTACACTATATTTCTTTCCTTCTTAGTTCTTTATCACAATTGCAGTTTTAGATTTATTTTCTCCTTGATCATTTGATTATGTCCCCACTAAAATAGACATGGGGCCCATGTCTATTTTTCGTCATCATTGTCCTGCCAGCAACTTGCACAATGCCTGAAAGGTATCAGATGGTTATTATATTATTTTGTTAAAGAAAAAAAATACATTCTGTAGAGCCCAATAATGTTTATAGCCACAGATGAGAATGATCAGACTAGGCAACTATGGGAACTTACAGAAACTGTAACACTGATAACGATAATTATGGTTTAAAAGGGAACCAAAAACTAATCTCAGATACTAGGACACCAAATAGAAAGCAAATCTACTCTGAAGGAAGGCACCCATGCAGAGTCCTGAGTGAAGAGGCACATGTCTGGCACCCACCGAGAGTAACATTTAATAAATGATGTACACACACACACACACACACACACACACACACCTATCTGGCTGACTTTTAGGTACCTTAAATTCAAAATTCCCCAAAGCAAACCAGCCATAATCACACACACAAGAAGTACTCTAAGCTGGACATGGTAGGATGTACCTATGGTCCCAGCTACTCAGGCGGCTGAGGCAAGAGGATCCCTTGGTCCAGGAGTTTGAGAGCAGCCTCAGGAACATAGCAAGACCCAAGTTTTTAAGGGGCGGGGCGGGTAGGTGGAGAGAAGAAGGAGGAGGAGAAAAATGCTCTTCCATTTGAATCCTCTATTTTTGGGTTGTGATGCCATCCCTTTGGTAACTTATCCCTAAACTTGGGCAACATCCTTTATTCATGTTTCTCAAACACCACATCTTAAAACATCATGGAGATCAATCCAACTTAACTGCCAAACATATGTCCACTTCTCTCCATTTCTTCAGCCATTAATTTAGACCCACGTTATAACTGAATTATTACAGATATCTCAGAACTGGTTTTCCCATCTTTGCACTCAGGCTTCCCTTTTATCCATTCTTCATGCTACTATCAGAATCATCTTTTTAAAATGTCAATCCTATGTCATGCCCCCTGAAGTTCCCTCTTGCCTTTCCACTAAAATCCATGCTCTCTAGCCTGATGTAAACTGTCTTTCTCATCTGACCCCTGCCTACCACCTATCTCTAACTACTCTACCCAGCATCTGAGTTCCAGGAAATCGAGCTATTATCAGTTCCAGAATGTTTCAGGAGTGATCTCAAGGTTTCCTCACACTTCCATGGCCTTCACTTCTCCCTTCGCTTGGAACACTTCCTTCACTCCCAGATTTCATCCACCCCTACCCACACGTGTCCAGGGTGCCCTCCACTAGAGGACCTTCTGTGAGGCATGGCTCCCACAGAACTTCATGCTCTGCTTTATCATACTGATCACATTATTTTCCTCCCTAGTCAGCCTCAAATACTTTATTTATTTTTGTGTGGTGCTGAGGATTGAGCCCAGTGCCTCACACACTCTAGGCAAGCCCACTACCACTGAACTATAACCCCAGGCCCAGCCTCAAACACTTTTAATACCTTAGACACTATGTCTTATTGATCTTTGTTCTCAGTCATTGGCATAGTAATTAGGTATTCAGAAACTATTTGACTGAGTAAATTAACAGCGAAAGTGTGAACAATGACTTCTAATGATTTTTTTGTTTTTGTTATTTCAGCCCAAGCTTCTATCTGGTTGCATCTATCCTCTTTGTCCTGATGCTACTGTTTTTCACGATTCTAGTCCTGAGCTACTTCCAGTATATGAGGGTTTATAGATACTATATTTATAAACCACTTAACAAACCACCAGGAAAACAAAAGAAAAATTAGTTTACTTTGAATATGTGTATGAGGAAAGAATGTGTGTGTGTGTGCACATATATAATGGCTATATTAAGAGTGTATGTTTGACCAAAAATACTAAATAGAAGCCCAAAATATTATCAAACTCAAAAAGTGTTCTTAAATTACCCATAAACAGAAATATTTTTATATATAGTATATTATTAAATTAAAATATTTAATGTGTTTGTATTAATTTGAAAGATATTCTATATACTGTTATATGGCATTTCTAAAAAATTAAGTTTGGCTATTATAATCCTAAGTATAAATTAAATATTTGAAAAAATGAAAATGTCAAATATTATTTTGCATGAAACTTTATATGATTGTAATTAATGTAATATAATGTAATGAAGGACTTAATAAAAGTGTGTGAATTTAAGTAATCTTTCTTAAGCAGATTTCAGGAGTTTTCCTCATGGTAGATTCATATATGAAATGTAAAAGTATTATATTGAAAACGAGGTAGCTGGCGCTTTAAGTTTTCTTTCTAAGTTTCAACATTTAAGTTCAATGCTTAACATAAACTTCTTAATTTGTCCAAATATTATTGTATTTGTATTTGTTAGGGTTCAACCACAGAAGCAGAACCAGAAGGAGGTGTGTGTGTGTGTGTGTGTGTGTGTGTGTGAGAATGCAAAGAGCTTTATTGAAAAATAATTGGCTATGTGATTGTCTGAAATCTGCAGCATAGGCAATCAGGAATAGATCACAGACAAGATGAAACTCCAAAGGCACAGACCTGTCCACAGATCTACAGATTAGGAATAGGAATAAGATAGGGATACCTGCTACTCCTTTCTGTTTTGAAAGTTCTGACATTATCATAATGAGTCTAAACACTGGTGGGGGGAGAAAGATAAAAATTCTTTTTAAATAACAATATTATATGCCTAAGAAAACCAAAATTCAAGTTTTTCCAGACTTGCAGATTGCTGAGAAACTATTGAGAACCATAGCAGTAAATAGCTAGGCAGAGGAACCAAGTGTCTCAGTGGTAGCTTATAAAGATTATCATCAGTAATGGAAGGGACAACATAATTGAACAATAAACTAAAGACCTGGACATCACAGGGCTTCAGAAATGTTTGAACACAGCCAAGCCCATGTTATGGGAAGGTTGGAAGCTCTGATATGGAAAATCTGTGATCCTAAAGCATCACTAAAACATTTAGTGTTAGCTCTCCTCTGCAGGTCTGGAATAACCGCAGAAGAGGTAGTCACATAACTGTGTCATTAATATTCATGGGCAGGTAAGAGATGCCTGGTAGTGATGCTATACTTTCAGAAAGCCTACATTACCATAAAGACATGAGCAGCCATGGGGACTGCTCAACCCGTAGGGAGTAAAGACAAGAGAATGAGGTGTTTTTAGAACAAAAATGGTTGGTTATTCTATAAGGTTATTGATTAACATCTATTTTTTTAAAAAGGTATGGAAGAGGAGACCCAGGGAAGTTGTCCCAATAAAAAGTCATGATCCCTTGCAAAGTATCCCAGACCTGAGTAAAAGTTCAGATCCAGAACTCATTGACTGAAGAGGTGGCAGGGGCCTTATGCAACACTATGGCCAATGGAGGCACCTGAAAAGTCTCTCAAAAACCTATGACCATTTATTCAGGTGACTGTATTGGGGAAAGGGAATAACCAGACATTTTTGATGACTATTATACACAGGTCTGAGTTGATAATACTCAAAGGCCCTAAGTGTCATCACTTTCTCCTTTAGAGTTAGGGCCTATGAGAGGCACAGTGGCTTCTCTCCTACAAGAGTCATTGTCTCAGTCTTCAACTGCACAGTGGGAATTGATATACCTAGAAGTTGGAGTAAAGCCCCCACGGGGACTCTGGTCTATGAAGTAGGAGCAATCACAGTGGAGAAGACCAAATGGAAATCTCTATTCCACCCCCCCACACACACACACACACACAACTTGACAAAATGAGAAAATCATTATTATTTTCCAGGGGCTAGGGAGAGGAAGGTAGCAGAAATTAATGGTACAATTAGAGACCTAAAAGATACAAGGTTGTTGGTCTCTGACATATCTTTGTACTTGCCAGTCTTGACCCCTACAGAAAATGGGTAAATCGTGGAGAATACCATCAACACTCACAGATTTAATCAAGTAGTAGCACCAATTGCAACTAGTTTGCCAGATGTGGTAAACACTGCTAGGGCAAGTTTGTCAGACTCCAGGTATATGCTATGCAACTGTCAACTTGGAAAATGTGTTATTTTCCATACCAATGAGAGAAGAGTATCAGAAATAGTTCACATTCCCAGACAATATTAAATTATCTGCCCGTTTGCTAGAATTTTAAAGTATACATTCTCATATAGATGATGTTAAGACAGCAAACCAAGTTCATGTTTAACCTGATCATCACATCAGGGATGCAATGATGTTGTAGGCCCCGGTCATGTTGCACCAATTAAGAATGAAGCAGTTGGGCTGGGGTTGTGGCTGAGCAGTAGAGTGCTTGCTCAGCACTCTACTGTATGTATGAGGCCCTGGATTCGATCCTCAGCACCACATGAAAACAAATAAATAAAATAAAAGTACTGTGTCCAACTACAACTAAAAAATAAATATTTTTTAAAAAATGAAGCAGGGGGCTGGGGTTGTGGCTCAGCCATAGATCGCTCACCTAGCAAGTGCGAGGCCCTGGGTTCGATCTTTTGCACCACAAAAAAATAAATTTCAATGAAGATTATCTCCATCTTATCACTAATATGAAATAATTTTCCTGGAGAAGCATAAAATTGGCCAATGAGCTATGCTGAATTCTTACCACATAACCAGGAAAAATTATATGCCTTGGGTGAAGCCATCACTTGCTCCAGATATGGTATAACAGTGTTGGCCTTGGTAACTTCCACAACTATTATTATCAAAGACCTTGCTAATAACATACACTTGCATTTAGACAAACTTGTATAATTACCATTGGCTTAAAAAAATCACCCTATAACTAAAGACATCTAATACAAAGAATATATCATCATCATTTGAATTTTCCAATTCTGTTATCTCCTCAGCTGGCAATTTTGAAATGGAAAAATCAACTAAGAGCTATTGGAGAATTCCCCCCATCGCCACCTTTTAACACTGGCTAGCTGGCAACCTGAGCTGGGTTCACAAGAGCTGGCTACACCAATTACTTAAGAAAATGGTAAAAGAAGCATGCAACACACAGAAATTCCTTTTGCTTGCAGGAATCAGGGATGGTTCTCAACTTTAAGGGTCTGTTAGAAAGAGACAGCTTCACCTGGATTCTTTATTTTTATAGAGGGCAGGGGAGCTCACAAAGGGAGGTTCAATGGAATGTTCTTTCCAAATAAGTCAAGGGACCAGGTTTCAGGGGATTGAGTCTAGCTTTGTGATGTCTTATGGTCAGCAGATTGACATCTTGGAAGGCCACACCCATCTCAGGTGCTGTGTGGGATCAAAGGCAGAGCTAGTGTGGGGAGCGGGGGGAACCATGTTGCACAGCCCAGTCAGGGAAGCATGCGCTCAAATGCTCACAGCTCACACACATAGCCCATGGCTAGCTCACAATAGGACTACATGTCCAACCAAAGTAGTCAGTGTAGTCAACCAATGACAACTGATCTAGTCGAGAATGAGCCAGGGGGTATGGGAGAGGAACTGAGGAACCTTCCTCACCATGGATCCAAAAGACCAGCAGTACTCTGAAACACATAAGCCATTCTTCACTTTGTTAATTTAGTGGAGGTAACAGAGTTTTATATAGCCATCTGTAATAGCCAGCTTCCAAGATGGGCTCCAATAATCACTGCCTCCTGGTATTCACATCCTTGTGTAGCCTCCTCTCACATTGCTCCAGAGTTGTTTAACATGACCAATAGCATGAAGCAGAAGTGATGGTAGACCACTTATAAGATTGTAAGACACTGTGGTTTCCTTCTTGGTCATGCCTCTACTTTTTTGCATCAATTGCTCTGAAAGCAACAGCTACCATGGCGTGAGCAGCCCTACCAAGAGGCCCATATAGTGATACTAAAGCTTCCTGCCTATAATGATATGGGTAATCCTGGAAGCTGATCCTCAGGCCCCAGTCAAGTCATGAAATGATCATAGCTGCACCAATATGATGGACTACATACAACTCCACCAGAGACTCAAGTTAGTTGAAAAATACTCACCTAAACTGTTCTGGATTCCTGGACCCCAGCAACCATGAAAGAATTAGTGTTTGTTTTAAAATGCTGTGTTTAGAGGTAATTTGGTACACAATAAAAACAAAGCTTTAAATTTTATTTTCCTTTATCATGGCTTGGACACCTTATCAGTTACCAAATAAATAGCTTGTGACTGTGTTTAAGCATCCCTGGGTTTAATCCCCAGTACCAAAAAAAAAAAAAAAAAGAAAGTCACACCATAACTAAAGACATCTAAGACAAAGAACATCATTCTCTCCTGAGTTTTCCAGCTCTGCTTTCTCCTCAGGTAGCTGGCAATTTTGAGGGACTTCCTGTTTTCTACCCTGTCAGCATGAATTCAGCCAGGCTTCTTCATTATAGCAGTAGCAGTTGATCAGTTGCAGTGGTTAGTTTCTAGCTTGATGTTTTAAATTTTTTTCAGGACCAGCATCATTATGCCTCTTGAGAAATACCGGCAGTTCTCCTCTTCAGAACTTTGAATTCCAGATGCAAAAATGTTTAAATTCTAACCTCTTTCCTTTGTTCTTTCAGGCTTAGGAGTGACAGCTCCTTCTGGCTCTGATACCTTAGTGATCCCTTTTTGTCTTTTTAGCTCTCCAATATCCAACTTTTTATTTTCCTTTTATAATCAGTCTTCTGACAACTCAAATAAGTCTTCCTATTATGCTGTATTACTGCTCATCTCTTTCAACTTAAATTATAAATTTATGAGTGGACAATATATATTCGTAATACATTATCTTCCATTGGATTATAAGCTTCCTGAGGATAGTAAAATTTCTATTTTATCATGGATGAAATAGTGACACACAATGGTTGACACATAATTTTATACTTGTTCAGTGACTGAACAATGAACAATGAATCAATACCTCTTCCAATTCCTTATGCCCCTTTTCTCATCTCAATGATAATCTTGCCTCGAAATTCATTGAGAAAATCAAAGCAAGCCAGAAAATAACATCTCCATTTCCCACATCCAATATTCCTAGCCTGCCTTTCTTCATCCTTCTATTCCATCACTATGCACCTGCATGCGCCTTCTATGTTGTCACTATGGATGAAGCATCCCTCCTACCAAAGGCCAGCTCCTCCCACTAGCTCCCTAGCTCCCTAGATCCCTCCCCCTTTGTTGCCCTTGAAAATCTCCTTCTTCCTAAATAATCATTTCTTTCTCTTTACATATAAATGTGCTCCGAGTACCTTCCATCTTTAAAATACCCTCTTTCAACTACACTGCCCTATCTAGATATTGCCCCAAGTTTTAGAGTTGTCTCCATTAATTTGCTTCTCAAATCATTTCATTAAATCCCAGTCCTCCATGATTCTGCTCACCAGGCTATTTATCTCTATATTGCTAAGTCCCAATCTTGTGACTACTTCATTACTATGTTCTTTCCGATTTCCCTCCTGTCCCCATGGCTCCTCTTCCACCTTTACTTGGCCTCTAAATGGTAAAGGGTCCTAGAGCTTTGTCCTTGGAGTCTTATTTCTTTCTACTTACATATATCCAGTCTTAAGTCTATTTATAATGGCCATGACAATACTTTGTTTATGCAAATGCATCTTTGACATGGATATCTAAAAGACATCTCTAAATTAATATGACCAAACCATAACTACCCCCCAACCATGTTTCCACATATTATAAATGGCATTCCCATCCACCCAGATGCTCAAGGCAAACATCTAAAAGTTCTCAAAGCCTCTCTTCCCAACTCAGCACCCAACTCATTAGCAAGTTCCATAGACTGTACCTCAAAATATTTGAATTCTAATTTTCTCAGTCTCTTTCACTATTAGCAACATCTAAGCCACCTTTTGTGTGCACTTCTGGAATAGCTTATTAGTTGGTTGAACCAATTAGCTTTTCCCACATAACCACTTCCCAAACATTGCAATTTAAAAGATTTCCCACATTCTTTGGGGCATTGTGGGTGTTTCATATGGTTGCATGGGCTCAGCTAAAGCAGGATGGACTCAGATAGCCTTACATATTTCACTGGTTTGATGTCAGCTGGTGGGTAATGACTATGTAACCTGCATCATGAGGTGGTGGTCAGCTAAAAGGCAAGACCCAATTCAAAAGTGCTTTTCAAGTCTCTGTTGCAGCATATTAATTAATGGACCAAAGCATGTCATATGCCAGCCCAGAAACAGGGGAAAAGTCTTGTAATTTGGGACATTGGTTATTTTTACAATCTACCACACTGATCTCCTCTTTGCCTCTAAAACACGGCAACCCAAGTAATCTTAAAAATACACTCCTCTCACCCCCTTATCCAATCTCTCCTAAATCTTCACTTTAAATCAAACCCTATCATGAATTTAAAAACCCTTTCAGGATCTGGTTTCTGACTACCCATCCAATTTATTTCATACCGTAGCTTTCTTGCCCATTAGCTTTGGGTCACAAAGGTCTCTTGTTTCCTTGAATACAGAAAATACTTTAATACCTTAGGTCTTTGTATTTCTGTTTCCCTTGACTGATATACTTTTTCCTCTGAATATGTGCGAGGCTGACTTTGTCATTAAGATTTCATCTGAGAACTCACTACAAAGTCCTTCCCCCGTGCAGCCAGTCTAAGATCATCCTCTATCATTTTAGTTTTCTACAAAGCACTGATATTTTGCTTGTGCTCCCACCCCCTCCTGTTTAATCACTGCATTCCTCAGAGCCTTACAACACTGTGTGACATATGTCAGGCACACAACAAACATTTGCTGAATGAATGTACAAGCGCCTTCTGTTTCCTAGGATTCTGCTAATCTACGAGTGCAGTACTATTCCCATTGGGCAGAGTAGTCTCACAAAACGTAAATTCCACCCTGAGAATTAATTGGATATGTGTCACACCCCACCCTACACCAGCAAATTGCCTCCTCTATTTCTTCACTCCTGCCCTGGGCGGGGGGGAGGTGTTCGGAGGGATTTGGAAATTTTAGGATCATCACTTTAGTCTTTTGTCACATTCCGTTGACTTCATCAGACTCAATGCGACGTTAACAGGGGCAGAGGTAGCGCTTGAGAGCTTTAAGGCAGCAGAGTTCACCGCTTGTCAAGGACGAACAGAAAAAAAGATCCGAAAGCAGATCCAAAGCAGTGCGTGCTGGGATCTGTAGTTTCCCAGGGAGATCTGCAGAGGCTCGGGACCCAGAAGCACGCTGGGAGTTGTAGTCGAGACTGTAAAGACTCCGCCTCAGTGCTTTCAGTAGCGAAGGGGGCATCCCGCTCTGCATGCTGGGAATTGTAGTCTCTCTGGGACCTCGCGCCTCCAGGGTGGAGAGGCTCCGAGGCTTGCCGCCATTTTAGGTCCCAAGGTGCAGCGACCAAGAACTAGAGCGCAGGCGGGCTCAGCCCCGGCGCCGGGCCGGCCCCGCCTCCGGGGAGCCTGGCGCCCGCCCCTCTCTCAAGCCCCGCCTTTCCCCACGTGTCTGTCGCCGAGGGGAGGTGCCTGAGCCCGAGCGGGCCGCCACCGGCCCGGCCCGGCCCGGTCCTCGCACAAGAGTCGGCGGCGCCCGGGAGCGGCCCGGCTGCCCGATGCTTCAGCCCTGGCTGCGGCGGGCCGGGCTGTACGTTTAGTGCCCGGCGCAGGCCCCCTGAAGCTCCCGCGGGGGTGGGAGCGGCCTCCGCCCCGCGGAGACTGAGCGGCTCGTGGACGAGGCGGCGGCCGCGGGGAGGATGGGGGCTAACCAGTTAGTGGTGCTCAACGTGTACGACATGGTGAGTGCGGCCCCTGGCGGCCCCGGCCCAGCCTGGCGTCCTCTCGCGGGTCGGGTTCGGACCCTGGCCCCGGGTGCTTCCTCTCTGGCATCCCCGCCTCCAGCTTAGTTCTCAGGTGGGGGGGGGGAGGGGAGAGTAGTAATATTTTCTAATCCTTGCATTAGTCGACGCTCCTGTTAGTGCTGCCCGGTCAGCTGAGGGCTTCTGCCCAGGCACGGGAGGCTTAAACCGCTCGCTTCTCCTCAGCTTCCCTGGCCCTGGGCCCGACCCCTGGGCGTTTGAGCAGTGTCCTTTCCGCAAAGCTTCCGTCGTGGTTCCGACCTTTGTGCCACCTCCTGGCCCGCGGGATGCCCCAGTCCCGCGGTCTTGATCCGCCAGCGCATCCCGCTCCTCTGCTTCTGCGGAACCGTACATTCTAAATGCTCTCAAGTCTTCAAAAACTCCCGAGCCCCTCTAAGTCCAGAAAGTCGCAGCTGTCGATATCCCTGGTAGCTTCTCCCCAGGGGTGAACCAACACATCCTTGCCTCCAAGGCAACCTTATTAAAATTAATGAGGCTAAAATTTATCAAAAAAATAGCCCGGCTGAATTGAGATCATAGTGGGGCTCCTTTCTTAGATTCTGAAGACCACTTTCCAGGTGATGCAGCAGGTGGATGACGTGACCACAGGAGAGGGAAGGGAAGAACTTGTTTATTAGGTTATCCAAGTTTGAAGTACTGTGAGCGTACAGACTTGAATGCAAGGACTGGTTCGCCTGATCATTGCTATTGAAGTACCTCCAGAAAAAGCATCCGGTAGACAATTATCTTTCCAGTTGGATGCATGCTTGGGTTTGTTGGCTTGCCTTTGGTTACTTAGTTTTTGTTTGTAAAGAATTACCTCCGCCAGCACCGTATAAAATTTCTTGTAAGTGGACTGACAGATGAAAAATTTATTTTTGTTGGCTTAAAGATCCAGAAAAGCAGTAACTCTGCAGTCGAGTCTTGATTCTTATTTACAGATCTAAACTTTTTATTCTCTCATGTTCTTGTGTTTCGAATGTAATATAGAAAGGGATTCTGCATGCCACATCTGGGAAGTATGTCAGCGGGGCATAAGGTTTACCTCTTTAACCCTGGAGGTGAAAAGTAGTGGGTTAACATACTAAGAAAAGTGAAGCGTGATAAGAAAATTAAAGAATAATCAAAAGATCCTAAAAGCATGGCACTTTGTAAGGTCTGTAGCCTGTTGTTCCTTAAGAAATGTTTTTAGATTTAAACGTCTTGTGTTATGCTGGATACCTTTCTTTATTAAAACTTTATATTACTCTTCTTTATTTTAGTGCTTCCCATCTGAATTTGGTTCCTTTTTTATTCATAAATACTATAGCAACTTGACCCTTTAGTATATATTCTACTCTTGAGAATATATCTTGAGATATGTCTTATTTTTTTGTAAACAGTTCATTCAGTGGTCAGAGACCACTGTTTCAGAGCCTAAATTCTGTGAACGTAGAGCTTGATTATACTTTCCTTAGCATATATTAGGGTATTCTGTGAATCAGGAAAACAATAGCTAATTGTGGTAAACTGGGAAAGGCTAAAGAGTATATCCAAGTCAATATTTTTTAGGGGAAAAGTGTTCCGAACAATGTTAAAATATCAACTTAATTTACAAAACTTTATTCCTCCATCACTTTTGTAAAGTAGGTAGATAAACAGGAAGCAGGCAGAGAAAAGGGTGAGTTGGCCAGATAACTAAAAATAGGATCTAGAATTTCTAGACTATAATCTTGATGCATTATTTTCTCTACTGAATAATTCTGGTGATTATTTTTTATATATTGCTTTTTCTATCAATTGGAAGAGACACTTAGTATGAATCAGAATGATAGTTGAATTATTTGATTTTAAGAAAACCTGCCCTTGTATGTTCCTCTCAGGAATTTTGGTCTATTGAGTTTTTTATTTCACTAATTCAGCAACTTACCATTACTTATTTAATTTTGACCCTGAAGAAGCCACGGGATGAATTAGTTATTCATTCTTCTTTAAGGAGTTTTGAATATCATAAGGGTGCCACAATAATAATAACAATTTAAGACACACGGATTTTGATAAGAGCAAAGGATGGTTATAGGATCAGAGGATACTGATAGATAGGTGGAGTGAAACTTGCTGAAGGGTTGGTAGGATCTCCAGGGGCAGAGAACAATCAGAATGAACAAAATGACAAGAAAAGGAAAGCACAGGCTGAATTTGGGAAATATTATTTGATCCAGTATAACTAGAGTCAGTTTGGGATGCATGAAAGAAGACAAACTGAAAGTTACCCAAGAACTTCATTAGATGGTGGACTTGAGTGAAGGGCTGAGGGAGCTCTGTGAGCCAGGAAAAACCATTTTAAGGTTTTCCTGGATCAGTTCTGTTTTAGAATGAAGACCAATGGATTGAGGTACAAATTTCTGTCTGTTATATTCACTTTCCTCAAATCTGTTTTAGTTTTTGATATAGTTTTGTTTGATGTCAAGGGCAAATTACTTACATCTTTGGATATAATTTCTATTCCTCATTGTGCATCAACCATCTGTTCTAAACTTAACATGAAAAGTTAACCATTGGTTTGCAGATATAATCATAGTTTATAAGGACCTGTTGCTATGTAGCCTCATGCCTTTTTGTCAGATTGGAACCTGCTTCAGCTATATTTTTCCTGTTCACTAGAGAGGACGTCTGTGGGTCAGACCTTTTCTTCTATAGCCTCCACATGTAAATGGTTGTGTTGGGGTCACCTGTATTAACTTCCTTCTCATGGAGGAATAGTATAATCCTCAAAAGATTACTTAATCATGCCTAGTGTTACTAAATTATTACTTGTTCTGTTCTCAGTGATTATATTTCTGTGTACTTTGGAATAATCTACCATTAATAAAATACATCCTGGAGTTATTTTCTGAGTCTTGGGAATGAGGTTATTCACCTATTCCCAATTTAGTAGCATACATAGCAAAGCAAGTGATTCAGATTAGTTTCAATTACTGGGACAAATTTCAGGTATAGTTGCTTTAACTTAAAGTCTTCATTTCTCATAGATTAGGATTTTATGCATTTCATATTATCCTGGCAACAAGTGAATTTCTTAAAAATACGCAGGTGTTTGGTAATGTTTGTAAATTCATTCTATTAACAAGTTTCCTCCTGTTTTTAAATAGTACCTATACATCTTCAGAATCTTAAAAGAATAGAAAAGAAAACACTCTCTAGGACTTTTCAGGTAAGGACATTTTTACCTGGACTCCATTATTTCAGCCTGCATGTCTCCATTAGGCTGCTCCAAGAGAGTGTGAGGTTATGTAGACATGATAGGTCTGATTTCTCATATATCCATAACTAAACTCAGACTTTGGAGCAAGTTCCAGATTTATACATGTAAATATTCTCATAACCTAAGTGATTCCACAATATCTCCAAATCTACATGGTCAGGAACAATCTTCTTCCCTCCTTTCCATACCTCATACTCTTGCTTCTCACCTCAGGCCACCCCCCAAAACACTTCCACTTTTGTTGTAATTTTATCTCGATAACTAGCACTTTGGTTTACTCAGTTTCCCAAATCAGAAACTTGGGAGTAAATCTAAATTTCTCTTTATTACCAACACTTCACAGTCAGCAGGCCTGGGCTCTTTTAGTTTGGTTGATTTCTTGGCATATAGTGGGTAATCTGTGATCAGGAAATCATTGCAATTGTGGAAACTGGGAAAGGCTAGAGAGTATACTTAAGCCAATATTTTTTAAGAGAAGAAAGTTCTGAATGATATTAAAATATCACCTACTTAACAAAATATTATTCTTCTGATCACTTGTGTAAGTAACAAAATTTTACAATCAGTGGCTTAAACCAGAAGTATGCTTAAACCCAGAGATAAATTGCCACAGGGTTATTTCAGTAGTTCAGTTATGTCATTAAGAGCCAAGATTTTCCATACTCCTACTCATGGGTAACTATACTTATTGGTCCTTGTCCTTGGTTTGTCCCCTCATTGTTGTAAAATTATTACTGTAACACTGAACATGGTATCTTCATTCAACAGCACACAATGTAAAGGAAGATAGAAAGGTGGGGCCTTTCTCTACATGTACCACTCTCCTTTAACAGAAAGGAAAAGCCTTTGTCAGAATCATCCTTCCCCAAGAAATTGTCCCAAAGTTTAGTCACATGTAACTTCTCAAGCGAGTGAATATCTGGCTTTTCTGGCCTGTATGGTAAGTTGCAAGGAAGGAAGGAAGGAAGACTGTTGGAAATGACAGTAAGGATGTCTGTCACATATTTTACTTTATGAATATTCTTTAAATTGGTTATTCAAGTTTCACTGTTGCTTATCAAGTTCAGGCCCTTGTTATTGCTCTTTGTATAATGATGGCCTTCTGACTAGTTTCAATCTCTGGTATTGCTTTTTTTTTTTTTTTTTTTTAATTTATCTTCCATTCTGTTACCAAAGCAGCCTTTCTGAAACACAAATGATTGTGCTATTCCTCTGCTTAAAATTCACCTATAAAATAAAATTTAATGCTTTTTTATGTTGGGCCCCTACCTGACAATTAAAGGCCCATCTTCTCCCCCTATGTGTGTGTGTGTATATATATATATATATATATACACACACACACTCTGTGCTCTCACAATGAAAGTTTTTAGTTATCCAAAAAGGATATCTTATGCCACTTCACACCTTGGTGTCTTGACACTGCTAATACTCTTGTCTGGAAATGTCTTGGTCCAGCATTGATGAGCTGTACCTCCTGCTCCTTCTGGCTATGGCTACATTGATCAGACTTGGGTGTATTTCTGTGCCCTAATTGCTGCATGTATTATAATCCTGAGCATCCTATTATACTATAAATTCCTTGATAACATCATGATCACCACCAGTATCTGGAATAATGCTTGTCCTTAGAAGATGTTCTATAAATATTTGCCAAATAAATGGAAATTTAATTAGCCATTTTTTATCAGAATTGATAATACTTAAATGGCATGAAAAAAATCACATGATCCTCCTCTTTATGCCAAATACTTATTTGTGGGGTGTTTTGATTTGGTTTGTGTTTTTTAAATTGATTAATTTAATTAGGTATATATGACAGCAGTATGTATTTTGATTCATTGTACACAATTGTAGCACAACTTTTCATTTCCCTGGTTGTACACTATGAAGCGTTGCATCATGTGTGCAGTCACACATATACATCGAATAATGATGTCCATCTCATTCCACAATGCCCCCATGCCCCCTTCCTTCCCTTTCATCCCCTTTGCCCAATCCCCCCATCATGGATCAGCATCTACTTGTCAGAGAAAATATTTGGCCTTTGGTTTTTTGGGATTGGCTTACTTAGCTTAGCATAATATTTTCCAACTCTATCCATTTACCTGTAAATGCCAAAATTTTATTCTCTTTCCATGTTGAATAATATTTCATTGTGTACCTATATCACAGTTTATTTATTCATTCATCTATTGAAGGGCATCTAGATTGGTTCCACAGTTTAGCTATTGTGAATTGAGCTGCTATAAATTGATATGGCTGCATTACTATAGTATGCTGTTTTTAACTCATTTGGATATAGACCAAGGAGTGGGATATCTAGGTCAAATGGTGGTTCCATTCCAAGTTTTCTGAGGAATCTCCATACTGCTTTCCAGTTTGCAGTCCTACCAGCAATATGTGAGTATGCCTTTTCCTCCACATCCTTGCCAATTCTTATTGTTGTTTGTATTCTTGATAACTGTCATTCTGACTGGTATGAGATGAAATGTTAGAGTAGTTTTGATTTGCATTTCTCTTATTACTAGAGATATTGAACATTTTTTCATATATTTGTTGATAGATTGTATATCTTCTTCTGAGAAGTATCTGTTCAACTCCTTAGCCCTTTATTGATTGGGTTGTTTGTTTTTTGGTGTTAAGTTTTTTGAGTTCTTTATATATCCTGGAGATTAGTCCTCTATCTGATGTGCATGTGGCAAAAATTTGCTCCCAAAATTTAGGCTCTCTATTCACTTCATTGTTTCTTTTGCTGAGAACCTTTTTAGTTTGAAGCCATCACATTTATTGACTCTTGATTTTATTTCTTACGATTTAGGTGTCTTGTTAAGGGAGTTGGGGGCCTAAACTAACATGATGAAGATTTAGTCCTACTGTTTTCTCTGTTAGGCACAGGGTCTCTGGTCTAATGCCTAGGTCTTTGATCCACTTTGAGTTGAGTTTTGTATATGGTGAGCTATAGGGGTTTAGTTTCATTTTGCTGCATAGGGCTTTCCAGTTTTCCCAGTACCATTTGTTGAAGAGGCTATCTTTTCTCCAATGTATGTTTTTGGTGCCTTTGTCTCTGTGTCTTCTATTCTGTACCATTGGTCTACATGCCTATTTTGGTGCCAATATCATGCTGTTTTTGTTACTGTAGCTTTGTATTATAGTTTAAGGTCTGATATTGTGATATGTCGCCTGCTTTACTTTTCTTGCTAAGGATTGTTTTGGCAGTTCTGGGTCTCTTATTTTTCCAGGTGAATTTCGTGATTGCTTTTTCTATTTTTATGAGGAATGACTTTGGGATTTTAATTGGAATCACAGTGAATCTGTGTAGCGCTTTGGATAGTATGGCCATTTTGGCAATATTAATTTTGCCTATCCAGGAGCATGAGAGATGTTTACATCTTCTAAGGTCTTCAATTTCTTTTTTTAAATGTTCTGTAGTTTTCATTGTAGAGGTCTTTCACCTCTTTTGTTAAATTGATTCCCAAGTGTTTTATTATTTATTTATTTATTTATTGAGACTAATGTGAATGGGGTAGTTTTCCTAATTTCTCTTTCAGAGGATTCATCATTGATGTATAGAAATGCATTTAATTTATGGGTATTGATTTTATATCCTTCTACTTTGCTGAATTCATTTATTCTAGAAGTTTTCTGGTAGAATTTTTTGATTCTCTTAGAATCATGTCTTGTTAAGGAAGTTGGGGCCTAATCCTATGTGATGAAGAATTGGGCCTACTTTTTCCTCTATCAGGCACAGGGTCTCTGGTCTAATGCCTAGATCTTTGGTAATAATGATAGTTTGAGTTCTTCTTTTCCTGTTCGTATCCCTTTAATTTCTTTTGTTGTCTAATTGCTCTGGCTAGAGTTTCAAGGATTATGTTGAATGGTTTTAGGTGGGTTTTTTTTTTTTAACCCTTGTATCTTTTCTTAGTATACTGCTAGACTTTAGCTTTGATTATGGGAATGGAGGACCAAATGAAAGAATGAGGAAGAAAAATATTTGACAAAACATTTTGGTGGATTAAAAAACAACAATGGAAGTGGCACATAACCTCTAATCGCAGCAACTCTGGAGGCTGAGGCAGGAGGATCACAAATGTGAGGCTAGCCTGGACAACTTAGCAAGACCCTGTCTCAAAATAAAAAGGTCTGGGTATGGAGCTCCATGGTAGAGCACCCCTGGCTTCAGTACCCCGTACCACCAAAGGGTGAGGGGTGGACTGAGGAAAAGGAAATGTTTTTAATCTGTTTATATTTTGAAGTTAGATCCTACTTAAAAGGTAACCTTTCTAAAAAATATATTGTTAGTTCTTGAATTTTAGCATAGATTAGTTCCTAGGAACTAGTCTTAATTTTCTTGTAGCAAGTATGTTTCTTGGACCAGTGCCATTTCCCATCACTTGCCATAGAAACAGTTACCAATTAGTCTAGTTAAGCAAAAAGGACAATAAGAAATCTGCCTGCTCTGCCTTCCTCTCGTATTCATGGCATTATCATTTTTCTTTTATTCTTTCTTTTTTGTAGTTTAGTATATGAGAAAAGGCTTTCAGTCTCCATTTTTTTTTTCTTCTGCTACAGTTAAATTGACAGGAACTTAAGAGATTTAAGACAACACAAATTTGTTTAGCTCACACTTCTTCTATAAGAAGTTCAGGTAGGCTAGATTGGTTTTTCTGTTTCAGACTTCACAGACCAAAATCAAGGTGTTAGATCTTTGCTGCTTCTAAGCTTCTTCAAAACATTAATAGAAGTCAGTTGCTTTTAGTTTTAAGTCTTGGGTTCCATTCCTTGATGGCTGTCAGCTGGGAGTCTCTCTCAGCTGATGAAGTGGCTCTGTCTTCAAACCAGCAATGGCATATTGAGTCCTCACACTTCAAGTATCTGTGACTTCTGCCATATCTCTTCTACCTGCAGCCAGAGAAAGTACTCTGCTTTTAAGGGCTTATGGTAATAATGGGACACACCCCAATACTTCATTTTAATTTACCTATTTTTTTAAATTAATTATATTTGCAAAGTCATTTTGCCATGTAATGTGACATATTCACAGATATGGATGTACTTGGGAGTCAGTCTTTCTACCATTCCAGATATGAAAGGTATATTATAAAACCAAAAATTTTAGTGTTCCCTTTTAGCAGTTACTTGACTTGGTAGAGGATAAATATTAACTAGTAAATTAAAATAGAAAATGCAAAGTATTGAAAAAGTATGAAAACTTTTATGATTGGCAACTACTCAGATGTTAATAGGGTCCAAGCCTATTAGTAACTAAAGCATCAGTGGTATAGTGTATGTCATGTTTATGATGATGAATAAAATTAACAAAATAGAACTTTTAAAACTTGAAAATTCAGTACCTCTAAAATACTGAAGAAGAGCCTTTTGTTTAGGTTAACTCTTTGATAGGTTTTCTTAAGACTCAACATTATATTTTCCATTTGCTGACTGTCAAAGATTATTTAAATTCATAGGAACATTATTGTTCAAGTGTCTCCAGCCAATTGGTAAATGGGATGTAAAGGGAAGGCCTCCAAAATAATTTTAAACTAAAAGAAAAGCAGAATAACAATAAAAAGAAACGAAGAAATGGAATACATGAAAATAATTTCAACTCCCCATTCCCCCCTTTCTCTTAGCCCCTGATACCTACCATTTTACTTTGGCTCTCTATAAATTTAACTAGGTACCTCATATAAGTGGAATCATGCAGTATTTGCCCTTTTGTGACTGGCTTATTTTACTTAGCATAATGTCCTCAGATCTATCAGTGTCAGAATATATAGCATGTGTCAGAATTTTGTTCTTTTTTAAGGTCAAATAGTATTTCATTATATGTATGTACCACATTTTGTTTATCCATTCATCCATTGATGTTATTTCCTTCTGCCTTTTGGATATGGTTAATAATTCTGCTATGAATATGGGTACACAAGTATCTATTTGGATGTATGCTCAGAAGTCTGTAGATTTTGAAAAGTCTGTAGATTTAGAACTTGGGCTAAACCAATAATTAATTTGAGAGGCATTGGCATTTTTATATCTTATTCCTTTTCCTCCCCGTTGATGAAAATGGGATTTTTGTTTTGAAATTTTAATCCAGAAAATACATGCAAAGAGTTAAACAAGTTTAATGCAAGCTCCCCTATCTAAGCCACCTGTTAATAAAATAAAGCTAATAAATAAGTAAAAGACATGGTATATTAAGAAGCAATAAGTGCTGATGAGGAAACTGGGCAGGAAAAAGAGAGAGAGAGACAGTGTAGGTAAGGCTAATATAGTTGTAATTTATCCTGCAGTTCCAAATAGAGGCAGAAAGACCTGACCAACAGGAAAGAAAGACAAAAGAGTGCATCATGTGGGTACCTAGGAAAAGAGCATTCTGTCAGGGGAAAGTGAGCTCAGAGGTACTCAGTCAGGTCACATGGTGCCTTGTAAGTATAAATGTACACAAGAAATAAAACATTTTAGAGGAATTTCTGACTTGTATTCCCAAGTAGATTCATGAGGATCATTGAAAAAAGGGCAAGCAGTACCAAAGAGGGAAACAATCATAAATTAGATTTAGTAGATTCCACAAACAAAACGAACAAAAAAATTGCTCAATTTAAAACTAGTGGTAGTCTGTGAACAGCTATTCAGAACCAAAGAGAAACAGGATTTTAAAAGTTTCTTAGAACTCTGAGTAGAGGACGAAAAGGATTAAGCACTAGGCAGAATTTTTTTTTAAGTTAGGAAAAGTAATTAAGACCTGATTTAATTTTCAAATTTCTAGAATAAAACAAAAAAGTTTATAAATACACAATGGCAAAAAAAAAAGTTATTATAAAGGGATTAAAACCAATCCAATTTTAGATTTCTTTTTCATGGTATCACAGCCTCAAAGTCTCTGATTATATTGACCAAACCTTGAGTGAGTGAGAAAATAAAAGCAGTGAGCAACCCTGCAGAGGCAAAGGTTAGTCAACAAGTGATTCTTGTTGGTATTAGAAAATTGTATTTGAGTATATGTGTAAATTTTTTTTCACTAAAATGTAAGTAGTGTTGTGATAAAATCAGACCAAGAAAGAGCATAGAAAACATTTTCATATGACAGAGAAAAATGAAGACAAGTAGGACCAAGCGTTTAAATTATAAAATAACAATAATAAATTTAAATCCCCTATTAGATTAGACAATTATATTTATAGTGTGTTAGTCTGCTTTTTGTTGCTGTGACAAAAACCTGAGAAAAATAACTTAAAGGAAGATTGATTAATTTTGATTCACAGTTTTACAGGTTTCAGTCCATGATCGACTGGCTGCAAGGGAAAAACATCATAGTGGAAGGGAGCAGGTAAGAAAAGCTATCAGCTCATGGCAGCCAGGAAGCACACACAGACTGAGAAGGAGAAGAAGCAAGCACATTGAGCATACATGGGAGGAGCCAGGGACAAGATATTGTCCCCAAGTTCACACCTACAGTGACCTATTTCCTTCAACCATGCTCTTCGTGCTTGCAGTTTCCACCATTTCCACCACCTCCAGTAGTCCGTTCAGCTATCAGTGTGTTAATGTGCTAATGCGGTCAGAGCCCTCATGATTAGCTCTCTTCCCTAAAGCCCCACCTCTGAATATTGCTGCATTGGGGTCCAGCCTCGAACACATGAGCTTTTGGTGTACAAACCACAAGTATCCTCTGCATTACAGAAGTTTTAAAATATATATGATCAAAACTCTTGGCCTTTTATGAGCTTTTAGCTTCTTGTCATCCATAGGAAGATTATCTCTTATATAAAATTACAGAAATAATTTGTTTCCAAGTAGAACACCAATTATCCCAACAGTATATTGAATAATCCACACCTCCCTATATTGAGGCACAACTACATTTCTCCTATATTAATTACTGTGGATATATAGATCTCTTTCAAGACTTTCTGTACTCTTTGTTAATTTAGTTGCCTCTTCCTGCACTATTATTAGATGTTTAATTGCAGTAATTTCTACAGTGTTTTGGTATCTGCTTATGTCAGTTTCTCTTACTTCCTTTCAGAATTGTCTTTATTTTTCTCGTATTCACTTTTTCAAATTTGAATTTAGAAGCAGTTTGTGGGGAGAAAAAGTGTAATAATAAGTGTAATAATACTGCAGTTAGGAATAATTTGAGGGAATGAATTGATAGAATTATCATATTGAGTTGTCCTGTAATAAGAGTTAACATTTTTTAATGTTCTCTGTTTGCCAGCCATTGTACTAGGATATTCCCTAATATTTTTATTCCTTTTTAAGATGATGAAACTGAGGCTTAGCTGAAAAACCTGCTCTTGACACTAAAACTGTACTCTTAACCACTATATTATATTTCTCCTTCCTCATATCATCCCATCTCTCAAGAAAGTATTATGAGGGGATAGGGACGTAGCTCAGTGGTGGAGTGCTTACCTGACGTGCATGAAGCCCTGGGTTCAATACCCAGCACCTCAAAAAAAGAAAAAGGGAGAGTGCCTCTATTTGTCCTACCCTCACATCCTTTGAAATAATTTCTGCAGCACTCTTTGGAACTCATGGATAGACAGAGCAAAAACAGATAAGTCCTACATATCCTAAACCTTTTCTATGAATATTTCTGCTATAGTTGATGTAAGTGTCAACTTGTCTAGGGCATGTTACCCATGTCTGATGTTGCTGTGGAGGTATTTTTTTTGTATATGATTAACATTTAAGTAAGTAGACTTTGAGTAAAGCAAATAATCTTCCATTATACGGGTCTCATCCAATCAGTTGAAGGTCTTAATAGAAAAGACTGAGATCCCCCAAGAAGGAATTCTGCCTTCAGATAAGTTGCAGTATCAACTCTTCCCTACAGATTGGAGACTTGCCAGTCCCCATAGTCATGTGAGCCAGTTCCTTAAAATAGTGACACCCTTATTCCCCTCTTTATCTGGGTTAGATTCTATGGTCTACCATTATAATCAGTCCTTCTATCATATACTTATCTAGCAACTCTAGTTAAAAGCAACTATCCATTCTACACCTCAGCAGCTGGATGCAGCTAGAGAAAAACATACAAGCAATCCTAACTGATCTCACTTTAAAATTGTGACCACAAATCCTAAGAGGGCACTAAATGCTATCTGGCAATGCTTCTTTATTCCTGTGGTCAATTGACATTCCCACTCTCCAAGGCAACTACAATAGTTTTCATACCCTCTTCTCATTTCTTATACCTAGCTTACTTTCAGAGATGACCTCAAAGTTTATTTCTTTGAAGAAGGGGAAAAAAAAGATAAATGAGAATTTTCTTATGCTTTCACCACCACTGTTTTATTTCCTCCTATGATATGGAATGAATTGTGTTCCATGTGGGTGAAACCTTCCAGGAAGGTATCATAGATTCCATATCTTGCATATCTATGCAAGCATTTCTCAGAATTGTTAGCACTCTATCTGCCTTATCAGTTTTTCTTTTCTAGTATATCATCCCATTGGCAAGTGAATATACTGTAGTATTTTCCAGTCCTCATCCCTTTAAACAGAATTAGTGGTATACTTTAGCATTACCTTTACTTACTATCCCCATATTGTACCATGCTTACATGGAGGTTTGTCTTTTTAAATCAACTTCTTCAAAAATGTTGAAAAAAAGTTGAATGTTAGTCTTTATTTTAAAAAGACTAACAAAAAAGAGAAAGACCTGTATTGTTTCAATTCCATCTTTCCTAACCTGTTGTTCTTTATCTGTGGACACCAAACAATAATGTAGTAACAGATTTTTAAGTTTCTCACTCTGACCTTGAGGCAGATACTTAACTGTTCTTTTTCTCCCTAGAAGCATAGTAATTGCTTTAAAAATGTTTGTTGCACTTGCTTGACGTTCCCCTAGAACTTGTCATCCTGAAACAATTCCTTCCCCTACTGTGTCTTTCTGTTAGTCCCTTGCTGCCTCTGGGAGGCTGCTGTAGAAGTCTGCTGATGGGGATCATCAGTGGCTTATCCCCTCCCCCCCCCCCTTTCTGGCTGGCTCCTCACCGCTGGAGGCCTGCCCCTCTCTACTATAGTGTTTACATGTTTACTTTTTTTTTTTTTTTTTTTTGAAATTAGGTCTCTCCATGATCCTCCAGCTGGTCTTAAACTCCTGAGCTCAAGTAGTCCTCTTACCTTAGCCTCCCAAGCACATCACCACTAGTCTCTGCTGTTGTAATAAATCTTCTTACCCTGTCAGGTAGCAGATGATAGCCCTTAACCATCTGCATGGGTTCGGAGTAAGAAAACTAAAAAGGAATCAGGACTGAGGAAGGGAGAGCAAGAGGCTATAGATGACCTTCTCACTCATCAAATTTGCCCTCTGTTATCTCTTACAAGAGGTGTGGTATAATACAATTCTTAGTGGTATAACCTGGAATCAGGATGCATAAATTTTTATCCTACCTTCTGCTTTATAGCTGTGTGACCTTGCGAAAGTTAAATAGGAATAACAATTGTTTCTAACTCATAGGGTTATTGTAAGGATCATGTGAGTTAATTTAAGTAAAATACATGGAATGATAATTGACACATGATAAGCACTAGAAAGTGTTAGCTCTTGTTATCGCTAGTGTTATTTACAGGATTATATAAAATAAGGGAGCTTCCATTTATATGCTTTAAACAGTTGCAACACTTAGTAACTTGATGTTTAGAATTTTCTCCTTTAAAGGAGTGTTACACAACAGAGAATACTGCTACTCAAAATGAAGTGGTAAAATTAGGGTTGTTTTATGTTTGACATTAACTCTGAAATCTCCATAATGTATGTAAAGTTAGGGTTAAATTGGGATTTATAATTCTTTTGAATATTTGTGGATCTTACAAAAACAAAACAAAAAGCATCCTGAGATTGGTTCGTGTATACTGTGATATAATTTCTAGCTCTTTATTCAGTAGTAAGTTAAAAGAACAACAGGTAATGTATTTAACATCTTTATTCTGTCTCAATATAATCTTTGTATTCTAATTTACTGAATAGAGTAAAAAGAGTTGTGCAGTTGAAGTATAGTTGAAGTTCTAGTTTCCAAAAGGAACATATCTTCTAGATTTTCCTTCTCCTTTAAATTTGGAATTAAGTTACTGGAGTAGAGTTTCTACATTATTAAATTAGTGATAAAGTGAGCAGGTTATATGATATTTAGACAAATAGTAGGTGATAGCAATTTCTTTTTATTTCTGTGGTACATGAGGGGCCACCATAATTTTGCATTTTAGGGAAGATGATGAATTAACTTCTATCTAATGTTGTTCGGGATATTTCTAGATCATATAAAGAAAATTAGGGTCATTTAAGGATTTCTATTAGAAAGTACAGCTGTATTATAGAAAATCAGTAAGAAAAAGCTAAGAATCCTGAGCTGTATTGTGACCACTCATTATGTGACCTTGAGTAAGCTGTCCAAATATCCCTAGCATAATTTATATATTTTACATTGCCAAAAAAAAAAAAAAAAAAGTGAACTACCTTTTAGAATGACATCCCATAAATAAGTTGTCAGTTTACTGTATGTGTACATGTTTCTACTTTGTTACCAAATTGTGATTATTTATATTCTTAATGGGATCCTTATGGAAAAAGACTAACTTAATGATCCTTGTATCTCCACTCTCTCTCTGATACAATGTAGGAGGTATGTGTATATTTTGCTGAATCAAAGTTGCTTTGTTTATAACTTTGCTGGTAAGTAGACATTTAAAATGAGATTTAAACTAAGATGCAGTATAGAGGACTCTTTTAGAACTGTTGTTTCTCAATTTTATCCTGAATCAACTAAGAAATACATTTTATATCACACACCCATTGTATATACTCATAATTAAAACCACATATTTAGAGAATGCCTTCTTGTTTGTCCTCAAGTTCTGTTCTATTATGTTTCTTTCATTTAAAATAATGCTGGTGCAGCCCACTGAAATAATTTCAGGATTCACTGATGAGTTTTGTGACCTGCAGTTTAAAAGATATCGCTCAAGAAGGTGAGCTCCATGAGAACAGGGACATTTTGTCATTTTCACTTTGTATTAATAGTGCTTGGTACATAGTAAGTATTCATTAAATATATGTTGAATGGGTCAAAAAGGGAGTTTTCTTTTCCATAGGTCACATTTAAGAACAGGACCAGGGGACTCAGGGTGCTCTCCATAGCAGGCACATGACCCTATGTTGGATTTCTAGCACCACAAAAAAAAAAAAAAAGAGAGAGAGAGAGAGAGAAAGGACGACAAGGGGAAAATATTACGTCCTTCTTGCTGATTTCAAATCATTAGTATTTGAGTGGTCTACTAAGTATAATACAAAGCATTAAGCAATAAGGAAAATACAGAATTTAAATAAGGCTATCTCCAGCCTTCTGCAGTTTTCCACCTAATCCAAATTAGGCCTTTAAAGAAATTTCAAGATTTTATCAAAAGATTTTACATCAACCATAGACACAACCAAAGTGAGAAAGAGTTTCCAAGAACTTGGTTGACAATATCCTGCCCCACCTATTTCTCATTACTAGTAGAGTCAAATTGTGAATTCCATCAAATAGATTTAGTCTTAAAAATATTCAAGGGACACTTGATTTGCTGTTAACTAGATTTTTTTTTTTATTTTAATTTTTTGCAGTAGTGGAGTTTGAACCCATTGGTTCTCTATCACTGAGCTACATCCCCACTTCTTTTTGTTTTTAATTTTAGGATCTTGCTAAGTTGCCTGGGCTGGCCTCAACTTGTGGTCCTCCTGCCTCCTGAATCACTGGATCACAGTCTATACAACTGCACCTGGCTTCATTAGACCATTTAAAATCTGTTCTTTAACAGTTTACAATGATCCTGGGTCTAGTTTATTATAGGTCCTAAAAATTAGATTCTTTGACAAATATAATTGGTTTTTAAAAATTAATTTGCCTAATGGTTAAAGAGAAGGAAACTCTACCCAAAATATACAGGAGCCCACTTCCTTAATTTTAGCCTATCATGTAAACACAATGTGTCATTTTGTGTACTTCCCCTCATGAATTCAGGACAAAATCTTTGGCACTATAAGAGTCAAAGTTTAAAAATTTAAAAAAAAAATTTTTTAAAGACTCAAAGTTAAGGTACAATTCTTAAGAAGACTGACTTCAAATTTGTCATCAGACTTGGGTCTTGAGAATAAAATAGGGTGCAGGCTGAATAATTATTCTAAAACAGGTGTAAATGGGGTTAGTCCCAGCAAATAAGGGATTATGATATTGAGATATATATATACACACACACACACACACACAACACACACATTTGTAGTCTCAAAAGGAAAAAAAGAAACATCAGAGGACATTTGCAAAACTTAAAATAACATCAACTAAAAATTTACTGCAAATAATTTATAATCAGAAGTACAGCAATTACTTTCAAACATTAAGGCATTTTAGTACTGAAAGTTATCAATGATATATAAATAACAAATTAATGAGACTTTTTTGTTATATATAAAGATTTTTCCCCAAAACTGGTGGTTTTACTCAGTGATAGAGTACTTGCCTACACATTGCAGTGTCCTAGGTTCAATCCCCAGGACCACAAAAACAACAAATTTTCACCTAAGACCTAGCAAGTGATGCACTTATTTTCAATAATATTCTTTGGTAATGAAAAAATTGGACATTTTCTTAGAAGTAGTAATGATAGAAAAGGATCTGCATGTGGTATAAAGCAGGTTCATAGACATAGCCCTATGTGTTTATGATTTCATCTCAAAAAGGTACTAGTGAGTTTTTTATTAACTGATCTATGATTAGCCTCATGCTAAGGCACCCTAGGTAACATTTTAACATGATTTACTATTTATTAAATAGCCTTTGCTGTAAGATTATCTTGGACTCAATCCAGTGGTACCAAAAAAGACCTCGTAAGGTAGATTAATAATGTGAACTTTAAGGACAGTTTAAATGAGACAGCAGTGAAGTAATTAGCTCACAATCGCCATTATTCAAAATTTATTTGAGGTTTTTAAACTCAATAATTGAAAGTTATTAGAGAATGCCTTCTCATGTGTCCTCAAGTTCTGTTGAAAGTGTTCTGTCCCCTAAGTACCTTTTCAAAGATCAAACACTTGCTTTAACCTACTTAGTATATAACATAAACACTGGTTCTAGTATTTTGGGGGAAATAAATCATACTTTTTACTTATTCAGATTATTTAATACTGCCTTTTATATGAAATTAGGCCTAGGCCCTAAGTAGTTAGTATTTTAAGTTCCATACTAGGAAGATAGCATCATTATCACTTTCAAACTGGAAGCATAACATTTTTATAAATTGATAAATCATTGACTAAAATGAAGTTTAGTGAAAGTTCTCTATCCAAGAATAACATGATAGTAATATAGCACAATCAATTTGCTTTTGTACACAGTGCTTAAAAAAAAAAAAAGAATAGGAATATTTAGGCCATTTTTTTCCATTGAGGCAAGACAGAGCCCAAAAGCAATTGTACTAATTTATGTTTTTCTTGCTTTCCCACATATTTTCCCCATGAAGAGTTTCCTTTTTTTCCTATTGGATTAATAGTCTGGTAGAATACCTTTTTAAAACCTTCCAGACTTCAGTGACACCGGTTGGTATTAGAGGAGATGAAGTGTGTATGAGAGATCCTTCCTTGGTCCCCTTCTAAGTACTTTACCATCTCCACTGACTTCAAGAAGTAAGTACAGTACTGTAAGATTGTAGGACCCAAATGAGATGAGGTTCTCCAGTCTCTACTCATGTTCCTCACAGATACAGGCATCCTATAAACAACTGCCTTAAAAAGTCCTTGTACTCAAATTTGTACTTCTCAAGAAGAAAATAATTTTAAAGTAGAGTCAAATTAACTCCACCATTGTTTGCCATTCAGTTCAATGAGTCACCATTCTTGGTAATATGACATCAACTCCCAGAGATTCTCAAAAATTCTGAAACTTCACAGATAACCAAACTGTTTATGTACACATGCATACAACCTTTCCCAGTATGTAGAGCAGAAATATTAGAGATGGATCATATTGCCAATAAATACATGTTTGCTACATCTAACATACTAATGTTTACCTTGGGTCAAGCACTCTTTCTAAGTACTTTATATATGTTAATTCAATTACTCCTACAACAGTCCTCCGAGGTAGACTCTACTTATCCATGGATTAAAAATTAGATTTTAGACATTTTAATATACACTGGCAGCTTGGGATACGATGGAGCACCACACCACATCTATAAGCCATATTTTATGAGTATATTCTTTTACTTTACAAACAAGATCACTATAAGGGAAGTAGCCAGCTTCCCCTCTCTATTTTCTTTATTATCACATTTTCTTTAGAGTCCTAGGCTCTACTGATTAAATGTTTAACCCAAAAGACAGATTGAGTACCTTAAAAAAGTTATCAAACATATGTAAAAACTACAGCAAGTTCAATGCTATATTCATGTTCATTATAATATTAGATAATTTTTTAATCCAAGCAATAATCTTTGAGATTAATTCAAACGTGTAGAAGAAATGCCCTTGTGATCTAAACAGGAGTGGAGAAACATTGTGGACTTCCCAGTTTGAGCACCAGGGGAACAGATCCTTAGATTATAACTGACCTTATGATAACCTCAGCTCAAATGGTTGAGATAGGTGGTTAACATGGGATATTGTGGTGACTCCTTTGTTGTTTAGTGGTTTGAGAGAGACTATTTTGTGGTAGCCTCTGGCTGGTTCACTGTTTTTCCTTTGGTATGATGTTCAGAAGGGTTTGAGAAGAGTCAAACTGTAAACTAACTTTCATATGAAGATGTATGATCTCTTATTATATCTGAGGGTTTATATAGTTGTCAGTACTGGGTAAATATGTACATAGAACCTCTATTAGTGGATCTGCCCCTAATGTTCTGTTTTTTTGCACAGCACTGCTTTTTTTTTTTTTTTAATGCTTCTTTATTTAAATAACCTCAAATTCTAAACCACTTAGAATTTGACTTTAGAGAACATTGCATTTCACTGCATGCAAAAGGAGAAACTAAGGTATAATCTGGGGCAGTCCTAGGTTACTGCTCCCCACTGTGAGGCAGTTAATGTCTGTACAATGGTTTGGCAAAGCTGCTATGCCAGAGTGCCTCTTTGTCGCCAGACATATGCCAAATGGGTGGGCTGTGAACATTAGCACAGCCAGACAGCGCTGCCTTTGTGTAACCAATTTCCTCTGCAAGGCTGGCCCTTGATATTTCATGTAACTCTCACCCTTATTGTCATATTATATATATATATATATATATATATATATATATATATATATATATATATATATACCATTATTGTCTCACCCTTATTGTCTTCATCCTATCTTCTACAGTTGTTTCAGAGCAATAGTCCTTGTACTCTTAAACTTGGACCACCACACTCTAGGAATAAAAGTGGTCATTCCCTAGAAGTTAGCTTCTAGGCCTGTTGTTCAACCCCAGGGTTGCAAATGGCCTGAGAATACTGATTACTGATCCCAAAAAAAGAACTTGGAAGACTTAACATTATATTTTTATTTTGTACATTTTATTACTCCTCAGCAACAGACCAGGATACAATGGAGGGCTGCACCATACCTCCAAACAGCAGTAAATTATATAAGATATTGTTGCATGCACACTGTGCAGGTAGATTTCTTCAGAGGTTTTATATTTTACTTTATAAAAAAAGTCACTCTGTTTAGATCCTCACCCAAAGATTGGAGATGAGGGAAATTGGCCAGCTTCCCCTCTCCATTTCCTTCATTATGACATTGTTTAGAGACCCTTCTTATCTCACTGCAAGCTTTCCTGGTCACTGATTAGTGTTTAATGCAACAACTGTATTTGGATAAAATATCCTAGATTATTTGTTTTTCCCCAAGTATGTATTTTTAAACTTTTGACATCTGTTACTATTGAGACAACAAAATAAAGACACATCCAACACAAATTAACAGGAATCTTGCTAACATCCAGTCATAGCTACTTCAGTTTGTTTGTTTTTAGTGGATACATGTTCTTGGCCATGATTTCATTTTGCATATTTATAATACTTTCATATTTTCTGTTAGAAAAATTGTTTGTAGTTTGTAAAATGGAGTTAAGCAGATTGGTGTTACATGGTATTCTACAAAAACATGAATTTCCACATAGCAAATATGAGATGGCTCTTTGAGCTTTTTAGGGAAACAATTGCTCAAGAAGTGCTATGTGAAATGTTTTGATAAAGTAAAATAATTCATGAAATGACAAAGAATGGAAACAAGTTAGAGCATCATTGGAAAGCACTACTACTAATTTTCACAAATTTTAACTGTATAGCAATTACTTCAGTGTGAATAACTAGCAACAGTCATTATCCTAGGGGGGAGTTCTACAACTGGAATCATTCAGTAAAAGCTCGGTCTTCATATGTTTTTTGTTTGTTTACTTAAAATAGGTACCATCCATATTGTCTACATAGCCTTGGCAGGACTTAGAGGCAATGCTGACCTTGAATTAAACTCATGTCTTCTGTAGGCAACCTGCCCAGTGTATAAAGATTGAGTCTTCCAGGCGTGTTCTCTAATAATAGACCTAGGAAGCCCTAACAGGAGCAGAAACATTTGGAGGGCATATCTTTATGTGACCAATTCTCCCTGAAGGGCTTACTCTTTTTTCTTAATCTGTCACATCAAATAAAAGCATCTAATTTACTCACTTCACAATGTAAATTCTAAAAATTTCTTCAGAAATGTGCTGCTATTCATGTATGAAAATGTGGCACACCAGAATATATATTTAGAATTGTTTTTTCCTGCAATTGTTGAAGTGTTACTTTTTATTATATCCTGTTTTCCTTGTAACTAAAAGCAAAGGTTGAAGGCAGCTAGTTAGAATTGGAAATGCAGTCTATAAGAAGTAATCTATCTAAAGGTTTTTGACTGGGAATAGAGAATTCAAGAAACAACTTGTGGTTTATCTTTCATTGTGTTTTTAAAATGTTTTAGGGTACCTAGTACTTTTGTTTTTTCACCTTTATTTTTTTTTCCTTGAGAGTTCCATGTCCATAATCTGCATATAGGCATACATTGCTTAACAAGGGAATACACAATTAATTGCCTGTTTGTATTATCAGGCATTTTTATTGTGCAAACATCATACTTACACAGACCTAAATGGTTCAAGTCAGTCACTCAGTCACTGGCCTGTCTTTTGGAAGTTAAGGTGGAACCTAGGGCCTTATGTCTGCTACAAATTAAGCAAGAGATGTATAAGACTCCTGTCCATGTAACAGGGGATCTGATTTTTTATAGTAAGCCTTTTTTCTTTGAAAAGTAGTAAACCCGGACTGGGGTTATAGCTCTGTGGTAGGGTGCTCACCTCACATGTGGAAGTCACTGGGTTCGATCCTCTGTACCACATAAAAATAAAATAAGGTATTGTGTCCATCTACAACTTAAAAAAAAAATTAAAAAGGAGTACACCCTAATATAATAGTAAAGAGTATAGTATAGTAAAAATGTAAGCCTGTAACATAAGCCAGAGTCATTTATCATCAAGTATTATATACTGTAATAATTATATGTACTATACTTAAATACAGCCAGCAATGCAGGTTTGTTTATACCAGCATCACAACAAGCATGTGAATAATCTGTTGCACTGTGACCTTAATGTGGTTATGATGTCACTTGGCAATAGGAATTTTTCAGCTCTCATAAAATCTTATGGGATCACTATTATATATGAGGTCTGTCTTTGAAGCTTCGTTATGCAGCGCATGACTGTCCCCCTCATAGTAAAGTTTACATTGGAATGTGTCTTGTAATAAGAACAAGGAAATGGAAACTTTTTTCTACATGACTTTCTTGGTTCCCGTTTTGCTGAAAGTAGAAAAACCTGATTATGATGCCAAATTACTTTATTTTTTTAAGAATAAAGAATGTATTGTATAGGAAGGAAATTGTATCTTTGAAGGGACTTAGGATATACATAAAATACTTTTTGTTTAGTGAAAATATATAGTTTGCCAGTTATAAAGCAAAAATGAAAATTAGTAAGTCCTTTACTTCAATAAACTAATGTTGCTTTTTATTAACTTCTTTATTAGTTCATATAGCATTCATATGCCAGTGGATTTTAGTATATTCAGAATTGTGGAGCCATTATCACCAGAATTTTAGAAAATTTTCATCACCCAGGAAGAAAAATGCATACCCATTAGCAGTCACTCCTTGTATCTCCCTCTCCTGCCCCACAAACTTCCAGTCATAAGTAACCACTAATCTGTATTGATTTATCTATTTTGGGTATTTCATATACATAGAATTACAATATGTGGTCTTTGATAATTGGCTCCTTTACCTAGCTTAATGTTTTCAAGATTCATTCATATTGTAGTATACATCAATACTTCATTTTATTGAGAAATGGTACTATATTGTATAGATGTCACATTTTGTTTATCTATTCATCAACTGGTGGACAAATTATTTCCACTTTTGGACTGTTATAAATAAATGTTGGTGTAAACATTGGTTGCAAATTTTCATGTGACTATTTATTTTCATTTCTCTTGCATATATACGAAGAAGTAAAATTGCTAGGTGACATGGTAATTCTAAGTACAGTTTTTTAACAAACTGCCAAACCATTTTCCAAAGCAACTGTACCATCTTACATTCCAACCAGTACAGTGTAAGGGTTCTCATTTCTTAACATCCTTGCTAACATTTTTTTATTACTTGCCTTTTAAAAAATTATACTCTTCTGAATGCATGTGAAACGATACCTAATTGTATTTTTGATTTGGGTGTCTTCTTTGGAGAAATGCTTATTTATTTAGATCTTTTGCCCATTTTATTTTAGCAGTCCCTTATCAGAGATATGATTTGTCAATGTTTTCTCTCAATTTGTGCATACCTTTTCACTTTTTTGTTTGTTTTGTACTAGAGATTTAATCCAGGGGCATTCTACCACTGAATTACACTCCCAACCCTTTATTATTTTATTTTTAGACAGGATCTAACTAAGTTGCTGAGGCTGGCCTTGAATTTACAATCCTCCTGCCTCAACCTCCCCAGTCACTGGGAATATGGGTGTGCGCTATCAACGCGCCTAGGTTGCCTTTTCACTTTCTTGATAGCAACATTGAAAAAAAGTAAATTTTGCTGGCATCCAGTTTAACTACTTTTTCTTTTGTTGCTTGTGCTTTTAGTACCAGAGCTAAGAAGCCACTGCATAATCCAGTATCATGAGGATATGCTTATGTTTCTTCTGTTTTAGTTTTTACATTTAGGCCTTTGATCCATTTTTAGTTAATTTTTGTATATTGTGTTAGGGTAAGACTCCAACTTCATTCACTTGATGTAGGTATCCAGTTCTCCCTGTTCCATTTGTTGAAAAGACTGTTCTTCCACCCATTGAATTGTTTTGGTAGCCTTGATAAAGATAATCTATAAATGTAAGGATCTATTTCTGAACTATGAATTCCATTCTGTTGATCTATATGTCTCTCTTAATGTCAATAACATACTGTCTTGATTACTATAATTCTGTGCCAAGTTTTAAAATCAGAAAGTGAGAGTTTCCAGTATTTTCAAGATTATTTAGCTATTCTCAGTCCTTTGAATTTCCACATGAATTTTAAGATTAGTTTGTTAATTTCTGGGGGAAAAAAAAGACAGCTGGGATTTTGATAAAGATGGCAGTGAGGGGCTGGGGATGTGGCTCAAGCGGTAGCGCGCTCGCCTGGCATGCGTGCGGCCCGGGTTCGATCCTCAGCACCACGTACAAACAAAGATGTTGTGTCAGCCGAGAACTAAAAAAAAAAAATAAATATTAAAAAAAAAAAAATTCTCTCTCTCTCTCTCTCTCTCTCTCTCTCTCTCTCTCCCCCTCTCTCTCTCCCCCTCTCCCCCCCCCTCTCTCTTTAAAAAAAAAAAAAGATGGCAGTGAATCATCAGCTCATTTGGGGGAATGTTACCAGTATTAAGCCTTCTGGTACATGCACATAGGTTATTTTTCCATTTAATTCTTTAATTTCTTTCGATAATGTTTTATAGTTTTGGGGTACAAGTTATATAAATTTATCCAACTTTGGTTTTTGATACAACTATAAATGGAATAACTTTGTCAATTTTATTTTTGGGTTATTTGCTAATATATAGAAATAGTTTGATTTTTTTTTTTTTAAAGAGAGGGAGGGGGGGGGATTTAATATTTGTTTTTTAGTTTTCGGCGGACACAATATCTTTATTTGTATGTGGTGCTGAGGATCGAACCCAGTGCCACACGCATGCCAGGCGAGCGCGCTACCGCTTGAGCCACATCCCCAGCCCTGATTTTTTAATATTGATCTTGTGTTACAACCTTGTTGAACTTGTTTTATTACTTGTGCTACAACCTTGTTGAACTTGTTTTATTAGTTTTAATAGTTTTTCAGTGGATCTCTCTTTTTTTTGTACATAAGATGTCATCTGCAAAGATAAGTAAAATTTTACTTCTTTTTTCCCATCATTCTGCCTTTTACTTTTTCTTTTCTAATTGCCCTGGCTAGAATTGCCAGCACATGTCTAATAAACTTGGCAAGAACAGGCATCCTTGTCTTATTCCTAATCTTAAAAGGAAAGTATTCAGTGTTTCACTGTTAAGTATGATGTTCTGCATCTGTTGAGATGTGGGCTATTACACTGGTTGATTTTTTTTTTTTTTTTAATGTTAAATCCTTCATTCTTGGGATAAATCCCATTTGTCAAATCCAGGTTTGATTTGCTAGCATTTTGCTGAATGTTTTTTAAATCTGTTTTTATAAGAGTTATTTGTGTTGTGATATCTTTGCTTCAATATCAACTTAATGTTGGCTTCAGAATGAATTCTGAAGCATTCGCTTCTATATTTTAGAAGTTTGTGAAGAAATGGTATTCATTCTTATTAATCTGGTAGAATTTGCCAATGAAATCTGGTCCTGGCCTTTTCTTTATGGGTAGTTTTTAAATTACTAGCTCATTTTTCTCATTTGAAGTCTTTTCAGATTTTCTGTTTCTTCTCAATTTAGTTTTGGTAGTTTGTGTCTTTCCAGGAAATTTGCCCATTTTGTTCATTATATAATTTCTTGGCAAACCATTGTTTATAGTATTCCTTATAACCCTTTATATTTGTTAGGCTAGTAGAGCCATCTCTTCATAGAGATGGTTAATTCCAACCAGTAAGTAGATAGTTACTTTAACCTCACAAAGAAATTACCTCTTGGGCTGAGGTTGTGGCTCAGTGGTAGAGTGCTTGCCTAGCAAGTGTGAGATACTGGGTTCAATTCTCAGCACCACATACAAATAAATAAAATAAAGGTACATTGACAACTAAAAATATTTTTTTAAAAAAGATTACCTCTTAAAATTTAGAGGCCTTGCTAGAGATAGAAAATTCAAAGAAAATGTGAAAAACAAAGAACTATTATTGCTACTAGTGAATAAGTAACATTATTAATTTCTGCCTAGCCCAGAGTATTGAAAGAGCCATCAAAAAAGAAAAACCTAGATGTGGGCAGTGTACATCATAGGTCTTTAATTCTACCCAAAGGATTATCTGGGTTAAAAATACTTTCTTAACAACTTGTAGGCTTTCTATAACCTTGGACAAAATAGTTGGCCTGATTGTGCAGCTTTCTATTTGAAAATGGAGATAATACTACTACTTGCAAAGCTATTCATTTCTTATTGTACTTTTATTGTACTGTACTTTATTGTACAGTTCATTTTTAATTGTACTGACTCAGCAATTCTTTAGGAACTTTATATAGGCCAGAGCTAATTATAGTAAATTTGAAAGTACTGACCAAATTTAGGGATGATACCTTCTTTCTTGTGCATAAGTTTCTTCCATTTAACAGAAAGATGTGTCAACACATACCATTTTTTTAGAATGCAGAGTCCTTTTTTTTTTTTCTTTTATACAGTCCTGAGAATTGAACCCAGAACCCCACACTCAAAACAAAAGTGCTCTACCACTGAGTTGTATTCTTCCAACCTGAATGTGAGGTCTTGAATGCAAGGAAATTTCCAACTGAAGTCGTACAGTACCCAGGCAACATTTAGGGAATTCTAAGCGTAGGATCCCTAAGAAGAGAGTAGAGGAAACTAATTTGTAAAAAAAGAAGAAAATAAAAATTTTGTGAGTTCACAGTCCCCATTCTGACAAGAGCGTTTCCATCTAATCAACTCTTGCCAGAAGTCACCATTTTTTCCCATGAAAATCTTTAAAAAAACATTTTAGATTCCCTGTATCCCTGTATAGAAATATGTTATAAAGCACTTTTAGAAGCTGTATACTGCTTAACTAAAAGATTGTTTAAATTAAGTGGTACTGAACAGTAAATGGAAATGGAGTTTGAAACCTTTCAATTATTGAATGCAAACCATTATGTATATACCTCTTTTAGGGGGAAATATTCTATATTTGAAGAAGCACATATGAAAAAAAGAGGAAGAGCTACTTTAAAATAGAGCTGTCTCCTCCCAGAACAAAAATCCTGTTAGTGCTGTTGTTAAGGAAGGCAGCAGCATGTAAGACAAATTATTGGTTGCAAGGTGTATAAACAATGGGATTTCTCCATGGTGGGGGCTGGAGGGATTTGAGTCCTAGAAGCTGACTGCCAAGGAAACCACTGACAAGACGGAACCAGGCTAATTCTTTGCGGTATTTTCTGCTCTCTTAATTTGAAATGGGGGAGAAAATAGGAAGATAGCGAGAAACTTAGAAAGTTATCGCTTCTATTTTAAGGAAACAAAGGACTAGATCATTTTCATTAGTCTCCCCCTTTTTATTTTGAAAAATTTTAAACCTACAGAAGTTGAAAGAAAAGCACAACCTATATGCTTTTCACTTTGATGGATTAGTGTTTAACATTTTGTTGTATTCGTTTTCTTATACATAGACATAGAAGGGAGTCATATAGAAAGTAAGTCACAAACACAGTAATTCTCTAACTACTTTAGCATGTGTTTTCTGAGAAGACAATCTATGCCTAAACACAGTACTTTTATCACACCCAGGAAATTTTTAATTACTGCAATATTATCTACTATGTAGCTTATATTCTTCTTTCCCCTAGTTGTCCCAATAATGGTCTCCTTAGTTTGCTTTTTTTTTTTTTTTTAATATAGGATCCAGTCAAGGTTCATTCATTGCATTTAGTTGTCTTAATAGTCACCAGGCTAGGTCTGATGGTGCATGCCTGTAATCCCAGCAACTCACTCAGGAGGCTGAGGCAGAAGGATTGCAAGTTTGAGGCCATCCTCAACAATTTAGAGAAGCCCAAAGCAACTTAGCAAGACCCTGTCTCAAAAATAAAAAATAAAAATTTAAGGACTGGGAGTATGACTCAGTGGTTAAGCGCCGCTGGGTTCAATCCTGGACACTGGAAAAAAAAAAAAAAAAAACGTAAAAAAAGAATAGGGGCTGGGGATGTGGCTCAAGCGGTAGCATGCTCACCTGGCATGCGCACGGCGCTGGGTTCTATCCTCAGCATCACATACAAATAAAGATGTTGTGTCCGCCAAAAACTAAAAAATACATATTAAAAAATTCCCCCCCCTCTAAAAAAAAAAGAATAGCCACCGTTCTTTGCCTGAAAGGACCAGGCCATTTTTCTTATAGAATGTCCCATTATGTCCAGACTTACCTGATTTTTTTTCATTATGATTGTATTCTATTTAGCACATTTGACAAGAAAACTAACAGAGGAAATGCTATAGCCTTTGGGTTTTCACCACATCTGGAGGCATATGGCATCAGTTTGTCCAACTGCTGACTATAACCAGTTTAGTCATTTGGATAAAGTGATATGCACCATATTTTTCCATTGCAAAGGTATGCATTCTCCTTGTAATTTAGGGAAAATGGGAGGAAAGGGATACTTTGAATCCATGTGAATATCATTTATCCACCACCCTTCTTCCAATAGTTTTATCATCCACTATCCTTGCCTGAATCTATTCACTGAGGGCCGCAAAATGATGATTACCAAATTCTCTGCCCTTACATCTGTGTTTAATCATTTAATTAACTGACTTTTCTTTTCTTTCTTTTTTGGTACTGGGGATTAAACCTGGGCACTCTCCCACTGAGCAACACCCCCAGCCCTTTCTATTTTTTTTATTTTGAGACAGGAGCTCACTAAACTGGTGGTGCATGTTTACTGGTGAGATTGCTGAGATTACAGGAGTGCACCACTTTGCCCAGCTTTTTGTGGATCTTTATTTTTCAACATCCATATATATTATTACTTTATTCCTTCTGGTAATTGTATGATAGTCTGACATTTAGATTATTTCTACTTTCTTAGTATTATAGGCAACTACAGTTAATATTCTAGAAGATGTCTTTGCATGTTGATCTATAGAATAGATCCCAAGAAGTGAAATGGTTAAATAGCTGTTACTGATTTGCACTTGTGCAAGGTCTTCCTCATGTCTTTACCAACACCATTAACATTTTTAATGTTTTTCTGTTTACTAGTAAGATTGTTACTTCGTGTTGGTTGACTACTAATTTCTTCTAAGATTGCTCACATCTGTAGGAGTTATTTTTTCTAGTTGAGGTTTTATTTATAGGTATATTTGGCTGTCTGAACTTTTCCTGCCCAAATTCTGGTATTAAATATGTTTGGGTAAATGTTTTATGAAATTTCTTGCTATATGCATTAGTGATATACTCCCTTTAAAATTGCTTTGATTCACTTTCCTAACTTGCTTTTCAAATTCTGACTGTCTAAAATCAGGAATCCAGTAGGTTTACATAGGGAAGAACACTTTGAAGTCTCATATTAATCTTTGTTACGTGTATTAAATTTTTTCCCCTTCTATGTTTTGATCTTATATGTATAGTTTTACACAATAAAAAGTTGTGCATTTTATATTAAATGTCTTTTGATGTTTTTCCCTATAAGTTCTAGGTTTTTTTGCTTTATTTAGGTTGGCCTTTCTTATCTAGCATTTTTTTCTAATCTTTTATTCTAGTGTATGGTTATTTGTAGACACACTAGAATCTTTTGGATACATGAAGTTCATTTTTACTCATCAATTTTGTCAACACATTTTTTATAATTTATCCTTTATCATTAATTTTAAATGCTGTATTATATACCATGTTTTTATATATATACAAGGATTGTTTGAGGATGTTCTTGCAATATACCATACTGTTGAAGTGAATATTTTGATATCTAGTTGGGAAAGTCCCTTATTGTTTGTCAAATATTTCTAATCATGTAATTTTATTCCCATTTAAAAGGGGGGAAAATCAACTTTTCCATTTATGCTTCTTCCAACAATATGAGAATGCATAGTGTTCCAGGCCTGGGAGAAACTTGCTAGAATATAGAGCCAAGGTTAAGTAAGACTTGAATAAACTTATAAAAATTAAAGATGTGTTATCTATCTGCTAAACCAGGAGAAATCAAATAGGTTTGTAATATTGTTGAAGTGTTACCCTCTTGTTTAATGAGCTGTTAACTACTACCCCTTCTAGTTTTAATCCTCTCTAGTAATTTGGAATCGTATTACCTATATACATTTCCTTTCCCCTTCCAGCTTCCTAGCATTTCTTTTTCCTCTTCTCCGATCCAATCCATCCAGTTTTCTGTCTAGAGAAATCTCATTGTTCCTAAGGACCCAGTTTGGATAGTGCCTTTTTTAGAAAGTTTTTCTTTATGCCAATGATAGGAAGATTGTTCTAACCTCTGTGCTTCATATTATTTATTCCTGTTCTTTATCAATGTCAAAGTTTAGGCCAGATCAGGATATATAACACATGCCATAAAATGATTGTTGAAAAGAATAAAATATCCCTGCCTTCAGAGAGCTCACTAGAGAATGAAACTAAAAGCTTAGAATTAAAGAAAAATAGATAACAAAAGCAGACATTATATATTTTTAAAAAGCACTGACAGATGAGATTTTATGTAAAATTTTTGCCGACCTGACCAGGTTTATATTTTATTGCTTATGTCCGAAGCTTTAGATAATGTAGTTTGAACACAGGAAGGCCTTCCAGATGAGATGTGGCACAAACCTTAAAGACATGCATGGGTCCAAATGAGTTGTTATCGTGGGAGTTTCAGAGTTGTAAAGGAAAATACCAAGAAGTGAGATTACATGCTTCTTATAATGTGTAGTTGAGTTGTAAGTGAATGGATATTTGGAATCTTTTCTGTTTTTTTTCTTAGTACTGGATGAATGAATACACCTCATCTATTGGAATTGGAGTTTTTCATTCAGGAATTGAAGTATATGGGAGAGGTACGTGTACACACAGTTTAAATACTTTTCTGAATATTTTGTCCTTTAAAAAATTGCAAAATCATAATTATAACTTTTTTCTTTTTTTTTTTTAAACCACTCCCATATGTTATTGCAGAAAGTGAAGTGAGGGTGGAGGGAATATCCCCATATTTGTTTGTACTGTTTTGGAAAATTTTCCAAAATAGAATGTATCTAGGGAGAAAGTTCTCAAAATACAGAGGTGTACATTCATTTTATCATCTTTTATTCGAAATACTATGTGTTAACAAAATACTTCCCTTTTGAGATCATTTTACTATGATAGTTTGTTTTGCTCTAATGTGTATTGTTAAGAGTCCCTAAGAAACTTTGCATTATGAAAACAATCATTTTGTCTGGAACAAAGTGTTGTGTTAGACAATGTCAAATTTGAAATACCAATTTCCTGAGGGAATTTCAATAATAAATTTGGTTTTGTAAACCTATAAATACACATCTATAAAGTCTAAAGACTTTGCTGAGCAAATCCTGCTTTAGATTACATCTAGATTTTGCTCAAGAATGATGGCCTTTGTCATAAACTCAGCCTTTTTCATTCTGGTTACCTTTATTATGCTTCATTATGATAAACATGACAGGAGCTGTGTTTTCAATAGCTTTTTTCTTTGTTCTGGTTCCCACTCTCAGTAAAAGATGATCTATTCATGATCAGGTTGTAACTGGTAACTAATAATGATCTGTCCTTAAGATAGATCACATTGCCCACTTCATGAGGGTTATGATAATATACCAGTTTGAAGCATAAACTTAATCTACAGCAGAAATGCCCGTATTTACATCAGCGAAACAGTCTTTATAAACTTTAAGAGTGTTACTGTGGCTTTCTCAGAGTTACTCCTGAGATTACTTGTCAGCTTTAGCTAAAATAAATAATGACCCATTTTCTTAAATGTACCAATCCGTTTTTTTTTTTTGATGGTGAGGATGGAACTTGACCTGGTGCATGCTAAGCAGGTGCTCTACCACACAGCTATATCCCCAGCCCTGCCCCCTTTTTTATTCCACATTAGCTGCCTCTAGATACAGTTTAGCATATTAAATCTGAGCTATAAAGATCTTTTATTTAAGCTCCATTTTATTTGAAAGGCTGCACCTACCAAATAATCCCAAGAAACAAACAATGAGATGTTTGGGCTGAAAGTTTTAATGATTAGAGTATTGCTATAGGTGCTATCATGGTGTGTGCATTTGTTCTCTTGATTTGTGTGGCTTTCACCAAAATTGTACTTGTATTCCTTCTTGACTGAAATTTGGTTCATATGCTACAGTTGAAGTGCCATCAAGTTTTGAACCACATGAACTACTGTGCAGTAGTTGATGGCATGTAGCATTTTCTGTTTTTCAGATGAAGTAACTGAGGCTCAAACCTGCTGAAAGTCATATGCTAACAAGTAGGATTTGAAAATTTGAACTCAAATGTTCTTATATGCTGGGCCATTGTTCTGTTACCTGCATAATTATTATTCCTCTTCATAAAATGATTTAGGAATAATTAGAAGCATGATTCAAAACATGTCCATGTAAACATAGCAAAACTATGACCAAATATATTCTTCAAAGTGGATAATTGCTTCTTTTATAAAATAAGTGGATCTTTGTCTTTCCTTACTATAATTGAAAGAGTTAAATCTAGATGTGATTTTCTATGTCCAATCTGATTATCTACAATATCTCTATAAAATTCTATCATTAAAAAGTGTGAAATTTGGGGCTGAGGTTGTGGCTCAACAGTAGAGCGCACACCTAGCATATGCAGGGCCGTGGGTTCAATCCTGAGCACCACATAAAAATAATAAATAAATAAAGATATTGTGATCAACTACAACTAAAAAATAAATATTTTAAAAAATGTGAAATTCATATTTCAAAATTGAATACTAAATACTTTCTCATCTACGTAATTTTTTTTCTGAAAGATCTAAATCCAGAGAATACTTAGTATCTGCCTTGTTATTTCCTATGCTTTGTTCTAAGACCTTTTAAGATTATATTTAATAAATCTTAAGTGATGAGATTAATTTAAATATTGTTTGGAATTCTTTGTATCTACTAAGACTTAACCACTTAAAAATCTGCCTGAGAAAATAGAACTGTGGTCAGAAATTTTTCCTCCTTCCTGATTTGAAACTATTCTCTGCTTTTGTTCTAGAGGAGAATTTATATCTGATGAGCTGGTCATACATGCAGTGTCCTAGCTAAAAGATTATTGTGCAGAGTGTGACTGTATGAGGGGTGGGTGTATATGTTAATTTTGACAGCTTATTTTTGGAACAAGGGGAATTAAATTCACTGTTTTAGGTTTGATGTTTTACCTTTACTCTAGCATAAATCCAGTCTTGATCCCAGGAACCATGAAAATTCATGCCATTAGACAGTTTCTCCACTCAAGTGTAAGTTTGAAAAGTGACAAAACACTGAGCTGACCATCTACTTAGTTTGGCATGATGCTTTTGCAGAGAGACTGTTCACTTTTGAGTGTTAGTCACTCTCCTTTTTTGTGAGTACAAAGTAAATATAATAGTCAAGATTACCTTTAAGTATCTTTTATTATTCAAGTTTCAGATCTTTTGTGACAACTATTTCTCTACTAGTAATAGTTAAATGAGATGATCATGAAAGCATTTAATAAACTGAAAAATATTTAGATGTTATCATTATCCTCATCATTGATTAAAGCTAATTGAGCATTCTGGTTAAAATTTATGTGATAAATACTAAAAATCATGAGTTTTCTCTTTGCAGAATTTGCTTATGGTGGCCATCCTTATCCTTTTTCTGGAATATTTGAAATTTCCCCAGGAAATGCTTCTGAACTAGGAGAAACATTTAAATTTAAGTAAGTAGGGAGGATAATTTTCATTACACTGTCTTAGGAACCAAAGCTTGTTCTTTAGGCATATAGAATTCATTCTGTAAAATTGAAACCTAAAAAGTTAAAATGTTTCTTTGTTTTATTTGCTGACATAATATGTGTGTATGTATTTATTTAAGTTGTTTTGCAAAGGTGAAAATTAGTCAAATAAAATGTCTAGAATAAACTTCTGTTGGTTTTCTTCAGGACCTATATAGGTTATTCTGTCTGGTTTTTAAAATTTGTGTCTGTTTAACCCAGGTTCTGCCTCAGAAAACTCCTACCCAATTATCAGTCCCCATCTCCTAAGAGGGGAAAAGTTTTATTGTGACCTACCTATCATTATTTAAAATACTTTCATCTTCCCAATGAAAGTAACACTATACATTTGAAATAACTAAACATCTGATTAGCCTGGAAACTATAATTAAGATACAGGTGTCACGTATAATGATAAACCTCAAACATGTGGATGTCTGTGTAATCCCATCAGCTCGGGAGCCTGAGATAGAAGGATCCCAAGTTCAAAGCCAGCCTCTGCAACTTAGCAAGGCCCTAAGCAACTTAGTGAAACTCTGTTTCTAAATATAAAATGGAATGGGAATGTGACTTAAGTGGTTAAGCGCCCCTGGGTTCAAGCCCCACTTAAAAAAAAAAAAAAATGTGTGTGGATATAAGTGTTCTCCAGAGCCTTACAAGTGATAAACAGCAATGAAAATCTAAATACTAATAATCAAATTTCTATTTCTTAATTAAAGAGAAATCATTTGTACTAATATTTAGAATCTTAGTTTCAAGAACCTTTAAAGAAACTTGTGGACCAACTACAGTAATCCCAGTGACTCAGGCAGCTAAGGCAGGAAGATCACGAGTTCAAAGCCAGCCTCAGCAACTTTGTGAGGCCCTAAGCAACCTAGCAAGACCCTGACTCAAATTTTTAAAAAGGACAGGGATGTGGATCAGTGGTTCAATCCTGGTACCCAAGGAAAAGAAAAGAAACTTATGGGCCTATGATAGTTAACTTGCCAAGTGAAAAATAATAACAAAATGAGGTTATAACATAGAGAAGTTCAGTACAGGGCTTACTGCAAAGTTGTAACTCTTAGCTTACCACTGAATCAAACCATTTAGGTACAGAAGTGCTATAATGTATCTTGAATCCATTCCTTAGGTCTCCTTTAAGCAAAACTGCTTGATAATAAAACAACTTTCTAATTATTTTCAGCTTTCTTTGACACCTACCTTGTATTTGACTAAAATTCTGCCTTTTATTGAGTGAATAATGTCTATTGCATTTTCCAGGGTAGTACTTTCTGGTTATTTTTGTTTCATATTTTTTATAATGCTTTTAAAAACGTAGTCAGGTTTGACAGTTCATCTCACTGCAGCACAGTGGCAGCAGATAAGTTAAAAGATTATTTCTAAGTGAAAATATGGCCAGCCCTTTGCTGGTGAGTATAATTAAGCAAGAATATTTTTAGCATGGAACTGGTTCTCTAATGACATATATTGTTTCATAAAGAAGACAACTTGTATATTTGTATACTATAGAAAATAGTGTACTTACAAGCTTGCTGCGGAAAAGTTGGAGCTAAAATAATTGAAATTTTAAAAATATTTCATTTACCTTTAGTCTTATTGATCCTGATTTATTACTTCAATCATAACATTCCTGGAAATAAACAAGCTTTTAAATATGCTTATAAATAACTGAACCTCACACAGCTATGTTCTCTTTTTCTTCCATTTTTTCATTTTTATCTTTTCTTTCTGTTCTTTAAGAGAAGCTGTTGTTTTAGGGAGCACTGACTTCCTAGAAGATGATATAGAAAAAATTGTAGAAGAACTGGGAAAAGAATATAAAGGCAATGCATATCATTTGATGCATAAAAACTGCAATCACTTTTCTTCAGCTTTATCAGAGGTAAATTAAATTTTATTTTAAAAGTTGTTTGGATAAATAATAATAATAATATACTTGCTGTCCCACTATATTCAATCTTGTTTCATTTCTTTTTCTGATTATTCTTGTTGTATGAAAAATAGTATTTGTATTTCTTTCTCTTGTATGATCTTTCCTGAGTTGGCAACTTCAGAGTTAGTACATCTTTAAATGGTAATTCTTTTCATTCCGTTACCATCAGGACAGAGTACAAGTAGTTGTCTCTTATTCTTACTCATTTTATTGCAATATCATGTTAATGTTCCTTGGAAGTGACACATATCCAAGAAAAACAACTTTAAAATAGGAAAGGTTTATTTTGGCTCATGGATTCAGTCCATGGTAGGTCAGCCCTTTTGGTTTTGGGCCTATGGCAGCATAGCACATCATGACAGGGAACATGTAGTGGATGAGCTGTTTATCTCATACTGGCCAGAAAGCAGAGAGAGAAAAAGAGGGCATGTCCTATGTCCTCTTCAAGAACATACCCCCAATGACCTGATAACCTACTACTAGGACCCACATCTTGATTCTGCCACCTCCCAGTAGCACCTCACACTGGTGACCAAGCACATGAACCTTTGGATATTTTAAGATCCAAACATATCTTACCTGAAATTTTCACTTTAAAAAAAGAAATGCTGGCCAGATGCAGTGGCACATGCCTATAATCCCAGAGGCTGAGACAGGGAGAGTTGCGAGTTCGAAGCCAGCTTTAGCAACAGCGAGGTGCCAAGCAACTCAGTGAGACCCTGTCTCTAAATGAAATACAAAATAGATCTGAGATGTGGCTCATATCCCCAGGGATGTGAGCCAGGGTCGATTGCCCCTGAGTTCAATCCCCCATACTTTAAAAAAAAAAAAAAAAAAAATGCCGGGCTAGAGTTGTAGCTCATTGATAATATGCTTGCCTGGCATGTGTGAGGCACTGGGTTCGATCCTCAGCACCACATAATAAATAAGTAAATAAATAAATAAGTAAAACAAAGGTATTGTGGCCATCTACAACTAAAAAATAAATAATAAAAAGAAATGCCTAGACTTCTGTTTCTTAGCTACTAGGGTTTCGCTAAATTTCATTTGCCAAGTGAAGAATAAATTTAAAAATGAGGTTATAATATAGAAATTCAGTATAGGGCTTAAAATTTTGCTAAATTTTAGTTGCCAACATGAATTTTTTTCCTGGCTCTTATTAACAAGTAATTCATTTCTTCTATCTTGATTTTATTCTGCAAACCTATGATAGGCACTTGCCTTTCCAATCCTTGAATCCCAAGCAGAAGACCAAAACTATATAAAATTAAAGGACCATAAAGAGAAGGTGGAGGGAAGGAATAAAGAAGATTATAAAATAAGATCTAGAGAATTAAATAACACTTGAGATGGCACCCCAACTTAATCTCTCAGATCATTACAGCGACAGCATCAAGGTAACACAGAAATTGTGGAAGGTGTAAAGGAGAAAATGAGCAGCTATTTCAGTGACCCTCTCTACTGAAATGCTTGGCTCCTGGCCTTTTTCACTTCCCTCATGGCTTCTATAGAATGGCTTTCGAAGAGGGCTATAGGGATCTGTAACTGTGCAAGCCAAAGTATGTGTCATTAGCTAGCAGTATAACCCATGACTTTGAAACGTGGTATCCTTGCCCCACTATGAATGTACTAATCCAGGTCTTACTTTAACAAAATCCTCAGATGACTCACATGAAAATAAAAGTTTGAGAAGCACCACCAGTAGTCTAGTACTTGTATTAATACCGTAGAGGTGACTAGTTGATTTTCAGGAAAGGGAGGGCAGGTGGATCTGAGCTGCTTTTTTTCTCCTTCCCAGTACTGGGGATTGAACCCACAGGTACTTTATCACTGAACTACATCCTCATTCTTTATTTTAAGACAAGATTTCATTAAGCTTCTGAGGCTGGCCTCAAACTTAAAATCCTCCTGTCTCAGCCTCCGTAGTCACATCACAGTTGTAAGCTTTTTTTACTTAAGATATTACATTTTTAGGGAATGCATTCAAAGATTAATAGGATGTTAAAATGGGCAGAGATAATAGCATCGAATCCAGTGTTCTCCTTTTATAGGCAAGGAAATGGGCTCCAATTAGGAAAAGACATATCAAAGATTGTTATGAAGAACTCATTAGATCCTGACTTCTTATTCAAGTGCTTGTTAGGCTTTATTATTACTTCCTCTGATTCTCTCTCCCAAATAAATTGGTAACTTTATTGAACACCTATACCACCACCTCAGCCAGCCCTGACTTGCCCCTGAAACCATGTTAAGGTTGGGAGCCATCGTTTTAGGCCACAGTTTTCATGTTTTCTTCTTTATGAATGCTAAATTGTTAAAGAAACTAAGACCCAGAAGTTAAGTGATTTAACCAAGGCCACTCAACTTGTTTCTGGCAGTGCTGAAATTAGAACTCAAATGGGAAGAGATATAAGAAGCTATTTTAGTGAACTCCATATAAATGGAAGCAAACAAATTTAATATTAGGGCCTTTAAAGACAGGTAATAAAATTGTTGTGCTTTTACATCATTAACAATATAGTTGAGGAGATGTGTGTCATATAACCAGTTGCAGAGAGACAAAATCATCGGCAATTATATTTGATTGTTTATATGTGTACTTTTAAGTAGACGTTCCAAAAATTCTAAGCATGATCACCATTTAAATACAATGTTAGCAGTAAAGGTACTTTCTGTCCACAGGGATTAGCAAACTATTACAGCCTGCTAGCCAATACCAGTCTGCCATTTATGTTTGTGCAGCCTATGAACTAAGGTGGTTTTTACATTTTTCAGTTATTGACAGATCAAAACAGGGATATTCACATAATGACACATATAGAATATGTGAAGTTCAAATTTCAGTATCTACAAAGTTAACTGAAATACAACCATGTTCATTCATTTCCCTGTTACCTTGACAGCTCTCATGCTGCAATGGGAATTGAGTAGTTACAACAAAGACTTTATGGCATTAAATGTAGAACATGTATTGTTTGGGCCTTTACAAAAAAGTTTGCCAACCTTTAGTCAATAACTGAGATCCATTTGAATCTGATTTAGATTGGCTTAAACATAGAGGAAACATTTTATCTCCCAAAACACAAAGTCCAGAATACGACAGGCTTCCTGTCAATACGGTCACTGTCTCAATTTTAATGTGACAAGAGGCCGCTAATGTCTTTTCATCTCTTGAAACTGCAATTCCTAGACCACTGTCTCTGCTCTCAGGCTGTGGCTCCCCTTATAGTTTTCAGATAGCTGTAGTATTATTAGGCACAACATCCAGAGAATGAAAAAAACTGTCTCTTCCTTTGGTTCTCTCTCAGAAACAGTGAAACTCACCCCCCCCCCCAACCCTGTTTATCCTCCTCTTCCAAAAACAGGCCATATTTCCTGGAATTGGGGCGAATGGCCAATTCTAAAATAGTCATTAGCATTACCATAACTAAATGCCACTGGCCTAATCTAAATATTTAACTTTTAAATATATATAAAAGTAGGATAGTATAATAATGAGTCCTATATGCCTGTTGCTGCTTCAAAAATTATTACTTATGGTTAACTTTGTTTCATCTATGAGCTCCCCACTCCAGAATACCAGGACCAACCTCAGATTTTGAGAAAAATCCCAAATATTGTTTTATTTCAGTTATAAATATTCACTCGTAGCTCTCTAAAAGATGATTATTTTTAACATCAAAATGTTAGTTATCGGACCTTAAAAAAAACAATGTTCATTCCTTAATACTATCCAATTATACAATGTTCAAATTTCCCCAGTTCTCATGATTTTTTAATAGTTAAATTTGAATCAGAATCTAAACAAAGTTCATTCAACTGCACTGTGAGTGAGGTATATTCCACATAGAAAAAACAGGATAGATCTTTGTTTCTTTTTCTTTACTTACTAGTTTTCAAAAAATAAGTTGGGAAGGGGAGGGAAAGAAGTACCAGGGACTGAAATGGAACAAATTTTATTCCGTGCATGTGTGATTATGTCAGAATGAACCCCATATTATCTGTAACTATAATGCACTAATAAAAAATAATAAATTAAAAAGGAAAAAAAAAGTCAGTTTCTATGCAGGAGTGAGTTAACATTCCAGACTACTGTCCTTAGAAAGGCCTGCCTATAATGTTGACCCCCCAGTCTGGCATATGGAAACTTGGATTTCAGGGGGGTTCTCAGTTTCTAGAACTGGTGGAAGTGACTTCACTGCACCTAAGCTATTTATACAAATCACTTGGTTTATGGTATATACTTGCTTTTTATCTAGGAATCTAGAATTTTGTTACCAGCTTGGCAAAGTATATGACCAGGACCCTACAAAAACCTTAGGCACTAGTCTGGAAGAGGGAACAAAAAAACAAACATATCACCTGGGGTGATGGTGCACACCTATAATTCCAGCTACTCAAGAGACTGAGGCAGAAAGATCGAAAGTTCTGGGCCTGCCTCAGCAACTTAGACTTAGGGTAGAGTATTCAATCCCCAATACCAGAAAAGGAACTAGCAGCATGTTCCATCAGCCTAGCTGCTGCTGAGATCCACATGCACACCCACCCACACAATTTCATGTAGAATTTCCCAAAGCAGCTATGTTAAACCTGTAAATACTAAATTTACTGTTAGGGGTTTGAATACATTTGCAATGGGAAAAAAACGGTAGGGAAGTTTTGTTTTGTTTTTTTTAATGGTTTTGTATTTTGTGGTTTATTGAATCATGAATATATGATAGAAATTGATGTAAAATGTTTCATGCTTATAATTTTACAAGTGCTACAGGGATTTTCTCACCCAAGGAATATTGCAAAGCAAAAGTGTTAGTAGGACAACTTTCTTGTTTGCTGCTGTAGGGTAGAAGGAAGTTAAATCCTTTGAGTATTAAAAGCAAAAAATGTCTGCATGACCCATGATTTTTACTGGATGCCGGTGGGGGGGGGGGGGTGATTCTTTTGTTGTTGTTTTGTTTTGTTTGCCTATTGGAGCACCTGGGAAAAGAAAGAAAATGAAAATAGAGACACTCTCCAGATGTAAATATTATTATTAAAAGTTTTTAAAAGCAGTTTTCAGTTGTAAAATCTGAGATTTTTCAGATATAAAATCTAATGGTGATTGCCAATCCCAGTGTGCCTATGTTTTAGTAGATTTTAGAAAGGGCTTAGGAAAACCTTATTTATCACTTGAACTTAGAAACTTGGCTGTGTAGCCCTCTCACATCTTTTGGCAGCTTTTTTGTTTGTTTGGTATCCTGAATTCACAGATCCTAAGACTTGGTTCTTAAACTAAAACCTGACATTGATTGTTATATTGTTTTGGCCTCAGCACAAGCTGAGTTGATCTGAAAGGTACAGGCTCAGGGAACAAGACTTCTATTTGAAAATCACTGTAGATTTAGAACACCCTTCTGTGAGGCTCTAACCTATAAAAACATGAATGTTGGCTGAACCATCTGGGCCATTTGCAGGTGTCCATAGGAAAGGCCTTCCCTGGTGAAATCAAGCTGTTAATTAGCTGGGTATTTCTAGTACAGGGACTAATTGCCTTTCTGACTTTTGATTATTGCGCAAAGTTACAAGGAATAGGGAAATCCCACATCACCAGAATTGTGACCCCTGCACCCACTCCTCACATGGATGCTTCACTGCAGTCTAATCTAAGGCTTTCTAGATTAATTGCTGTGTACTGATAGCTAGCTTTCTTCCTTCACCTCTTTCTCCTGGTACATATACCTTAGTAAGATGATTACTAAATGTAACTTCCCCAGAAACAGAATAATCTTCTATTGGCTATTCAGTAAATATATTTATCAGGAAGAAAGTGGAGCAGACTATTCTATAAACCCATTTTGAAATATTCTGAAATTTCAGGATTTAATTCTGACCCATCCCTAATGGGTCAGAATGATAGATACATCTTTTCTGATTATAGTACATAAAAATATTTTCCTACAAAAGCTTTTACCTCTTTAATATGTCCCTTTCAGACAAAAGGTCTCAATGAAAGTAAAGAGACCATTTTTAAGATGTGAAGTTATAATTGCTCAATGAGACATACTGATTTTTGTAACAACATCAAAAAACCAAAACCCTGGTACCTGAGGAGGCTCTAAGGAAGAAGACTTGTCTTTCAGTACTGAGTCTTTGTCTTTCAGTACTGCTTCTTCCTAAAGAAAACCTTCCCATGCTGCCTTTATAAATTCTACATGACTTGGAATTCATACAGACTGCTGACCCTGTGCACACACCTTGCTGCTGACTGCAAGACAGCAGGGTGGCCTCAGCTCCTGCACTTCCCACACAACACCTATACATGTCATCCACACTCTGAAGGGTATTAATCTAACAGATGGAACTGGAACTCACTGCCTTTGAGTAGTCCATCTGAAAAAAAAAAAAAATTCAACCTGTTTTTCTATCTGAAACAACGACTCAACCAATTTTTCAACTTGATTGGAAACCTAGAGGCTTCTCCAGGCTTTACCCCATGTTCCTTTTCCCTTGCTAATTTTGTTTTATGTTCTTTTATATCTTTTCACAGTTATAAGTCATGCTGTAAATACAACTACATACCGAGTCTTAATGTATCTTAGCATATCATATACCCTTAGCATATCATCAAAACTAAAGGTAGTTTTTAGGAACAGTTCCCTCCCTAGAATTCTCCAAAGGTTACCAATTTTATTCTTGACCCATCTTTGATCAATGGGATCCTCTTTGAGAAGGCTCCTGGTTTGTTCTAAATAATCTTTGATTACCTTTTTGTTTCCTAGTATAAAAAGATATTCCAGGCTTATTTCTGATAAGAAATACTTAGAAACTTTAATCTGCTCATTACTACTAAATTGCTAGTAGTTTCTAGATTTCTTTTTTCCCCTAGTAGACAGAAGTAGGACTTTTTGTAGATTCATGGTAATGTTTTTACCACAAATTCAGGCCATAGGGCTTTAACTTAACCTTATCAGTACAATAGCTGTGTGTTCTCTATCTCAAGTCAAAAAACCCAAGTTGTCAGCAACAAGAACATAATTACTCATTTTGTTTTATCTTTCCATATCTAAAGCAGCTTTAGAATAATAGCATCACCACTGTAGCCAACAACAATATCATTACTAGAAAGTTGTAGGTTTGGGGAGTTTATTCAGTCCTTAAGAGTATAACTTATTAAAGACATACAAATTTGTGTTTCACAGTAAATTAGAATCATTTCTCTCTTTGGTTTTACCACCAACTCAACTCAGTAATGAATTAATCTCCTTTGTTCTGTTACCCCTTTGTTTTTTTGCAGATCAAACCCAAGATTTACACATGCTAGCCAAGTGCTTTACCACTGAGCTACAGATTTATCTGTTTATCTTTTTTTTTTTTTAAGAAATAGGGTTTTAAAATTTAATTTTGTTTTATATAAATTCTTTCCATGGTTCCAACATCAGATATAAAAAATGTGGTAGTATATTCATGGAAATCTAACTTCCATTTCACTCCCCTGTACCCTTCTTTGACTTCCAGAACTATAAGAAATTTAATTTATGGTATTTTTTTTTTTTATTTGTCACATTTTAATCTACCAAGTTTCTGTAATTTGTTAAAGCAGCCATAGGATACTAGTACAAATGTCAGTACCTGGAAGTATAGGGTGCTATAATAACAAATACCTAAAAACATACAAATAATTTTAGAATTATTAAGGAAGATATAAAGGCTGGAGTTTGAAGTGTTTGACAGAAAAAGCCTAGCGTGGATTAACCTTGTACAGACTATTAATAGAAACATGGATATTAAAGGTGCTGCTAGTCAAGGCTCAGAAGGAAATGAGGAACATACTATTGAAAACTGGACAAAAGGGTATCCTTGATACATGATGGCAGAAAGCTTAACTAAATTTTTCCTTATAGTTGTATGAAAAGCAGAACTTGTTAGCAGTAAACTCAGATATTTAGCTGAGATTTCCAAGCAAAGTATAGAAGTGCCACCTACTTTCTTCTTTTTTTTTTAATATTTTTTAGTTGTAGATGGACACAGTACTTATTTATTTAGTTCTTTTTATGTGGTGCTGAGGATTGAACCCCAGTGCCTCACACATGCGAGTACTCTGCCACTGAGCCACAATCCCAGCCCCCTACTTTCTTCTTAATGCTTATATTAAACCATGAAAAGATTGATGAGTTGGGAAAACTGTTAAGCAAAAAAAGGAACTATTACTTGATGATTTGGGAATCCTCATCCTATGCAGATTGCAAAAGATGCTAAAATCTAGAACTTTACTGTAAAGAAAGCATGCTATAGAAAGAAGTCTAAGGTTATACTGAACTGCCTTTCCAGCTGCTACAGGGATTAAATGTATGATTCATGGATCCTTTCAACCATCTCAGCAGAAACCAAAAATAGCGATGAATTATCCAGAAAAGATCTGCGAAGGGATTCTCTTGTCTAATGGAGGCGATCCCATGACAAACAGGAGGTCTGCTGGGCACAGTGGCACATGCTTGTAATCCCAGCAGCTCAGGAGGACAAGGCAGGAGGGTTACATGTACAAAGCCAGCCTCAACAATTTAGCAAGGCCCTGAAAAACTTAGTGATCTCAAAATAATTAATTAGTTAATTAATTAAATAGGTCTGGGGGCTACTGGTGGCTCAGTGGTTAAGACCCCTGGGTTCAATCCCTGGTATTCCCATGGTGTCCACCCCACCCCACCCCAAAACAAAAACACACAAGAGACCTATTACATTTATATTAACAGGAACACTGGCAGCTTGGACTGAAAGTACAGAGGGAGGACAAAATGAAAACAAGACTCGAGACTCTGAAAATTCTAGACATAAAATAGACCAGAGAAAGTTTGACTCCAGGGACAGGACCAGGGGCCCAAAGGGCAGAGTGAGAAACCTATGGAGGTTATGCAGTTGGACTTCAAAATTACTTGGAACAAATGACTCCTTTCTCCTTTCTTGCTTTCCTTTTCTCTCTTTTTGATTTAGAATGTCAATTATTGTTATTCTGTCCCAACATTATATTTTGGGAGCATCATATTCACAGCTTTCTCCACTTTAACTTTTTTTTTTTTTTTTTTTTTTAGCAATACAGCAATACCCCATTTTCCAAGGGAGATACATTCCCAGAGCCCCTGGAACCACAGATAGTACCAAATCCTATACTGGTTTTCCATATGATCAAGTTTGATTTATAAATTAGGCATAGTAAGGGATTAACAATACTAATAAAATAGAACAATTGGGATAGTATACTATAATAAAAGTTAGGTAAACATGGTCTCAAGACATATGTTAATATTTTCAGACCTCAGTTGACCACTGAAACTGTGGAAAGTAAAACTATGGATAAGGAAGGACTCCTAAACAGCCTAGATTCATTCTGCAACAGAGAAATTTCTCATTTCTTTTCTCAGCTGAATAGTCCTATGTGGATATACCACAATTTATTCAACCAATTCCCATTAATGGTACTTGGGTTATTTTAGTCTTTTTCTATTGCAGAGAGTGCTGTAATGAATATCTTATGCATAACTCTTTATTTTTGCCAGTATATCTCTGAAATGGATTCCTAGAAAAGAGATTTCTGGATTGAAACTTAAAAGCAAAAGTGGTCATGTTGTTTAAAACAAATACTTTTTGAAACCTAGCCATAGTAAGAAGTAAATTTTATATTATGACTCAGTTTATACATATAATATCAGTTACATCACTATCAACAACAGTTTTTGTTTTGTTTTAAAAATTCAGGTTGTAATGCTAAGTGACCCTACTAATAGATATTGACCCAAAGCTTTCAAAACTTTACCCAGGTGTTGTCACTTTTTTTTAAAGAGCCAGATAGTAAATATTTTAGGCTTATAGATGAACTGTTGTTCATGGTCTCAACTCTGCCTCTGCCTTAATAGTCCAAGAATCATAAGCAGTATCTAAATGAGTTCGACATGGCTATTCCAATAAAATTTCATCTAGAAAATAGGTGACTGTATATTATGTAACTATTTCAGGCTAATCAAGCCAAAGATTGGGATGAAGTCAGCTTTGCCTGTAACACATGGAAAAATATGAAAGCGAAAGTAGCTAGCTGAGTAAAATTCACACTCAAAAAGAAGAGTGATGAGAGAAATGACTTAAACAGCAGTGGCTAACACATTAAATATTCTTAGTCACAAATTGATTAATCTCAAAGTATGTAGATATCCCTAAATACCTTTCAGGTTTACCACTGCTTTTAAGAATAGACAGATGTCACAAGGCCCTAGTTTCAATTCCTAACACCACATTAAAAAAAGAGTAGATAAGGCTAAGATTGTGGCTCAGTGATAAAGCCCTTGCCTAGCATGTGTGAGGCACTGGGTTCGATTTTTAGCACCACATATAAATAAATTAATAAACAAAATAAAGTTCCATCAACAATTTAAAAAAAATTTTTTTTTAAAAAGAGTAGGCAGGAATGGTATCATATAAGGTTGTTGTCACTTTTCTCCCAGATCTAGTCCGTGTACACATTCTTCAGACATTTTAAATACTATCTGCCTCTCTGTACTCTCAGGCACTGGGATGGGTGTTAAATAATCAAAAATTAGCAGAACACACTCCCTTCCCTCAAGTGAAATTATCTCACTTTTCCTATTCAAAATACCTGTAGTGACCATTAAGGGGTACAGCTAAATCTCTGGTGGGGTGGTGGGGTAATGTTGCATAATTACTGATGCCCATCCTTTTTTTTAAGTTTTAACTCATTTTTGGACATAGATATTTTGAAACTCCTTTGCAAGGTCATTAACTAAAGATACACAGATATTTAAGATGGCAATTTCAGATCACATGATCATAATCTTTGGCATGACTGGAGGCAAAAGCACCAAAGTGGAAGTGGAACCAGGGACTCAATTATGGTTGTGTGCAAGAGGGAGAGGGTAATAAAAAGTAAATTTAGCATTATAAAAAACCTAGCTTACTGTTTGAAGTGAAGGGAAAGGGCTCAGGTGCACTGAAGACAAGAGAAAGATGATAAATGGGCAAATAGATGTAGCAGATTCCTCCTGGCACTAGAGCCTTAAGACAAGTTTGGCCAAATTTCCATGGCTTGTTCTGACCATAATATTCACTGGGGACATTTCTTTATGGAATAGTATGAGCTTCTTTCAAACAAGTGGGTCAGGCACAGAAGTAAAGTTGCTGGGGAAAATGGGGTGATACAGACTGGAGGAATGTAGTAAAGAATCTATGAAAAAGGAAAATTGACAGGAAAATACCCAAGATTAACTCTTCCAACTGCCTGGGGCTTTATTTGCTCTAATAATATCTTGTATTAACGAGTGTCTCTTCTGTGTTGTTCAAAGTACTTTTACATGTGTCTCAGAGAAGTTCAAGAATCAAAGAAAGGAAGCAGCCCAGTGGAATTAGCTAGATTTTACAGACGTAAAAAGTAAGCTGCTTGACAAGGCTCTTCAGAAAGGAAGAAGTGGAATTGACAGAAGGGACCCCAGGCTCCTGAGTTAAGGAGCTGCTTCTCATCAAAAGCCAGGAGTGACAGCACTGAAGGCTGGTCTGCAGTGGCTTTTCTGTACATTCACCTTCTTCCTCTCCTCTGCTTCCTTGGCAGTTGACCAGATAACCTTGACCTCTCTTACCTAATACAGAACTCTTTCTCCTCGGTAGATTCTTTGTGGGAAAGAGATTCCGCGCTGGATCAATCGACTTGCCTACTTCAGCTCCTGTATACCCTTTCTACAGAGTTGCCTCCCAAAGGAGTGGCTCACTCCTGCAGCCCTGCAGTCTAGTGTCAGCCAAGAGCTCCAGGATGAACTGGAAGAAGCAGAAGATGCTGCAGCATCTGCTGCCATGGCAAGTGCTACAGCAGGCTCCAGACCCGGGCGCCACACTAAACTATAAATGTCTCCAAAGTCACACCTTCAGAACTGTCACTGGCAGTTGAATATCACTAGAGAAAAGTAAACAGAGTAAGCATCCTTTGGATATTTCATATGCAAAGATGGCTCTCCCCCAAATCCCAGTTTTTCAGCTCAGGATTATATTTGTAATCAAAAACAAATCACTTGGCGCAGGAGGGAGAACTTTGTATGAAGCTGCCCTCGGTTTTTTTTACCCACTTGTAAATTTGGAGTTACTTCTTGTTTTATACAAGCTCTGTTAAGTTATGTTTACAGTATTTTGTATTGCTGTTTACAAATCTTGCATGGACTTCTGCCACCGTGAAAGAAGAAAATCTTCGTCTTCAAAAATTAGGCAGGTAATCTTTGTACACTTCCTGATAAATACCAGAGCTACAGCATAAATTTTAGGCACACAAAAAGGTACTTACACAACTATAGTTACCATCACCTGCTTAAGAATTGTCTTTTAGACTTGTTTTTGTTTTATTAACATTTTTGGCACCAGGATGCAGAGAACCAAACTGGCCTGATATGAAGGAGCACATACAGCCCCGAGGACTCGGGACCCTGGGTCAGTTCCTTTTTACACTCCTCCCACTCTGAGTAGCACAGCTCCCAAGGTGCCCATGGAACCATTGGTTTCATCCCAAATATCCATCCACCTGGGCAGGGTGGAGTTCGTGTGTCTGTCTGGCTTTGATGCCTCTGATTCTATAATTAAGATGTTTTTGTTGAAGATAGTCTTCTTGTAACTGACAAGTGTTTTTGCACATGTGTTGGGGGAGGGGCTTCACTTTCATTTTAATACATTATAATTTCCTCCCCACACAGGTTTTTGTTGATGGGGTAGGAATATCTTAAGTGGTAGCCTTCGAGTAGCAGTTTGAGTTGACATTCAACTGCTCTTAACTATTCAGGCTGCCTTTTATACTAGACCTTGAAAACTAGAGTCTAAAGAAACACACCCCAAAAAAGGTAATTCTTTGATATTTCATACTTTTTTATGTACTATATCAGAAAGGGTATGTCAGAGTTTGTTAGTTTGTCTTGGGAGTAGTTTCACCTCATAATAGAATGCCTGTTCTCATTGACCTCTTACTAAAACTATATTTGTATGTCTCACTTTGTATGTCTCAAATTTATCTATGTTCTTTCAAATGTCTGTCTCTTACCTAACATACTCTAAGAATGAAACTGTTGCCACAGACAAATCCTCATTAGCAAGGAAGAGCTGTCTGCTCGAGTCTACTCCCAGTTTGACCCTTGGATGTAAGAAGCAAGTCATTACATGTCAAATTCAATTTTTCTGCCTTAAGAATGAATGTCCTAGGTAATATATTGGATGTAGTATATAAATGATCCAAGGCAGTGACTTCAGCTTTATATATATTGTTAGTTTTGAAGTTATTTACATTTATTTAAACTTTCAGATTCGATTATTTACTATTGCTCTATGTGATAATACATAGCTTTCAGTAAACTACATTTTTAACTTTTACATAAGCTAATTTTGATTGATTTTTATCAACTTAAGCACACCCTCTTAATAGGGAAAATAAACCTTGGGTTATAAGCATTGGCCTGAGGAAAATGAAGCCACTCTACTTTTTGACTGTTCTGTTTCCAGAGAGGAAAGTCTTTACAAATTACTCTCAGTAATTTAAGCACCTCTTTCAAAGATGTGATAGAAAGAAGAAATATATGATCTTTATGAAGTGTTGACTTGAAAAAACATTAAAGCTCTAACAGGAAGTTGTTCACTGAAAGTACCAAAACCCATGTTAGTAGGAAATGTTTGATGCAGTTGGCTTGGATTTTTATAACAATGTGGATTACAATTTTCTAATCTATTCAAATGTACATGTTTTAAACCTGGGTACTGACCCACAGGACTAGGCATTAGTTGGATACCTCTTGGTGAACAGACAGAAACATCCCATCTGTGTTTATCCGTATTTCAGCAACACAGCACACAAATGAATTTATTGTTATTTTGTTGTATTTACTTTCATCTGCATCTGCAGCATTTGGAGTTTAAAAATAGTATAAAGGGTCATCGTAGAAATAATTAGTGGCCTTGGGCCACACTATCAGCAGATAAAATTCTGGACCTGAGGTTCCTTGCAATCTAATTGTACTTGAGTTTGAGAGAAAGAAATATATGTTACTTCAGAAAATCTCTGAAGGTCCTTCTCTACAGTTCAAATTGAGAATGAATTTAATTAATTTAACCTACTTTTCCTCACCCTTAGAGGAAACAAATCTTGTTCTCAATCTGATCTCTAAGAAGAAATCTCATGTCAAAAATCTAGTTATTAATATACATGCAATCAGTTTAGTGGAATATACTTTTTGTTGTAACCAAGTGAAACATATCTCTCCTGGTGGGTTAGACGGTAATAATAGTATTAGGTCAAAAGTTTCTGGTTTCTGCTGTTTGTTTTAAATACCCTAGGGGTTCTTTAACCCTAAGAAGGGAGCATCAGCTTTGGAAAGTGTGACTTGTGGAAGTGTAGAAGGCGGTGTACAATCCTAGAGCGCCTCCACTTGACGCCTGAACTCCAGCCAACTATTGCTCTGACCCACAGCAATAGCATAAGTTACCCATCACCAGCATTTGTACAGAGCAGGGAATTCTGGTTTTAGTCAATTGATAGCATTGTGTGTATGGGGAGATTCAGCACCACAGACAGCTGCAGGACTATTTCCATAGCTTCTTCCATCACAAAACGGGTAGAAACACATTCGCTGCTTCAGGGTTCTAATCTGTATGTCTTATGGCTCCATTTCTGTAAAATACCCTTTAATTTTGATACATGCTATATTTTCATTAAATGACTAAGTTTAAAAGATTTCAGATTTATTCAACAAGTTGGCCATCTGCCATTGTATCCTCTTTTCTTCAGTATGTTTTAAGAATGCAGCTCAATTGTTAGACTTTAATTGTCTACTCGGTCCGTACACATACATCTTTACTATCAAAAGGTGTTACAGCTGTCAAAGAATCTTCATAGACCTGAAGATAATTTCTTGTGAAGTTGAATGCAAATGTACTGTCATTCATAGTGTTTATATAAAAATACCAGGAATCTTCACTTTTGCTACCTTGATATAGCATTGGGCTATCATGTTACAACATTGAAATACATCAATTTATTAAAAAATACTTTTATAAGAAATGTTTTATTGTGCTTTCTTACTTACAGGAGACTACACTGTTGTGTATTTGTGTTGGGGGTGGAGTGGGAGGTTATTTCTAAAATCCAAGAATCCTATCTACAGGAACATGGCCACCCCCTCTCCATCATGTTTTCCTACTATATTCACAGGTACATTTATTCACATATATTCCTCTTGCTCTCCCTCAAGCCCAAGGGGCCAGCACCTTAACTCTCAAAGAGCACATAGCCACGCCTGCTCACAAGCCACAGATGCCTGCTCAGACTTCTTGAGGAGTAGAGGCAAGTGGCAGGCTGGGACTCCCCAAGAACACAAGGAGAGACCTACAGAGGAAGAGCCCTACACACTCACCCATCTTAAAGTAGCAATTGAGTAGGAGCCTGGGTGACTGAGTTCCTTATTTCCCACGAACCTGTTGTGCTTGGCCCCTCCAACCTGACTCTCTTCCTTTCTCCCCCACTGACTTTTGTACTAGCTGTCTCCACTAATTTAAAAACTTCCTTTGAACTAAGTATTGTTAAGTAAACTAATACCAGTCTTTTGTGGTCTCTCAATGCTCATCCACTCTTTGCTAGGTAAGAATGAGCTACAATTCATCAATTCTCCCCTCAGGAAGAAGAAATAAAGGGGACCTGTCACCCTAGTCTAATATAGTTTTTTAAAAGACTGCAATAAGGTTACCAACTCAGATCTGGTAAAGCAACTTCAGTATCTTGCCTTCAGAAATGATGTCAAGAATACTGGGGAACAGCATCCTTCCCCTGCCCCCATAATTATCTGTTTCTGAAAGTTCTTATCACCCAGGTATTAACTTTGTTCAAACCTTGCAGAAGTGTGTACTAGTAAAGATTAATGACTTCATGCTATACTTTGCAAAAGGTAAGTTGGTGACAAACAACTAATTTCTTTATAGGTTCAAAATCCAGAGAAATACGAAGCCTTCTCAAGTCTGTCCACTTTAATGTCTTCCTCAAAGGAAGAGTCTTTCCAAAGAGGATCATAACTTAAAACTACACTGGCAATTTGAATAGTTATCCTCCTGTCAAGGCCAAAGGGAACATGAAAGAAATGTTAGGAGCCTCCTCTCAACCAAGTCGGGGAGTCAATTCATTTTCCAGAGACCCTATGAGCCCACCAGTACTCTGCAGCCTTGTCCTGATCTGGGAAGGTTTCAAGGTCCCAATAAGAATTTACCCACTCCCCATACTCTTAGACTGGAGTAGGTAGGGCTGCCATCTTTAAGATCCGGGACACCTGACCCCCTTTTTCAGGAACAGTTGCATGGTTCTACATACATTCACTCCAACCCCCTTAGCAGCCATTATTTGGGAAGTCATTGGCTGCCATATTGTTTCTATCACATCCCAAACTCCCAGGTGGTCTGTGGGATTTATTACCTGGAAAATCTTCAGGTGCAGCAGCCATAGCTATACATTAGGCTGTCCTTAGCGCCTTATAAACGTAGACTCAGAAATAAAATTATCAGTCACAAAGGTAGTCTTCTCAAGGGGCATGAGTGAGACCCGCTTTACTCACTCTGCACTGGAAGAGTACTGCTCCATAGGAATGAAGAACAAATTAGGAAAAGTAATTTTGGTCTAGGTGCAAATGAATATCCAAACAATTTGGAACTTTTGGACTGCAAAGCTAGAATAATGTCTTAAAGAGAAGCACGCCTTCCATGCTTGCTCTAACCAAGGTAGAAGAAAATTCATGTCTTTCTCTTCTGCCAGATCAGTGAGTGGGTGCCACAGAAATGCCTTGGCATTGCCCCCTGGCAGGCAGTTGATAATCCACAAAAGGCAGTCCCCACAAATATAGAAAGGTCATCACCTCAAGTTTAGAAACAGCTGGTTTTGAGGACAAAGGAGAAAGAAAAAAGTTGTACTGTATTGTGCTATCCATGTGCTTGGGGCTTTGCTGGGTCCTTCATATACATTAATTGGCACAACAGCTTCTGACATTATCCCTGCTTTACACAAAGAAAGCTGGGGATTATTAGTGCAAGACCCTCCATATGGCATAGAAAGAGTCCATATTTAAACCTAGCAATTCTTTTTTTTTAAATATTTATTTTTTAGTTGTACACAATACCTTTATTTTATTTATTTTGTTTTTATGTGGTGCTGAGGATCAAACCCAGGTCATCGCACATGCTAGGCTAGCGCTCTACCTCTGAGCCACAACCCTAGCCCCTAAATCTAGCAATTCTAAAGCTTTATATTCAAGCATACTACTCTTTCGAAATGGAGACTGGCTCACTGCAAGCCTAGTGAATTCGAATCAGCATCTTAGCAAGATCCCTGAGTGACTTGTGTGTACATAATCCAAGCAGTGCTGCTTTGTTCCATAAGACTCGATTCTATATGGCTTAAGCCCACTCTGCCCAGAGAGAATTTCCTGGATGAAGTGACTGTCAGGCAGTTTGGACAGGAGAATGTCTGAAGGACCTGATAGTTGGTTCCTCTCCAAATTTCAGTAGAAGTGTGGTTAAATTCTCTAAATCTCTACTGGGTTTAATTCAACCCATAAAAAATTCTTAAAGAAGTAACAACCCCAATAAACAAAGCATGAACTTGAACCCTCTTGAGTTGCTACAAAAAATAGTTACTGGTCCCTGACCCATGCTCTAAGGTTTCTGGACTGTTGTTTCAACTGATAGCCACCTTCCTTCCTGTGAAAGACGTCATGTACCCAATCCTCTTTACCTCAGTCAACACTGAAGAAGCCTGAGTGAGGCCTGCTTTACACACTCTGCACTGCAAGAGTACTACTCCATAGGAATGAAGAACAAGTTAGGAAAAGTAATTTTGGTCTGGGTGAGAATGACTATCCAAACAGGCCATCCTGCCCTGGACCCTTGTGCCCACCTATTCTGTACATGCCCTATTCTGGCCAGCACTCTATTCATTCTTTACTGTCCCATTTTCCACTGTGCCCCAGAAGCTAAATCTGCGACAGGCAATACCCCCACTGATAATCACTTTTTTAAATGCTTCAAAAACATTCTGCTGTGTGGTGAGCCGTGTTTGTAGACCATTGCCGCCATTAGAAGATGGCGCCGGTCTCCGTTGTGGATCTTGGTAAACAACTCCTTATTAGGGAAGGTTGGCACGCTGTCCCTCAACACCCTATGAGAAAACCCCGCGTGGCAGCTTTGGATTGGACTTGAGTAAGCTTTATTAGGCTATGCTTGGGCGCTCGGCGGGGGGGTCGCTAGAAGATGATACATGAAACAAGGCCTGAATAAACTGCTGAAAGAAGAATCCTGTGTCGTGTTTTCCCTTGCCGGCGAGGGGTCGCGACACTGCTGTATCTAAAACCTGGCTATCCTTCAAGCAGCGCTCTCCCTCAGCATCTGTGCCCTCCATCTCCATTGCTGCTTCCATAGCATTGCCCTCTCCCTCAAAATCTTCAGGCCCACTGAAACCATGCTGTCCCATTCTGCCAGCTCCTCCTCCCACCCCCACCATTGTTGTCACCTGCTGCTCCCCCTCTTCCTGCTCTTCTGCCTTCTTCTCCAGCCTTTTTCTGTCACCATTCCTCAGTGACTGCATTCACACAGATGGCCCTCCCAACCCTCTGGCTTGGTGTTTCTCAACTGGGGCTCTCAGATGGCAGGACAGTTTGTAGTAGGCAGTCCTGCACATGACAAGACTTCTTGTCATCTCTACACCCTGTCCCTCAGTTACCAACATTTCACTCCCTCCACAGTCATTGCCACAGTGAATGTCCCCTTGTACCCCTTTCACACATCCCCAGGGGGAGGCAGTCCTGTCCTCAGTTGAGAACCACTCACTGTCAATGCCTCAGTCTGTCTTCTCAAGTCATGCACTGAAAACTTCAACTAGTCATGTTCTTTTTTTTTTTCCCAACTAATCATGTTCTAAACCACTTCCGAAATCTTAGTTTCAAGCATTTTGCTCCACTAATTTCCTAATTCACCCCAGCACCCTACGCTGGTCTTTGACTTTATCAAGATCCCAAATTCATTAAATTCAGCACTTGTTTACTAACATCGCCTCTCTCCCCACCCCCATTATTTTTCTTCTCCCCCAGCCTCAATTTCATGATCAATGTGTTAGTCACATTTTTGTCACTGACCAAAATACCTGGTAAGAACATATGGGAGAAGGAAATGTTTACTTTGGCTTACAGTTTCAGAGGTCTCAGTCCGTGTCAGCCAATTCCATTGCTCTGAGCCCAAGGTGAGGCAGAACATCATCATAAAAGGGTGTGAAGGAGGAAAGCTACCAGCTGATGGCAGCTGGGAAGCCAAAAGAGAGACAGAAGAGAGAGGAAGGAGCTGGGACAAGATCCTTCCAGGGCTTCCTTCTACTTCCTCCATCTGGGCCCATCCCCCACTATATCATTCAGCTATCAGTGGGTTCATCCACTGACAAGGGACGAGCCCTCGTGATCCCATCCCATCAAAGCCCCACCTCTGAACCTTGGTGCACTAGGGACCAAGCTTTCAATACGTGAACTTCTGAGGAACATTCCAGTCCAAACTGCAACAGTCAATAATCAAATCATTTCCTTCTCAGGACTCTCCATCTACATCAGCACCCCTTTGTAAAGTATAATGGCAGGCTCTGCGTCTAAGGCTGATGAGCTGAAAGTTGCTAGAGGAAAATCACACAACGGGGCTGACTGGCTTAATTTGAACAAGCCTCAAATGGGCACTCAACACTCACCATGGTTTACTCCAGCTCCCTGGTGTAAAGTGGGAAGGGCTGCCTTCCCACTCCCCTGGATGTCACTCAGACCTCTCTCTCCAAGTCTCACACATGTTCTACACATACCTTTTAGTTGAGAACCTCACTTTATACCTCCATAAAAATATTGAGATAATTTGGGCAATTGACCTTCAGTCTCCCAATCTACAAATTCACCAGACTGTACCTCGAGTCACTAGGCATGCTGCCATGGGAGAAGCCTCCGACTGCTGTCAAGCCAGCCCCTTCCTGCCCCTGGATCCCCTCTCCTCCAGGCCTTGGTTCCAACAGTTACTTCTTCTGTCCTTTGAACATCTGAATTCTTCTCTCCACTAGATCACTCCTATCAGCATTAAACATGTTATTTGATAAAGCATTTGCCTAGCATGCCCAAGGACCTTGACCATTAGCACCACACACACACACACACACACACACACACACACACACACACAAATACAGAATGTGGGCTGGGGTTGTGACTCAGTGGTAGAGTGCTTGCCTAGCATGTGTGAGGCACTGGGTTCAATCCTCAGCACCACATTAAAAATAAATAAAGGTATTATGTTCACCTACAACTAAAAAATAAATTTTAAAAATACAGAATGTGTATGTACAATGATAAAATGAGCACTACTCAGAATGTTATGAGCTAACAGAATGTTAGCAGGAACCTGTAAAGTGCACCTAAGGCCCTCCCCAGGGACTTCCTCTTCCCTCCGCCGGAAGGATGACCCCTATCCTGAAGTTTGTGTTAGTCATTCCCACATACGCATGCCTAGATAATAAATGACTATTTTTGAGCTTTGTATAAATGGAATCATTTTGTATATATTCTCCCATGATTTGAAAATTCTTTATTTTTGTAATTCATGCATATGAGTATGATAATTGTAATTCATTTTCACTGCTATATCATATTCTGTTGTATAAATACTCCACAATTTTTATTTATATGTTTTATCTCTAATGGACATTTGGAATGTTGTCATGTTTTATCCCAATGATGAGCAGTAGTTCTATAAACATCGTACTGTATGTCTCCTGCAACAGACGTGAGGATCTTTCTAGGAAATGGAGCTGCTAGGGTGGGAAATATGCATGTTCAACTTTATTAATGTAGAAAAACAATATACTCTCATGATACTTTTATTAAATAAAATCCCATTCAGTCCTCTCTCTATCTGCTAACCAAACAGAGCTCCAAAGCTAGTTATTCCCCTGTAATGTCATATAATGAAATTTCTCAGTCTTGCCTTAAAAATACGTTTTCATAATTAACTAAAAGAATCAAAGAGATGAAAACCATGCCAACCTCCCACACAGCCACTGGGAAAGATAACATTCAACAACAATGAGCAGTCTTTAAAAATCTGAATGTCTTGTTTTTCAATGTAGAGTGGACACCCAGGTGAATGTTTGTGATTATTTTCAACTCTACCTGAACAACAGAGTCTGTTTAGCCTCCTAAAACTTTAGGAAATAAAAGTAATAAATAAAAAATAATTGTGAATATCACCTCCAAAAGGAACCTCCATTTGACTGCTTATCTTCTGTGATAATTCACTGCCTTGGTTATAACATTGTAAATGACATCTGGATATTTCTGAAAGTTAAACCTACTTGCAAGCCTTCTCTCACAGATCAGAAGAGGGCTGCACACTTTTCTTCCACACATGATGTAAAAATCAAAGCCCTTGACACTCTACAAGATGTATTATTTATCACATCATCTGAGAACCTGTGTTTCATCTGATCCACACTAGGTAATCTAATCGTTCTTCAAAGTAGCTGTAACACTCCCACCAGCAAATTTTAGTTCCCATTACTCCATAACCTCACCACCTGATATTGGCTTGAGTCTTTAATATTTGCCAATCTGGTAAGCATAAGTTGGCATCTAGCTGTGCTTTTGATTTACATTTTCCTGCTTATTAATAAGGTTGCAAGTCTGGGCCACTTAAATGTTTTCTGTGAAATGTCTCTCCTGTCTTTTGCCCATTCTTCTAATGGATTATTTATCTTTTTCGTACAGATTTGTAGGAATTCTTCACATGTCCTGGATACCACTCTTTAACAATTCTGTAACTACAAATACCTTCTTCCCAATTTTGAGGCTTATATTTTTAGTGTCTTTAAGGTGTTTTGATAAACAGAAGTTTCATTTAAAGTAGTCAAAAATATCAATATTTTCTCTATGAGAAATAATTTTTGTATCTTAAGAAATCTCTCTCTCTGGGGAAACTGAGGCAGGAAGATCACTAGTTCAAGGCCAGCCTGGGAAACTTAGCAAGACCCCCTCTCAAGATAAAAATTAAAAAGGGGTAGGGATGTAGCTCAATGGTAAAGTGCCCCTGGGTTCAGTCCCCAGTACCAAAGAGAGAGAGAGAGAGAGAGAGAGAGAGAGAGAGAGAAATCTATCTCCTTCTAAGTCATAAGTCTCCTATAATTTCTTCTAAATATTTAAATGTTTTATTTTGGATTTAAGTCTCAAATCCAATCAAAATTGGTGGGGTCAGGGGGTAGGTATATAACCTACTTTTTTTTCCATATGGATAATTATTTGTCCTAACATAATGCCCTGAAGTCTTTTCTTTACCCACTAATCTAAATTTTTCCATTAGTCAGATTTCCGTGTATGTGTGACTGTTTTCAGAGCTGTCTGTACTCCTTCTGATCTAATTACTATCTCCAGATCACTGACACACTATCATTAATTTCTAAAGCTTTATAAATGTCAATATGAAGCCAGAAATGATAGCACACACCTGTAGTCCCATCTACTCCCGAGCTTGAGGCACTAGGATCATGAGTTCAAGAGCAGCCTGGGCAACTAAGCAAATCCCTGTCTCAAAACAAAAGATGTCTCGACATATTGTAGATCAAGACCCCCAAATTTCTTTTTTTTTTAATTTTTATTGTTGGTTGTTCAAAACATTACATAGTTCTTGACACATCATATTTCATACTTTGATTCAAGTGGGTTATGAACTCCCATTTTTACCCCGTATGCAGATTGCAGAATCACATCCGTTACACATCCACTGATTTACATATTGCCATACTAGTGTCTGTTGTATTCTGCTGCTGTTCCTATCCTCTACTATCCCCCCTCCCCTCCCCTCCCCTCCCTTCTTCTCTCTCTACCCCATCTACTGTAATTCATTTCTCCCCCTTGTTTTTTTTCCCTTTCCTCTCACTTCCTCTTGTATGTAATTTTGTATAACCATGAGGGTCTCCTTCCATTTCCATGCAATTTCCCTTCTCTCTCTCTTTCCCTCCCACCTCTCGTCCCTGTTTAATGTTAATCTTCTTCTCATGCTCTTCCTCTCTACTCTGTTCTTAGTTACTCTCCTTATAACAAAGAAGACATTTGGCATTTGTTTTTTAGGGATTGGCTAGCTTCACTTAGCATAATCTGCTCTAATGCCATCCATTTCCCTGCAAATTGCATGATTTTGTCATTTTTTAATGCAGAGTAATACTCCATTGTGTATAAATGCCACATATTTTTTATCCATTCATCTGTTGAAGGGCATCTAGGTTGGTTCCACAGTCTTGCTATTGTGAATTCTGCTGCTATGAACATCGATGTAGCAGTGTCCCTGTAGTATGCTCTTTTTAGGTCTTTAGGGAATAGACCGAGAAGGGCAATAGCTGGGTCAAATGGTGGTTCCATTCCCAGCTTTCCAAGAAATCTCCATACTGCTTTCCGGTTTTGATTTGCATTTCTCTGACTGATAGAGATGGTGAGCATTTTTTCATGTACTTGTTGATTGATTGTATGTCCTCCTCTGAGAAGTGTCTGTTCAGGTCCTTGGCCCATTTGTTGATTGGGTTATTTGTTTTCTTATTGTTTAATTTTTTGAGTTCTTTGTATACTCTGGATATTAGGGCTCTATCTGAAGTGTGAGGAGTAAGATTTGTTCCCAGGATGTAGGCTCCCTATTTACCTCTCTTATTGTTTCTCTTGCTGACAAAAAACTTTGTAGTTTGAGTAAGTCCCATTTGTTGATTCTAGTTATTAACTCTTGTGCTATGGGTGTCCTATTGAGGAATTTGGAGCCCGACCCCATAGTATGTAGAACGTAGCCAACTTTTTCTTCTATCAGACGGCGTGTCTCTGATTTGATATCAAGCTCCTTGATCCATTTTGAGTTAACTTTTGTGCATGGCGAGAGAAAGGGATTCAGTTTCATTTTGTTGTATATGGATTTCCAGTTTTCCCAGCACCATTTGTTGAAGATGCTATCCTTCCTCCATTGCATGCTTTTAGCCCCTTTATCAAATATAAGATAGTTGTAATTTTGTGGATTGGTCTCTGTGTCCTCTATTCTGTACCATTGTTCCACCCGCCTGTTTTGGTACCAGTACCATGCTGTTTTTGTTACTATTGCTCTGTAGTATAGTTTGAAGTCTGGTATCGCTATACCGCCTGATTCACACTTCCTGCTTAGAATTGCTTTTGCTATTCTGGGTCTTTTATTTTTCCATATGAATTTCATGATTGCTTTATCTATTTCTACAAGAAATGTCGTTGGGATTTTGATTGGCATTGCATTAAACCTATAGAGAACTTTTGGTAATATCACCATTTTGATGATGTTAGTTCTGCCTATCCATGAACAGGGTATATTTTTCCATCTTCTAAGATCTTCTTCTATTTCTCTCTTTAGGGTTCTGTAGTTTTCATTGTATAAGTCTTTCACCTCTTTTGTTAGGTCGATTCCCAAGTATTTTATTTCTTTTGACGATATTGTGAATAGAGTGGTTGTCCTCATTTCCATTTCAGAAGATTTGTCGCTGATATACAGGAATGCCTTTGATTTATGCGTGTTGATTTTATATCCTGCCACTTTGCTGAATTCATTTATTAGCTCTAATAGTTTCTTTGTAGACCCTTTTGGGTCTGTTAGGTATAGAATCATGTTATCTGCAAATAGTGATAATTTAAGTTCTTCTTTTCCTATTTTTATGCCTTTAATTTCTTTCGTCTAATTGCTCTTGCCAGTGTTTCGAGAACTATGTTGAACAGAAGTGGTGAGAGAGGGCATCCCTGTCTTGTTCCAGATTTTAGAGGGAATGCCTTCAATTTTTCTCCATTCAGAATGATGCTAGCCTGAGGCTTAGCATAGATTGCTTTTACAATATTGAGGTATGTTCCTGTTATCCCTAGTTTTTCTAGAGTTTTGAAAATAAAGGGATGCTGTACTTTGTCGAATGCTTTTTCCGCATCTATCGAGATGATCATATGGTTCTTATTTTTAAGTCTATTGATGTGGTGAATAACATTTATTGATTTCCGTATATTGAACCAGCCTTGCATCCCAGGGGATGAATCCTACTTGATCATGGTGCACAATTTTTTTGATATGTTTTTGTATCCGATTCGCCAGAATTTTATTGAGGATTTTTGCATCTAGGTTCATTAGAGATATTGGTCTGTAGTTTTCTTTCTTTGAAGTGTCTTTGTCTGGTTTAGGAATCAGGGTGATGTTGGCCTCGTAGAATGAATTTGGAAGTTCTCCCTCTTTTTCTATTTCCTGAAATAGCTTGAAAAGTATTGGTATTAGTTCTTCCTTAAAGGTTTTGTAAAACTGTGCTGTATACCCATCCAGTCCTGGGCTTTTCTTAGTTGGTAGTCTTTTGATGGCTTCTTCTATTTTCTCAATTGATATTGGTCTGTTTAGGTTGTCTATATCCTCCTGACTCAATCTGGGCAGATCATATGACTTAAGAAATTTATCGATGCCTTCACTATCTTCTATTTTATTGGAGTATAAGGATTCAAAATAATTTCTAATTCTCTTCTGTATTTCTAAAGTGTCTGTTGTGATATTGCCTTTTTCATCCCGTATGCTAGGAATTTGAGTTCTCTCTCTTCTTCTCTTCGTTAGCATGGCTAAGGGTCTGTCGATCTTATTTATTTTTTCAAAGAACCAACTTTTAGTTTTGTCAATTTTTTCAATTGTTTCTTTTGTTTCGATTTCATTAATTTCAGCTCTGATTTTAATTATTTCCTGCCTTCTACTTCTTTTGCTGTTGTTTTGCTCTTCTTTTTCTAGGATTTTGAGATGAAGTGTGAGATCATTTACTGTTGGTTTTTTCTTTTTTTGTGAATTATATTCTTTTTTTTAATTTTTATTGTTGGTTTTTCAAAACATTACATAATTCTTGATATATCATATTTCACACTTTGATTCAAGTGGGTTATGAACTCCCATTTTTACCCCATATACAGATTGCAGAATCACATCAGTTACACATCCAGGTTTTTTCTTTTTTTAAGGAATGAACTCCAAGCGATGAATTTTCCTCTTAGAACTGCTTTCAATGTGTCCCATAGATTCTGATATGTTGTGTCTGTGTTTTCATTTATCTCTAATAATTTTTTAATTTCCTCCTTGATGTCTTCTATAACCCATTGATCATTCAGTAACCTATTGTTCATTCTCCAAGTGATGCAGGATTTTTCCTTCCTTCTTTTATCGTTGATTTCCAGTTTCATTCCATTATGATCAGATAAGATGCATCGTATTATCTCTACTCCTTTATATTGTCTAAGAATTGCCCTGTGACATAATATATGATCTATTTTTGAGAAGGATCCATGTGCTGCTGAGAAAAAAGTGTAACTGCTTGATGTTGGGTGGTATATTCTATATATGTCAATTAAGTCTAGGTTATTAATTGTGTTATTGAGTTCTATAGTTTCCTTATTCAACTTTTGTTTGGAAGATCTGTCCAGTGGTGAGAGAGGTGTGTTGAAGTCTCCCATGATTATTGTATGGTGGTCTATTAGACTCTTGAACTTGAGAAGAGTTTGTTTGATGAACATAGCTGCACCATTGTTTGGGGCATATATATTTATGATTGTTATGTCTTGTTGGTGTATGGTTCCCTTAAGCAGTATGTAGTGTCCCTCTTTATCCCTTTTGATTAACTTGGGCTTGAAATCTATTTTATTTGATATGAGTATGGACACTCCTGCTTGTTTCCGAAGTCCATATGAGTGATATGATTTTTCCCAACCTTTCACCTTCAGCCTATGTATGTCTTTTCCTATCAAATGCGTCTCCTGTAGGCAGCATATTGTTGGGTCTTGTTTTGTGATCCATTCTACTAGCCTGTGTCTCTTAATTGGTGAGTTTAAGCCATTAACATTTAGGGTTATTATTGAGATATGGGTTGTTCTTCCAGCCATATTTGTTTATTTATGTTACTAAACATGGTTTGTTTTCCTCTTTGATTATTTTTCCCCCGTTTACTGTCCTACCTCCCACTGTTGGTTTTCATTGTTATTTTCCATTTCCTCTTCCTGTAATGTTTTGCCGAGGATGTTTTGAAGAGACGGTTTTCTAGCTGCAAATTCTTTTAACTTTTGTTTATCGTGGAAGGTTTTAATTTCATCTTCCATCCTGAAGCTTAATTTCGCTGGATACACAATTCTTGGTTGGAACCCATTTTCTTTCAGTGTTTGAAATATGTTATTCCAGGATCTTCTAGCTTTCAGAGTCTGTGTTGAAAGATCAGCTGTTATCCTGATTGGCTTACCCCTAAATGTAATCTGCTTCCTTTCTCTTGTAGCTTTTAAAATTCTCTCCTTATTCTGTATGTTGGGCATCTTCATTATAATGTGTCTAGGTGTGGATCTCTTATGATTTTGCACATTCGGCGTCCTGTAGGCTTCTAGGATTTGGGATTCTGTCTCATTCTTCAAGTCTGGGAAGTTTTCTTGTATTATTTCATTGAATAGATTGCTCATTCCTTTGGTTTGAAACTCTATCCCTTCCTGTATCCCAATGACTCTTAAATTTGGTCTCTTGATGTTATCCCATATTTCTTGGATATTCTGCGCATGGTTTCTTAACAGTCTTGCTGAGCTGTCTATGTTCTTTTCAAGTTGAAATACTTTATCTTCATTGTCTGATGTTCTATCTTCTAAGTGTTCTACTCTGCTGGTAGTATTCTCAATTGAGTTTTTAAGTTGGTTTATTGCTTCCTGCATTTCTAGGATTTCTGTTTGTTTGTTTTTATAACCTCTATCTCCCTGTATAGTTGATCTTTTGCTTCTTGGAATTGTTTATGTAATTCAATGTTGAAGTGATCTTTCATTGTCTGATTTTGCTGTCTGATGTCTTCCTTGAGACTCCAGATCATCTGAAGCATGTATATCCTGAATTCTTTATCTGACATTCCATCTGCTGCAGATATTACCTCTTCTAAAGTTGAGTTGACCTGCATTGCTTGTGGTCCTTTCTTTCCTTGTCTCTTCATACTGTTCGTGTTTCTTTCTGCTTGGTGAAACTGTTGTGCTATTGAATTTTCCCCCTATATATTTATATTGGTCTTGTATAGTTGCAAATTCTCCCTCGCAGGCGCGGGCGGCGGCTCTGCCCCTCTGCGGGCCACTAGGCTTGTTCTGTCGATATCACAGTTCTGCCTACTTTGCAGGCGCAGGCAGCATTACTGCCCCTCTGCAGGCCTCAGGGCCTGTTCTGCCGGTGGGTCGCAGGTCCGCCTACCTTGCAGGCGCTGGGGGGGGCGGCTTTACCCTTCCGCAGGCCGCTGGGCCTGTTCTGTCTGTCAGTTGCAGGTCTGGCCTGTTCTGTTGGTGGTCGCAGGTCTGCCTGCCTTGCAGGCGCGTGGGGCAGCTCTGCCCCTCCGCGGAGTCCTGGGTCTGTTCTTCCGGTGGGTCACAGGTCCACCTACCTTGCAGGGGTGAGGGGGCGGCTCTGCCCCTCAGCAGGCCGCTGCACCTGTTCTGCTTGTGGGTCGCAGGCCCACCTACCTTGCAGGCGTGGTTGGCAGCTCTGCCCCTCCGCGGGCCACTGGGCCTTTTCTGTTGGTGGTCACAGTTCCGCCTACCTTGCAGGCACGGGGGCGAGGGGGCGGCTCTTCCTCTCAGCAGGCCGCTGGGCCTGTTCTGTGGGTGGTCACAGTTCCGTCTACCTTGCAGGCGCGGGGGGAGGGGGGCGGCTCTGCCTCTCAGCAGGCCGCTGCGCCTGTTCTGCGGGTGGGTTGCAGGCCCGCCTACCTTGCAGGCGTGGTTGGCAGCTCTGCCCCTCCGCGGGCCACTGGGCCTTTTCTGTTGGTGGTCACAGTTCCGCCTACCTTGGACTATTTTTTTTAAAGAAAACAATATCAACTGAACTTTTTACATATAAGGAACAGCTAGGAAAATATAATTAAGAAATCAAAAGTACTGTTTACACTAGCAACAAAAAATATAAGAGACCTAGGGATAAAGCTAATAAAATACATGAAAGCTCTTTATAGAGAAACTTATAAAACTTTATTTAAAGACATTAAATATCAGTTTCCTGGGCTGGGGGTGTAGCTCAGGGGTGGAGTGCTTGCCTAGCATGTGCATGGCCCTCAGTTTGAACCCCATCACCACACATGCACATGAAAATCAGTTTATGTGGAGTGATACCAATATGTATTATGTTGTTGGATAAAGATGTGATACCATGAAGAAGTTGATTGTTTGCAAGTTGATCTATACATTCAGTGCAGTTCTAATAGGGTGTGTGTTTAACTTGAGAAGCTGATTCAAAATTTGTATGTATATGTGTAATATGAATTGTAATGCATTCCGTTGTCATATATAAATAAAATAAATAAATTAAAAATTTGTATGGGAGAATAAAAGGCCAAGAATGTCAAAGACATCCCGAAGAAATTTGGGGGTCTTTGTGCGGTAGACAGATCACCCCTATTGGACGAGGGGCCCAGCTGCTGCCTGCAAGGTAGGCAGACCACATGTCCTGGAGAAGGGGCCCAGTGGCCCGCCGGCGTGGTAGACAGATCACCCCAATTGGAGGAAGGGCCCAGCCGCCGCCCGCGCCTGCACGGTACGCAGACCTGCGACCTGGAGAACAGGCCCAGCGGCCCGCTGGCATGGTAGACAGATCACCCCTATTGGAGGTGATCTCCCACTCTCTTTTCTCTCTCCCTTTCCTTGTTATCTGTTTACCTCCCTCTTACTCCCTCTATCCCACTTGCAACCCCCTAAATTTTACTATTCATAAGTAGGGTAATCTTTTAAATACAGATAGGAATTTGAATCTATACATTTTTCCATAAATTACCCATCTATTGGTTAGAGCTCTCCAAAGTTACTGTTAGATTAACCCCATACCCTCACTCCTTTCCCCATAAACATAACATCCTACACCTGAAACCCAGTTTTCTCCAAGCTACCAGAAATGGTATGCCTTTCATGAAACTAATGACTTTATTTGTAAATGATAATCGTAACCAACATTTGTAGACATAGAGTCTAGCTATAAATGTAGTAATAAGGAAAACGTGTGCTTAGATGATGTACTATTGATACTGAGAACTGTTAACATTGTCTTTCTCCACAAAAGGGAGACTTTGCAACTATACAAGAGCAATATAAATATATAGGGGGAAAATTCAATAACACAACAGTATCGCCAAGCAGAAAGAAACGTGAGCAGTATGAAAAGACAAGGAAAGAAAGGACCACAAGCAATGCAGGTCAACTCAACTTTAGAAGAGGTAATATCTGCAGCAGATGGAATGTCAGATAAAGAATTCAGGATATACATGCTTCAGATGATCTGGAGTCTCAAGGAAGACATCAGACAGCAAAATCAGACAATGAAAGATCACTTCAACAATGAATTACAAAAACAAATCCAAGAATCAAATGATCAACTATACAGGGAGATAGAGGTTATAAAAAACAAACAAACAGAAATCCTAGAAATGCAGGAAGCAATAAACCAACTTAAAAACTCAATTGAGAATACTACCAGCAGAGTAGAACACTTAGAAGATAGAACATCAGACAATGAAGACAAAGTATTTCAACTTGAAAAGAACATAGACAGCTCAGCGAGACTGTTAAGAAACCACGAGCAGAATATCCAAGAAATATGGGATAACATCAAGAGACCAAATTTAAGAGTCATTGGGATACAGGAAGGGATAGAGTTTCAAACCAAAGGAATGAGCAATCTATTCAATGAAATAATACAAGAAAACTTCCCAGACTTGAAGAATGAGACAGAATCCCAAATCCTAGAAGCCTACAGGACGCCGAATGTGCAAAATCATAAGAGATCCACACCTAGACACATTATAATGAAGATGCCCAACATACAGAATAAGGAGAGAATTTTAAAAGCTACAAGAGAAAGGAAGCAGATTACATTTAGGGGTAAGCCAATCAGGATAACAGCTGATCTTTCAACACAGACTCTGAAAGCTAGAAGATCCTGGAATAACATATTTCAAACACTGAAAGAAAATGGGTTCCAACCAAGAATTGTGTATCCAGCGAAATTAAGCTTCAGGATGGAAGATGAAATTAAAACCTTCCACGATAAACAAAAGTTAAAAGAATTTGCAGCTAGAAAACCGTCTCTTCAAAACATCCTCGGCAAAACATTACAGGAAGAGGAAATGGAAAATAACAATGAAAACCAACAGTGGGAGGTAGGACAGTAAACGGGGGAAAAATAATCAAAGAGGAAAACAAACCATGTTTAGTAACATAAATAAACAAATATGGCTGGAAGAACAACCCATATCTCAATAATAACCCTAAATGTTAATGGCTTAAACTCACCAATTAAGAGACACAGGCTAGTAGAATGGATCACAAAACAAGACCCAACAATATGCTGCCTACAGGAGACGCATTTGATAGGAAAAGACATACATAGGCTGAAGGTGAAAGGTTGGGAAAAATCATATCACTCATATGGACTTCAGAAACAAGCAGGAGTGTCCATACTCATATCAAATAAAATAGATTTCAAGCCCAAGTTAATCAAAAGGGATAAAGAGGGACACTACATACTGCTCAAGGGAACCATACACAAACAAGACATAACAATCATAAATATATATGCCCCAAACAATGGTGCAGCTATGTTCATCAGACAAACTCTTCTCAAGTTCAAGAGTCTAATAGACCACCATACAATAATCATGGGAGACTTCAACACACCTCTCTCACCACTGGACAGATCTTCCAAACAAAAGTTGAATAAGGAAACTATAGAACTCAATAACACAATTAATAACCTAGACTTAATTGACATATATAGAATATACCACCCAACATCAAGCAGTTACACTTTTTTCTCAGTAGCACATGGATCCTTCTCAAAAATAGATCATATATTATGTCACAGGGCAACTCTTAGACAATATAAAGGAGATAATACCATGCATATTATCTGATCATAATGGAATGAAACTGAAAATCAACGATAAAAGAAGGAAAGAAAAAGCATACATCACTTGGAGAATGAACAATAGGTTACTGAATGATCAATGGGTTATAGAAGACATCAAGGAGGAAATTAAAAAATTATTAGAGATAAATGAAAACACAGACACAACATATCAGAGTCTATGGGACACATTGAAAGCAGTTCTAAGAGGAAAATTCATTGCGTGGAGTTCATTCCTTAAAAAAAGAAAAAACCAACAAATAAATGATCTCATACTTCATCTCAAAATCCTAGAAAAAGAAGAGCAAAACAACAGCAAAAGAAGTAGAAGGCAAGAAATAATTAAAATCAGAGCTGAAATTAATGAAATCGAAACAAAAGAAACAATTGAAAAAATTGACAAAACTAAAAGTTGGTTCTTTGAAAAAATAAACAAAATCGACAGACCCTTAGCCATGCTAGCAAAGAGAAGAAGAGAGAGAACTCAAATTCCTAGCATACGGGATGAAAAAGGCAATATCACAACAGACACTTCAGAAATACAGAAGATAATCAAAAATTATTTTGAATCCTTATATTCCAATAAATTAGAAGATAGTGAAGGCATCGATAAATTTCTTAAGTCATATGATCTGCCCAGATTGAGTCAGGAAGATATAGACAACATAAACAGACCAATATCAATTGAGGAAATAGAAGAAACCATCAAAAGACTACCAACTAAGAAAAGCCCAGGACCGGATGGGTATACAGCACAGTTTTACAAAACCTTTAAAGAGGAACTAATACCAATATTTTTCAAGCTACTTCAGGAAATAGAAAAAGAGGGAGAACTTCCAAATTCATTCTACGAGGCCAACATCACCCTGATACCTAAACCAGACAAAGACACTTCAAAGAAAGAAAACTACAGACCAATATCTCTAATGAACCTAGATGCAAAAATCCTCAATAAAATCCTGGAGAATCGGATACAAAAACATATCAAAAAAATTGTGCACCATGATCAAGTAGGATTCATCCCTGGGATGCAAGGCTGGTTCAATATACAGAAATCAATAAATGTTATTCACCACATCAATAGACTTAAAAATAAGAACCATATGATCATCTCGATAGATGCGGAAAAAGCATTCGACAAAGTACAGCATCCCTTTATGTTCAAAACTCTAGAAAAACTAGGGATAAAAGGAACATGCCTCAATATTGTAAAAGCAATCTATGCTAAGCCTCAGGCTAGCATCATTCTGAATGGAGAAAAATTGAAGGCATTCCCTCTAAAATCTGGAACAAGACAGGGATGCCCTCTCTCACCACTTTTGTTCAACATAGTTCTCGAAACACTGGCCAGAGCAATTAGACAGACGAAAGAAATTAAAGGCATAAAAATAGGAAAAGAAGAACTTAAATTATCACTATTTGCAGATAACATGATTCTATACCTAGCAGACCCAAAAGGGTCTACAAAGAAACTATTAGAGCTAATAAATGAATTCAGCAAAGTGGCAGGATATAAAATCAACACGCATAAATCAAAGGCATTCCTGTATATCAGCGACAAATCTTCTGAAATGGAAATGAGGACAACCACTCCATTCACAATATCGTCAAAAGAAATAAAATACTTGGGAATCAACCTAACAAAAGAGGTGAAAGACTTATACAATGAAAACTACAGAACCCTAAAGAGAGAAATAGAAGAAGATCTTAGAAGATGGAAAAATATACCCTGTTCATGGATAGGCAGAACTAACATCATCAAAATGGTGATATTACCAAAAGTTCTCTATAGGTTTAATGCAATGCCAATCAAAATCCCAACGACATTTCTTGTAGAAATAGATAAAGCAATCATGAAATTCATATGGAAAAATAAAAGACCCAGAATAGCAAAAGCAATTCTAAGCAGGAAGTGTGAATCAGGCGGTATAGCGATACCAGACTTCAAACTATACTACAGAGCAATAGTAACAAAAACAGCATGGTACTGGTACCAAAACAGGCAGGTGGAACAATGGTACAGAATAGAGGACACAGAGACCAATCCACAAAATTACAACTATCTTATATTTGATAAAGGGGCTAAAAGCATGCAATGGAGGAAGGATAGCATCTTCAACAAACGGTGCTGGGAAAACTGAAAATCCATATGCAACAAAATGAAACTGAATCCCTTTCTCTCGCCATGCACAAAAGTTAACTCAAAATGGATCAAGGAGCTTGATATCAAATCAGAGACATGCCGTCTGATAGAAGAAAAAGTTGGCTACGATCTATATACTGTGGGGTAGGGCTCCAAATTCCTCAATGGGACACCCATAGCACAAAAGTTAATAACTAGAATCAACAAATGGGACTTACTCAAACTAAAAAGTTTTTTCTCAGCAAAAGAAACAATAAGAGAGGTAAATAGGGAGCCTACATCCTGGGAACAAATCTTTACTCCTCACACTTCAGATAGAGCCCTAATATCCAGAGTATACAAAGAACTCAAAAAATTAGACAATAAGAGAACAAACAACCCAATCAACAAATGGGCCAAGGACCTGAACAGACACTTCTCAGAGGAGGACATACAATCAATCAACAAGTACATGAAAAAATGCTCACCATCTCTAGCAGTCAGAGAAATGCAAATCAAAACCACCCTAAGATACCATCTCACTCCAGTAAGATTGGCAGCCATTATGAAGTCAAACAACAACAAGTGCTGGCGAGGATGTGGGGAAAAGGGTACACTTGTACATTGCTGGTGGGACTGCAAATTGGTGCAGCCAATTTGGAAAGCAGTATGGAGATTTCTTGGAAAGCTGGGAATGGAGCCACCATTTGACCCAGCTATTCCCCTTCTCCGTCTATTCCTAAAAGACCTAAAAAGAGCATGCTACAGGGACACTGCTACATCGATGTTCATAGCAGCACAATTCACAATAGCAAGACTGTGGAACCAACCTAGATGCCCTTCAATAGACGAATGGATAAAAAAAATGTGGCATTTATACACAATGGAGTATTACTCTGCATTAAAAAATGACAAAATCATAGAATTTGCAGGGAAATGGATGGCATTAGAGCAGATTATGCTAAGTGAAGCTAGCCAGTCCCTAAAAAACAAATGCCAAATGTCTTCTTTGATATAAGGAGAGTAACAAAGAACAGAGTAGGGTCGAAGAGCATGAGAAGAAGATTAACATTAAACAGGGATGAGAGGTGGGAGGGAAAGGGAGAGAGAAGGGAAATTGCATGGAAATGGAAGGAGACCCTCAGGGTTATACAAAAGTACATACAATAGGTAGTGAGGGGAAAGGGAAAAATAATACAAGGGGGACAAATGAATGACAGTAGAGGGGGTAGAGAGAGAAGAGGGGAGGGGAGGGGAGGGGAGGGGAGGGGGGATAGTAGAGGATAGGAAAGGCAGCAGAACACAACAGACACTAGTATGGCAATATGTAAATCAATGGATGTGTAACTGATGTGATTCTGCAATCTGTATATGGGGTAAAAATGGGAGTTCATAACCCACTTGAATCAAAGTGTGAAATATGATATATCAAGAACTATGTAATGTTTTGAACAACCAACAATAAAAAATAAAAAAAAAATAGTCCAGATCTAGATCTATAGAAAAGTTGAGCAGATAGTTCAGAGTTCTTATATGCCACCTCTCCCCCACACACAATTTCCACCATTAACATCTAGCATGAACCAATATCAATATATTAGTTTTTACTAACATCCATAGTTTACATTAAACTATTTGCTATGGAGTGCTATAGATTTTGCTAAATACATAGAATATTCACCATACAGAACAGTTTCATTCCCCTAAAAAATGCCCTCTGCTCCACCCATTCATACCTCCTCTACTCCCAATCTCTGGCACCACTGATGTTTTTACCATTTATACAGGTTTGCTTTTCCTAAAATATCACATTGTTGAAATCATACAGTGTATAGCTTTTCCATACTGGCTTTCTTGGAGCAGTAGGCATTTAAAGTTCCCCCATGTTTATTTCTGCCTTAGTAACTCATTTCTCTTTATCACTGCTTGATATTCCAATATATGGATGTGCCACAGGTTGTTTTCACCAGCCACCTGTGGAAGGACATCAAGCCACTATAAACGTTTATTTGCAAGTGTTTGTGTTTATGTATGTCTTCAACTTATTTGGATAAATACCAAGGAGTTCAGTTGCCAGTTCATGTGGGTCTAAGGTAAAGGCACAGTCAGCCCTCTGCACTCACAGGTTCTATATCCATGGGCTTTATTAACTACTGATAGAAAAAAGTTTTTAAATTGCATTTGTGCTCAACACGTGTAGACTTTTTTTTTCTTGTCATTATTCCCTAAACAATAGAGCATAACAACTGTTTTAGTCATATTTTTCACTTAAGCAACCAAAAGACTTGACAAGAACATTTAGAGAAGGAAAAGTTTATTTGGGGCTCAGGGTTTCAGAGGTCCCAAGCCATAGATGGCTGGCTCCATTCCTTGGATCTCAAGTGAGGCAGAAAATCATGGAAGAAGAATGTGGAAGAAAGTGGCCCAGGACATCACACCAGGAAGCAGAAAGAGGCTAAGCTCAGCTCACCCCAGGGACCCACCTCCTCCAGCCACACCCGAGCAGCCTACAGTTGCCACTCAGTTAATCCCTGTCAGGGGATTAATGTATTGATTGGGTTACGACTCTCATAACCCAATCATTTCGCCTGTAAACCTTCTTGCATTATCTCATACATGAGCTTGGATTAGGTAGAGATAACAACATATAGAGGAAGATGTACACAGCTTAACTGCAAGTACTATAACATTTTCTATGAGGGACTAAGCATCCACAGATTTTGGTATCCTGGGATTTCAGTGTCCTGGAAGCAATCCATCATGGATACAAAAGGACAGTGGTATGTTTAGTTCTGTTAGAAATTGCCAAACTGACTTCCAGTATGGCTGTACTATTTTGAATTCCTGCTAGCAATCAATGAAAGTTCTTGCTATCCCACATCCTCACCAGAATTTAGTGGTTGTTTTGTATTTTAGACATATTCCTAGATGTGTAGTGTTTTATTTTACAATTCCCTAAGTACACATGATATTGAGCATCTTTTCATATGCTTGTCTTTTGTAAATCTTCTTTAATGAGTTGTCTGTTCAGATGTTTTGACAACTTTTTTATTTGGACTGTTTGAGTTCTTTATACATTTGATACAAGTCCTTTAGAAGATACGTGTTTTGCAAATACTTCTCTCAGTCTGTGACTGCAGTTGACTTTTATAAATAGTTTTCATCCAACAATCTTGCTAAACTCTGTTAGTTTAGTAATCTGAGATTCTCTGGAGTTTTCTATTTACTTTTATCATCTGCAAATAAGGGCGGTTCTATTTCAATCCCTATACCTTTTTAAAAAATTTATGTACTTTTATTTTCATTATTATTTTAATCTACGCCTTGAGTTAAGACCTCTAAAAAAATACTGGCTTCATCTTAAAAGGGGAACATTTTCAACGTTCAACTTTTTTGACATTTTGAAGCTCTTTTGTTGGGTACTTACACATTTAGAATTTTATCTTCTTGATAAAGTGACCCTTTCATTATTATAAAAATCTACATATTTATCTCTGGTTATATTCCTTGTTCTTAATTCTATTTTTTTTTATATAAATATAGCCACACCAGCTTCATTTCTTTTTTTTTTTCCTTCTTTATTTTCAATCTATGTGGGTCACTGTATGTTAAGAGGGTATTTTGTGTACACCACATTTGAATATTGTATTTTTATTCCAGTCTGACCATCTCCGCCCTTTAGTTGCAGTCTTTAGACATTTACATTGAATGTAGTTACCAATATAGTTGAGTCTAAATATATCATACTTGATATTTATGGTCCCATATTTCCTTTGTTCTTCTTTTCCTGCCTTATTTTTGGTTAATTCAATATTTTTATTGGTTCCTTAATAGTAGAATCCATTTTGACACGATTATAAAAGCATAAAATGCCAGGTACAGTGGCGCACCACCGTAATCCCAGCAGGAGGAGCTCAAGTTCAAACCCAGCCTGAGCAACAGCAAGACACTAAGCAACTCAGTGAGACCCCATCTCTAAATAAAATACAATATAGGACTGGGGATGTGGCTCAGTGGTCAAGTGCCCCTGAGTTCAATCCTCAATTCCCCCTCAAACAAAGCATAAAATGTGTCTTGTTCTAATTCAATCCTCACTACCTGTCCTTCCCTTGCCCTCCCCGACCCCTTCTCCTTGCTCTCTACTGATCTTTCTGCCATATACTCAGTTATTTTTTAATTAATTTCTTGTATATGTACACAATGGTGAGATTCACTGTGGTATATTCATAGATGTACATAGGAAAGTTAGGTCAGATTCATTCCACTGTCTTTCCTTTGTCTATCCTTCTTCCCCTCCTTTTATTCCCCTTTGTCTGCTCCACCGAACTTCTTCAATGCATTTTAGTCTTCCATTGCATCTACTCTATTAGCTAAAAGTCTCTTTGTCTTAGTGGCTGTCCGTGTTTTTCAGTGTACATCTTTAGCTTATCACTGTGCTTTCAAACACTCTCATACACTTCATGGATACTTCAGGTCCTCTCCCCTAGTCTTTATGCCATTTTTATACATTTCACTTCTACATAGATTAGAAGCCACACACTGCTTTTCCTTGTTTGGGCTCTAGTCAACCATCTTTTAAAGACATTTTCAAATTTTCAAGCAAATTTTGTTCAAAAAACAAAAAAATATGTCCTTCCTACCTTCCCACATATTTACCATGTCCAGTGTTCTCTATTCCAGTTCTTTTTCTGCACAGTTCCACTCCGCCCCCCTCCCCTCTCCTGAAACTCCAGGTTCAAATAAACTAGAGTGTTTGATACCACCTTAAGATTCATGGCTCACTGATGCTCTCTTTTCTTTTTCTCAATCTCTTTTTTTTTCTTTGTGTATGGATACTTTCTATTACTTGTCACAATGATGACTGATAAATTCTTCTGCATGTTTCATCTGGTATAAATTCCATCCACTGAAACTAAAAAGAACAAATAAAATCTTTTTTAAATCCCATACAATGAATTTTTTATTTAAGACATTATAGATTTTTATCTCTGAAATTTTTCTATTTGTCTTCCCATTCTGTTCCTGTTTTCTTTTGAATCTTTGAGCATATTTACAATAATCATCTTGAAATTCTTTTTTTTTAATATTTATTTTTCAGTTTTCAGTGGACACAACATCTTTATTTTATTTTTATGTGGTGTTGAAGATCGAACCCAGCACCCTGCGCATGTCAGGCAAACGCGTTACCACTTGAGCCACATCCCCAGCCCTTGAAATTCTTATTTGCTAATTCTATCACACTTTTCATTTCTGGATCTACTTTTACAACTGATTCCTTTTCTGATTATGGATCGTGTTTTCCTGCTTATTGACATATATACTGATATTTGATTGGATGGGGTGTGTGTGTGTGTGCGTGTGTGTGTGTGTGTGTGTGTGTGTGTGTTGGTACCAGGGATTGAACCCAGGGGCGCTTAACCACTGAGCCACATTCCCAGCCCTTTTTAAAAAATATTTTATATTGAGGCAGGGTCTCACTAAGTTGTTTAGGGCCTCACTAAATTACTGAAGCTGGCTGCCGCAGTCTGGCTGGGCATTAATAACCGAGCCGCCACAAAGCCTTGTAGGTTCAAACAGCAACTACTTTATTTCAACTCTTACCGGCACTGCACACGTGCTTTTCCGCCAAAGCCACCCACGCGACCTTCTCCCAGGACACACCACACACCAACCAGAAATCCCTCCTCCAGAAATCCCTCCTCCGGCACTTCCCCAACCAATGGGAACTCTCTGGGAATCCCCGCGAGAACTCCAAAGTAGCATGAGAACTCCAAAGTAGCGGGTGCTGAGGCAGCAAGAGCTGCCCCATTGCCCGACAGTAAAGGTCAAATATACAATACAATCAGTCCAGCATCACAGCAATTATATATAGCTTAACTCAAATCATCATCTTAATGGTTCACTGGGTCACCTTTCAACCACTCCATTCTGGCAAAAATGCCATGCGTCATTCCGACTCAGCTATGGCTCTCAGCAGCTGGCTTTGAACTTCCAATCCTCCTGCCTCAGCCTCCTGAGCCATGGGATTACAAGTATGTGCTACAGCACCAAGCTGAAGGCTATTTATTACAGAGGATCTGTTGGGATGTTTTCTGGTTGTCAGTTAAATTTTTGTAGACCAGCTTTATCCTAAGACCTTTTTTTTTTGGGGGGGGGGGTAGTAGAAATTGAACCCAGAGGTGCTCTGCCATTGAGCTACATCCCCAGCCCTTTATTTATTTATTTAAATTTAATTTAATTTTATTTTTTGAGATAGGGTTTTGTTCAATTGTGGAGGCGGCCTCAAACTTGGATCCTGAATAACTGGATTACAGGCCTGCATTGTGCCCCAGTCCTTCAGCTTTTTAAAGCTTTGTTGAAGCAGGTTCACAGTAGCCTTTGCCCTAAGGGCTGGTTTAGCCTGCTGTTCAGATATGGCCCTTCAGAGGTTACTGTTGAAAGCCCCGGACAATCAGCAAGGCCTTTCTAGTCTGGCTGTTCAGAACTTGAACATCTCAGTCCTGTGGAGCTCTGGAGATTATTCATCATAAAACTTTCAGCTCATTCTCTGCCTGGAGTCACCAAGCTTCACCCTACTCCTTTGTCCCGTAGTATTAGCAGTCTCAGGGGGACTCCTTATGGACACTGTTGCTCCTCTATTTTTATGTGTGGCTTTCTCAAGTTGTCTGGGATTCTGCCTCACAGTTTGTAGCATTCTCTCCTACATTCAGAGCTTGGTTTTCTACTGTCACCTCAATAATACCACCAATCTCTGCTTGGGTTCCTTCTCCTTGCACATGGGCCAGAATGCACTTGGCAGGAGTCCAAGACAAATACAGGGTTCACCTCACATTTCCTCCCCTCTCTCAGGGATCACAGTCCTGCACTGAGTAATTTTCCAACGTCTGAAAACAGGTTTTCGCAGACTATGACCCATGTGTCAGTTGTTTACAACAGGAGAGCAAGTTAGGACTCACTATTCCATAATGTCCTGAATCAGAAGTCTCTTTTAATGTCTTATATGGTGAATCAAATTATTTGATTTTCTAAATAATTGATTTTCAACTCACATTTCTTGCGTACCTGACATAAACCCAAATTTCCAACTTGGTTGCAATCTCTTTATTAACATACTACTACTTTAAGACACATGGAGGTGTCTACAGATATTCTATAGTCTGAGTAAAACTGGCCTGTAATTTTCTTTGTCTAGTTTTGGATTTAAGCTTGTGCTAGCCCTTATAAAATTAATTAGGGGAGAAGCATTTTCTAGAAAAGCGTGTGTATGACTGGAATGTGTTCCTTAAATTTAGTTTTGTAGAACCAGACTGTCCAGCTGACTAAACCTGATGATTTTTTTTTTTTTTTTTTTTTTTGGTGGTGGTGCTGGGCATTGAACCCAGGGCCTTGTGCATGCGAGGCAAGAACTCTACCAACTGATTCAATTTCATTAATAATTATGAGATTATTCAGACATTCCATTTGTTTCTCAAGCATTTTTTTTCTTTTTTTTTTTTTAATTGTAGATGGGCAGAGTGCCTTTTATTTTATTTCTTTGTATGTGCTGCTGAGGATAGAACCCAGTGCCTCACACGTGCTAGGCCCTTTGCCACTGAGCTGTACCTCCAGCCCCTCTCAAGTATATTTTTATAAGTTACATTGTGTAGGAATACATCCATTTTACCTTATTTTTCAAATACAGACTGAGAATCTATTCTGAAAATCTGAAACCCAAAATTTGACACATTGCTCAAAATATGCTGGAGTATGGAGCATTATGGATTTGGGATTTGGGGCATAGGGCTGCTCAACCAGTAAAGTTTATGCAAATAGTCCAAATTCAAAACCCTCCAAAATATGAAACGCTTCTGGTCTCACACATTTTGGATAAGAGATACTCAACCTGCATATTGAATAAAACTAACAATATTCTTTTGTTATCATTTTAATTTCTGCTAGATATATAGTTATATCCTATTTTCATTATTTATTTATATTATTTATATTCACAATGTATTTTGTGTTTGTGTGCACACATGCTCTCTGTTGCTCTCTCCTGACAGAGTTTGGTTGGTTTTACTAGGGTTTTTTTTCCCAAAATAATTAGCACTTGGTTTTATTTGCACTCTATTGTTAGATTATTTTCTTTCTTTCTTTCTTTTTTAATATTTTAGTTAGACACCATACCTTTATTTATTTATTTTTCTGTGGTGCTGAGGATCCAACCCAGCAACTCGCACATGCTAGGTGAGCACTCTACCGCTGAGCCACAACCCCAGCCTCATAGATTATTTTCTTTGTCATTAATGTTTAATTGATTTTTCATTTAGTCATATCATAGCCCAATAATGTTGACTACATACCAGTTCTTTAAAATTTAAGATTTATGAGCCAGGTACAGTGAGACATACCTGTAATCTCAGTGACTCAGAAGACCAAGACAGGAGGGTCACAAGTTCGAAGCCAGCTTCAGCAACTTAGAGAGGCCCTAAGCAATTTAGCGAGACCCTGTCACAAAATAAAAAATGAAAAGGGGCTGGGGCTCAGTGGTTAAGCGCCATATTCAATCCTTAGTACCAAATATTTATATATACAATCTACACACACACACACACACACACACACACACATATTCTTAAGTGTTCCACATGTGTTTACTCCCCAATTGTTGGGTACATTTTCCTCTACATGTCAATTAGATCGGGTTTGTTAATTGTGCTGGTCAAATCTGCTGTAAATTTACTGAATTTTTTTACCTACTCAGTTAATTACTAGAAGAGATGTCTTTAAGATCCCCCATTATTTTGATGGTTTTTAAAAAAATTTCTCCACCTTTTTCTGCCAGATTTTGCTTTATATATTTGGAAATGTTATTAAGCACCATGCATACTTAGAATTTTTATAACTTTCTGGTGAAATACACCCTTTATCAATATGCGGATTGTTTCTACATAATACTCTGTTTATTTCTTATGAAGTTTCTTTGCTTGAAAGTCTACACTGACAGATGCAGTGGCTCACACCTGTAATCCCAGCTACTCAGGAGACTGAGGCAGGATGACCATGAGTTTGAGACCACCCTGGACAATTTAGTGAGACCCTGTCTCAAAATACAATTAAAAAGCCTGAGGATGTAGCTCAGTAGTAGAGCACTTTCATAGCATGCACAAGACCCTGGGTTCAGTCTCCAACCTCTTCTCCCAAAACACACACACAAACACACACACACACACACACACACACACCAGGCTTCTTTTGGGGTAGTATTTGCCTGGTGTTGGGAGTTGCCACATAGGAGCTGGGCGCCCCCTAGCTTTGAGCGTTGGAGATGTGGAGAGTGGCTTCCCTGGCCTGGAAGCAGGTGAATCCCCATCTCTGCTCAGCAGGGGAGCAAAGCTTTGGGAGTGGGCATTACCCAGTTGGAGTGGGCTGTCCCTTATAACATTACCCCTCTGCCTTATATGGATGGAATGTTCTTTCAAATAGCCTCCCCCAATAAAACCAGGGTTTGAGGCGTGCTCTCTTTCTTTACAACGGACCCCTAATGTCGCAGAGCCATTCCAGATTTTGAAAAGGTACTTCTGTGTGCTTGCGTGCTGTCTTCGCCATTTTCTAAAGTTATTGGAGTAGTCAGATTTTGTGAAGCGAGCATGGATCGCCAGCTCAGATAGTTGGCGATAACCTGGCACATCCTTTTCAATACTTTGACTTTCATCTCTCCCATGTTCCCCTTTATAGAAGTGTCTCATGTAGTCAGATTGTTGGGTTTTGTTTTTAATCCTGAATCTTTGTCTTTTAGCAAAGTTTAATACATTTTTTGTGATGACATATAATTTATTATATTTCATCCTTTTATTTTGTGCTTTTTTTATTTCCCCCAATTTTTAAAGTTTCCCCCTTTCTTTGTTCTCCTCTGCTTTACTAGGTTTCTGTTGAAAATCAACCATCAGTGTAATTAATTGCTTTTCCTCTGTAGGCAATTGATTTACTCATTCATTCTTTGTATCCGTGAGCATATACTCCATGCCAGCCACTCTTCTAGCTGCAGATCATAAACAAAAAAGGCAAAACCCCTGTCCTCATGGAGTTGACATTCTATTGGTGGTGGCCACTTTCTGGCCGACAGATCTTTGGTGTCCTACAGCATCACTACAGTGTGTCTAGGTAGAGAGTTCTCTTTCCAAATCTGAAGAGCAATGTCTTTCAACATTTCTGGAAAATTCTCAGCTATAATTCCTTTGAATATTTCTTCTTATCTCTTCGTAGAATTCTAATTGGACTTCTGTTTGAACCCTATTCTCTGTATTTCTTAACTTTTTAAATATTTTCCAACTTCTTTAGCTCTCTGTTCTTCACTCAGGTTATTTTACTTGAGTCTATCTTTAGGTTTACTATCTCTATTTTTAGTTGGTTCCGATCTTCTACTTAATCCATTGAGTTTTTAATTTCAGTTATTAGATTTTCATTCAGGGATTTCTATTTGGTCCTTCCACGTGTGCTTTGATCATTCTTTATCATCCTGCTTATATTTTCAACCTCTTTAATTTTTTTTCTTCAAACATAGTAAACTTTTTTTATTCCCTATCTAACCATTTAAGTGTTTAAAATCTCTCTGTTCTTGTTGCTGTCGGCCCTTCCTTCATTCTCTTTCATAGCTCCTGGTTTGTTTGTGTAGTTTATAATCTTTTTTTTTCCTTTTCAAACCCAGGAACTTGCACATACTAAGCACATACTCTACCAAAAAGCCATACACTAACATACACTCACTACACATACACTACCAAAAAGCCACACACCCCCAACCCTGTATTTTTTTAATTTTTAAGATAAGTTTATGCTTGTTTAGTTGTATCAAGGATTGAACCCAGGAGCCCTCTACCACTGAGCTAAGTTCCCAATCCTTGATATTTTTTGAGACAGGGTCTCACTGAGTTGTGGAGACTGGCTTTGAACTTGAGATCCTCCTGCCACAACCTCCCAAGTCACTGGGATTACAGACATGCACCACCATGCTTAGCTAAATTTATGTTTTCTTTTACCTGTAGAGATTCTTTCAGGCCCAGAAGAAACTGTGCTGCTCCCCTAGAGCATTTGTATGCAGTTCTGTCAGTTGCCTATGGGAACAACCCATTCAGGATCTAAACTTTAATTAATTTCTCCACCTGTTTATTTTTTTAATTCACACTGCTGCATTAGATACAAAAGTATCACAGGGTGGCCAGCACTTGCCAGGGCAGTTTCCTGATCAGGAAGTAATAAGCCACCTGAAAAAAAAAAAATGAAAGTCTGAAATATTTAGTAAATATTTAGACAGAGCCAGAATTTAGATTTAAAAGAGAAAACAGACCTCCTGATAGATTCTCCAGTCCCTGGAGGAGTTGGAACAGAACCAACTAGAAAATGACTCCAATCCTTTATTTAAGGGAGAGTGCATCAAAGGCAGGGATAAGTTTTCAGAGGGTGGAGTCTTGCTTCGTAGTGTTTTGATTGGCATCTTGGCAAGCCACACCAATCTCTGAGAGGCTGTGTGGCTTTGTGGCTCCAGAAGGTCACCCCATCTCTGGTGCTGTGCAAAACCCTTGGCAGAGTTAGGTAGGACATCATATGTACTGGGTGATCTCAAACCAGCATGAGTGATGCTGTGAGTTCCCAGATACCAGACTTTCCTACCCAATGGCTTCCATGTCGATTGGGTTCACGCACATTTCACAGATGGCTTCCATCACAAAAGTATTTAGAAATATGAAGGCTCAGGGAGCAGAGATAAAGGTAAGGGAAGAATAGAAAAATTTAGGGAGTAGTTTTTTAAGGCATTTTATTACGATTATAAAAAGAAAAAAATAGATCTTCAAATATAGTTAATAAAGTATCTGAGGGGTTCATAGATCATGACCCAGCCACTACTTCCTCAAAGTTAATTCTGAATCTACAGTAACAAAATTTTTGTGTAAAATTATCTACAGATGCATATCATTTGAGAGGAAGTGGCAATGTCATCCTCTGTATAAAAGAAAGATCCATTTCCCTCCTGAAGACACAGAGAAAAGAGGGAAGAGGAAGGGACACCTACTCCACCAGCCACTGTGGCTAACCTGCACATGTTGCCATTTCCCACTTCTCAGCTTTTCATCTGTAACACAGGCATGATAATGACATCTCACTTAAAGGGCTATGGTGAACATCCAATTGACTTAGTTACAAAAGTGCTAGGACCTCCTGATGCCTAGTAAGTGTCAGGTACTAGTGCCAATCAGTGTTGTGAATGTTGTACAATCTAGAATAAAGCTTCTCAAACTGGTGTCCCCATATTCTTTAAAAAAGCACTACTGCTTTTGTGTGGTCATAGTCCAGAAAATTGTGTTATATGATATCATGATATAACAAAAAATGTACATTTGGCTTCTGCTTCCTGGTCCCTGACACAATACTCCTAAGACTGTTGTGATTTTTTGGAGTCATAGGAATATCTGACACAGAGCCCTAGGAGTTTCCTAGCAGATAGGAGCATCTTTCATTCTACTGAAGCAAATCTTGGTGGACTCCTACATGCCTCAGGATGGGGCTGGTTCCCAGAGAAACTCCCTACAAGATCAGAGAATTAGAACTTTCAATCCCATCCCCAATTTCTGGGGAAAACAGAGGGCTGAAGATTGAGTTGGTCACCAGTGGCCATGGATAGAGTCTTTGATGCCTATGTAATGAATCCTCCATGAATATCCAAAAGGACAGGTCTCAGAGAGCTGAACACAAGTTGGTTCCTGGAAGGTGGTATGCCCAGAGAGGGCATGGAACTTTGCACTTCTTCTCCCATACCTTGCCTCTGCATCTTTTCCGTCTGGCTGTTCATGTGTATCCTTTGTAATATACTTCATAATAAACCAGAGAACATAAGTATTTCCTTGAGTCCAGGTAGGGAGTCATGGAAAATGAATATATGGCTCCAAGCACAAGCCGCAGCCTAGGGCTTGCAATTGTCATCTGAATTGATAGACAGTCTTGTGGGACTGAGCCCTGAACCTCTACTTTCCCCGGGTAGACAGTATCAGAATTGAGTTAAATTAGAGGATTCCCAGCTGGTATTTGCCAGAGAATCACTTAGCAGTCTCAGAGTGTGGAATGGAGAGGAGAGAGTAGGAAAAACAATTCAGGTTTGTTTTTTCATATAATTATTTCATATAATTACTTCATATGATTATTTCATATAATTATTTGTTATTTGTGTTCATTCAAATTGCAGCAAATGAGTGTAATAACACGGGTTATTTTGTATTCGTTGAAAGTCCTTGATCATCAATGCCCTTGATTAGTAAAATGGAGAAAATAAACCTTAGTTGAATATTTTTAAATATGAAAGAGCAAATGAATAAATACAGCCAGGTAGATTAAAGGCTTTGAAATAGAGTCCACAGGAGAAAATATTTAAAGTAACTCTTGGTGATAGTTCCATTGAGAATCAGGAGGTTCAGGTTGGTGGATCTGACCCTGTCACAACCATGAGTAGAAAGTCTACCACACACCAGGATTCTAATCCTCCTGACAACTTAGTGAGGGATTCTGTTACTCCATTTCATAGTGACCTTGCAGAGCACAGTTCTTGTCCAAAGTTCTATGTCCACCTGGCCACCTCCAGATCACAATGCTCACTAGACCCAAAGGATTCGTTTCTATTTATTTTACTGCAATTTGAGAGATTTCCCTTCCTCAAACTTGTGCTTTCTCCTCATAAATGTGTGTCCTTATGACAAGCTCTGGCCCATCTTATAGGAAAGAACAGTCAAAGTCTATTGACAAGAAGGATTTACCTTAAGGAAAGAAAGAACCAGGTCAACTGATGAACCCAGCCTAAATCCATCTTAAGATTGGGACATCTCATCTCATCTCATCATAAAGTCACGAAAAGTTAATTTCTGTTTTACTATAAATTACTGAGATTTCTAAACTTGTTTGGAATTCCTGCCCATGCGCTGAACTCACCCATGTCTGGCTCTCCTTGACCAGATAACAACCCTCTCTAAAAACCTTAGTGGCACCTCATAAATCCTGGCTCCCCCTGAGCAGATAACAACCCTCTTTGAAACCTCAGCAGCACCTCATAAATTCTGATGTTGGGATCTAAATTTACTCCTTACCTTGAAATATCATGCCACACAGATCATTAATCTGCTATCTGCCCTTGTATTATGTTTTCCATAACCCTGTTAGTTGTAAGTTCCCAAGACACCTCAACTGTAACTTTTTGTGTTATAAAAACCTTCTCTTCCCTGAGAGCTGAGCTGATCTCTAGCCCAGTTTTGGGAGAGTCAGTCGCTGGTGGCCAGCTCTTGTGTACACAATACAAGCTTGCTTTAATTTGATTTAAAATTGGAGTCAATGTTCTTTTCTTTGAGTCGTGGTTCAATATAACCAGTTTGATTTAGCAATTTAATGAGACCCCCAGCAACCAGACCCTATCTCAAAAATGTAAAATATATTAAATAAAATCAAATAAATATCTGGGGATGTGGCTCAGTTGTAAAGCATCTGGATTCAATTCCCAATGCAAGAAAGAAAAGCACAATCAAGGAGACATTTGTACACTCATCATATTTATAGCAACATTGTTCACAAGAGCCAAAAGGTGGAAGCAATCCATGTGTCCATCAATATATTTAAAATGGAAAAGTATCAACCTTGAAAAGGAAAATCTAACATGTTATAAGATGGATGAACATTGGGCACATTATGATGAATTAAATAAGCCAATCAGAAAAAGTCAAATATTGTACAATTTCATTCACAAGTCACCTATAGGAGTCAAATTCATAGAAGACAGGAAGTAGAATGTTGGGTGCAGGGGCTGAGGGGGGAGAAGAGTTATTTAACAGGTGTGAAGCTTGAGTTTGGGAAGTCGAAGAGTTCTGGAGGTGGGTGGTGGGGACAGTGCTAAGGGCTGGGAGAGTGGCTCAGTGGTAGAGTGTTTGCCTAGCACACACAAGGCCCTGGGTTCACAAAACAAAGCCAAAACAGTGTGAAGGAACACAATGCCATTGCCCTGCATGCTTAAAATTGACTAAGATGGTGAATTTTATGTTACATGTATTTTACCACAACTAAAAATATTTTATTGGTGCATTATAATTGTACAAAACAGTGGAATTCATTGTGATATTTTCCTACAAACACATAGTTTGGTAAATTCATTGCCCAGTACCTTTCCTTCCCCTGTTTCCTCCCCTAAACTTCATTCCCATCTTCTGTTGGTCTTCCTTCTATAAAAATATATTTTTAAAAATGATCCAAGTTACATAGTAGTTACCAGGAGTATAGTGTTATATAAAGTCAAGTCTACTTATACCTGTAAAATCAAATTTGGAGGATATCTTAAATTTTGCCTCTCTTCCCTGGTGGCAGAAGGCTGCCTCACTGCTGGGACCTGGTCCCATGTCCATACCCAGGCGCACATGGCAGAGCAACCAGGTTGACCTAAGGGAAGAGCCAAGGCTGCCCCTCATCAGTGGTGACACAGATGGATCACCTCCCTTTCTCTTCAGAGGACAGTGCCCTAACTCACAAAGGTTATCTCTTGAATTCTCTTCTCTAAGAAGAACCCTCAGCATCATGGAGCTTCCCCTATTATTCCCACTCCCACATGAGTTGCCCCAACTGCTGGCAGTCACCACCCTCATTTCAGGGTAGCCGAAATGCTGATGTCCTTCTCTCTGGAGACAACCCCTTCTTTGGGCCCCCAAGACCACCACACCAGACTATGTGGGTCCCATGGTCAGGTAGGAGCTAGAATCCTGCTAAGACAGGGCTCTTTTATTTATACACAGAGGCTCATGGCATCTATTTAATAAAGCACAGATAGCACTTTCATTTTTTTCCTTTAAGATGAAAAATCTAAGCCATATTGAAAAGGGAAGTAATTCTTCACATACCAACTTGCCTCACTTTGTCTCTGGAGTCAATGTGCTTCCAAAACTGTGGACCCTTACACAATGTCTTCCCTGCTCTAAGTGTAATAGAGAGAGCTTCCTTCTCAATTGGCAAGTGGCAGCTCTGTGACTTGAGAAAAAGCTCTGATGTTGATGACATTCTCCCTTCAGAAAAGGGAGCTTTCCACAGGGAAGAAGGCCTATCATTTTCCCCAGGATTCTGTCATTTCTTGATTCACACAATAGGCACACCTACCATGCGCAGGTAACTCAGACATAAAATTTTCTAGTTACAAGGCTTTCCAGCATTGCAGCATTCTTGATCTATAAATTGCACTGGACTTAAAATAAAAAATACATCTAAATCCCTGCAACCTCTCTCAGCGGTGTAGTTCTTGTTTTAAAATACAGTAACTCTCTCCTGCTAAATTCACAAGATTATGTTCACCTGAGAGTTAGAAAAGAACATGGATGTAATGTTGTCACTGTTAAAGATTTATTGTTGGGACTTGGGATGCAGAGCACTTACCTAGCATGCTTGAGTCCTGGGCTCTACCCAGCTCTATATATATATATATATATATATATGCTGTTAAATAGAAAGTGAGAAGTGACAAAGCAGGACAGAAAGGCACAGGATGCAGAATTGATAAGGATATCCTCCCTCCACTCTAGGTGCCCACCTCAGGGCTTAAACACAATGATAACTATGAATTTTATTTATACAAACTGGACATGTCTATCAGGGTCCCTGCCTGACCCAACAGTCTATTCTAACAAAAACTATGCAGCCCCCAACCCACCCTCACTGCCTTTTAGTTTTTTTTAAATTTTTAAGTTATATATAAAAATTGTACCTGTTATAAGGTGTATCTGTGATGTTTCCATACATGAATACATTGTTTAATCTTTAAATATATATCCTCAAAAATTTTTTAAAACTATATCCTCAAGCTTGTATCATTTCTTTAGGGTAAAATCATTTCTCTAGTTTTTTTTTTAATACACAGTACATGATTATTGCCTGTAGTCATGCTATTGCACTGTGTACACCAAAATTTCTTACTCCTGTCTCACTGTCACTTGGCACCCTTTGATCAACCTCTCCCCAACTTTTTCAAAGAAGCAATTTTATGCATCTTTTATTTATTTTTTAAATTTTGGAATTCCATGTTTATTCTTTTTTTCTTTATTTTTATTGATTCTTTTTAGTGATACATGATACTAGAATTCATTCAGATATCATTATACAAGCATGGAGTATATCTTATTCTAATTAGGACTCCATTCTTATGGATGCTGGTGGGACTGCAAATTGGTACAACCACTTTGGAAAGCACTATGGAGATTCCTCAAAAAACTAAGAATGGAACCACCATCTAGGCATCTTTTAACCAGTGGCTCAGACCAAAAATATGGTCCTGATCTAAAGGCAGCTAAATTCCAAGCTAGCTGTCTACCCATGATGTAACCTGGCTTCACCAGCAGGAATGGTGATAATTATCTAAGGCCATCAGACCAAGTACTTCAGATCTAGCCAGGAGAATACAGAGTGGCTATGCACAACATAGTCCACACACAGCCCACACATGGCTCATGACAACTGGCTATACACAATGAGAAAGGAAGAGGGCAGACCTGAACGTGGGTTACCCAGAAGACTCAATAGAGTCAGTGGGAAGAGCCCATTCCTGAGCTGCCTCAGGGCCTGTCTTCTGGCTCTATTTCCAGTACAGGATTTCCTTATAACCAGCATTTTTGCCTTTAAAGTGGCTTGAAGCTTAGAATCTAAGACTAGATACAAAAGTCTCTGAAAAATTCAACCTGACTTACCTCCTCTGGCCATGAGATGTGTTTCTGGAATATCTACACTCAACCAAAAATGGCTAAACAATGAGGCACTGCATTGAAAAAATATTTTTAATTGACTTTCTGCTAAAAAGAAGATGGGTATAGGAGAAAGAACAAGTTGCATGCTGATACTATCCCTGGAAGATGGAAATACTGACAATTCCTAGAATTGAGGGAGTAGGGAGAAGAGAAGGGAACAGCAGCAGGTACTCAGTCCCAACAGCCTGATGCAGCCTCTGCACCCAAAATCCATGTTTCTGCTGAACTGGGGCTTCAGTGGGAGACAATTAACAGTGTAACAAACCAGAGCTAGTAGAAGCCACCATTTCTGAGAGGGATCCATTATAATCAATAGGAGGAACTGATGGAAGGCTGGCAGCAGTACCAAAAATGTAAGGCTTTATGTGGATAGCTAATAGGGAACCAGGAAGTCAGAGGACATACATCAAGTTACCATCGTAGGCCAGGCATGGTTCTGCACACCTGAAATCCCAGTGACTAGGCTGACACAGGAAGATAGAAAGTTCAAGACTAACGTAGACAACTTATCAAGACCCTGTCTCAAAACAAAAAGGGCTGGAGACATAGCACAGTGGTAGCACCCCTGGGTTCAATCCCTAGAACAACAACAACAACAAAAAGTTACCATAATAGGATAATAGGTCCTCTCAATAAGTTAAGCATTATGTTATGGGGGGTGTGTGTGGGGGGGGGGTGTTAGATGAATCCACACAGACTGAGACTTGGTCTTGGCCAATTTCTTTACTCAGGGAAGAGGAAGTACTATGAAGTCCCTGAAATAGTCAAAATTAAAAGGCACAGGTGTATTCAAAGCAAGTGTCAGAGAATTAGCTGTGATTTAGTTTGGCTTTTTCCTTTCAGAAAGAAATAAATCCAGAAAATATTAAATAGTTGGAATTTGTTACATATTATTCAATAACACTTCCTTTCTGTTACTTGAGGATTTAGAATTTGGTATTTTTCTAGTGGTCTCTTCTTTTTGGGCCTCTTAAATTCAACATCTCTAACAGAGGATTCAATTAATCAAGCTATTGCCTATAGAATATTTTTGGGTTTTTTTTTTTTTTTTTGGTACTGGGGATTGAACCCAGGACCTCCTACATGCTACGTAAGCATGCTAACTCTGAGCTACATCTTCAGCCCCCAGAACAGTTTTTAATTTTGGCATCACAATATTCCTGGCCTAATCAGCTATAGGTAAGATAATAGGATTGGTTTCTTTATAAGAATGGGATTTAATGGCTTTTCTGATAAAAATGTCTTTCCCTATCACTGCCTTATAGAATAATTTAGACTATCTGGACAATAGCAAAAAATAACAGAAATGCAAAAGACACTACTCAACCCCAAATCACAGAATTACAAAGAATTCTTCCCTTTAGGGCTTTGGTTCATGGACCCAGATTTCCAGCCTATGCCTTTTTTTTTTTTTTTTTCTCTTCTATTTTCTTTTTGTTTTCTGTATTTCTCAGTTTTCTAGGTTTCTTGTCCAGGAAGCTCCTGTTAAACAAAAAAAAAATTATTTGAGGCTAAGCACATGCACTAGGCCCCAAAGGCCAGGCCAAAAATAAAAACGGAGTCACTTATTCTAAAATTCAGTGCCACCAAACCAAAACTATCACTTGACCTTTTGAAAAAATAGGAGAAATAATAGCCCAAATTTCCCAAACAGGCCTATTTCAATCAAGCATGATAATGAAGTTCCCCCTGCTTTAATTCTTATTAAAAAAAAATAATCTGATGTTAACCAATTTTTTTAAAAGTTTTATCTCCCTTCTCTAACAACCAGAGTAACCTTGAAATGACCAATCTTCTTTCTGCTCTTTCTTTCTTCAGCTCTTTTCTATATATAAAACCAAATTTCTTTGCTGAGCTCATGGGAACACTTATTCTGTTTTATGGAATGAAGTGTTGTCTGATTCCAGTATAGAAAATAAAGCCAATTAAGTTCTTTAAACTAAACATGTTGTAATTTTGTCTTTGACACTCCCCTACAACTGCACTCACCCCTCCACAATGTAGGATCCAGCATCATGATCCTCCTGTTCCCCAAAGACTGATTCTCTAGGTCAAGGGGGTCGACCCCTGCCGGGAAGGCTTCAGGAACTCCAAGGCCACTGGACACTGGTAGCAGTAACATGAGGCAGAAAATTTCTCAGCCCATTGATCAGCCTGATTAGCCTGCTAGCACAAAAGGCAGTCCAGGTCAGGTCGGGCAGTAAGAAAGAAGGTAGGTGTGTATTGGGAGCAGCCCCAGCAAAGATCATTTAACAGCTTAATAAATACTTCTAAGGAATACAGCCCTTTCAGGGTACTTAGCACACTTTCACTTCTAAGATTTGACTTTCATCCTGACAGGTGTGTGTAGAGCCGAGGATCATTAGCAGGTTTTTATTGATGAGGAAAAGGAAGACGTTAAGACGCACCCATTCTCCTGGAGTCCTCTCCTTTTGCTTTTATCTCTATTTTTAGCCCACCCCCCACCCCCATATGCACCACCATTCCACCCAAAGCCTTGGTTCTGATGTTCTTTTAGTGCTTTACTGCTTCCTATATGCCTGTAAATAAAGATAAAAGAATTAACTCACATAGATAAGGGTTGAGGAGCTCCTAGTTCTGCATTAAAAAGAAAAAAAGACCTGAGGGCATTGCAGGGACTGAAAACTACTGCTCCCACCCTCTTCTCTGGAGTGTTTAGAAAAAATCTGGGCCTGTTCACTGAGCTGGGTCCCTTCTGGCAATAACTGACCCACAACGCGCCACAGGTCCTGGTAGTGCCCACTGCCTCCCTGGCCGGGGCCACTGCATGGAGGCGCTCAGATGGGAAGAAGGGCGGAATGGGGAGGAGGCCAGTTCACCTCATCCCAGACAACGCGACACCCTGGGTTCCTCGTGCACGGTCCCCAATGATCCACGTTCTTTCGTTCATACCGTGTTGGGTTTATTTTCATTTCTTGCTTTTGTTTTACAAAACAAAACCAACCCTTAGGTCTGCGGCCCGGCCGCGGCCTAGTCACGGTTCTGCGCGCGATCCAGCACCAGCAGCGGGATCTCCTCCAGCCTCTCGGGCCGCTCCCTGCATCGCAGGTAGCGCCGCCTCCAGGACGCCAGCCTCTGGAGCAGCCTCTGCAGGCTCGGGTGGCCCCACAGGCCGCGCTCTGAGGTCGCCTTGCCCGGCCGCGCGTACTTGCTCTTCTTCCTGCGCGGGCCGCGCGCCGCTGAGATCCGGAAGAGCCGCCGCCAGCACCAGCATCCGGAGCAGGCGCCGCCGTCGCTGGAGGATGCACGCCGCCCCGTCGCCTCGGCCTCCCCGCGCTGCGGGCCACTCCGCTTGGGGCGCACTATCTTCTGCAGCAGCTCGTGTTGCAGGCCGCCGCGCAGAGGGCCGCCGGGACCCTCGTCCGCCATGCTGGGCCTCGACCTCTCCGCGGAGCGCGCTGGACGGGCGGCCAGGGCCCAAGTCTCGGGAGCTGACGAGCTGGGCAACTCTGCGGCGGCCTCGGGGCACGAAAGGGCCCTTTGCGTCCTCTTCCAAGGCCTCCCGACGGGTTGTGCCCCGCGGCCGCTCCCTCAGGTTTAGGTTGCCAAGGAGACTGGAACGGTGACCCCCACAATGCCCAGCAAAGGCCAACCCCGGCCCAGGCCTGGGACCCACCCTCAGCCACCGAAGGAGTCACCAGAATCCAGTCACCCAAATAATGCCCCAGGCCACACGTAAGTGGGCAGTGTTCAATGTCAAGTGATTTTCAGACTTGGCCTAGGTAGGCAGAAGGGTCTTGGACGTTCCTAGGGGCCGACCTCCCCTTTGCTAATGTACTAAGCATCTACTACAGAGGTGGCTGCAATAAATAGCATCTTCATCAAGACTTGAATTTCAGGCCCAGGCTTGCACTGCCCCAGAGATTTTTATATTTATATTCAGATACTCTGTACTTCGTTTGTTACAGGGAAGTGGAATTTCAGGCTAAATCCCCAAACCTGATTTTTTTTCATCTGGCCTCACCCACCTAAGATCTCTTCCTTGTAAGATTGTGATTTTTCTTTCAATATTTTTTTCCTGATTACAAGTATAAGATTTTGTGGAAATTTTGAAAAACACTCACACAAAGAATAAGAAGAAAGAAAACACATTTTTTTCTTCTTTATATACTTTTTTTTCAACACAGGGCCTCATGCATGCTAATCACCAGTTCTACCAATTGAGGTACACCCAGCCAATGTACCATCTTTGCACTTGACAATTTTCTCAAGTTCAAAGTTAAAATAATGGTAGCTACTATGTGTCATGCTTATTTTGTGTTAAATATTCTACTTACCATTTTACCTAATGTTTCTCCCTAATTTTGTAGCCTACTGACAAGTGAGCAGGCCCTGGCACAAGTCTTCCTGAGCTTGAATTCTGGCTCCAATAGTTACTAGATTTAATTTTAGACAAGTTACTTAAACTATAAGTGCCTCAGTTTATTCAGCTATAAAACTGAAATACTATACTTCAGATGGTTGTTGTGGTGATTAAATGAGATGATATGTGCAAAGTAATAGCATATGTTTAGCACATAGTAATATATTATTATGCAATCCTCACAACACAAGTGAAGTGGTTCTCAAGTAAAGTAATAGTCCCAATTGGCCAATTGGGAAAACTGAAACCTAAAGAGAGTAAATTATTCACCTGAGAGAGTATAACTTGTCAGTTAATGATGAGGTTCAGAATTTCATCCCAAAATATGCCCCTTGAGTTTTCAGACACCTGTCAGCATCCACAGCTGCTCAGGCTAGTCCTTAGAGGACCCTGTGTCCAAGATTTCCAAATAAAATACAGGATGCACAGTTGAATCTGAATGTCAGATAAACAATACATACTGTTTTAGTATAGCTATATCTCAAATATTGCATAAGCATTTATCTTGGTCAATTTTCTGTTGCTCAAATAGAATGAGAAATTGATAAGGATAGAGGTTCATTTTTGCTTATGGTTCTGAGGACCAGGAAGTCCAAGAGCATCATATTAGCATCCACTCAGCTTCTGGTGAGGATCCCATGCTGCTTCAACTGATGGAAGAAATCAGAAGGGCAAGTGGCACTTGCAAATGACAGATAATGCAAGGGGAAACCTCGTGTTAGACACTCACATGAGAAAGGAATTAATCCCTCTTGATGACCTAATCACCTCTTAAGGCCCTACCTCCCAACACCACCACAATGGCAAATCTTTAAGCCAGGTCTCCAACTCTATCTGAGGTTGCCCAGACTTCACTGTTAGACTGGGGACACAGTGGGCTGCAAGCATCAGCAGATGTACAAGCCTGGCAGGAGGTACGCAGAGAGTACCCACAGAAGGAGTTTTGGCTTAGAGAAACCTGAACACTGTGCCAAGGAAGTACCTTCTGGTGTCTTGAGAATGGAGTGATCTAGGACTGAGAGAGGGTTTTGAGGCAAAATAAACTAGGAGGCAAATTACATATGTAATGCAAATATATATATACACATACATACATACACTCACCTGAAATTCAAATTTAACTGGACATCAGGTATTTTTATTTGTGATCCTACCAATATTATGGGGGAGATTCAGTGTGTGAAAGCACTTGGGAGAGTTTTCCTCCAGGTTCCTTAGAAGATCACCTGGACTAAGAGCTGTCCAGAAGTTGGAGAACTCTCCACATCCCCTAATTCTTAGCAGAAGCAGATTTCCCAACCAAAGAACCCAAAATAGCACCAGAGACCCAGAGTCTTGAAAGTTGAGAACAACTTGCCCTATAAAATAATGAGGATGGGAACCCCATTCTCCCTTCTCAGGATTTTAAGTGACAACAGATTTTGACATGGTACCCCCAAATCCAGAAAAAGAAGCAGGATAGTATCAAGAGCATAAGTTTCGGGATCATACCAACCTTCTAAATTAACCAGTGATGGAGTGTGTACCCTCTGTAAACTTCAGTTGTTTCATCAGAGAATGGGATTGCTATTCCCACTTACAGTATTGTAGTGAGGAGCAAAAAAGACCAGGCACACACGGGTTTAAAACAGTGCCTGGCACAAGGCAAATGCTGGACAGATGGTGGTCACTGTGGCTATGGAATACTCTCCATTTTTGCCTGCTCGCATCTCCTGTCCCAAACAGTCCCCAGCCCATTTAGGGTCTCATGAGTCCCAGCAGTGCCTGGAGCTAATGACAAGCTCTGTGATCTGAAACTCCTGGAAACTCTCCCAGGAAACTTGGAATGCAGAGATAAGTGACAGAAGAAAACAGATGGCTTCCGGCTTTTTGTGGTCTGAATGGTGAAAGATCAGCGAGCTCCGTGGGAGAAAGCCCAGTGCCAATGGGATTCGGTTCAGGAGACAGCCTTCCCCACCTCTGCAGGCAATCCTTGCCCCTGTCTCAGGCACCTGCTGACCCTTCTATCAGGTACAGCAGCAACAATCATGCCATTGGATTAGGAGATTCAGTCAGTGCTGGGTCCCAGCAAGATGGGGTCAGTGACATCATTCCTATATGAACAGGGACACATTTGTAAGCAGAGACATGAGGTGAGAGAGGAGAGCACCTACAGTGATACCTGTCATTACTCAAATAACTGGGCCAGAAGAGTGGCATGGAACTGGAACAAAAGAGAACAGATTTTTGCCTCTGTTCTTTACAGATATTGCCTTCATTCTAATATACAGACTTTGCAAGGGGAACATTTTATAATTGCTCTTTGTTATAAGCATCTGTCTTCTTCAGAAATTTTCAGATAAAATGTGGAGGAAATTAATGTGTCCTAGAAAAGGCTTGGTTACTATATTAGGGAAGTAAATTCTGTATCCAAGGGCATTGGTAACTATATTCTTAAATGTTTGTTTGTTTTTGTAGTGATCTTGAGGGAACCAGATTCCCTCCCTTTTACTGCATAGGTAGATAACTTTCATCAGTATTTCAAGGTTACTGAAATGTCAGTAGTTTAACCTTCATGTCAGCAGAGCCTTCCTCTGGAATATGCTAGTATGGCCTGTGGAAATCCAACACATTTCCAAAGAAAGAAATCTAAAGATTTATGCAAATCCTGTTCTCCTAATCCCTCTTTTTATATGTACTTCTCTCTTTGCCCCACTCCACTCTAACATTCTCAAAATCCCTCCTATATAAAGCACAAAACATTTTGAAATTAGTAGACTTTAATAGAGGCTAGAAGGGAGGGAAAAGAATGGATGAGAGACCTCACAATACAAAAATACCAACAACTTCCAGAAGAACACTAAAAATCACAGTTCTCGAGGTGTCCTCTCTCTCTCTCTCTCTCTCTCTCTCTCTCTCTCTCTCTGGAGCCTTGGCGAACTTCCCTGATCAAACCCCAGACTTTCTCACTCTCCCTGGCTCCTTTCAACTTTGGCACTCTCCTCTGCCTCCTATTTCTCTTTTCTTCTTGTTATGGTTTGGATAAACATCTCATAAAGGCCCATGTGTAAAGGGCTTTGGAGGTGGTGGATCCTTTAAGAGATGAAGCCTAGCGGGAAGAAGTAGGGTCACTGGGGATATGCCCTTGAAGGGGTATTGGAACCCTAGCCCCTTCCCCTTTTTTCTCTTCATGTCCTAGCTGCCATAAGGTGAGCAGTCTCTTCCATCACATACTCCTGGTAAAAAGTACTGTGCTACTATAGGTCCAAAGCAATGGAACAAACGACCATGGACTGGAACCTCTAACACTGTGAGCCAAAATAGCCTTTCCTCCTTATAAACTGGTTATCAACAGTATTTTGTTGCAGTATCAGGAAGCTGACATTCTCTTTTTTTTTTTCTTTTTTCCTTTTTTTGCAGTGCTGGGGATGGAACCCAGAACCATGTGCCCACTAGGCAAACACTCTACCAGTGACTATAGCCCTGAGAACTTTTTATTTTTATTTTGAGACAAGATCTCATTAAGTTGCCAAGGATAATATTGAACGATGATCCTCTGCCTCAGTCTCTCAAGTAGCTGGGATTACAGGAGTGTGCCATTGAACCTGGTCACACTCCTTCTTTTAAGAAAAAAAATATATATTCCCCCCCTTCTTCATGGCAAAGGAGTTTTCCCATTTCACTGATTATCTTGACACTTGTAGACAACTGACTCCAGGAGTTTGCCCATCTCAAGCATGCTTCATGTTTTCTTTGCAATAAATATTTCCACCTAACAGAAATTCTCTTTTACCTCTTTATGTTTTATTGTTGTAATATACATGTTTTCTGTTGCAATGACAAAATTCCTGAGACTTTGTTATTTAAAGAATAGAAGAATTGGTGCTGGGGTTGTGGCTCAATGGTAGAGCACTTGCCTGGCATGTGTGAGGCTCTGGGTTTGATCTTCAGCTCCACATAAAAATAAATAAATAAAATAAAGGTATTGTGTCCATCTACAACAAAAAAGAAAGAAAGAATAGAAGAATTTCAGGAATCTGGAAGCTGAGAAGTTCAAGAACATGGTGCCAGCATCAGATTAGCATCTGGTGAAGGCCTTATGCTGCATCATAACATGGTAGAGGGCATTGCATGGATCAGCAGAATAAGTGAAGCAGAGAAAGCTCACTTTTATAAAAAAGTGACTCCTGTGATAGTCTATTAATCCTTGAATGGATTAACCTGTTTAATTGACTCAATAACCTCCCAAAGGTTTAACTTTCCAAATACCATTAATTTATGACTTTAGAGGAGGTGGAGAGTGTAGCTCGGTGGTATTGCACTTGTCTGGAATGTGTGAGGCACCACATAAAAATAAATAAATGAAGTAAAAATATGTATCCATCTACAACTAAAATATATATATATGATTTTGGGAATTAAGTTTCCAACACAAGAAATTTGGGGGAACACAAATTTAGAACACACTCAAACTATAGCAATAGACCTTTGCAGGATTACTTCCCTGTAAGGTCAGATGGTAGGTAGATAAGTGGGGAGAAATTCTTGAGTGGGCATCATTAGTATCATCAGCATTACCACCACCACCACCATCAGCGTTGCTACCATTCATTGACTCTTGCCACTTTATGTAGTATGACAGCATTAAATGGAGGATCTCATTTCAGCCTTACAGCAAGTCTGTGACTGAATTAGCTTCCATCACTGTGACAAAATGATAAGAGCAACTTAAAGAAAGAATAGTTTGTTTGGGCTTATTGTTTTAGAGGTTTCAGTTCATGATCTTTGGTCCTATTGCTATGAGTCTGTGGTGAGGCAGTACATACATCATGGCAGAAGGATATGGAAGAGCAAAGCTGTTCACCCCATGGCAGCTGGGAAGGAGAGAGAGGGAGAGAGAGAGAGAGAGAGAGAGAGAGAGAGAGAGGAACAATATACCCTTCAAGGACAGGTCCACCTCCTCTGACTAGGCCCCATCTCCTAATAATCCATTCAGTATGAACTCATTGATAGACTAATCCATAATTCAGTGATAAAGCACTTGCCTAACAAATGGGAGCTCTGGATTTCATAAGAAAGAAAAGAAAAGAAAGAGGGACTGGGGATGTGGCTCAAGTGGTAGCGCACTCGCCTGGCATGCATGCGGCCCGGGTTCGATCCTCAGCACCACATACAAACAAAGATGTTGTGTCCACCAAAGACTAAAAAATAAATATAAAAAAAAGGAAAGAAAGAAGGAAGGAAGAAAGAAAGAGAAAGGAAGGAAGGAAGGACCTAACCTATAGATGAGGTTAGCCCCCTCATCATCCAAACACTTCCCAAAAGCCCTACCTCTGAACACCACTGCACTGGGGGACATTTGAAATACATGAGCCTTTGGGGGACATTTTAAATCCAAACTATAACAATGGCATAAACTGCAACAGATGCCCATTTCATAGATGAGGACACTAAGCTATGAATTGCCACTGAATGTTTTACAACTAAGCAAAGATGACAGACTAGGCCAAGACAAGTCCTCCCTTATGAATCAGTTGAGAGTTTGACTTGTCCTCCCAGATGAAAAGCCATAAATACCCAGGAAGGGGAAGAGGGATGTCAGGATGATTTGAATTAGGCAAAAACATGGGATTTTTATGAGGAAAGTTCTTGTATTGTTCTTAGGGAAGGGCAAGAGGCACAGTTAGATGTTGTCTTGTGTTGGGAAAAGGAAGGCTCTGGCCACATGGAGATAGGTAGCTGGAAGGAAGAAAACCCAGACAAAGCTGAATCGGGTTCCTGGAAATAGAAAATAGCTCTTAAACCAGGATGTGCAAAGAATACTCCTCTGTTATCTTACTAATCATATTAGCTATTGTAGGGTCAATAACTGGTTTGTGAACATGATGTTGTACACTCTGGGTTCTTTTCTGTGACTTATCATTTTTTATTTTTCTTTTGATGTCCATAATGTTCTTTTAAATGATGCCAGCTACTTCATTTATAATAAGGAAGACATAAAAAGGGAGGACTTTTCTATAGCTATGGACACAAATATTTAAATGGGAACTGTAGGTAACTTGTATCCAGATAAAATAATGGCAGAGAGAATCCACAGAGAATTTCTTTCTTTTAATATTCATTTTTTACTTGTACATAATACCTTTGTTTATTTACTTATTTTTATGTGGTGCTGAGGATAGAACCCAGGGCCTCGCGCGTGCTAGGCACACGCTCTACCTTTGAGCCACAACTCCAGCCTGAGAATTTCTTTTTTTAAAAGGAAAAACTCATTGAGAAAGAGGTAGCCACACTCCTCTGCCCTATGGCCTCTGTTCTCCTATTCAAGACTTCAAGGTTATACAACCCATATAATGAATAGGTCTTTTGGGGATCACCAATTTAAATAAATGGACTGTAGAGGGGAAATTTTTGAACAGGCTCTTGGTATAGATTGCACCAAGGAACTATTCTCGTTTGTTGGTTTGGGAGTGGTCAACACTGAGATGTATTTTTCAGAGATGCAGCAAAGCAGTAGTTGTTCGCTAGTGTTCAAAATTCCAATGTCTCTGCCTCTCCCGCATAGCTTTGTGAACCTAGGGCTCCAGCCCTCTAGTCCTCATGTTCCAGATGGTTCTTATGGAGGGAAACCTGGGATCAGTGTGTCAACATGCTTGAATCCTTGGTGAGGACCCTCCTCCTAGTTCCCAGATGGTTGCCTTCTCATTGTAACTTCACATGGCAGAGCACGTGAGGGGGACAGGAAACCATCTTTCTTGTGTTTCTTTGGAATTATGGCAGCTGAGAAGTTCCATGACAGGTCATCTACAGGCTGGGATGCTAGTAGCATGGCTAGTATTATTGTTAATTTTGGAATAATGTCATTATAACTTTCCCCAAGAAAGGGGTTTTTTTAGAAGCATACTGAAGAATTTAAATATGAAACATCACAATGTCTAGAATTATAACTATTCAGGGCAAAAAGGAAAAGGGATGGATAGATGAACCAAACCTGACAGAATGCTAATGATTGTTGAAGCTGAGGTGATGTTAAGCATATTTGGAAACTTTCCAAAAACAAGAGAGTTTGGAGAGCAAAAAGAGTTTATCCTTATGTCCACCTAGTGCAGAGTGAAGGGGAAAGAGACACATTAATCCCAGTGATTTGACATAAGCTTGAAACTACCTACCTTAACTTTGAGCCATTTCAGGAGAAAGAGATTTGCCTAGGCTATTAACCTAAGTCAATTTGCCACCTAATTTGGCAGAATCTGCAGCCCCGAGGAAATTCCAAGAGACAAAATTTCAGAAGAGGATAGTATCCTCCACATTTTACCACAGGAGGGCCACAGGTCATGAGGACTGAGCCATCCTACTTCCAGAAATCCACAATGACAAAATAAAAATTATTATTATAAAGTCACATTACTTTCTCTTGGTGTCTCATTTTCCACATCTTGTGGGGGGATTGAGGGGAGTGATGTAACAACCAAAATGGGAATAAACAAATTTGCTCTCTTCCAAGGACAGCAGTAAATCTCCCAGTCATAGCCATGATTCCAAAGCAGCAAACTGGAAAATGATGCCTAGTCACATGACAGCCCAGCTGCCTCCCCCGTGGCCATTGGTGCCTTTCGGGACAGTTAGGTCAAAGTCTTTGCTGCCAAAGTCAAGTGGGCCATTTGCTGCACGGGTCTGTCAGCACCCCTGAGCTGTCTGCACAGAATGTCTAGATGATCCCAATAAGATAAGAGACTCCATTCTAACTGCTTTGTTGAAAGAAATTTGGCCAAAGGATGCATTTATTTTGGCAAATGTTTTATTTGAGAGAACCTGAAACATTTGTTTCAGTCAACAAATTCCATATTGAATAAGCGACAGTCAACACAACTTCAAAAGAAAATATTTGGGTGGATACTTCGTATTGTTTCTGTAAAGCAACAAAGGCTTCCGTCTCTGTGTTTTAGATGGTGGCCCCTAAAATGCTAGGGCCGGCTGGATTTTCAGGAGTCTCCCACCTGTGGAGGTGTAGAGAGGCAAGAGACTCTGGAGGACACCTTCTTACCACTTATTTTGCCTCTAAAAGCCCTGTTCTCTCAGCTGAGGAGATGAGTGACTTGAAATTACTGCAGGCCTCCATAGACCAACAGCCCCCCAGCAGGAGGGAGTCAATTTGGTTCTTATTCAACCCATTCTCCCTCCTCAAAAAATTGCCCCACGTCCTCAGCCTTCATCTAAATAACCTGCTTCTCCCAGACTAGAACCCAAACTGCAACAGAGAAATTTTCTGTCTCAGAAACCAGGAATTAGGATATAGACAAGTGGAAATGTAGAAGCTGGGGGTCATGTTGATTCAAAGGTGAGGACACCTTCGCACTCACCATTAGACCCCCATTATAGCCAACCTTCACACATGTGTGGGTAACTAGAATAGAATAACAGAGATTTTCATCCCTTAAATGTACTCAAAACCTTTTCAAGCAAAAAATATTCATCATGTTGGGTAGAACAGACAGAGGGGTTTATATATATATATATATATATATATATATATATATATATATATATATGTTTGTGTGTGTGTGTGTGTAAAACAATTTTCAGGGTCATATAATGATACACTAGAAATTTAACTGGAATTTAGCTTTGTCAAATCAAAGGCAGCTTATACTCTATGAATGAGATTTTTCTTCCTCCCTTGGAATGCCACATATACAGCTGACCCTCTATATCCATGGCTTTTGGATCCATGGATTCAACCTCCTGTGGATTTAAATTTTTCCTGATTGCATCTGTACTGAACACATACAGACTTCTTTTCTTGGCATTACTCCCTAAATAATCCAGTGTAACAACTATTCACAGAACATGTACTTTGTATAAGGCATCATAAGTAATATAGAAATAACTTAGAGTATATGGAAGGATATAAATAACTGATAGAAATAAACAAATAACTGATAGAAGCTATATGCAAATACTGTGCCATTTTACATAAGGGTTTTGAGCATTCATGCAGGGGTCCTGGAACCAATCCCCTGAGGATACTGAGGGACTACGGTATTTGGTCTCAACCACTAAGATAAGATATGAGTTAAAATGCTTGACAGTGTCATGTGCTAAGCAGCACTGTAACCTGAAAGATCTAGAGGATCATTAAAATAGCTAGCATTCAGCAGAAAATCTCCAGCCCTTGAAATCACTGTACCCAGCAGACCTTCACAATTTTGTATATTTTAAGTGATGGATGTTATTTTTATCTCTATTTTTAGCTTTCCAATTCTGCAAAAGCATTTGCAAGAACAGAGAAAACCTCCGTGATAGAATCTATTAAGTGTGAACTGCTCACCTGGTATTTCAATGACAGGGTTGGTACAGTTTCTAGGATTGCACTTTCTTTTTTCTGGAAGGCAACAAAATTGATTTTTAAATTTTTTACTTCATAGTAGAATGCGTAGCACTCTTTTTAACTGGAACATTCCTCAAGGCCTGCAATTAAATCATTAACACTTAGTCTTTTTATAGGTCTGATCTTGTTGAGACAACCAAAAAAATAGAATTTAGTTTTCCTGAACATCCAAACATCCACAGAATCATGTTTGTAACAAGGTTCAAGTTGGCAACTTAGATTTCTTTAAGTACTACATTTGTCTTAGTATCTCTATGTAATGTGATTGAATCTGTCTTACTACTGGGCAAGTCACTTGAGAATTTCCATAAATTCAGATGTCCCAAGCTGAATTAATCCTCTTCTATTTCAGCCACATCAACACAGATAATCAGTCTATAAAAGTCAACCACTGTTTCAGGGAAATTAAAATAGCAATTAGAAGGTTAATTGAGAGGCAAAATGAATTGGGTGATATTATTAGTCAGTGTCCTGTCACTACAACAAAATAACTGAGATAATATAATCAACATATAAAGAGGAAAGGTTTTTGTTGGCTCACAATTTTGGAGTTCCAGCCCATGATCAACTGGCCCTGTTGCTTTGTGGCAAGACAGTAAGCATATCATAGCAAAGCATGTAGCAGAGCAAAACCACTCTCCTCGTGGCCAGAAAGTAAGGAGAGAAAAGACTGAGGTTCCCCAATTCCCTTCAAGGGCATTCCCTCAATCATCTAAAGATCCTCTACAAGGCTGAACTTCCTAAGGGTTCCTCTTCTTCTCAATAGTGTAACCCTAGGGGTCAAGCTTTTAACATATGAGCCCTTAGGGACATTTAAGATCTAAACTATAGCAGAGAGTCAAATGAAATATTTTCCCCAGACTGAAGTAGGCTCAGAGAAATGTATTTCTTCCACTATGATATACCTCTCTGGAGGCTGTGCTACCTCCCCAGATCCTAAAGTGCAAACAGAGTTAGTAATTTCACACTACATATTGAGGATTCATTCTGAAGAGGTCTTCATGAGTTTCTCCAAATTCCCAGGTGGTTGTCTCCATCACATGTGACCTCTGGGCTACTCTGATGTGGCTTAACTAAGAAAGTAGGGGCCCTGACAAAGCCACAAACCACACCTGTACCCAACCACTACCTCGGGGTAAGCCAATAACATGGGCACCAGAGAAACTGGTCCCAGCAGCAGGTCAGAGATGTTGTCCCCACACCAAGGCATGGCACAAGTCCCCAAACCCACAGAAGCAGCACATGGGGTTCACTTTCAAGGCCAGGTTCTGCCATGAGCCATGGACACGTTTCTTCCCTTTCTGAGCCTTAGCTTCTTCATTTGTAAAACAGGGGTTATTTAACAACTTCAGAGGTGTGAGAATTAAATTACAAGTGTGAAAGTACTTTGTTAGCTGTAATGAAAAGTGAGGTTGTACGAATTCATGAGGAAACTGAGGCTTATCATATTTTTTGCACCCAGCACATGCCCTTTAAATAGGAAGTACTAAATAAATATTTTATTCCAAAGTGTGCTGATCCCCCTGATGTGGGGGAGGGAAGAGTGCCTTCTGACTTCTGTCTAGGCTGGAGATTCCAAAGGGTGGTCTTTTGAGGTATGTGACAGCAAGAAGCCTACCTTAGCCTTATATCGGCATTGCACAGATGCTTTCTTTTCCTTTAAAAAAAAAAAAAGTAATAATCTCATTGGGCTTCAGTTTCCAGGCAACCATACTCCATTGAGTCCCATGTTTTGACAGTTCTTTGATGAGTGAGTCATATTTACAGTGTATTGCAGAAACTCCATGCAAAGGAACACAGTTTAGATCAAATTGATGAGAACTTAGTGGGTTTCTTAACCTTCTTTGGTAGTCTGGTGAAGTCTACAGACCTTCTCACCACTATTATGTTGCCCAGGCTGGCACTGAACTCCTGGGCTCAAGGGAACCTCCTGCCTCAGCTTCCTGAGTAGCTGGGGCTATAAGCACATGTCACTACATCTGCCTATATGCCTCTTTTAAGGATGCTTCTATATGAATTAAAAGTAAAATACATAGAATTAGAAAGGAAAAAAACATAAGTTTTAAATTTTTGTATTTAATTAACACATTAAATAACAAGATTGTGCATCAGGTCTAACATAACTATGGGTATTATGAAGGAGCAATGAGTGCAAAGGATAATTCAGGGTATCCAAAAAAAAAACTAATGCGACAGAAACATCTGTGATGTCTACTAGTGACAAAGTCACAGAGACTGATAATGCTAGAAGTTAGTACATTTCCTAAGTCTGTGGACCTCCTGAAATCCATCCCTGCTTCCTGGTTAAAAATCCCTTTCTTACCCTAGGTACATGGATGACTGCACATAGGGTGCAATGCTACATCGTGTACAACCAGAGAAATGAAAAGTTGTGCTGCAGGTGTGTACAATGAATCAAAATGCATTCTGTTGTCATATATACCTAATTGAAATAAATTAATTAATTATTTTTAAAATCCCTTTCTTAGGCTGGAGACGTGGCTCAGTGGTGGATGGAGTACTTGCCTAGCATACATGGGCCCGGGTTTCAATCCCCAGCACTGTAAAATTTTAAAATCCCAGCTCAAGCAGCACACACCTGTAGTCTCAGCTCTGTGGAAGGCTGAGTCAGGAGGATCCCTTGAGCCCAGGAGTTCAAGATCAAACCAGAAAGGAAGAAAGAGAGAAGGAAGAAGGGAGGGAGGTGAATCCTTTCTTTAGAGCAAACAACTGTAGGTTCTCCATAACACAGAGGGGATTTCCTTCCCAGTATGACACAGGCTCAAGTCACTTATTTATTCTCAGTATTACCAGGAGCCCTTCAGCCCTTGTCTAGGCAGAGCTTCAGGGGGCCATACGGCTGGTGGTGTGTAGAGGTCATGGTAAGAATGAACCCAGAAGATAACAATAGGAGGGCAAGAGAGGAACTCAGAGGAAAAGATGAATACCTCAATGAGAAGCACATTAAACCCACCCAGGGCCCACCTCACTAAGGTCGTGCCCCTTTCCTTTGTTCCTGCAACCTACTGGACATTGAGTTTGACAATGCCTCCTTTTCTCTCAGGTTTGCCTTTTAATCTCCCTGCTTGCTATAGTTTGGATCTGCATTGTCTCCCAAATGCCCATGTAACGAGAAGCTTGGCCCCCAACTTGGCACTATTGGGAGGTAGTGGAACCTTTCAGAAATGGGGCCTAGTGGGAGATCTTCCGTCACGGTGACAGTGTCTGTGACTGAGGTAGAGGCACCCATGCTCCGTATCCCTCCCCTTCTTCCACTTCCCAGATGTGAGGTGTGAGGTGAATGGCTTTGTTCTGTCACCTATTCCTACCATGACATGCTGCCACATGCCCCAGGAAAAAGAAGCAATTGATCATGTCCCCTCCAAAACTTCAAACAAACTTCCAAAACTGTGAGCCAAAATAAAACTTTTCTCTCTAATTAGCTGATTTGCCTCAGATATTTGTTAAGTAATGACTGTCATTCTTGGAACATGTCCCTTTTCTTCACTCCTGCAGTCAACTGAAGGTCGAGTGTGACAATGCTTCTCTTTTTCCCCAAACTTGGCTAGTCATCTGCAGAGGTTCCTCCTAATCTATCTGCTTGGGTGATGGGCTGCAGCAGCCTCCCTGTCCCTCCAGGGCATCATGCACAGCTGTCCCAAGGCCTCCAGATGTGGTTTCCTGCATGTACTTTTCTGCTCAGAGAACCTGCTCAGGAAACCTCCATTATCGCTGGCCCCAGGGTCCACATCTCTCTGGCTTTTGGTGTCCTTCCTAATTTCACCCCATCATTCCAGCTAAGTATATCCTCACAGTACTCAGCAAGTGCCCTCCTGATGGACACGCGTACATGCTGACTCTGGGTCCTGACACTAAACTGCTCCCCTCCCACCACTCAGCCAAATCAAATCCAGCCCCTCCTACAAAAGAGATCCTCCCTCACCTCAACCCTCTCAAATCTCCACTCCCACCCTTTGCTGCTGACTCCAGATGCCCATCTCTCAAACCACTGGCATGGATATTACCACAAACAGCTTGGCATCAAAGCATTTCCCAAGGACTTCATGCAGATTAATTGTCTCTCCATTCAGACTCTAAATGCCTTGAGAATAAGAAATCTTCCCCCCACCACACCACCACCTTCCCCAGGTGCTAAGGCTTGAACCCAGGGTATGCTCTGTACACATTGGTTGAGTGTTTTCCAGCACAGTGCTAAGCCCCAAGGATGTAGTGTTGTGACAGGCAGTCTTGTCCTTATGGATCATGTACTTTTTTGTTGTTGTTTTTCTTTTGAGGTGCTGGAGATTGAATCCAGAGCCTCACTAAGCACTAACTCTATCACTGACCTGTACCTCCAGCCCATGAATCATATCTTATATTTTTCCCTAGGTCTAATGTTGAGTATATAGAAATCATGTCATCAGTTATGATATAACAAGATGAAGAAATTTTTATTTCATAGGTCTCTCTGGGAAAGTGTTGTATGTGTTAGCAGAAACACTTGGGTGAAGCCTGCTGTGGTGGCACACACCTGTAATCCCAGTGACTAGGGAGGCTGAGGCAGGAGGATTGCAATTCAAAGGTCAACCTCAGCAACTTAGTGAGACACTAAGCAACTTAAAGAGACCCTGTCTTAAAATAAAAAATAAAAAGAGCTAGGGATATAGCTTACTTTTAAAGCACCCTGAGATTTAATCCCCAGTATGAAAGGAAAGAAAGAAAGAGAGGGAGAGAGAGAGAGAGAGAGGGAGGGTGGAAGGAAGAAAAAAGATAGACTTGGATGAGCTTATAAGAGTGAGGATAAGCCAGGCATGGTGGTGCATGCCTATAATCCCAGTGGCTCTGGAGGCTGAGGCAGGAGAATTGTGAGTTCAAAGCCAGCCTCAGCAATTTAGTGAGGCCCTAAGCAACTCAGAGAGACCCTGTCTCTAAATAAAATGCAAAAAGCACTGGGGATATAGCTCAGTGGTGAAGCGCCCCTGGGTTCAATCCCTGGTACCAAAAAAAAAAAAAAAAGAGGGAGGATAAGAGTGAGACCTTTCAGGGTATTCTCATTTCTAACACCAGGAAAATAATTTATAGGGCTTCTAAGAAAAAGAGAAAGCAAAAAGGGAATGAGGATGAGACAAGATTGCTGTGCACAATATTACAATGAGCCACCCTTACCCTAAACCTTCAGTGAAATTCTATTAAAACTCACAAACACCTGGCATAGGTGGTTTTCTGGTGGGAACCAGTGAAGAGGCCAAGTTCTGTGTCAAGGATAGTGTGAGGTTTTGAGACATTATATGTATGCAGGGACAGATGGACAGGGAGGTCTTGGCTGGCATTTGGATTGTAATTCAGTAAATGATTGATTAGTTGATTAATGTGGGGAATTATCATGGAAATGCCTGTGGTGGCCTAGCAGCCCCAGATGTATTTCCCTCCTGCCTCCTCCACCCCACTCCTATTTGAGGAAGGATTAAACTGAAGCTGGACCTTACAGGGTGACAGGGAGTCACAAAGTCTTTATTTGATAAAACTCATTTCAAATTTGTTCTATAAGTAGGTTAATCATCCACTCCATAGGTGTACCTCTGGCTATTAGCTTGGATTCAGGGTGCCACTCCAGGTATATTCAGGGTATTTGTAGAATCTGGCATTCCCTGGTTCAGTCATTTATAATCATCCTCATGTGTGAAGGTGTAGATTCTGTCATCTCAACTCAGCTTGATTGAAAAATGGAATGCATAGTCCTATAGAGGCTTTGATTTTCAGCAATATTATAATTCTAGGAAAAATAAATATTTCATTTATAAGACATGCCAGATACCAGCTAAGTATTCCAGATACCATAGATGCAGTGGGAGGCCATCCTCGCACATGATTTACCTCCCTGGCTGGGTGAGAGGCGCTTAGACACAGCTGTGCTAGAGCCTTCCCCACCCTTTTCCAGGTCTGAGGGCTTGTCTGTGCAGAGGCGTGCCTGGCCACTGACCTGAAGACCCAATCATCGCCCCTGACCTTGGGATGCTGCCCCCCTTAACCTTCATGAATGGGCGTGCTCTCCCTCTCTTGCTAGTCTCTTCTGTAAACCTCGCCACCGCATTCCCTCTTTTTGCTTTAATAAGTATGTTTTAATAGTTTGATGAGCTCTTTCAACTATGCCTTATCCCTGTGGATTGTATGGAATTCCTGTTATATGAGTAATACCAAATGATGAGCAAAATTGTTTAAAAGAGGTAGAGGTATAGCCAGGACCATTATCTGTTTTTAACTGTTTAGGAACGCCCACAGTGGCAAAATTTTGTAAGCAATGAGCTATAACATCTTTAGTTTTTTCTCCGGCATGAAGGGAGCCCATCAAAAATCCAGAAGAAGTATCAACTGTAACGTGTAAATATTTTAATTTTCCAAATTCTGGCAAGTGTGTGACATCCATCTGCCAAATATGGTTAGGTATCAGTCCTCTAGGATTGACTCCAAGATTAACTTGTGGTAAAAAGGTCACACAATTTTGACATTGTTTTATTATATGTCTGGCTTGTTCCTTAGTTATTTTAAAACGCTTTTGTAAAGTATTAGCATTAACATGAAACCTTTTATGAAAATTTGTAGCTTCTTCAAATGTAGAGAAAATATGTATGTCATGTGTAGTTTTATCTGCTAAATCATTGCCTGAACTAAGGGCTCCAGGCAATCCTGTATGTGCCCTAATATGTCCTATAAAGAATGGATCTTTTCTGTCCCAGATTAGACTTTGTATAGTGGAAAACAAAGAGAAAACAGTAGAAGAAGGGGAAATCCTACCAGCATATTCAAGAGATAATATAGCATTAACTACATACTGACTATCAGAAAATAAATTAAATACAGAATCTTTAAACATCAAAAAAACTTGTAAAACTGCATTAAGCTCTACCTTTTGAGCTGATTGTTTGGGTACTAAAAATGTAAAAGTTTGATCAGGGGTAACTACTGCTGCTGTACCATTATTTGACCCATCAGTGAATACATTTGGAGCATTCATGATAGGGGTTTTTCTTGTCATTTTTGGAAAAACTACAGGATGCGAAGACCAAAAAGACAACAAAGGATTAGATGGTAAATGATTATCAAATGAAACATTAGATTTACACATGATTATTGCCCAAGTATTTAACTCATTAGCTAACTCATCAATTTGATCCATAGTATATGGAGTAATAATTTTATTGGGAGAAATTCCAAACACTCCCTTCGCTGCTTTTATTCCTTTGAGTATTAATTGTCCTACAGCCTCAGGATACCTAGTAAGAATAGTGTTAGGAGAATAAGATAAATGTATCCACAATAATGGACCTTCTTGCCAAAATACTCCTGTAGGAATATTTTTTGTTGGTAGTACAATAAATAATAAAGGCAAACTTATATCAATTCTATCCAAATGCATATTTTCCATATATGTTTCAATAATTTTTAATGCCTTTCTTGCTTTAGGAGTTAACATGCGGGGTGAATTTGGATCTGATGGACCTTTTAGAATATCAAATAAAGGTCCCAACTCTCCTGTTGGTATACCTAGATAAGGCCTTATCCAATTTATGTCTCCCAATAACTTTTGAAAGTCGTTAAGTGATTTGAGTTGATCTACTCGTATTTGAATTTTTGGTGGATGGACCATGGTTGAGGATAATAGAACTCCTAAATAATTAATTGGAAAATTTAATTGTACTTTATCTATTGCTATCTCTAGATTATAATTTTTTAATAAGTTTGTAAGTGTGGCATAACATTCCAGCAATATGTTTTTATCTTTATGTGCCAATAATACATCATCCATATAGTGAAATATTTGTAGTTCAGGATTTTGATTTCTAAGTGGCTGGATTGCTTTGTTAACATATATTTGACACATAGTTGGACTGTTAGCCATCCCTTGAGGGAGTACTTTCCATTCATATCTCTGATCAGGACCTTCATGATTAAATGCAGGGATAGTAAATGCAAAACGTGGACTATCCTCGGGATGAATTGGAATTGAAAAAAAAAACAATCTTTAATATCTATAGCTAAAACATGCCAGGTTTTTGGCAAAGCAGACAATTGAGGAATCCCTGATTGAGCAGGTCCCATAATGACCATCTCATTATTAATGGCTCTTAAATCTTGCAATAATCTCCATTTACCAGATTTCTTTTTGATGACAAAAATGGGATTATTATGGGGAGATATGGAAGGTTGTATATGTCCTTCCGCTAATTGTTGTTTGACCAGATCATGGGCTGCTTGTATCTTTTCTTTAGTCAGGGGCCACTGAGGAACCCATACTGGTCTTTCTGATTTCCAAGTAATTTTGATTGTCTCAGTGGCCCTTTCTGAAAATCCAACCCATGTCCGTCTGTTCCTTGATCTATTTGTATTGGTGCTGCTATACCTTGCCCTTGTTTTCCTAATCTTTTTTCTTTCCTAAAGCCTTGTCTAGCCCTAGTAGTGGGCGTATTAGGATTGATGTTATTTGTTAACGTCAAACCTAATTGATCTAGGACATCTCGTCCCCATAAATTTATAGGAAGATGATCCAATACATATGGCTGTATAGTTCCTTCACATCCTTCAGGATCCTTCCAATCTAATATCATAGAACTTCTATGGGGATTAGTCGCCACTCCTAGGCCTCGAAGCGTTTGAGTGGCTTGTTGTAATGGCCAATGTTTTGGCCATTCTTGACGAGATATGATGCTAAGGTCAGCTCCTGTGTCCAGTAGCCCATTAAACTCATGACCTTGAATATTTAGTTTTAGCATTGGGCGAGAATCTAAATTTAAAGACAACATAGCCCAATCTACACCTGTGGAGCCTAATCCCCTGGAACCTCTTTCTACACTATGACTAGGAAATTTATTATGTAGGCTGGGTATTATTAACAACTGGGCTATTCTATCTCCAGGTGAAATTACTGATATACCTCTTGGAGAACTAGCTATAATTTTTATTTCACCTACATAATCGGGATCAATTACCCCAGGACTTATCATAAGTCCTTTTAATGTAGATGAACTACGTCCCAGTAATAAGCCTACTGTTCCTTGGGGAAGAGGTCCTTTTACTCCTGTGGGAATGATTTGAACTCCCATCTCTGGAGTTAATACTGCTCTGGCAGAGGCGCAGACGTCCAACCCTGCACTCCCTCGGGTTTGTCTGATGAGGGATTTAATGGACAATGTGTCCTGGGCACTAGCCTGATGGTGTTGCTGGGTTCCTCCACTGCCCCGTAGATTTGTGGTTGTGGGCCCCGGCGCATTGGGCCCCCCTGTCTGTTTTTTGGCAATGGAGCCTGATGCCTTTCTCCACGATATCTTGGATAAATACCTGGTCTTTGTCCGTTTTTTGATAAGGGAGTAACTTCTATGGTGGTTTGAGAATGGCATTCATTAGCCCAATGTCTCCCTCTACGGCATCGTGGGCAAATACCCGGTACTCTATTCCTTTGATACCTACTTTTGTTAAACCCTCCTCCTATGGGGCAATTCCTTTTAAAATGTCCTGTTTGTTCACAATCATAGCATGTTTTTGGCCTGGCATCTAAAGCCTGTGTACTGCAGCTGCCAAGACTTGCCCTTGTTCATTAATATCTCTACATAATTTAATATATGTGTTTAAATCTTCATGTCTCCATGGTCTAATAACCTCTCTGCAGCAACGATTTGCTTGGTCATAAGCCAGTTGTTTTATTAATGGCATTGCTTGTTCTGTATCCCCAAAAATTTTGGCAGCCGTTTGAATTAGCCTATCTACAAAGTCAGCGTAAGGTTCATTAGCTCTCTGTATTACCTTAGATAGCTGACCTTGTAAATCTCCATGTCCTTGTAAAGTCTTCCATGCCCTAACTGCGTCTGCAGCAATTTGTGCATATATAGCAGGATCATATTCAATTTGTTGCCGTTGACCCTCATAAGGTCCTTTTCCTAACAACATATCTAGATTTCTTTGAGGGTAACCGGCTGCTGCATTTCGCCTAGCTGTCTCCGTGCAAAATTCCTCATTGGCAACCTTCCATAACAAATATTGTCCTCCATTTAGTACAGATTTACACATGCTAGCCCAATCTGCTGGCGTCATGTCCAAGTTAGTAATGGACTCAACCATGCTTACCGTGAAGGGAGCTTGGGGACCATAGGTTGTTACAGCCTCCTTTAACTGCTTCACTGTTTTAAAATCTAAAGCACGGTGAATTCGCTGCCCTCCTGCCTGTTCAAGTACAAGGCATGCTAATCTTTGAGGTCCTGTCTCAGGATCCCATTTATCAACTACGGGGTTTGAGGGCCACTCAGCTGTCTCCATCAGTGGGGCTGTTGGTTGAATTACGCCCTCTTGTGATAAAACGGAGTTACTAACAGCCTCCTTGTGGCCTTTTTCCTAACAACCCCTTTTCCTTTAAATTTTCTTCCTCTGTCTGACTAGCTCGAGAGACCTTCTCTTTTGCTTGATCTAAAATGTCTTTCTCCATGGTCTGAACCTCTAACAATTTACTTAACATCTTTTCGGTTTGTTTTTTACTAATTTCTAATCTACTATAAAGATAACGCAACCCAATAAGATAACACAAAACAAAGCCGAAACTGAATGAAACAAAAACAGAATAAAAAATCGTTGTATCAATTTTCTCTTCCTCAGGGCTGACAAACTTCAAACCTTTAGTCAACCATTTTTTCCAGTTTGCCTGAGAAATTTCTAGGGATAGGCAGCTTGAAACAAAAGCAAGATAAATCAAAACAATAACACGTTGTTTTTTGAATTGGTCACCCATTCTTTCGCTCTTCCTCAGGGGTGAGCAATTTCACTTACCTCCAAGCTTTAGAAGTTCCCCATACGAGCCGCCAAATGCCGCAGTCTGGCTGGGCACACAATCACGAGCCACCACACAGCTTGTAGATTCAAACAGCAACTCTTTATTCCCGAACTCACACCAGCCGTCTACAAACACGTTCTGGGGAAATCCACGTTCTCTGCCCAAATCCACGTTCTCTGCCCAAATCCACGTTCTCTGGGCATCTGTCTCCCAAAAAATACTGTCTAAATCCCGTGAGAACTCAAGGGGAACTCAGGCAGCAGGATACGCCCTATTCCCAGCAGGAATAATCTTAAACCTTAAACCTGGAACCTAAACCGGGAACGCCCTAAACCCGATTATCTTAAACCGGGAACACCCTAATCCGCCTTGATCCTTGAGCAAGGTCACCTACATGCAATGTCACTGCAAAATGTCAGCAACATGGGGTACGCTGGCAAGGAAATTGTCATACCTACTTGGCTAATGGCTCCCAGCAACGTGGCAGAAGATGCTCTGTTCAATGTCTGTTAATTTGCACAGACTTTGTTCATTACATTAAATAAAAATACAGTCATGTGCCACATACTTGTCATTCAACAAAGGACCACAGATATGATGGTGATTCCATGAGATTACAATAGAACTATGAAAATTCGAATCATCTAGTGATGTTGTAGCTGTTGTCTCATGATAGCACAAAACATTACTCACACATTTGTGTTGATCAGTCTAGGTGCCCTTCAACAAATCGACAAAGAAAATATGGTACATTTACACAATGGAATACTACTCAACCATAAAGAGAAATAAAATTATGGAGTTTGAGGGTAAATGGATGGAACTGGAGACTATCATGCTAAGTGAAATAAGCCCATCCCAAAGAATCAAAAGCCGAATGTTTTCTCTGATGTGTGGATGCTACATTACAATAAATGGGGGGTGGGAGGAGATTAGAAGTACTTTGGATTAGACAAAGGGGAATATAGGGAAGGGAGGGGGAATGGGAATAGGAAAGACACTAGAATGAATCTGACATTACTTTCCTATGTGCATAGATGAATACACAACCAATGTAATTCCACATCATGTACAACCAGGAGAATGGGAAGTTATACTCCTTATATGTATAATATGTCAAAATACATTCTACTGTCATGTATAATTAATAAGAACAAGGTTTTTTAAAAAAAGAAGCAACATGAATCTTTCTGTAACAGAGAGTGGCTACCCTGGAGGGAAAGTATTGTCTTGTTTCCTGCTTTCGCATTGGTTACACAGGTGTGTCTACATTGTGAAAACTTATTGAGCTGCACAATTGGGATTATACCCTTTTCTGAGTTTATTGAAAACCCACCATATTTTACATTTTACATGAAGTATTTAATATGTTTTAGAGAAGAATGAGTACTTGGTTTATTAAAAACTTCTGTTGAAATCTCTTAGAAGACAGTGCTACCATAAATTCCTTCCAAGAAACTAAGGTTTTCTTGGCAAGTGCCCTTCAGCTTCTCAGAATTCCTGCATAGGGAATCAAATCAAATGGCTTCTGCACCGGTTCCATTAAATTAAAACCCAGTTTGGTTTCAGGGCACCCCTTTTGCTTCCAGGAGTCCCTTACAGGAAGGAAAATGGCAAGTGTCCAGGCTATGGACACTCGCGTCACTGTCAAAAGCACAGGAGTCCAGCCAACCACAATAGAAGCTGCGACTGGGAAATCTAGGAAGAGCTGACCCAGTGGAGGTGACATCATATGAGGACCTTGCAATCGAGCTTTCCCATTTTTGTTGCTGCCCATTTGCAGTCTCCTTCCAAATGTTGTTCTTGGAAATTTCCAGGTAGAGAGAAATTGATTCAGGGCCTGATTCATATCTGACACTGGGGGAGAGCCACAATCCAAGAGGGCTCTTTGAATATTTTTTTGAAATTGTGTTGTTCAAAGGAATTTTTTCTTTCCCTTCCAAGTGCATGTTCTTTAAGACCCAAATCCATAGGTACCCAGTGAAATAGAAATTGACTGGTTAGGTTAATCAAGACAGAATGCCAATCTAAATGATTGAGGCTCCAAATTAAAATTTTGGCCTGGGTTGAATGTCTTCTTAAAATCCTTCCAATTAAGCTTATCCATTTTTTATCCAACATAATTTGTTTGGTGGAATATTTATTTAGGTGTCATATCATAAGTTGGAAAGAAGTCAGACTCGTCAGTCATCTACTAAGTGACCTGTGGCATGTCATTTAACCTTTTTGAGGCTGTTTCCTCAAACTTGCCATATCTTAGAATGGATTTCAAGTGCATATAACCACTGTGAATAACCACTGTATTTCCTTGGATAAGTATACATTCATTCTCTTCCTCCTTCTCATATGTGTGAAGTCAATGTAGATCTGGCCTAATGAAGTCAAGACAGTTGAACTAAAAATGTGCATGAATTCCTTCATTCTTCAGGAAGTTCACAGTTTACATTCAACAGGAGACATACAGAGAATCTTACAAGGTTCAAATCACTAACAGGTTTTGAATCTACCAAATTAGAATATGTATGAGTACATAAGCTTAAGTCTTCAACAAAATGGAATAGATGAAATGTACTTTAAAGTAATTTAATATGATTGGCTTAATGTATTATATTTGTTTGATCCTTTTGGTAAAATGAAAAGAGTGGGAGGAAAATAGTGTATTGTGTTTCAATGAATTGGCTGATTTTAGAGTTAGGAGTACAGCTTGGTGGTAGAGTACTTGCCTAGTAAGTGCAGGGTCCTAGGATCAATGCCAGGAAAGAAAAAAATCTTGTTTTTTCAATACTAGGGAAAAAACCTGATATATATAATTCAAAATAACAAATATAATTTTAAAATATATAATAAATATATTTTAGAATTACTATTGACAATAATGAAATCTTTGGAGATGAGGGCTCATATCAATTTTGATTTTTTCCTAGCCTTAGAAAAATTAATTTCTTACATAGTAGTTTATAAAGCATAATCACAAAAGTACTGAAGTTGGTGCTGTGGGTATAGCTCAACTGGTAGAGAACTTGCCACTTACATAGCATGCACGTGGCCCTGGGCTCCATCTCTAACACCAGGAGGGAAAAAAGGTATTAAGGTTAACAAGCATTTTGGAAATGTAATTTCTGAAGAAAGCAAGGAGATTTTTTTTCTTTGCAAGGGGTGAGAAACTTTTTCTTCGTGAAATTATTGTGTCAAACAGCTGAAATCAAAAATAATTATGCAATCTCTCTCCTTCATCTTATTCCCTTTTTAAGGAATATAAACTATTAGTAATATATTAGAGAGAATTGTAACATGTGAGTCATAGTCTGTGAATCATGGCAACACATCAAAAGACTCTGATAGGAAAAAGAGAATTATATTCCTTTTCCTGCACTAAAAAAAATACCCACCCTCCCACAGAGGTTAAACAAAAAACATGGTTTTTCAGCAATGAACTTTAACTTCTTTTCTTTATTTCTTCCCATTTTGATTTTTATGGGAATCTGGTCTAGAATGGCTCGTTCCTCTAAGAATTACACTATTAAATAGAGTCCCTTCCCACCCCACTCTCTCTCATCTTTCTTGAACTCATTTGTACCTCTACTATGATAACAAAAAGTAATAAGTACCATACTTTAGAGCTTTACAGTTTACAAAGCACTTTCATAAATATCTCATTTGAGCATTTTAGCCACTTCAAAAAATATATAAATAATTTTCATTTCTACACACCAGGAAACTCAGGCTCAAGAGAGGTTAAACTATGACCCATTCATCTAAGATCTAACACCCCATTGTACCCCGTCAAGTAAATCAAATCCCTGGACAGCTTGATGCTCACCAGTCGGCTTGGCAGACAGAGGGAGAAAAGGATGGGAAAACACACACACACACACACACACACACACAGTGAGAGCACAGTTTTTTTTTTTTTTCCTGGCAAAGAAACTTAAGAGATGATCACATACTGTAGAAAACAACACACCCAACTCCTAAGAAGAACTAGGAGCTGCATAGGTCTGCAGGTTCCCAGGGAGGGACAGCCATGGAGGACACCCATTATTTTAGTAAGTTTTTCATCACTGTGACCAAAAGACCTGATAAGAACAATTGGAAGAGGGAAGGTTTATCTGGCGCTCACAGTTTCAGAGGTATCAGTCCATAGACAGCCGGCTCCATTGCTTTGGGCTTGAGATGATGCAGAACATCATGGCAGAAGAGTGTGACAGAGGAAAGTGGTTCAGGACATGGCAAGCAGGAAGCACAGAGAGTTCTGCTCATCAGGGACAAAATATAAACCTCAAAGTGGCCTACTTCCTCTAGTCACTCCCTACTTGCCTCCAGTTACTGTCCAGTTAATCCTGTCAATGGATTAATGCACTGATTAGATTAAAGCTTTCATGACCCGATTATTTCACCTCTAAACTGTTTTTTGTTTTGGTTTTGGGGTACCAGGGGCACTTAATCCTGATCCATGTCCCCAGCCCTTTTTTATTTTTTATTTTGAGACAGGGTCTCAGTAAGTTGTTTAGGGCCTCGCTAAAATGCTGAGACTAGCTTTGAACTTGTGATCCTCCTATCTCAGCCTCCCAAGCCACTAGGATTACAGGCATGCACCATGGGGCCCAATTTACCTTAAAACCTTCTTGTATTCTCTTACACATGAGCTTTTGGGGGGGACACCTCATATCTAAACCATAACACTCTTGCAAAGTGAAGGTTCCAATAGACACAAGCTCACCTCAGCCATCCTTATAGAGTAGGGTGGAGCTATCCCTGTCTATCCTGTCCTCGAAGGGCACACAGGCATGCTTCCCTCCCCGGCCTTGTCTGTCTATAGGGAACAGAATAAATACCTCTGTGTTTCCACCTGCAAGTTACCAGTGCTAAACAAAGTCCCATGAAGTCAAATAAAGGGAAAATTCATTTGCCAGGCACAGTGTCCTTCAGCAGGCCCTGGCCTCAAGATTGGCTGTGGCTTCAAGGTGGCACACTCTCACAAAATATCTGATTGAGTAGAGCAATCATTCCATATTGCTGATGACTGTACAGTGGGAGATAGAATTAAACAGTCAAAATTCAAAGTTCAATGTGAAACAAGATTCTTCGTTCTTCTCCCTTCTCTTCTCATCCTTTATGTCCCCATGGAGCCCCTTCCTGAGCAAAGCTGCCAGCACCTGTACCTGGACAACATAATGCTACTAGATGCTCTGTGAGGACCAAGGGTCCAGTCTGATCTACAGGAGCACTGGCCATCTTGGCCTGGGCAGCTGGGACCTCCTCTCCTCCTTCCTCAGCCGCCCCTGGAGTCATGCCCTTAACCTTATCATCACCAACACCTGCAGCTCCTCCATACCCCACTTTGGGTTTTTTGTTTTATTTTTTGGTTCTGGGGAATAAACCCTGGGCCTGGCGTATGCTAGGAAAGCCCTCCGCCACTGCCCCATGCCCACTCTAGAGCTACTCTCAGACCATATCCTCTGTCTGTCCATCTCACTCCCCCAGAACCCCAATTCCAACAACTTTATGACCCCCTGAGACCCACAGTCCTATAGAGTAGATCCCTCACCATCTCGTGTCCCCCAGCATCTTCATGTCCTCTCCTCCCTTCTTGTATACTTTACTCCACAGCCAATCGCCACGAGCACTCATTGGTGGATACCCTTGACTCCCTTGTCCCTTTCTCACTTTGAGGTTCTCTCCCAGTGACACTACAACCCTGGTTAAATCTGACTCTCCATCTGTTCTGTCTTGTATCTCATGACGGTTAGAGAAAAACAAAAAACACCCAATTCCACTCTCTCTAGAGTTTCTGCTCTCTCCCCAAAACTGGAAAACAGCCCCCAACCCTCCCTCCCAGTGGCCACATCTCTTACCTCACCAAGAACATCAAAGAGATGATCATAAAGGGACTACATGCTCCCACCACCACTTCCATGCATCTCTAAGCATCTGTGTCCCTGGCCCTGGCCAACTCTGCTGGGCAAGTGCCCTGCCCTGCCAAAGCCAATCCTGTCATGGGATAGCAGTCCCCAAACCCCATGATTCCAGCAGCTCTGTCTTCTGACTCTTGCGCCTTCACATTCACTCTTTCTATTGAATTAGTCATATCAACTTATGAGCATACTATGCTCCCATCTTAGAAAGAAAAAGTCTCCACTTCACTTCCCTCTACAACTACTACTCTTTTCCTCTTTTTTTGAAAAAAAATTAAATCAAAAGTATTGGGCTCTGTATATCAGTGACAAATCCTCTGAAATGGAAATGAGGAAAACTACCCCATTCACAATATCCTCAAAAAATAAAATAAAATACTTGGGAATCAACAAAAGAGGTGAAAGATCTAAACAATGAAAACTATAGAACCTTAAAGAGAGAAATAGAAGAAGACCTTAGAAGATGGAAAGATATACCTTGCTCATGGATAGGCAGAATTAATATTATTAAAATGGCCATATTACCAAAAGCACTTTACAGATTCAATGCAATTCTGATCAAAATCCCATTGGCATTCCTAACAGAAATAGAAAAAGCAATTATGAAATTGATCTGGAAAAATAAGAGACCTAGAATAGCTAAAGCGATTCTAAGCAGGAAGAGTGAAACAGGTGGTATGGCTATACCAGATCTTAAACTATACTACAGAGCAATAGTAACAAAAACAGCATGGTACTGGCACCAAAACAGGCTGGTAGACCAATGGTACAGAATAGAGGACACAGAGACTAACCCACAAAATTACAACTACCTTATATTAGACAAAGGTGCTAAAAGCATGCAATGGAGAAAGGATAGCATCTTCAACAAATGGTGCTGGGTAAACTGGAAATCCATATGCAACAAAATGAAATCGAACCCCTATCTCTGCACAAAAGTTAACTCAAAATGGATCAAGGATCTAGGAATCAAACCCCGAGAGACTCTGCGCCTAATAGAAGAAAAAGTTGGCCCTAATTTCCATCACATGGGGTTAGGCCCCAATTTCCTTAATAAGACACCTATAGCACAAGAATTAAAACCAAGAATCAACAAATGGGACAAATTCAAACTAAAAAGTTTTTTCTCATCAAGAGAAATAATAAGTGAGGTGAATAGGGAGCCTACATCCTGGGAACAAATTTTTACCCCTCACACATCAGATAGAGCTCTAATCTCTAGGGTATACAAAGAACTAAAAAAAAATAAACACCAAAAAAACAAATAACCCAATCAATAAATGGGCCAAGGACCTGAACAGACACTTCTCAGAAAAGGATATACAATCAATCAACAAATACACGAAAAATGCTCACCATCCCTAGCAATCTGAGAAATGCAAATTAAAACTACTCTAAGATACCACCTCACTCCAGTAAGAATGGCAGCCATTATGAAGTCAAACAACAACAAGTGCTGGCGAGGATGTGGGGAAAAAGGTACACTTGTACATTGCTGGTGGGACTGCAAATTGGTGCAGCCAATTTGGAAAGCAGTATGGAGATTCCTTGGAAAGCTGGGAATGGAACCACCATTTGACCCGGCTGTCCCTCTTCTCGGTCTATACCCAAAGGATCTAAAACAGCATACTACAGGGACACAGCCACATCAATGTTTATAGCAGCACAATTCACAATAGCCAGACTGTGGAGCCAACCTAGATGCCCTTCAATGGATGAATGGATAAAAAAAAAATGTGGCATTTATACACAATGGAATATTACTCAGCCCTAAAAAAAAAAAAAAAAAAAAAAAAACAAGATCATGGCATTTGCAGGGAAATGGATGGCATTAGAGCGGATTATGGTAAGTGAAGTTAGCCAATCCCAAAAAAACAAATGCCGAATGTCTTCTCTGATATAAGGGGGGTGACTCAAAATGGAATAGAAAGGAAGAGCATGGGAAGATCACCTCTGGATAGGGAAGAGAGGTGGGAGGGAAAAGGAGGGAGAAGGGGAATTGCATGGAAGATGGAAGGAGACCCTCATCGTTATACAAAAAAAAACATGTATGAAGATGTGAGAAAAAAAAGAGAGAACAGAGTCACCATAGATTGGGTAGAGAGAAGTGATGGGAGGGGAGGGGAGGGGATGGGGGGAAAAGAAGGATAGTAGAATGAAATAGACATTATTATTGCTGTGTGTATATACGTGACTGCATGACCAATATGATTCTGCAACCTATACACTCAGAAAAATGAGAAATTATACCCTATCTGATTCAAATGTATGATATGCCAAGGTCATTGTACTGTCATGTGTAACTAATTAAAACAAATTAAAAAAAAAAATTTTAAAAAGTATTGGGCTGGAGGTGTAGCTCAGTGGTAGAGCACTTGCCTAGCACTGCAAAAAATAAATATCATCAGAAGCACTAATTTCATTGTTGGAAGAAAGTACGTTCATTCTTTGAGTTCAGAATGAGGCTTCGCAATTTGACCTCTATATAAATGACGATTTGAATTTATAAAGTATAAATACACACAGTAGTATAGCAAGAAGATAAAGTGATAGAAATAATTACTCAACAAGTAATAGGACCATCGTTTCAAAGATTTTCTATACATAAAGAATAAGAAAATATTGTAGGATTTTACAACCCAGAGAACAATACTAGTTTCTTACTATTATGCTGCTTTCTTTTTCATTAGGAGCAGACCCACGAAATGACCTGTCAATTTACCTGTCCATTCTGTGAACCATCGAAGGCAGAAAACTCTCCCAGTTCCAACACTATAATAAGCTGTAGTATAGCACAAATCCCTAATGTTTATTTCATTTGCCATTTTGGGGTCTTCCTTTTGTATTTTGAGATTAATCAATCTGTCCTTCTGCGGTTTTTCCTGGAGAGGAATGGACAAAGTGCAAGATAGCTAAATAGAGCCAATAACACCAAGCAAGACTTGAAGCCATTCTGAAACTTTTTGCTGAGCCAGCAAACGGAGAATACTGTCTGGACCTGGGAGCCACTTAAGGTAAGCAGGTAGATATATCTTCATGATGTGGCCATGCTTTCTAGTGCCATCCTGGCCAGGGCTCAGCTTCTCTCCTGAGCCCCCTCCACTGACAGAGGGATTGGGGCTGGAGTTCAGTGTGAAACATCTGCCTACTGAGCCCTGGTGCATCCCCACCACCCAAAGAACAAACACCTTTAAAGAATGCTCTCCCTCTGCCACCTCCAATTTCTCTCCCTTATTCTTGCTTGAATTTACCACAACCAGGATTTTGCCTGCAACACTCTACTAAAGAGTTCTTCTCAAGGTCACCAGAGAATGCCATGGTTACCTCTTCTTGCTCGACACGTGTCTTGACACAACTGTGTCCTCTCCTTCTTGAACTGCTTTCTTCTTGTGGCTTCCAGAACACCCTTCTCCTGGCTCCCATCCTACCTTCCTAGCCACCCTTTATCAAGCTCTTTTGTTGGATCTTTTTAATATCCTTGATCTCTAAACAGCAGTGTGCTCCAGGTCTCAATATTTGGATGTTTTCTCTTTCATATCTATATTCAATTCTAAGGAAATTCTCATCTAGTCTTATGGCTTTTGAATACTATGTGTATGGCAGGTGTATATGTAGATAACATGTTTGATGATGATTCCCAAATATTTATTTTCAGCAAGAACTTTTCCACTGAGCTCCATACCCATATACCCAACTGCTACCCCACCTGTATTTGACTGATTCCTGGGCATCTCGGGCTTGGCTGAGCTTCCAATTCTTTTTTTTTAATATTTATTTTTTAGTTATAGGTGGACACAATATCCTTATTTTTTATGTGGTGCTGAGGATGGAACCCAGTGCTTCACGCATGCCAGGTGAGCGCTCTACCTCTGAGCCACAACCCCAGCCTGAGCTTCCATTTCTAGCCCTTTGGTCGTCTTCCTCGTTTTAGTTCAAGAAACCTGTTCTTCTAGTTTCTCAGATCAAAGACATTGCTACTGCCCTTGATTCTTTTCCACTCATCCCAACACATACAGTTCATTAGTAAATCTTGTTGCCTATTCCTTCAAAATGTGTTCAAAACCCACTTGCTTTTTTCTGTTATTTTAAATGTTTTTGATTAACATGTGTTATGGTTTAGGTATGAGGCGTCCCCCCCAAAGCTTATGTATGAGACAATGCAAGAAAGTCTTAGAAGTGAAAGGATTGGGTTATGAGAGCCTTAATCCTAATCACTGCATTAATCCTCTGATAGAGAGTAACTGGGCGGTACCGGTAGGCAGGTAGGGGGTGGCTGGAGGAGGTGGGTCATTGGGAGCGTGCCTCTGGGGTCTATATTTTGTCTGTGGTGAGGGAAGCCCTTCTCTCTGCTCTTGGTGGCCATGGCCTCAGCTGTTCTCCCCTACCACACTCTTCTGTCATGATGTGCTGCCACACCGCAGGCACAGAACAATGGAGCCTGCTGCCTAGAGACTAAGACCTCTGAAACTGTGAACCCCAAATAAACTTTTACTACTCTATAATTGTCAGGTCTTTTGGTCCTGGCAATGAAAAAGCTAACTAAAACAACATGTAGTACTTGTACATTCTTATGGGATACAGTGTGATCTTTCAACGTGTGTATAGCATATAAAATCAGGGTGGTTAACATTTCCATCTCCTTATCATTTCTTTATGGTTGGAGCTATTGAGATCCTCTCTCCTAGTTCTTGATAAAATATATAATATGTAGGCAAAAGGCCCTGGGTTTAATTCTAGAACTGCAAAAAATAAATGAATAATACTAGGTTATTGTGAACTAGTCAGCTCACAGTGCTGTGGAACACCAGAACTTATTCCTTCTGTGTTTTGGTACTCATTACCCAACCTCCTTCTATTCCCTCTTCTCCCCTCCCTTCCCAGCCTCTAGCAATCACTGTTGTACATTTAGATCAACTGTTTTTTTCACTCTCATATATGAGAGAGAACCTGCTGTGTCTGGCTTATTTCACCTAACACAATGTCCTCCAGTTCCATCCATTTTGCTGCAAATGAAAAAAAAAAAAAATCACGGGGTGGGGTTGTGGCTCAGACCAGCAGTCCTAGCATATGTGAGGCCCTGGGTTTGAGTCTCAACACCGCACATAAATAATTTTTTTTTTAAAAAAAAGGTCTATTGGCAACTAAAAAATGTATATTAAAAAATTCACAATTTTATAGAGGAATAGTTATGCTGTTTCTGGTTTCATTTCATTTGGATATACAACCAGGAGAGGGTGAACTCTGAATTACATGGTACACTTATTTTTAGTTGCTTTTTTTTTTTTTTTTTTTTTTGGTCAAGGGGGTGTTTGGGTTCTTGTTTTTTTGTGATGCTGGAGATAAAGCCTAGGATTTCCTGCATGCTAAGGAGTGCTCTACCACTAAGCTACACCCCCAGTCCCTATTTTTAGGTTTGTTTGTTTTAAGAAACCTTATACTATTTCCTATAATGGCTGTATTAATTTACCTTCCATCAAAAGTACATCTGAACGCCCCTTTCTCCACAATCTCACCAGCATTTGTTATTTTTGTCATTTTGATAACAGCCATTCTAAATGGGGAGAGACAAAAATCTCATTTGTGGGTTTGATTTGCATTTCTCTGTTGATCATATTTTCATATATTTGTCAGCCATTTGTATTTCTTCTTTTGAGAAATATCTATTCAGATCACTTTCCCATTTTTTAAATTGGATTTTTTTTCCCCAGTACTGGGGATTAAACCAGGGACGTTAGGCATTGTGTCACTGAACTGAGCTACATTCACAGTCCTTTATTTATTTGTTTGTTTGTTTATTTATTTTTCTTGAGACAAGTTCTTGCTAAGTTATCAACCCTCCAACTTGTGATCTTCCTGCTGCCTCAGCCTCCCAAGCCGCTGAGATTACAAGTGTGTGCCACAATGGCTAGCTGGATTGTTTATACTTCCTCCTTCTTCTTCATGGTAGTTTAATTTTTTTTTTACTTTCTTATACATTTGAATATTTTTTTAAATATTTATTTTTTAGTTAAAGTTGGACACAATATCTTTACTTATTTTTGTGTGGTGCTGAGGATTGAACCCAGGGCCTCACACCTGCTAGGCAAGCGCTCTACCGTTGAGCCACAGCCCCAGCCCCATACATTTGAATATTAATTCTTTGTCTGATAAATAATTTGCAAATATTTTCTCCCATTCCACTGGTTGTCTCTTCACTCTGTTCAATGTTTCCTTGGCTGTGCAGAAGCTTCTCTGTTTGATGTATTCCATTTGTCTGTGCGTTGGGGATCTTATCCAAAAAAAAAATTATTGGCAATAGTAATGTCTTGAAGTGTTTCTCTATGTTTTTGTCTTGTAGCGAAACTCAATTACTTTTTATCTCCCACACTGCCACCACTGTCATCACTCACCTGGGTCGTTGCAATCGCCTAACAGGTCTCGAGGCTGAGTCTTTGTCCCTTTTCAATCTACTCTCACCACAGGTCTCAGAATGATCTGGTTAAACTCTTGTCACTCCACTGCTCAAAACCTTTCCTGTGCATTTCCATTTCATTTAGAGAAAATCCATGAACATCAACGTAGACCAGAGTCCCCACCTGACCTTGCCCCTTAGCTCTCTTCCCTGGTCCTCTGCTCTCTCCCCTTCTGCTGCAGCCATGCTGGCCTCCCTGACTACTCACAGGCATTTGCTTCTGGACTGATACTTCTTACCCCCTTGGCCTGGGTTCCCCACACAACCCATTTTTCTCCCAGCACAGATGATTCTACCTAGGGGCACCACTAAGCCCCATCCCAGCCCTTTTTATTTTTAATTTTGAGACAGTGCCTCTTTAAGTTGCTGAGGCTGGCTCTGAACTTGAGATCCTCCTGCCTCAGTTTCCTGAGTCACTGGGATCACAGGTATGCACCACAGTGCCTAAATCAAGATTTTACTGATGACAATACCATTTTATTAATACTGTGTATTTCATGAACTACTGATGGATTAAATGAAGCAGTCTGTGACTTTGTACAGTGCCTGGCCCATAACAGTCTTTGGGGGATTAGGAAAGTTACAGGAATTACAGGTGTTGGCTAGGAAATAATATTATTTATGGTCAAAAAGCAGCTTGTTTGTTACTGAAAGGATGCAGACTCATTGCTCACAATCTCCATAGATGCTACAACAGGGAGAAATATGATTTAACTACAACAGGGAAGGGTCAAGTCTAACCTATAGAGCATTTGTCCAATTAGGAAGAGTAACCATGGATGCAGGCTTATCCAAAGACACAGTCACATCTCACTGATTCAGATCTTTAAAGAAAGGTATATCCTGATTTATCACAGACTCCTAATGCCTGGTGAAAGAAACCTCACAAGATGAGAAAAGCTAAAAGTGGAGAAAGTAAATGCTCTTCTGCATCATAAACCACCCTTGCAAACATTATTTCTAGCAAATGAGCTGATAAAATCCTGGGATTTCAGCAATTATTTTAAAAAGTCTTTAAAATGTCTGGAATACTGATTAACAATAGGGAAGGGTCAAGTCCAACCTAGGGAGCATTTGTCCAATTAGGAGGAGTAACCATGGAGGTAGCCTAATCCAAAGACACTGTCACATCTCAGTGATACAGATCTTTAAAGAATGGTGTATCCTAGTTTATTACAGACTCCCTGGGATTTTCTGGATTGTAAATCCAGGACAGGCATACAGCCACTACAATGGCATCTCCACAAAGGTACTGCAAACTCCATAATGAAATAGGGCAGCTGACCAAATCTCTGTGAACTAACAGGGCTAACAATGCAATTGCAAAATATTGCAAGCTCATACTCCATTTTTTAATACTCCTCTCTGCCCCCCCACTTTTTTACATCTATATGTTTAGTTTTCGGTTTCTTGGCTTATTCTCACCTCCCCACCCCCAATGCTCACTGATGGAATTCAAGTCTTTAGCCTCAAAAACTACAGGCTCTTCTAATGCCTGGTGAAAGAAATTGCAAAAGACAAGGTGAAATCAGAGAAAGTAAATGCTCTTCTGCATCAAAAACCACCCTTGCAAATATTATTTCTAGCAAAGGAGCTGATAAAATCCTGGAATTTCGGCAATTGTTTTAAAAAGTCTTTAAAATGTCTGGAATACTGATTAACTCATTTAATTTGTTCCTTGGTTATAATACCATTAAAATTTCCATCTCACTTTCTAAACACTTGTGAGTCTTGTGTTCAGCAAGATTACTTTCCCCACCCCCATCCCCATCCCCCACACACAAGGAGGTAAAATAAAACTCTGGACTATCCTGAATTTTTAGTTAAGAGTTTGAGAGTCTGTATCTCACTTGAATCAATACCAGGAGAAGATTGGGATAACCAGATTCTTGGCTTTGCCTCACAGGTCAGTGATTCTCAACCCTGGCTGCATATTAGAATCTCCTGGTGGTGATTAGGTAGATTTGTGATTAGAATTACCCAGGAAATTTGAACTGGCCCCAGTCTGAACCAATTAAAATTAAATCAGAATTTTTAAGGATGGGACCCAGGTACCAGTGTTTTATTAGAAGACACCCAGGGCTGTTTCTTCCTCTGGAGATGTCCCACATTCTCTCTTGAATGTGTATCTGCTTTCCTAAATAAGTCTGTTTCTGGGAAAAAAAAAAAAAAAAAAAAAACAGGTATGGCAGGGGGTGTGACTCAGTGACAAAACATTTGTTTAGTATGGACAAGGCCCTGGGTTCAATACTGAACACCCCCCTCAAAAAAGATACTCAGATGATTCTAATTTGCTGCCAGGGCTGAGAACCACCTGTGTGCCCAATCTGACATTTCCAAGCAATTGGAACTTAGTGTCACCATTTCCTTTATCAGGGCAAAGACAAAAGGCTCCATTGGCAAGAAAGAGACTATTAGATTAATTCAAACTCTTACATTATTGAAAGAAATAATTACATTATTTCAAGCCACTTGAAACTATAATTCTTCTTAATATTATTTCTGTATTCCCTTTTTTGGTGTTAAATTTTTGTTTAATCAAATCCTATTTTTAGAAAACAATTTAAAACTTCAGATTTTTCATTTAAACACTCTGAACTTCCTTTGCAATGAGACTTTTGTTTGGTATTTAAAATTGGTTAAAGTAATTGACACTCTTTCTTTATAAAAGAAAATGCAAGGCTGGGGATGTGGCTCAAGCGGTAGCGCGCTCGCCTGGCATGCGTGCGGCCCGGGTTCGATCCTCAGCACCACATACAAACAAAGATGTTGTATCTGCCGAAAACTAAAAAAATAAAATAAAATATTAAAATTCTCTCTCTCTCTCAAAAAAAAATGTTTTAAAAAAAAGGCTTTTTTTTTTCTCCCCATGATGCTGAGGATAGAACTCAGGGGTCATGCATGCTGGGCAACACTCTACCCCTGATCCTCAGCTTACTCCCCCATCCTCAGCTTACTTTAATTTATTTAGATCTATTAAACTTTTAAAGATAATACTGTCTTTTATTGCAGCACTTTCCCCAGGAGCAGAGGTATCTGTGACGTGGGTGGCCTTCAGAGTCTGTTTCTGTTTTCTATATAGAGCTATGCTGCCCAACACTTTAGCCATTGGCCACACATGACTCTTTAAATTTAAATTAATTCAAATTAAATTAAAAATTAAGTCTCTCAGTATGACTAGCCACATTTCAAGCTCTCAGCAGCCACATGTGGTCAGTGGCAACTGTATGGCGCATATATAAAACATTGCCATTACTGCAGAAAGTAATGGCACTAGATGGAAGAGCATGGCTTAATTTGCACAACTACACATTGCTTTACTCCTGGACGTCAATGGAAAACAGAGGGCCAACATACCACCTGTCTGTAGAAGGCCCTATTGCAGGGGAGCAGAGTGCTGTACAGAGCGTGGTACTTAAGGTGGAAGCAACTGTTTTAGAGGGTGACTCCCCTAGTTACTAGCTGTGCAAACTCTTAGGACCTGAGGAATAAATGAGGTGATGATGGAAGTGAAGGGCCTTTCTTTTTCCCCAAGTGCTAGTAATGTTAGTCTATGAATCTGTCAGATAAAAAGTCCACCTCTCTGTCAGTGTGCAGATTGCAATATGATCAGTAGAGCTGCAGAGATTGGCCAGGAAAACAAACTCTTACAATGGACAATAAGAAAAAAAGCATAGCTGACCCTCTAATCTCTCCTCATAACTAAATGCTACTGCGCTTGATGACCCAGCACGGACCAGGCATGGTGGCACACACCTGTAATCCCAGCTACTCAAGAGGCTGAGGCAGGAGGATCACAAATTTGAGGCCAGCCTGGGCAACTTAGTGAGACTGTGACTGTCTGAAGTAAACAAGTAAATAAACAAAACGAAAGGGCTGGGGTGTATCCCTAGGTTCAATCTCTAACAGAGAAAAAAAAAAAAGAACCCAACTTGGTGCAGTTGATGGATATTTAACTTAACTGCTTTGTGCCATGTGTTAAAATTCAGTGACACTGATCTGAATTCTGTTTGTCCATCAAGCTGGATGCAGAGAAGTCCACTGCTCACCAAAACAATTGTCAGTGCCAGAAAATTACCACCTTTGGTATATTCCTTGCTGCTCTGCTGAAGAGCAAGGTTCCCAAATAGTGAAGGGGTAGGTGCCACCTGATCTGCTCTGCTCTGTCTTCCTTCCGCAGGCAACACAACTCTGAGCCCCACTGCTTGCTCTGCTCATGGGTAGCCCAGGAAAGCAGGCACACAGGCTGTCAGACCATTGCTCAGGAAATCCACCCTCCAGGCTTGGGCCCTCTGCCCACACATCACAGCAGCAAGTCCTGTGCAGAAGGCTTCAAAATGAGAGAGGAGACATTCCCTAGCCCTTCCCATTACAATCACAGAGGGTTTCTGTTCCCTGTCAGCAGAAAACCCAGCCAACTTTGTGTACCTATATACCTGCATGTGTTCACGTGCATTTTTGAGACTGCTACATTTTGATTTAATAGTCTTTCAAAGGTTCAGGTATTAAAGATTTGGTCCCTAGCTTAGATGGATTGGTGGTAGTGGGGAACCTTTAAGAGGTAGGGCCCAGTCAGAGGTCTCTGGGGGCCCTTGAAGGAGGTAGTAAGACTCCCAGTTCCTCCTCTTCCTCTGTTTTTCTCTCCCTGCTATAAAGAAGGCAGTTTTACCACAGGCTACCACCCAATGTGCTGCCCCACTACAGATTCCAAAGAAATGGAGCCAGTGATTGTGAACTGAACCCTCCAAACTGTGACCCAAATCAACCTTTTCTCTTATGAAGCTGATAATCTCAAGTACTTGTTATGGTAATAGAAAGCTGACTAGCACCATTGCTCTGATCCTACATCTTTCCTGCAAGTTAAGAATTCCTTTACTATAAAAAGTTTTAAAACTGTCCAGATGTGTTTTGGGTATTCAGAGAAAAGGAGCTTGGTCCTGTGCAAACTGTTGGATGGCAGGGATTAGCAAAGACTGTTGAAAAAGAAGACTGAGAGATGGCTGAAGGCCACCACAGATGGAGAGACCCTCAAAAAGGAACTATGTGGGGCAGGAGGCTTTGGGGTTTACAAGTGTGAGACCTTCTACTTGATGAAAGACAATTCAAATTTCTCCTCCATAGAAGCATTAATTAGAAGAACTTGGAAGAAAAACTGATACTGCCACTTTAATAGAAGCCAATAGATTATTAAAAGAGAAATTCTGCTCAGCCAGAAGCCCAAACCTCTGTCCGTAATTGAAAGCATGGACCAATCAAGGTGATAAAAACAGCTCTAAAAATTGGCCATAAGCGCAATCAAGCAAGAAGAAAGAAATAAATGGCATCTGATTGGTAGGAAAAAGCAAAATTATCTCTACTGGAGGATGACATCATCTTGCAGATAGAAAGTCTTCAGGAATCTACTAAAATAACTGTTAGACAAAAATCAATTGTATTTCTATACACTAGCAAAGAACAGTATAAACATGAAATTAAGAAAACAATTCCACACCCGAGGTTGATGAGCGCTTCTAACTAGCCCAAACCTTTCTGCCTCACAATCTACCTTCTACTGACAACCAATGAGTGAGTAGAATTTTGATTAGCTGAATCATATGTCAGTGTGTGAAAAGAGCCTACCACTTAAAGCCGCCCTTCTGTTAACTATGATTTTTACTGGAGCATCACTCGGTAATTTATCTTTTGTGCTGACACAGGTCTTCATCAATTCATTTTGTTGAAAATACAGAACACCTGCAGTAGAACACTTTTCTCTGAATTTGTGGCTAAAAATCAAAATTCTCTTCCCAGAAATACTGAAATGTCTTTCTTTCTTTCTTTCTTTTTGGTACCAGGGATTGAATCCAGGGGTGCTTTATCACTGAGCCATGTCCCCCACACACTTGAAAATGGTTATAGGGCTGGAGATGAAACTCAGCAGTAGAATGCTGCCTAGTACACTCAAGGCTCTGGGTTCAATCCCCAATACCACAAACACACACACAAAGATACACACCCAAGACTCTAATGATAAATGTTACACTGTGTGTCTTTTAACACAACTGAAAGTAAAAATCAGCAGGGAATGATGATAATCCCAAGCAACCCAGGAGGCTGAGGCAAAAGGATCAAAAGTTTGAGGCCAGCCTGTGCAATTTAACAAGACCCTCAGCAACCTAGCAAGACCCTGTCTCAAAATAAAAATAAATCAATAAATAAAAAGGGCTGGGAATGTGGCTCAGTGGTAAAGTATCCCTGGGTTCAATCCCCCGTACCAAGAAAAAAAATAAAGTAAAAATAAGTAGGTAAATAATGAAACTCACTTGAAAAATGTACTACCAACTGCATTCTGGTTCAATCCACAGTACTGTGAAACAAAAAAAAAAAAAAAAAGAATTCCAACAAATCAATAAGAAGCTATAAAAAGGATTGGGACTAAACATAATTGCTGAGCTGGGGGTATAGGTCAGTGGTAGAGAATCTGAATGGCCCTGGAGTCCATTCCTAGAACTGTAAAAACAAAAAACAAGCAAGCAAATATATATATAATATATGAATAATATATGCATATTAATGAATATGTTTAATAAGACTAATGAATATATTTAATAAAATACATTTAATCTATTATTTATATACTTATTAGTATTCTTCATATAAAATTAAATATACTAATAAATCAATATAACAAAATGACCATTTAAAGCAAAATATTTTTTGCCTCAAACAGCCATTTTATACTACCTCATCATTTTGTGAGTCTGGAATTCAGGCAGGGCCATCTGGCAATGCTGCTGCATGTGGTACTGACTGAGCTCCCTCAGTGGCATTCAGCTGGTACACAGGCTGATCTGAGGGGCCAAGGCAGCTTCTCTCACATGCCTGGCATTGTGACAAGGACAGTGGGAAGGCTGGACTCAGCTGTCCACAATGAGCCTACACGTGGCTTCTTCAGCACTGTCGCCTCAGAGTCTGTTGTGGTCGTCTAGGGCTCCCAGAGTGTTCCAAAAGACAGACAGGAAGTGAGAATTGTGTTTCTTAAGTCCTGGACCCAGAAACTGACACAGCACATTCAACATATTTTTTTTTCTGTACCTAGGATTGAACCCAGGGGTACTTAACAACTGAGACACATCCCCAGCCCTTTTTAATTTTTATTCTGAAACAGAGTCTCACTAAGTTACATAGGTCCTTGCTAAGTTGCTGAGGCTGACTTTGAACTTGCAGTTCTCCTGCCTCAAACTCGGAAGTTGATGGGAGTACAGGCATGCGCCACTGCATCCAGCTTCCACTGTATTTTATTGGTCAAAACAGGCAAAGCCTCCACAAATTCAAGGAGAGGGGATATGGCCTTCCCTTCTCAGTGGGAGAATTATTAAAGAATTAGTGACTCTTCAATCTTCTCCAAATATAGATAAATCTCTAACTTTGAGTGAAAAAAAAAAGTACTAACAGATTGTCTCCATGGGGTTCCCTTTTTATGAAATTACACAGTGCAAGTTGGAGTGCCACATACCTGTCTGCCCAGCTAATTCAGGAGACTGAGGAAGGGGGATCACTTGAGCCCAGGAGTTTGAGGACCCCTTCTCAAAAATAAAAAATAAAAATAAATGAGAACAAAAAATTACCAGGGCTGGGAATGTAGTTCAGTGGTAGAGCATTTGTCTAGCACACACAAGGCCCTGAGTTCAATCCTCAGTACGGGAGGTGGGGAGACTTTTAGGATTACATGAACATAGAAAGGAAACTAACTAAGGGAACAGTGAGTATAAGATTTAGAAGAGTAGTTTCCTAAATTGAGGGGAAGGGAGAGGGAAGCTGGGGAGCCGCAAGGCAATGTCAGGAACCCAGCTTTGGTGTTGGGAGGTGTTTTCATAGATGTTAAGTCATAAATAAACTAATGTATGAGGAAGAGTCTTGCATGGACCAATGGCTAAAGTATGCCAAGAACATGGGTCTGTTAAACCATGTCTGGTTGCTTGCTGCTTTCTTTGTTTTTGTGATGCTGGGGTGGAACCCAGGGCCCCCGGCACACTGGCGGGCATTGCTGTACCACTGAGCTACACCCCCATCCTTATCTTTAAACATTAGAATATATTATTTTCACAACAAATTTAAAAATAAAAAAGAAGCTATAATTGTTTATGGTTCATCTTTGCCTTCTCCAGGGAGTGCATGCTCACCAAGAGGGGTATCTGTGACTGCAATCTAAACCCACTCAGCAGGAACCATGGCTACTTCTAAGACTACTGTGACCTCTAAGAGGGTACTGAGTCAACACAGTTTGAGTGGGGAAGACACAGCAAACGCAATACCGTTTACCTGTTATGTGTCAGCAGTAGGCATGGGACCTCAGGAAACTAGTAAGAAACCAGAGATCCAGCTGGACAGCTTGTTTCTGGGGACTGGTTTGTTACAGAGTCAGATTTATTCGAGGTAGTAATAAAATAAGCCATTGAGGATAGGACAGACAGCCAGAGACACAAACTGTGTGAGTTTCTTCTCTCCTTCCCAACTCAATCCATTTTTTCAACGTCTACAGAATGAGCAAAACAGGAGGGGTCCACTGAGAACATGTGCTCCTCTTCAGTCAGCCTCCTCAAACACTTCCTGCCTATGCCTGCTAGGGTCTCTCTGCACCTGACCCTCCCCCTTGGAATGCTTCCCCTCCTATTTAATACCTCTACACCTGTGAGCTTCCCCTTCATCCTGCCCACATGGCTCCCTCCTTTCTGTGATAATTTCTTACAGCCAGCTGGGGACACTGTGATGCCCCAACCCAGTCTCCCTGCTCTGGGACTCAGCAGCTGAGAGTCTCCTAAACCAAGGTGAAAAATTCCCAAGGAAAGGTGGCTCTGTCCTTACAAGGATGGTGCTTGACACAGTTAACATGCACCCTAGACTTCTAGAAAAGGGGTTTCCAAGTCAAAAGTTTAGAGATCAGGCAAGTTGGGCTTCTGTTTTGACATTTGGCCCAAATCTGCTAATTGGTTTTGGTTTGATCTTCATCTTTGAAAAACAAATAGAATTTCCTTGTCATTTATGTCTATGGTATCCATAAACTGGGGACTGATGAATGATCCCATGACCCTTCATCTAGCAATAATACTCAAGGCATTTCAATTGAATATTACTATTGCAATATTCACCCATTTTCTGGGGTGGCCCACAATCCTGACTGATTTATGTGGCAGTATAAAGGTCCCGCCATCTCGACCCAACTGAAGACAACTCTGAAGGGTCATTCTAGTTCCAGAGCTCCCTGTTAGGTTGGCCAAGGCCATCATGGACCTATGTCACAGCTTGGCTTCTTCCTCTGCCCACCCTAGCTTCTGTCCCCTTCCTCCATGGTTGGTGACCCCAAGGGCACTACTTAAACAATTCCAGAGGCTGCAACTGACCTTATAATCAGAAGTAATATAATCACTTGGTCCTCAACCCTAAACTGCCTTGCAGACCTTATTTACCCAGGGTGTTCTTATCTCCACAAGTAGACTGGTCCGAACTGTCTCCTACCTCTCTGTTTCTAGACCCCACACTCTATCTCAGGACTCTTCCTAATTAAACTCAAATAGTTCAGGAATCCAAAAGAAACGTTTCAAGGGCTTTAAAATTTTTTAAATTAATAGCATTTGAAAATCACAATGGGGACTCTGCTTGGCAAAAAATATCATGGCAAAGAAAGTCAAGACTCAGCCTTCCTGGTGAGGTGGGGAGACATTCCCCTTTCTACAGTAGCTATTTCAGTTGTCTTCTCATAACATGACCTCTTCACCTTTTAAATCCTCATCATGCTCTTGGGCTGTTTCAAGTTCCATGATACACTTTCTTAAAATTAGTCAAAATACCAATTCTTGTAGCATTTAGTAAATTAGGAAATTCACCAATGGAAGAAATCCGTAAGTGTGCTATAGCGACACCTTGTGGTAAAATATGCAATAACACCATGAGCCTTCTGCTATGGCTGATTGCCTAGAAAAAAATTAAATAACATAAAAATTTTAAGAAACATTCCAAAGTTAGAAACAACAATTAGAGGACATATGCATTGACATTTGTGTGCATGTGTGTCTGTTTGGCCTTGTGCATTAAGGATGGAAATGATCCAAGACACAATCAACAAAGATGAGAATGTAGTTCTGCTAATCATCCCCCTTCTGAGCTCATACAAGGTATTTAACCACTCTGGACCTCAGCTTTCTCATCTATAAAATAGGAATATTTAGTTCATTAAATAATATAAGTTAAAAGTCTTTTGTGAAAGGTATGCATGAGTATTATGTTTTACAAAAGTTCACTGTTATTATAACAGACATAATCGGTAAAAGTTTAGCTCAGTGGTAGAGCGCTTACCTACCATGCATGAGGCACTGGGTTTGATCCTCTGCCACAGTCTGGCTGGGCACAAATCACGAGCCACTGAAGCAGGAACAAACTTTATTTTTAAACTGCAGGGAAACACTTCACACAGAGCCCGGGGAATCCTCCCTAAGCGCCAGGAGGCTTGTCCAGGAACCCCCAGCCGGAAATATCTCTCCCGGAAATCCCTCCTCCTGCACTTCCCCAACCAATGGGAACTCTCGGGGAATCCCCAGAAATCCCCCACGGAGAACTCCAAAATAGTGCGAGAACTCAAAAGTTGCGGCAGAGGCGGAGAGTAATGCCTCGCCTGTCAATCAATACTGTGGGCAAAATGCCAGGGGCCATACAGACTCGGCCGTGGATCTCAGCATCTCCCCCTTTTTGTTTAATTAAACAACAAGCAATGTGGCTTAGGGACCGTGCCTGTTAGGCAGTCCAATTCAACATATGGTCCTTACCCGTCATCGGATGAACTGACCTCTAGGCGTCAGCCTCCTGTCTTAGGTTGGTACCACTGCAATTGGATCATACCCGTCACTGACTACAGGTCCAGCATACAGCCATACTTGTGGATAGGCCTTTGCACCAGTGGGGGGGTGAGGTTCTTTGCCTCACCTCTGTTGGCCCCCAAATTTTAGACCATCACTAGTAGAAGGGAGGAGGATGCAAAATGCCATGACACTAAGCCAATTGAGGGCTCCTTTGAAAAATTGTACCACCGGTGACACCATCAGCAAAAATACTCCAGCACTACCACAATTCGCTGTACCAACAGATAGTTCACAATGCATACAAGTGATACATAGTCCAGGCAAGGTCTGCAAGCAATTCAAAGCAGAGGAATCTGTCAATATGTCCATTTCCTCCCAAAGTAAATCGACTCCTTAATTGAGCATTACTTGTTGAGTTATTATTCATTGATGCATCAGTTTTTACAGTTTGTTGTGATAACTATCGAAGAAGCTGTAGTTTGGTTTTGTCTTTGTCTTCACCGGCACTGGGATGAAGATAGGAATTCTGGCAATGATGCTAACAAAAAAAATTATGTAACATTCCAACAGGCACTAAGAAAACAATTTTTTGAACAATTTACATTATCCTGGACAGAATTATTAAATATAATGAGAAGGAAAGGTGAAAGTAAACAAACAGATCTGTTAACCTCCTTATTTGTTCACATATTAAAACAATTTTCAACAGCTGCTTACCCAATCTAAATTAAACCATTAAAATCACGTGAATAAAAAAATTCGGATCCATTTATTCATGAGCGCTCCTCATATATGATACATGGACATACGCACAGACATACAACACAAAACAGAAGTGTGCACACATAACATACAACACATAAGACAATAGTAAAGGCCTTGTAGCTTTACCTAGGTGAAATCTCCATTGCAATGCTTAAAAACTCCACAGTCAAAAAATAAAACTGATCAGAAAAACATTAACCTAGGTCTGTATGAGCTCAAACATAAAATAGAACTTTATGATGTGGGAAAAGGCAAATAATAAAATAAATATTGAAAAAAGCATCCTGGTTAATCATTGTCGCAGATGTAAGAATAGCCAAACTGGAGTTCTGGATATCAGCTGTTATGGATTTGAGTCAAATCATCTTCCTTTTGGCCTGTAGAAATTGTTTTAGTTAATCTCTCTGGAATCCAAATCGGCTGCTGTTCTCCCTGTGGAAAAACACAAACAGAACCCCGACTCCAGACAATCACTGGGTCAGGACCTTTCCATTGTCCTGTTAGAATATCCTTCCAAAGTACCTTAGGCTTATGTACATTTTTTGGACACATATGCCTTTCCGCAGCACTAAGCCCTGAGGAATCCAAATTTAAAAAGTTTAGAGTAAAAAGGGTTATTTTAAGTTTATCTTTGGGTGACATATACCCCTTTCCAATTCCCTCTTTTTGCTTTACATTTTAATAGTTTGATGAGCTCTTTCAACTATGCCTTGTCCCTGTGGATTGTATGGAATTCCTGTTATATGAGTAATGCCAAATGATGAGCAAAATTGTTTAAAAGAGGTAGAAGTATAACCAGGACCATTATCTGTTTTTAACTGTTTTGGAACACCCACAGTGGCAAAATTTTGTAAGCAATGAGCTATAACATCTTTAGTTTTTTCTCCAGAATGAAGGGAGCCCATCAAAAATCCAGAAGAAGTATCAACTGTAATGTGCAAATATTTTAATTTTCCAAATTGTGGCAAGTGTGTGACATCCATCTGCCAAATATGGTTAGGTATCAGTCCTCTAGGATTGACTCCAAGATTAACTTGTGGTAAAAAGGTCACACAATTTTGACATTGTTTTATTATTTGTCTAGCTTGTTCCTTAGTTATTTTAAAACGCTTTTGTAAAGTATTAGCATTGACATGGAACCTTTTATGAAAATGTGTAGCTTCTTCTAGTGTAGAGAAAATATGTATGTCATGTGTAGTTTTATCTGCTAAATCGTTGCCTAAACTAAGGGCTCCAGGCAATCCTGTATGTGCTCTGATATGTCCTATAAAGAATGGATCTTTTCTGTCCCAGATTAGACTTTGTATAGCAGAAAACAAAGAGAAAACAGTAGAGGAAGGGGAAATCCTGCCAGCATCTTCAAGGGATACTATAGCATTAACTACATACTGACTATCAGAGAATAAATTAAATACAGAATCTTTAAACATCACAAAAGCTCGTAAAACTGCATTAAGCTCTACCTTTTGAGCTGATTGTTTGGGTACTAAAAATGTAAAAGTTTGATCAGGGGTAACTACTGCTGCTGTACCATTATTTGACCCATCAGTGAATACATTTGGAGCATTCATGATAGGGGTTTTTCTTGTCATTTTTGGAAAAACTACAGGATGCGAAGACCAAAAAGACAACAAAGGATTAGATGGTAAGTGAATATCAAATGAAACATTAGATTTACACATGATTATTGCCCAAGTATTTAACTCATTAGCTAACTCATCAATTTGATCCATAGTATATGGAGTAATAATTTTATTGGGAGAAATTCCAAACACTCCCTTTGCTGCTTTTATTCCTTTGAGTATTAATTGTCCTACAGCCTCAGGATACCTAGTAAGAATAGTGTTAGGAGAATAAGATAAATGTATCCACAATAATGGACCTTCTTGCCAAAATACTCCTGTAGGAATATTTTTTGTTGGTATTACAATAAATAATAAAGGCAAAGTTATATCAATTCTATCCAAATGCATATTTTCCATATATTTTTCAATAATTTTTAATGCCTTTCTTGCTTCAGGCGTTAACATGCGGGGTGAATTTGGATCTGATGGACCTTTTAGGATATCAAATAAAGGTCCCAACTCTCCTGTTGGTATGCCTAGATAAGGCCTTATCCAATTTATGTCTCCTAATAACTTTTGAAAGTCGTTAAGTGATTTGAGTTGATCTACTCGTATTTGAATTTTTGGTGGACGGACCATGGTTGAGGATAATAGAACTCCTAAATAATTAATTGGAAAATTTAATTGTACTTTATCTATTGCTATCTCTAGATTATAATTTTTTAATAAATTTGTAAGTGTGGCATAACATTCTAGCAATGTGGTTTTATCTTTGTGTGCTAACAATACATCATCCATATAGTGAAATATTTGTAGTTTAGGATTTTGATTTCTAAGTGGCTGGATTGCTTTGTTAACATAAATTTGACACATAGTTGGGCTGTTAGCCATCCCTTGAGGGAGTACTTTCCATTCATATCTCTGATCAGGACCTTCATGATTCAGTGCAGGGATAGTAAATGCAAAATGTCGACTATCCTCAGGATGAATTGGAATTGAAAAAAAAACAATCTTTAATATCTATAGCTAAAACGTACCAGGTTTTTGGCAAAGCAGACAATTGAGGAATCCCCGATTGAGCAGGTTCCATGATAACCATCTCATTATTAATGGCTCTTAAATCTTGCAATAATCTCCATTTACCAGATTTCTTTTTAATGACAAAAATGGGAGTATTGTAAGGAGATACGGAAGGTTGTATATGTCCTTCCGCTAATTGTTGTTTGACCAGGTCATGGGCTACTTGTATCTTTTCTTTAGTCAGGGGCCACTGAGGAACCCATACTGGCCCATCTGATTTCCAAGTAATTTTTATTGCCTCAGTGACCCCTTCTAAAAACCCAGTCCATGTCTATTTATTCCCTGATCTATTTGAATTGGTGCTGCTATGCCTTGTTCTCCTAATCTTTTTTCTTTCCTGAAACCTTGTCTAGCCCTAATAGTGGGCGCATTTGGATTGATGTTATTTGTTAATGTCAAACCTAATTGATCTAGGACATCTCGTCCCCATAAATTTATAGGAAGATGATCCAATACATATGGCTGTATAGTTCCTTCACATCCTTCAGGATCCTTCCAATCTAATACCATTGCACTTCTATGGGGATTAGTCGCCACTCCTAGGCCTCGAAGCGTTTGAGTGGCTTGTTGTAACGGCCAATGTTTTGGCCATTCTTGACGAGATATGATGCTAAGGTCTGCACCTGTATCCAGTAGCCCATTAAATTCATGTCCTTGAATATTTAGTTTTAGCATGGGGCGAGAATCTAAATTTAAAGACAGCATAGCCCAATCTACACCTGTGGAGCCTAATCCCCTGGAACCTCTTTCTATAGTACTACTGGAAAATTTATCGTGTAGGCTGGGTATTATTAATAACTGTGCTATTCTATCTCCTGGTGAAATTACTGATATACCCTTTGGAGAACTAGCTATAATTTTTATTTCACCTTCATAATCGGGATCAATTACCCCGGGACTTATCATAAGTCCTTTTAGCGTAGAAGAACTGTGTCCTAACAATAAGCCTACTGTTCCTTGGGGAAGAGGTCCTTTTACTCCTGTGGGAATGATTTGAACTCCCATCTCTGGAGTTAGTACTGCTCTGGCGGAGGCGCAGATGTCCAACCCTGAACTCCCTCTGGTTCGTCTGATGAGAGATCTGATGGATAATGTGTCCTGAGCACTACCCTGATGGTGTTGCTGGGTTCCTCCATGGTGTTTCTGGGTTCCTCCAGTGCCCCGTACATTTGTGGTCGTGGGCCCCGGAGCATTGGGCCCCCCTGTCCGTTTTTTGGCAATGGAGCCCGATGCCTTTCTCCACGATATCGTGGGTAAACACTTGGTCCTTGTCTGTTTTTTGATAACGGAATACCCTCTATGGTGGTTTGAGAACGGCATTCATTAGCCCAATGTTTCCCTCTACGGCATCATGGGCAAATACCCGGTATTCTATTCGTTTGATATCTAGCTTTGTTAAACCCTCCTCCTATGGGGCAACTCCTTTTAAAATGTCCTGTTTGATCACAATTATAGCATGTTTTTGGCCTGGCATCTAAAGCCTGTTGTACTGCTGCTAAGACTTGCCCTTGTTCATTAATGTCTCTACATAATTTAATATATGTGTTTAAATCTTCATGTCTCCATGGTCTAATGACCTCTCTGCAACAACGATTTGCTTGGTCATAAGCCAGTTGTTTTATAAATGGCATTGCCTGTTCTGTATCCCCAAAAATTCTGGAAGCTGCTTGAATAAGCCTATCTACAAATTCAGCGTAAGGTTCATTAGTTCCTTGTATTACCTTAGATAATTGACCTTGTAAACCTCCATGCCCCTGTAAAGTTTTCCATGCCCTAACCGCATCTACAGCAATTTGTGTGTATACGCCAGGATCATATTCAATTTGTTGCCGTTGACCCTCATAAGGTCCTTTTCCTAACAACATATCTAGATTTCTTTGAGGGTAACCGGCTGCTGCATTTCGTCCAGCTGTCTCCCTGCAAAATTCCTCATTGGCAACCTTCCATAACAAATATTGTCCTCCATTTAGCACAGATTTACACATACTAGCCCAATCTGCTGGCGTCATGTCCAAGTTGGTAATGGATTCGACCATGCTTACAGTGAACGGTGCTTGAGGACCATAGGTTGTTACAGCCTCCTTTAACTGCTTCACTGTCTTGAAATCTAAAGCACGGTGAATTCGCTGCCCTCCTGCCTGCTCAAGTACAAGGCATGCTAATCTTTGAGGTCCTGTCTCAGGATCCCATCTATCAACTACGGGGTTTGAGGGCCACTCAGCTATCTCCATAGGGGGAGCTGTTGGTTGAATTACGCCCTCTGGTGATAGAACGGTGTTAGTAGCAGCCTCCTGTTGTAGCTTTTTCCCTAATAGCTGTTTCTCCTCTAAGCTTCCTTCCTTTAAATTTTCTTCCTCTGTCTGACTAGCTTGAGAGACCTTCTCTTTTGCTTGATCTAAAATGTCTTTCTCCATGGTCTGAACCTCTAACAATTTACTTAACACTCTTTCAGTTTGTTTTTTACTAATTTCTAATCTGTTATAAAGATAACGCAACCCAATAAGATAACACAAAATAAAACCAAAACAGAATGAAACAAAAACGGAACAAAAAATCGTTGTATCAATTTTCCTATTTTCTTGACATGTGCATTTGTGGTCTATTTCTATCTCTTCCTCAGGGGCGAACAACTTCAAACCTTGAGCCAACCATTTTTCCCAATCTGCCTGAGAAAATTCTAGGGATAGGCAGCTTGAAACAAACACAAAACAAATCAAAACAAGAACACATTGTTTTTTAAAATGATCACCCATTCTCTCGCCTTCCCTTAGGGGCAAGCAATTTCACTTACCCTGAAGCTTCAGATGTTCCCCGCACCGGCCGCCAAATGCCGCAGTCTGGCTGGGCACAAATCACGAGCAGGAACAAACTTTATTTTTAAACTGCAGGAAAACACTTCACACAGCTCCCGGGGCATCCTCCCCAACGCGCCACGAGGCTTGTCCAGGAACCCCCAGCCGGAAATATCTCTCCCGGAAATCCCTCCTCCTGCACTTCCCCAACCAATGGGAACTCTCGGGGAATCCCCGGAAATCCCCACGAGAACTCCAAAATAGTGCGAGAACTCAAAAGTTGCGGCAGAGGCGGATAGTAATGCCTCGCCTGTCAATCAATACTGTTGGCAAAATGCCAGGGGCCATACAGACTCGGCCGTAGATCTCAGCAATCCTCAGCACTGCATATAAATAAATAAAATAAAGGTCCATTGACAACTAAAAAAAAAGTATTTTAAAACATAATAATAAAAAAAATGTTAGTTCTCAGCCACACTTTCTTTTCAATGAATTTTAATATTGGCCAAAGATGAGACAGCATTAGTCTGTACTTTGTACCTTACAATTCTCTTATACTCAGGGATTAACTACTTTAAATTACAAGGTACCCAATCCAGTGGCTCTCAACCAGGGGTAATTTTGTCCCCAGGGAATATTTGGCATTATCTAAAATAATTTTTGGTTGCCACCAACCAACATCTAATGGTTAGAAGCCAGGGATGTGGCTAAATTCTATTAGGCATGGATATTACCCCCACAAAAAAGAACTATGCAGCCCCAAATGTCAGTGCTGAGGTCAAGAAACCCTAGTCTAGAGTAACAGAAGAAGGAAGTCAGCCTTCTCGTTCCTTCCTACATTTCTCACCACCACAGCCAACATAGGATCATGGGTCATAAGTGTGACATTGTCCAATAAACACAGGCAGGCAAATTCACAGAGTCTGTAGTTTGAATTTAATTAAATAGATCTCATTTTTAATTAAGTACTTCTTTTAATTAAGTACATCTCATTTTTTCCTGAGAGATGGGGTCTCACTCTGTTGCCGAGGCTGGTCTCCAACTCCTGGGATCAAGCCATTCTGCCATCTCAGCCTCCCTGTGAGCCAGAACAACAGGCACACCACCAGCCTCCACAGATGCCAACATTTTTCAAATAGTTTGATCTGCTGTATATTGAATCCAAGGATGCAGAATTCATGAATGGGGGTGGAGGACTATACACATAATCTCCCAAAAATAGGCCCAGGAACAACTTCCTGTTTGAAAAAAAAAAATTATTTTCCTCAAAAGGCCCAGAAACAAAACAATGACTAACCACAGGAACAGTGAAAGTCTTTAGAATCTAGATTTTTGTCCTGAAATACCATCACCTTCAAAGAAACCAAGACTTCTTGAAGAAATGACTGATATCTGGTTTGGGGCAGAAAAATGTACAGATTAACCCTTGTCATGTCATCTTGTCATACCTGTCTTCCTGGTGGAAGATCCCTGGAGTCATGTAAAAAGGATTCAGGAGCCCACGGAAAGGGGCATCCATTTGCCCAAGATGGGGCTGTCATTCCAAGGGATTGAAAATATGTATCTTTAAATCCGTAAATTCTAATTATATGTATCTTGCAATTTAAATCAGCATATTTGGAGAATGGTAGGGAAGCAATTCTTTATCTTGAAAAATGGTGAATAATAGAAAAGAATCAAGCATCTCAAATTAGAGAATGTATAAAAGCACTTCGAGTAGTTAGGTATAGTAAGTGCTCATTAAATAAATGTTATATACTTCAAATTTTCATGTTTTCAAATAAAAGAGAGATTGATAATAGAACATTTTTTAAAAGCACTTTTCCAGCCTTTCCTATGGGTATTGCACCACTGAATAACCAAATGGCAGATGAGAGGAGACATCACTTTAAAAAAAAGTGATGCAACTAATAAATAAAAAAAGATTAACAATAGACTATTGCCATTTCATAATTCCAAGTGAATAAATAAATTTAGGTATTTGGCATCCATAGTTGCTAACATTAAAAAAAAAAGTTAATCAGATGTTTTGTGCTTCCTGATTCAAGATCAGATTTTGACCTATAGTCTTGCCAAAGGAATTGAACATAAACCTCATTAAACTTTGGGGCCCAACTACTGAACCGTAGGAATCTGGAAACACACTGACCTGCACCAAGAGTATTTGGTCAGCAACATCCAGACTATGGGAAATCTCACACGTCAAAGGATTTGATTTTTCAATAGATAAGGACGAAAGAGGATTGAGGGGAAAGTTATTGATTTACAGATTTAAAATCATATCAGTTTTTTTTTTTTTTTTTTTTTTTTTTTGGTTCTGGGGATGGAACACAGGGCCTGCAAATGTCCTGCTACTGAATTCCACCCCAGCCCTCGAGTTTTTAAGTGGACAACTATATAGATCCAAGTGTTCATTTGGATGAAAAAAACACAAATAAGTGATTGTCTTAGTGGTTCCTTGAGGTGTGGAAGGAGGATATGATTGGGTGGGACACATGGAGGTCTTCTCAGTGGCTGGCAACATTGCCTTTCATGAGCTGGATGGTAATTAAAAAGGCATTTTCCTATGATTCATTAAGCTGTGCATTTTGTTTAGTGCAATTCTCTGTATCTGTGTTTGAGCTAGTTTTAAACAAAAATTTAAAAATAATATAAGAGAACTACCTATTATCTATAGGCCTAAAATAATTCCCATAAGAATAACACAAGTTAGCCTGAAGGCAGGACTTTTCTGACCCTTTCACAGACCAGAATCTGGAACTCAGGAAGATGAGGATAATTCCCCCAACCATAAAACCTGTAAGAAAAGATTACAATTAAACTGATCAGCATGGGCCAAAGTGACCTAGTGTGGTCATGGTAGCAAGGACTTGAAAGTCTGATGTCATTCTCTGTCAGTCAAAAGTCAAGTGGTGGACCTGAGTGGGAGTCTCTGGAAACTTCCCTGGGACCCCCAGTAATACTGAAGGACAGAAAAGGCATGCTGTCCCTCTCCTCTCCGAGAGGACTCACTCTCTCCCTTTAAAGCCTTCCCTTACCCTCTTCCCATCCCTCCCAATACACTCATGCATTTTGCTCTGAAATAATAATAATATTAGAAAATCAGCTGGCAAAAATCTATGAAATCTTCTCACAGCAACACGAACAGTGGGTTTTTTAAACTGGTTTTACACCTACCTTTTCAATTAATATTCTAATAAGAAGTACTTGTATTGGCCACCAGGGTGCGCAATTTGCTGCCCACTGCTTATGTGCTCCTGCTGATCAAAGGGGGATTTTCAATCCTTATGTGATGCCACCTACTAGCAGCATAAAGCAAGATTTTTCATTGCCCTTTGTCAGGATCTTCATAAGTGAGTGCCAATGCTGGCAAATTTTATTTGGTATATGTGTTTCCAAAGCAAACTGGCAAATTTTGTTTGGAAAGTTGGTTGGAACATGTAAATACAATGTAGTAGCTGAAAATACCATAGCTTTCTCCTTCTTTAAAATTAGTTTTGGTCCTAGGAATGTAGCTTATTGGTAGAGCAAGTGCTGAGCATACATGAGTCCCTGGATTCCATCCCTGACACCAAAATTAATTAATTAATAAAAATAAGTTCTAATTTATTTAATAAGTGATAATAAAATTTCATAAACCATCATTTTAAAAAACCCTCTGGACTTAAAGTGTGGAAAATGGAAGGTAGAAAGTGTAAGAAGTGTTCTTATAATAAGACAGGGTAGCCCACTACTGTGGAGCTATTCAGATTTTCTCCTCAAACATGTCACTCTGCACAGTGGATGGCCTGACTTTGAGGAAGACTGACAGATGTTCTTTGAAGAGCCCAGGTTTGGAGCAATAGTAACATCAGGGGGCTGGGGGTTGTGGCTCAGCAGTAGAGTGCTTGCCTAGCACGTGCAAGGCCCTGGGTTTGATCCTCAGCACCGCATAAAAATAAATAAAATAAAGGCATTGTGTCCAACTACAACTAAAAAATATTTTTTGTTGTTTTAACAGTTTTTTTAATTTTTAATTTATTTATTTTTGCATTACAATTCTTAATACACCATTAAACCATAATTTATCATATTTCTGATTATATATAAGGTATGTTGACACCAGCTATTCCTCTTCTTGGACTATACCCAAAGGACCTAAAAACAGCATACTAGGGACACAGCCACATCAATGTTTATAGCAGCAAAAATATATATTTTTTTTAAAGTGAGACCAGTTGTGACTGCTAATGTAAGTACCATCATTCCTTATAGATGGTGTGGGGGTGAGGGATGTTCCCAGAATTGTACTGATATCACTTAGGCTAAGCTTGATGGATCTGTATCCTAGGTGAGAAAGAAGCTTTCCGCAGGCATAGTGGTGCAAACCTGTAATTCCAGCAATTCAGAAGTCTGAGGCAGGAGGATTGCAAGTTCAAGGCCAGCCTCTGCAATTTAGCAAGACCATGTCTCAAAATAAAAAGGGAGCTGGGGATGTAGCTCAGTGGTTAAAGTCCCTGGGTTCAATCCCCAGTACGGGGGAAGGGGAGGTGCCTCTCCTACAGGTTATCTTTTCTCAAGTGGGAAGAACAGGCAATACAAGTCTTCCTGCTAATAAATCATGGGTCTCAGATGCTTTGTTTTGCTAAGGAAATAAGAAGATTATGAATTGTTCACAGGCTGAGAAAAATATATCTTGATGTGTTAAGTCAGCTTTCTGTCAGTGTGACAAAATACCTGGGATAATCAAAAAGAAGAAAGATTTATTTTGGCTCAAGTTTCAGAGCTTCCAATCCATGGTTGGGTTGGTCTTGTTGCTTTGGGGCCTATGTCAAGGTAGCACCTCATGGAGGAAGTGTGTGATAGAGCAAAGCCACTTAACTCATGCAACTGTGAAGCAAAGAGATGAGGAAGAGACCATGCCCTCTGGCATGGCCCCCATGACCTGAAGACCTCCCAGTAGGCCCTGCCTCCCACCAATACCACAGGCTGGACAAGCCTTTGGGGGACATTTAATATTCAAACTATAGCAGATGAGTTTTAAAATTTTTCCACAAGTCTGCAATATTAAACTTTAGCCTTCCTTATTATTTTATTTTGCAAGCCCTAAAGTGTGATACCATGTCCATGTGAATACATGTGTGTACATTAGTTAAAATAAATTAACTATTTATTTTTTGGAATTTCACATATTCATTCATGAGAGACTCCCTGGAATTCCCTCCATCTGTGCAGAGGTAGAATGCTAACTGATTGTGAAGGAAGCAAGGAGGAGTAATCGGAACCACTTTTGGAGGGTCTCAGCTAAAGAATCCCCTTCGCTGTACACACCATGCCAAACCTCCAGAGCCAAAATCCAGGCTGTCGCATTCAAAGATATTCCCGGGGGCTTGGGGAATGCATTTTGTTCTGGGCCTGCCACTGATTCAAGTTCCTCTCGGTTTCCCCAACTTCTAAACCTCTTCCTGCCTCTGACAGACTCACATCCCAGAGTGTCACTCCTGTGTCAGGATACCTCCACCTCCAATGCACATGCAGTAGTTAGGCAAAAGGGCTCTGGTCTTCTAGAGAATTGAGTTAAAGTCCCAGTTCAGCCTCTTTCATGTAAATGCAGACAAATTTTCTAACCTAAGCATCTGTTTTCTTTTCTATTAAACATGGGTGATGAACATAACAATGCTGGCTTCCTTGTATTGTTGAGAGTTAGTTGAGAAAAGGTGTGTAAAGTTCAGTGTCATTCCTGGCCAGTAAATGCTAAAAGGTAGCTCTGACCTTTTCTCTAGATTTTAGTAACACTATTCCTTTTGATGTGTTAAGTGGCATCATGGGAGACAGCACTGTACATATGTTAAGGAAATCACAGAGAAATTAGATTCTTAATAAATGCTGATAAACAAATGGGTGAAGGAGAGAATGTGATGGTCATGTCTCCATGATAGTGATTACAGAAACAATTAAATACAAGCTCCTAGAAGAGAGAAACCATTTTATTAACCCTTTTACAGAGCCCTCCATGTCTAACTGATGTCTCAAATATAGATCATGGTAATGTAATAATTTAGTCAGTTATTTATTAATAACAATTACTATTAATTGCCTCATATTTATGATCCCCCTGCCTTAGCCTCCCAAGTAAAAAGTAAGTCTTTAATGAAGTATACATACAGAAAAGTATACAAATCACAACTGTGCAAATAGGTCATTTTTTTTTTTTTTTACAAAGTGAATATGCCTATGTCACCAACACCATGTAATAACGTACTGATGCCCAGTGCTGTTTTGCCCTTTCCCATTCAGTTCCTCGGTCATATATCTGCCTGTTTTTGAACTTAATAAAAATGGTAACCTACAGAGTAGAGATGGTTTTTCTTTTTGTGCCTGGGATCAAACCCAGGCCACACACATAGTAGGTAAGCACTCTACCAGGGAGCCACACCCCCAACCCAGTATGCACTTTTCTGTTTGTTTTGTTTTGGTTTGGTTTTTTTTGCTTACATTTTTATGTCTAAGATTCACCCACATTGTCACATTAAGTTCTAGAGTTAACTGTCATACATGCGTATAGGGTTATCATTGACAACATGGCAGAATGAAAAAGAATATGGGTTTTAGACAGACATAGTTGTGATTAGATTCTGAATTTTCAACTGACAATTATGTGACTTGGGGAGTCACTTAACCTCTTTGAGAATCTGTTTTGTCTTCAAGATAGTAATAAAGTTATCAACCTCTCAGGGGAGTAGAGGTGGTTACACATTGGGGGGGGTGCGTGTCTGCAAAGGCCTCAGCACAGTGCCTGGGACAAGTGAGCACTCGGGAAAGGTGAGTTTACACATGCCCTCATAGCATTTTAGGGGCAGAAGAGAACAGGTGAAAAAGAAGTCTCTTCTCTCCTGGATGATTTACTCAACATATTTATTCAAACACATCTCCTAGAAATGTTTTTATTATAAAAATAGCAAAGGGTAGAGAAAAAAATTAATTTCAAAATGTTTGATCAATTGAAACAAATGAATCTAACTGCATATTCAGTTGGTAGCATAGTCAGAGAAAAACTAAAACACAGTATGGATTACACACCCCTAGTAAGCAAGGTATACTCTACCGGGAAAAAAGCAGACAGTAGGTAGGTAGGTAGCTAGCTAGGTAGATAGATAAACAGATATAGACACAGAGATAATTAGATACATAGGTATGAATAAAGCAAAAAATGAACCAAGGTTTTCAGCATAAAAGAGACAGAAGTATAAAATCCAGAAAAGTAAAAACCCTGAAACCCATTAATATGCATTGTACTTTATTTAGTAGACAGTTAATTCTGTCTATTGAAAAGACCAAGAAGCAGAAACCAAAAAAAAAAAGAATATAAGAAACAATAAATGTTGACAGGATGGGGGAGAAAGTTACTCTCAGACTACAAATTGGTGCAACCACTGTGGAAAGCAGTATAGAGATTCCTCAGAAAACTTAGAATGGAACTACCATTTGATCCAGTTATCCCACTCCTCGGCATATACCCAAAGGACTTAAAATCAGAATACTATAGCAATACAGCCACATCAATATTCACAGCAGCTCAATTCACAATAGCTAAGATGTAGAACCAACCTAGGTTCCATTCAACAGATGAATGGATTAAGAAAATGTGCCATATATACACAATGGAATATTACTCAGCCATAAAGAATGAAATTGTCAGGGCTGGGCTCCGTTGGTAGAGTGCACCTCCTGAGTTCAATCCCCAACACAAAGGAAGGAAGGAAGGAAGGAAGGAAGGAAGGAAGGAAGGAAGGAAGGAAGGAAGGAAGGAAGGAATCTTTAATGAAGTATACATACAGAAAAGTATACAAATCACAACTGTGCAAATAGGTCATTTTTTTTTATAAAGTGAATCTACCTATGTCACCAACATAAGAAAGAAAGAAAGAATGAATGAATGAATTATGGCATTTGTCAGTAAATGATGGAACTGGACACTATCATGCTAAGTCAAATAAGCCAACCCTTGAAAAACCAAAAGATGGATGTTCTCTCTGATATGCATATGCCAACTCACAATGGTGGGGCGGGGTAGAGGTTCATCAGATTGGACAGGGAGCAATGGGGGAAAAGAGGAGGAAGGGGAATGGGAAAGACAGTAGAATGAATCAGACATAACTTTCCTATGTTCATAAATGAATACACGACCAGTGTAACTCCATATAATGTACAACCACAAGAATAGTAATTTATACTCCATGTATGTATGATATGTCAAAGAACATTCTACTGTCATGTATAACTAAAAAAAAAAACACATAATTTTTTTTAAAGGGCTGGGGAGGGGCTGGGGTTGTACACTTGCCTAGCATGTGTGAGGCACTGGATTCAATCCTTAGCACCATATAAAAATCAACAAAGACATTCTGTCCATTTTTGTACAACTACAAAAAAATTTTAAAGGCAGGGGGTGGCTGGGGATGTGGCTCAGTGGTTCAGCACCCCTGGGTTCAATCCCTGGTATAAATAAATAAAGTATTATAAAAAAAAGAAAAAAAGAGAGAAAGAAAGACCAAGAAGATATTGCACAATGAATATTCCTAGTACTAGCACTGCATATATCCTAATTTGAATATTAATACGAATTCATGATTTAAAAGTACTTTTTCTTTTTGCCTCTGCCTCCTGATAGAGACTAAAATCAATAGCACTCTGGTATTGGAGAACTTTCCTATCGATCAGTACTTGGTTTCTAAATACTGTATACACTAGTAAAAATCTAGGACTATGGAGAAATGGTAGAGTCCAAGTTCACAGCAGAAAACGAACAAGATGTTAGGGACATTGTATGTGTCAGAAAGTAAGGAAACTATCAAAGACCTCTGGAATCTTATCAAACATACAGGAACCAGTGTGAGGCCAAAATTAGAACTATTTGAGTGTCAAAAAAGAATGACTACAGGGCCAGGTGATATAGCTCAGTGGCCCTAAGTTCCATGCCAGTATCGGGGGTGAGGGGTGAGTACAATAGAAACAACAAAATTATAAAAATTATTAAAAATCCAAGCATTCATAGTAATATAACCCCACCCCCAGAAAAACCCTCATTGCTTTTCTCTGGAAGCTGCTAAAGTGACAACACATTATGCTGAAAACTGACAAATGAAGGGAGAGAATCAAGCATTTATCTTCTCTTCCTAAACTTCAGGTTTGAGGAAGGGGAGCTCTTCTTTACAGAATTCTAGTTAGCAAAACCAGAAGGAATGGTAGTAACTAATGAAATAACGGATTTAAGCAACAGTCATCAACAGCAGAATCATCAAGGTAAAATGTCAATGAGGAACTTTGTGATGGAGGATCAGGCTGACACCAGGAGTCTGCAAAGGCCCTTATATCTACCCATCACCCTCGAAAAAACAGAAAGTACTCGGCACACTCTGAAGTATTCTCCCCAAGAAAATTAAATCTGAATCTAATAAGGCCTCTAGAGCTTCTTACCGAGAAATAAAAAGAGTGGAGGAGCAAGTTAAATGACACAACAGAAATCAATCAGCCAAATCCAATGAGGGGGAATTCTATATGCAAATGACCTGAGTTCTTCAACAAATAAATGACATGGGGAAAATGGAAGTTAAGGAGAGTGATTAAGATAGACTTATAAGTGGTAGAGAGCTTTCCTAACACTTGAGAGGCCCTGGATTCAATCAGCGCAACAAAAAATAAAAATTAAAAAATATAAGAAATTGAAACCAAAGATAGTTCGTTATTTGCATCATGATTTGAACAAAAGAATTGTAAAAGATATACTTTTGAGATTTCAGGGAACTGTGAACATGGATTGGTTCTAGTTGGTATTATCAATAATTTTATTAGGTGTGACAATGCCATTGAAGTTATTTTCTTGAAATGCCCTCTCTCTCAAAGATAGCTACCAAAGTATTTTCCCCAAAAATGATACAATGTCTGTGATTTGCTTTGAAATACTCTAGTAAAATAAGAATGGAGGAAGATAGAGTTAATAAAATAAGCATTTTGTATTGATTGTTGAAGCTACCTGAAGGAGACATGAAAGTTCATTATGTTGTTCCCTGAATTTAGAGGAATATTTGAAAATTTCAAAAAAAAATTTATCCAGAATTTAAATGTCTGGCACTGGTATAAATCACATGAAAATCTCATTGATTTTGGCTAATGGAAATGAAGGCCAGGCTATCTTTTTAAATTACATTTCTACTTTTATTTCTTTTTATTTATTTATTTTTGGGTGCTGAGATTAAACCAAGGGCCTCATGAGTGCTAAGCACTTACTCTACCACTGAACTACACACCCACAACTACTATTTTTCTAAATTTAGAATAGTTATGTTTTGTTTTAACAGATAATATTTTATTATTATAAGTTCATAAAGGTACTTGGATTTGGAAATTTTATATAACTTGCAAGTAAATTATCAATTATTGTATCCAGATATTAGATGTAAGCCTTTTCATTGTCAAAGTTTCAGCTAGGGTGTAAATGTTAAATAGTAAACAACAGGTGCCAAGCTACTCCATTCTGTCCACTGAGACACTACTGACTAGACCATCTCTGGTGCCATATGTGGACCCCACAATAGGTCACTGCCTGGAGCCACCTAAGGACTCCATCTAAGAGCACTGTCTAGACTAGCAAAGGGACCTCATGAGAGCTGGGGGATCAGATGGTGTGTTGATTACCATCCCAGACCACCATTTTCAGATTCCAGTCAGGATGGCCATGCGAAATAGTGTTTTTTCTCTTAACTACTATGCCTCTGTATCCAAGGGATTCAAATAATTCAAATGTCAAAAAGATTTTTAAAAATCATTTGTGAGCTGGGCATGGTGGCACATGCCTGTGAAACTCAGGAGGCTGAGGCAGGAGGATCAAGTTCAAAACCAGGCCTTGGCAATTTAACAAGGCTCTAAGCAATGTAGGGAGAGCCTGTCTCAAAATAAAATCTAAAAAGGGCTTGGATGTGGCTCAGTGGTTATGCACCCCTAGGTTCAATCCCTAGTACCAAAAAATAAATAATAAAAATAAAAATAAATTTAAAAAAAATAATAAAAATTGCATTTGTGGAGCCAGGTGTAGTAGAATACACCCATAATCCAAGCAACCTGGGAGGCTGAGACAGGACAATTGCAAGTTAAAGGGCAGCCTCAGCAACTCAGCAAGGCCCTAAGCAACTTAGTGAGGAGGAGGAGGCAGGAGGATCAACTGAGGCAGGAGGATCAAGTTCAAAGCTAGGGCTTGGCAATTTAATAGAAGATTAAAAAGGGAGCCTATCTCAAAATAAAAATAAAAATGAAAAAAAAGGGCTGGGAATGTAGCTTGGTGGTAAAGTTCCTGGGTTCAATCCCCAACACACACACAAAAAAAAATTGCATTTGTGCTGTACATGTACAGACTTTTTCTTTGTCACTACTCCCTAAATAAAAATCATTTACATAGTGTTATGGTTTGAATCTTAAATATCCCCCCCCAAAAGTTCATGTGTTGACAGTTTGCTCCCTAATTAGCAGTTCTCCCTCTCTCCCTTTTTTTTTTTCTCTCTCTCCCTCCTCCCCTCCTTTCTGGCAGCCCTGATGTGAGCATGTGAGCACTTTTCTCTACCATGCATTTCCACCATTATGTTCCAATCGACTGAAACTGTCAGTCAAAATAAACATTTCCTCCCTTTAATTTGTTTATTTCAGGTATTTTGTCCAGCACAGAAAGCTGACTAATGAGCACAGTATTCACATTGTACTAGGTATTATACATAGTCTAGAAATGATTTAAAATATGAGAATGTATATGCATTACATGTAAATACTACACCATTTTATATAAAGGACTTAAGCATCAGAAGGTTTTGGTCTTTCAGGTAAAGGGTAGTTCTGGAAACAATTACCCCAGATGCCAAAGGATAACTGTGTTTTGTTGGGCCTAACCCCAAAAGCTCAGAAGAAGCTGCTAGTTTCCAAATGTGACATAGGCCCAAGCTTGGAAAGGTGGCAAATATAGAATTTAAATAAAGCTGGAGTTTTGAGGTAACTCTCTATGAAACTAAACATTTTCTGAGATGAGGCTATTTAAATGACAGAAACTAAAAAAGCTACGGGACATGTTCATTTTATCCAGGAGAAAAAGAATGGGTCCACAGAATGAGATTTAACAATTAAGATTTCTTTTATACTTAACTACCAAATTTTTCAATAGATCACTTATTTTTGAAAGCTTAGAGAGTCATTCATTCATTCATTTATTCATTCATGTAAGTATGTATGTATGTATGTATGTATGTATTTTACGTGGTGCCGAGTATTGAACCCAGGGCCTCGCACGTGATAGGTGAGTGCTCTACTGCTGAGCCACAACCCCAGCCCCCTGTGATAGGATTTTAATTTGTGGCTGCAGTGAGGCAAAGGTTTACAGTGGGATGAACTGAGGGTGGAAGCAGGAAACCACTTAGGAAACTGCTGTAATCCAACAAAAGGTAATGCTGTTGGCATTAGTGAAGATGACAAGAAGTTAGGCTTAAATAAACCAAAAAATCTAAATAGATGGATTCAATAATGAAATTTGTGGAAGCTTGTTGGGGATTAGCTGTGCGAAGAAGTGATGGGGAGAGATAAGGAGAAAAAATAGAAATGATTCCTAGGTTTCTGGACTGAGAACCTATGTAGGCATTGTGCCTTTTAATAAGAAATAAAATGGCAGAGGAGAAGGTGCAGTGGGGAAGATGACAAACTCAGTTTCAACTTTGTCAAGCTGAAGTACCTGTAAGAGACATAGGGAGAGTCGTCTAGAGTCCAGAAAAAAGGATAAGAGTGCCAGGCTTCTGCTGGAAGCACAGCCTTGGAAAGAGAGAGGCCAGCTGGGCAGTGTGTGAAGTGAGACCAGGGCCCTGCAAAGTCCCAAAGAAAATGGAGGGCTAATCCATGAGAAAAGGGTAACAAAGAAAATTTCAGAATTGGAGAACAACCAAGAAGAGTAAGAAAAAAAAAATGGTGTCACCAAAGTTTAAGGAGAAAAGTGTTTCAAGGGAGGAATGACTCATACTATTAAATGTTGATCATTCAAAAATAATCTGGGGGGGCTAGGGTTGGGGCTCAGTGGTAGAGCACTTCCTAGCACAGGTGAGGTCCTGGGTTCAATCCTGAGCACCACTTAATTAGTTAATTAATTAAAGGTTAAATTTTTAAAAAGACTGAAACATGACTTTTGAGTTCTTATATTTTTGAAAAATATAGTGAAATATTTGGGTAGGACATCTGGAATTTCCTTCCAAATAATCCTGGAATGTGGTGAGAGGAAGTAGTTGGAGCTAACAAGATTGGCCATCCTGGTGATTGTGAGAACCTGTGAGCAGAGATTACTTGAGAGTTCACTGCTCTTCTTTCTCCTATGCATTTGTTCAAAATGTCCCAGAATGGAAAATTTTTATTATTCTCCCATACTACAAAGTGGTCTGTGGATTTATCCCCACAGAGATCACCTTTGCCAGTTTGGGTAGACTATGAATACAGAAGTCATACTGAATGGAGTAAGGAGTAAATAGAGATTAGGCAAGAACCAATGAATATAGACAATAAAAAAACTTGTTCAAAAAATTTACCTGTGGGGCTGGGGATGTGGCTCAGTGGTAAAGCACTTGCCTAGCACGTGTGAGGGCCTGGGTTCCATCCCCAGCATCACAAGAAGAACAAAAAACTACAGTGTTACAAATATACAATTGGACGAGGCATGGTAGTACACATCAATAATCCCAGCAATTCCAGAGACTGAGACAAGAGGATTACAAGGTCAAGGCCAGTCTCAGAAATTGAGGAAGGCCCTAAGCAACTTGGTGTGACCCTGTCTCAAAAGAAAAAATGAAAAGGACTGGGGATGTAGATCAATGGTAAATTGCCCCTGGGTTAAATCTCCAGTACCAAAAAAGAAAAACAGGGCTGTAATGGGGGTTGACAGCCAGCTTCTCATTGGGGGGTTCTTCTTCCTGCCCAGGAGAATCTAAGCCACCCTAAAAGTGTCAAATAATTAGTGAATAACAAAATACAAATACTCAGAAATATATTTACAAAAGGCGAAGCCCCTGATAGATCTGGTCCACATGGATTCTGGAACTAGACGAAGAAAAGATGGCTCCAGTGGTTTATTTAAGGGGGTACATCAAAGGAAGGAATAAGATTTCAAGGGTGGAGTATTACTTTGTGATGTCTTGCAGTCAGCAGATTGATTGATATCTTGGCAGGTCACACCCATCTCAAGTGCTGTGTGGGCCACAGCAGAGTGGGATAGAAGTTCACATTGTCCCTGGGCAATTAACCAGAGGAAATTTCCACTGGTCATTCCCAGACACCAGATGTCTCCATCCACTAGGCTTCCATGTGTGGTGACCCACATGCAACTCATGAACAGATCCTGACAGGGCTAGGGTTGTAGCTTAGTGGTAGAGTGCTTGCCTGGCACAGAGGAGGCACTGGGTTCTATCCTCAGCACCACATAAAAATAAATAAACAAATAAAGGTATGTGTCCATCTACAACTTCATATATAAAAAATTAAAAAACAAAAACAAATATACAGTAGGTTTCATTATTCACAGTTATGTTCTATAAAGTTGTTACAAACAGATTTAAAAAATACTGAACCACTGCTCACAGAAGTTCTTGTGAGCTTCTGGTCACAACACTGGTCAACCAGTCAATACATAAAAACACCTTATTTAACATTCATTGTTGGTTCATTAACATTAAACTCATAGTCAACAGTGCTATAATTCATGCTTTAACATATTTCTCTGTAAGGCACAGCATAGTCTTTCTAACATAGGTGCCATTTCAGCTTGGGGCCATTTTAAACAGCAAAATCACCACCAAAAGCACAAAAATGGGGGAAAAAATAGTAGTAAAAAGACCAAAAGGACCAGAAAAAGGATACTTGTTTGTAGTATTAGAACTAAGTATGAGAAGGACAAGCATTGCCTTTTCAGCTTCACCTGAGAAGGTGCAAATTGGGTAGCTCAAATTGTTGCTACTCTGTGCATATCTGCAAAGGATCATAAAAGTGTGCTGAGTATTGATTTGGAGGTATTAAACACATTTTAGTGAGTAGGCAAATTCACAAGAAAGAATCTGAAAATGATCAGAATAGACTGTACATACTTGAAATAAGAAGAAAGGTAATGTGGAGGGAACGTTCATATTAACTCTCCTACATATGCCAGTAGACAAGAACCTAGTCACTCTAGTTTTCCTGCTTGAGAAGGGAGAAGATGAGATTATGTGAGGTGTACATTCTTCCCAGATGTAGCATTCAATGACACATTTAATGATCCTCCTATAAATGTGGAATGTACTACTTCACCTTGACTTCATGTGAGACTGTGTTGATTATAGGGCCAACTTAGTGACTACAGGCAAATTCTTATCTTTCTGCACCTTAATTTTTATTTTCTTTTATTTATTTATTTGGTATCAGGGATTGAATTCAGGAGTGCTTAACCACCGAGCTAAGTCACCAGCCCTTTTATTTTTATTTTGACACAGCATATTGCTAAATTGCTGAGGCTAGTCTCTAAATTGGGATCCTCCTGTCTCAGCCGCCCAAGTCACTCAGATTACAGACTTGTACCACCATGCCTGGCTTCAATTTTTTTCTTACCAAATGAAAACACCTAACCGGTAGAACTGCAGGGGGGCGGGTGGGGGGGAGGTGTGGAATGGAATGAAGTCATCATTATGCACAGTGCCTAAAACATAGTGAACACGAAAATATTAATCTTTTCCTGTAAATGTATAAACCCTGCTTATTAATACAAAATTTGTTCTACTGTATAATGGAAAAATTGACTATTTAATAACTTTGTAATTTCATAAAGTCTAAGAATGCTAAATGACCAGTATGCTTATCAGTCCCTATTGGTTTCTAAATTGGTAATAAAATATGTCAAGTTTGTTCCAGAGTGATCTGTTCCAGAGTGATCTGCCTATTAGTAAATTAACTGTGGCCAGCTCACCAGAGCAGGTAGTTAAAGTTTCCAGACTTGTTCATTCACTGATTCATTCATCCATTTATCCCACCAATACTTATGGAGAACCTAATATGTGTCAGACACTATTCTAGGTCCTGGAAAAAAAGCAAAGCATGAAAATAATCAACTCCCTGCACTAAAAGAGCTTATGACCAAGCATCTGTGGAAGGGAAACAATAAACCAATATCTATGGGTGTTAATTTTAAATCCTGCTACTTTGCTGAACTTATTTACTAGTTCTATAAGTTTTCTGGTGAAATCTTTAGGGTCTTCTAGGTATAGAATCATATCATCAGCAAATAGTGCCAATTTGAGTTCTTCTTTTCCTATGTGTATCCTTTTCTTTCGTCTAATTGCTCTGGCCAGTGTTTCAAGAATTATGTTAAATAGAAGTGGTGGAAGAGGGCATCCCTGTCTTGTTCCAGTTTTTAGAGGGAATGCCTTCAATTTTTCTCCATTTAGAATGGTGTTGGCGAGGATATAGGGAAAAAGGTACACTCATATACTGCCGGTGGGACTGCAAACTGGTGTAGCCAATATGGAAAGCAATACAGAGTTCTTGGAAAATTGGGAATGGAACCACCATTTGACCCAGCTATTCCTCTCCTCGGTCTCTACCCAAAAGACTTAAAAACCACATACTACAGGGACACAGACACATCAACATTATAGCAGCACAATTCACAATAACTAAACTGTGGAACCAACCTAGATGCCCTTCAATAGATAGATTTAAAAAAATGTGGCAAATATACACATGGAAAATTAATCAGCAAAAGAGAATAAAGTCATGGCATTTGCAGGTAAATGGAGTTAGAGAAGATAATGCTAAGTGAAGTTAGCCAATCTCAAAAAAAACAAATGCCAAATGTTTTCTTTGATATAAGGAGGCTGATTTATAGTGGGATAGGGAGCAGGAGCATGGGAGGAATAGATGAACTCTAGATAGGGCAGAGGGGTTGGAGAGGAAGGGAGGGGGCATGGGGTTATTAATGATGGTGGAATGTGATGATCATTATTATCCAAAGCACATGTATGAAGACACAAATTGGTGTGAATACACTTTGTATACAGAGATATGAAAAATTGTGCTCTATATGTGTAATAAGAACTGTAATGCATTCCACTGTCATATATAAACAAAAAAAGTAAAAAAAAAAAAAAAAAGAATTTCACCTCTAAATTATCAAAGAATAAAAATCATTAGGTAAGGTTCATTTTTCTATGCAAAAAGAAAAAAAAAACATCTAATGCAATATCTGGGGACAATCAAGAAGGAAAATAGGTCAACCTAAAGCTGAGGCCAGAAAGATGGAACTGGGATATGACTTCATGCCTTCCTTTGACATGCAAAAGAGGCAGGGCCCTAATATACATCACTGATCCCAGTGCTGGGAAAAAAAAAAAAAAATCAACTTTGTATCAGATGTGTCTTGAAAATAAAAGGCAAAAATATGGTTCCAGCTCTCAAAACAGCAGGGAGATAACAAATACATGGCAAGGTAACTTATAAATTCAAACCAAAAATAACCTCCAAGTGAGTATTTCAAGTAAGTATGATAGGAGTTGAGACAATAATTAACTGAACATTTAGCTAATGCTTAGCACTCAACCGACACATTTATTTTTAAAATTTACTTGCAGTACTGGGAATTGATCGAGGGGCCTCATGAACACTAGGCAAGTGTTCTACCACTGAGCTACAACCCCAGCCCTCTACTGAACAATTTATAACATGTGATCCTCACAATAACTATATAAAGGGAATTATTACTATCCTTATTTTATAGCTGGAAGCATAAGAGATGAAGAGAAGGGATAATCTTAAACTAGGATTGTTTGGGAGGACTCATGGAGGAGAGAATGTGTGTTGAGGGTAGGGGAGGATTTAGATGGTGCAGAAGGAGGTAGCAGTGTGCAGAGGAAATGGACAGCAGGGAATGTGTGTCAATCACCCATGGCAGAAGCAGTTTTCAGAAAATTTGTAGCTGATCAAAAACTTGTAGCCAATTCAAAAAGCTATTTAAAAAACAAAGAGACACAAGATAAGTAGAAAAAATAAGTAATTTTTTTAAAAGACTGCTTAATAAAGACCAAAAATTGGTCTTTTAAGAAAAGGGGGAAAAAAGAAAAAGAAAATTATGAATGAGAAAGGGAGTGTATAATAATTATTTTCAGAACTATGAGAGTATTTTTTATTATGGGACTCAAAAAGGTTTATGTAAGCAGGATGCCTTTCAGATTAGTGAAAAAAAAATTGAAACTTTCTATTAAAAATATCAATCAAAAGAAAACTGGTTAAAGGGTTACTAAGCAGCCAGTAAAATTAATAAATCTATGTAAGTCCCTTACATGAAAAAACATTACAAGATTGAATGGCAAGAGGTAAATTATAGAATGCAAATGACAGTGCAGTGCCACCTCAGTATATATCATATGTAGATGAATGAGACATAGCAGACTTTTTACCCCATATATTCCAGTGTTTCTTTTGTTTTGTTTGCAGTGCTGGAGATGGAACTCAGGGCCTCATGTATGCTAGGCAAGTGCTCTACCATTGAATTAATTATACCCTTGACTCCTACAGTATTGAGTTAACTGCAAAATATATGCATTCATGTAATAATTTTGAGGGGGAGGGGTACTGAGGATTGAACCCAGGGGCACTTTATCACTGAGCCACATCCCCAACCCTTTTTAATTTTTTTTTATTTTGAGACAGGGTCTCACTAAATTGCTAAGGCAGGCTTTCAACTTGCAATCTTCCTGCCTCAGCCTCCTGAGCCACCATGTCAGGCTCATGTAATAATTTTTAATTGAAAAAGGAAGAGAGCTTGGAAAAATACTTAGTTGATTATGTTTCAGAAGGATAGCAAAAGAGATTTTTACTTTTCACTTTATATATGTACATATATAAAATGTTAAACATGCAAATTACTGTGAAATTATTTTAATATAAAATAATACATATGAAAATATTTTCAAAGACTAATGAAATGGATCTCCACTAAATCTACTGGCATTTTTTTCAGTCACAATGAAAAATAAAGCAGGATGACTTAATGGTATTTTACCTGGTACTTTTCCAGTTCTCCTTCCTTTACAACATAATTAGAAATCACTTCAAAAGAATTCCTCATTCATTTATGGAATATTACTACCTTAAATATTACCTTCCAGACCAAGAGTTCAAAGAATAGCTGGTATAAAAAATTTTAGCAGAGAATCCAAAGCTGGCCAAGGATATCACCGACGGGTTTACTTTTTTCCATGCCCTAATAATTATTACAGCAGTATGTAATTTCTAACTGTCCAGGTTCCTAATTCTTTTAAAAACAAACCTGTCACACATAAACACATAAATATAAATCATATTGTGTGGGGGTGTTTTTTTCTTTTTCTGAGATTGTGCGTTTCACGTGATTGGAGAAAGGTATTCAATGAGATTTAAAAAAAAAAAAAAAAACAACGAAAGCGCTCAGTTCATGACGGTTAAATCACCATCTCTAACACAATTGGGCGCTATGTGCCAGGCTGCAGCATAACTGGAAGCAGCGTGACTCTGCACACAATGACAAGTCTGAATATTTTCCCCGGAATAGTACACTTTCAAAAGAAAAACTCGAGACATTTCAAACGCCAAGTCGAGAAATAGAAAGGTACTTAGATAATGGAGGCACAAGGTCAAGTAGAAAAATTTAACACAAAAAAGGAACCGAACTGACTGCCGAACAACTGGCCGGTGCCTTACACAGGACTGCACATCAGGTCGCAGTCGTAGGAAGGGTAACTTGGAACATCAAAAATTCACATCGCAGGCATTTTTCTCCTTGGACGTGAAAGTGCTTCATCCTCCCCGGCCCTGCTTCCACCCACCCACGGCTGGTGGACACCAACGTCCTGACTACGATGAAAGCGAGCTGTTCCCTCCATTTTGTCCCCAATCTCCTTTAAGCAAACTGAGCAGTGCTATTTTTAAAGACAATAAGTAATAAAACCAAGAAGAGGTGGTGTGGGGGTGGGGGCGTCGGAGCACAATTGCTGGAGGGAGGCAGGAGAGACTAAATGGCTGCTAGCGCAGAGAGCAGCAGCCGGTGGTACTGAGGGCTTGTTCTGAGCCCGGAAGAACAAAGGACACGTAGGGGACGAAGGCCGTCGAACTAGCGAAAGGCGACTTCCGGGCCAGGGACCCGGACAGAGAGCGCGTGGGGCTCAGCCAACCCCTGCCAGGGGTCCGCCCCGCAGGACAAAGCCGCGGCGGCGCGCGCGCGCGCGCTCCCTCCGCCGCGAACCGCCCTCGACGCGTGCCCGGCGCCCGGTGCCTGAGAAAACGCGCGCGCCCGGGGACGGTTAAAAATGGCGGTTGGGGGGGGCGGGAAGACGGGCCGCGTCGCTCACCCAGGATTCCAAGCCTCCCCCACCCTGCCTGGAAGCCGGGAGCCGGAGGTGGTTCGCCAGCCTGCCGCCTCCCACGCTCCCGGCCCTGCGAGCTGGTTGCAGGACACGGAAGATAGCGTAATCCGTCCGATTGAACAAAAAAGGTGGCAGCCGAGGCGCCGGCATGGCCTCTGCGTAGCATTAAGAACATTCCCTAAAATGGCGGCCGGCGCGCGGGGGCGGGCGGGAGCCAGCGGGCGGGGCGCAGCTGGCCTGGCTTCCGCTCCTGAGGCCTTGGGCGGACGCAAGGTGGGGCTGGAGGAGCCAACTGGTCCCCATGGCGGCCGTGCCGGAGCAGGGCGAGTCCGGGAAGGGGAAGGTAACGCGGGAGTGGCGGGGCGCACCATCTCAGAAGGGAGAGTGGGGCGGGAAGCGCGTAAGGACCCGGCGTCCTGAGTTTCCTAGGCTTGGAGCACGGGTCCCCGGTTTCTCCACCAGGCGAAAGCAAGAAACCATCATAACTATTACTAGTCCTCTCCCGCGCTTAGTGGCCTGGACAACCCTGTCCTAAACGAGGGGAAAGCGATCAGCAATATTAATGATTTGCAGGTTGTTATGAAACAGCCAGTACTGAATCCTTTGACAAAATTTTGCTGACGAGGACATTACATTGAATTTTGCTTGTTGCGAGATGAAAATGCTCCGAGGACAGGTACCTTGCCTTAAATGTGGCATTCTACACATTAAACAGATTCAGTAAATGTTAAGGAATGAAAACTTGGCTATATTCCGGTTATGTCCAGAGCAGAAAGGTCAGATGAAGGGGGCGGCGGGGGGATTCCCATTAGCTTTATTTGGACCACATGGCAGAGTGCAACGTAGTGGTGTAACTAATAGCCTGCCTAACCGGCATCCCTGTTTGTTGGCGCTCTCCCCTATTTAGTCCACTTCCACGGTTGTTTGCAAGAGCTTCCCGTAGTATAAACTATACAGTTTCAGCCTATTTAAAATCCAGTCCTAATCGCCCATTTCTTTCAGCGTAAAATCCAAATTCTTGGTGTAGTAAAGCTGAATTAGGTTCTCTGTCGCCTTCGAACGGTCTCATGAGACTCCCCAAAAGCAGACTGAGGTGTTTCCCTATCTGGCATTTTGTACGTAGCTTCACCATTACAGTATTGAGTGTCTCAAAAAGTTGCCGGGTCTCCGATTTTTGATCTCCTAGTTCAGTCTCCCTAGTAGCTTGTGTTAAAAGGTATGCATGGTGCCTTGCTGACTGATGTACAGAGGTAGTAAGAATGAAGGGAGAAAGTGGTAAGTATGGACCTATTTATTTGACTCACGAGTAGCAAAACAAGTTGTAGTCAGTGAATGAAAGGTGGCTATAGACCTTAACCTCAATATCACCAGATTTATGGGTGGTGGGGTATACCCCACAAATTGCTCATGAGAAAAGTAATACCTATCTAAATTCATCAGAGATGATGAAAATTATGTAATAAGCTGTGTCTGGATAACAGCCCAGGAAGTCAGAAAAGGAAGCCTGCAGTCATTTTTTTTAAAGGATATGTCAGTGATTGTTCCAGTACAACCCAGGGAAAATAACTATTTATTAGAATTAGCAAACCTAAGGTAAAACCTAGAGTTACCCTTTAAATTTTACTCATTATTGTCCTTCAAGAAATTTGAAAATGTAAAATTTGGTAGTTATTCACAAAAAGTGAAGTGTGAATTCAAGAAGTCAAACAATATTTACAATGTTACCTACACTATCTGGCATCAAACTTATATAGTAGGGATATGGTCTTCATCAAAACAGGCCAAGTCCCTGTCCTTAATGGAGCTCACTTTCTAGTAGGGGAATCCAACAATAAGAATTTCATTTACTGAGTCAACCATGTAAAGACCCAAGAGAAATGCAGTGTATTAGGTTTGTAGAGAAATGTCAAGGCCAGTGTGCCTAGAGTGGAGGACAAGAGACTAGAAAACAGAAGCAAGCAGGTATGAGATCACATGGAGGCCTTTGTAGTAGTGGTAAGGAGTATGTACTATACTGAGCATATTCAGAAGCCATAAAGAGTTAAGAGAATGATAGTCACACATTTTTAGAGTGATGGCAGAGAGACCTAAGATACTGTTGACAGATGTTAGTTTGGTAATATACTAAAAGTTGAGAACTAGTAGGTTCAGCACATATTTTGAACTTGCAAATACATTGTACATGGATTTGAAGATGAAAGGATGATTCTTTTTTTGGCTGGAAAATAATTTGAGTAGAGATGTCATTAAGAGAAAGGTTGGGGCTGGGGTTGTGGCTCAGTGGTAGAGTGCTCACTTAGCATACATGAGGCACTGGGTTCGATCCTCAGCACCACATAAAAGGTTTTGAGATGGAAAGTCCCGTTTTATGGAAATATTAAGATCAAGATTGAGATAAGAGGTATCAGTAGGCAGAGTCTCTTTCCAGAAAAGGGCAGCACTTCCAACATTTAAGGTCTACAGACAAAGCTGCTAGGACTGCCCAGGAGACATTACTGTATTCAGAACCAAGTTAAATTATTTAAAAACAAAATTACTAGATCTGTTCCACATCTGATAAGATGGATGCTGCAAAGTGGGTATCCTTGGAGTACAGGTGATAAATGCTTCACAGGCCAAAAACCTAAGAGTCATCCTCGCTTAATCTTTTTTTTTTAAATTCATGTCCAGTGTATCAGCAAAGAACCGTAAGGTTTCTAAGTGGAGAAGCACACCAAGGTAACTCAAGTAGTTTTGCTGGGAAACAAGAAAATTTTGTTATCATGATTATAATAGAAAAATCTCATGCACATGAGGACAAAAAAGTTCTTGTGTAGGCAGAAGGGAATCAGGTGCACAAGTATTGAAGATTAGTTCTAGATCACCTTTGCAACAAGAGGAAAAAAACATGGGCACAATGTAGGTCCAATTTGATCTGAAAATCTCTAGAGCGTCCAGTAGTTCCAAAGTGAACTGATAAATAGTTTATTTTTCAGTTTTCGGTGGACACGTCTTTGTATGTGGTGCTGAGGATCGAACCCGGGCCAGGCGAGCGCGCTACCGCTTGAGCCACATCCCTAGCCCCTGATAAACTCTTTAATAAAATCTAAGCTTTTAATGCTGGGGCTGAGCAGTAGTGCACTTGCCTGGCATATTATGAGGCACTGGGTTCAATTCTCAGCACCACAAATAAATAAAGGTCTATCAACAACTTAAAAAAAAAAAAAAGCTTTAAATATATCACTGCAGTTGTAGCTCAGTGGTAGAGCGTAGCATGCATGAGTTCAATCTGAGTTTAAAAAATTCACTGATCAGACAATGACATTTTAAAAAATTAGTTTAGCCAGACGTGGTTGTGAACAACTAAGCTGGGAGTGAACTGAGACAGGAGGATTAAGTTCAGTTCAAAGCCAGCCCCAGTCAAAACCCCTGATGATAAAGTAAGTCCTTGAACATCTTTCCCTTTTTTTTTTGGTACTGGAAATTGAACTCAGGGTTGCTTTTGCTTAACCATTGAAACACATCCCAACCCCTCTTTATTTTGGAACAGTCTGTAAGTTGTTGAAGCTGGATTTGAACTTGCCATCTTGCCTGGCACCCAGCCACAGAATGCATAAGATTTTCATGATGACTTGGAAAATGCTTCTCCTAAAGTCTTTTGCTTTCATTTATCAAAGTGACACAGCAGAAGTGACACAGGCCTCGGGGTCAGACTTCCATCACATTTACCTGAAGCCACGTTTCCACGTTGTGATATTATGAGCCTGCCAGTAATGACCCCTACCCCTAAATTACCGATTAGTTAGATTTGAGCTCAAGTTCACAGTATTGACACTTTAGACCAGTTTTGTTGAGGGTGGAGCTCAAGAACTATAATGTTTCTCTGATAACTCTTGTTTTCAAGCCAAGATTATTCCATTATGGACATTCCAGCAGCTCAGGAAGCTGAGACAGGAGTATCCCAACTTAAAGGTCACCCTGGACAACTTGGTGAGACCCTGTCTCAGAAGATCAAAAGGGTTGGGGATATGGCTTAAGAGTTCAATTCCTGATACCAAAAAGGGGCACCCTTATGCTCCATGGTCCAACCCCAAATCTGAATCCAAGTATGAGGGCAGACTTTAAAAGTTCAAGGTACCTAACTTATTTGGCAGGTATAATTTAGTACATTTAGTTAAAAACTGAACAGAATATAAGAAAACTGAACAAATTCTAAAAATATTTGCCACAAGAAGGAATCCAAATAGGTGGCAATGGGGGGGTGGGGAGCTTAAAAGAACCTGTGCTTCGTATAAATTGGATGAGTATTAGCAACGCCCCCTCCCCCATCTTAATCTAATTCCTAGAGGAGTAGGCTTTTTGAGGGTAACATATCAACGTAACACATTAAATTTCCATAAACAAGTCTCTCTATGTGAAAATTCACTGCAGATCATGTATTCATGTGAGAGTAGAGGGAAACAGGAGGCAAAGGGAGGTAAAAAAGGACAATCATCAAGAGTGTGCAATTTTTACTTTAATATGAACCAAGGCATTTTGCCTTTTCCAGCAGATTTGAGCCAAAGCAGCAAACATGGATGGAAATACAATTGTTATCATGACTTCGATTCCTGTCCTTTATTATTTCATCCTACAGAATCTTCCCACAATGGCCCCACACCATATGAACCTGTTTTTTAAAAAGTCATGTGAAATGGACAGTGGCTGGCTTCCTTTAAAAAGCAATGTTACTGAAAATTATCATCTCTCATTTTGTAAGACTTTTTTGGGAGGTAGTAGACTGGGCTCTGAAACTCTAGATTTGTTTATAAGAAATGTCAGTTAAATTTAAATGTCTTGTCTCTCCCAAAGGCCCTAAAAGACAGAATTAGAGTGACAGACATCCCAGTTAAATATAAAACCAATGAATGGAGAAAAGCATTAACAAAAATTCAGCTCTCCAGATTCCCAATTTGTCCCATCACACCAAGATGATATGATAGTACAGGCCCAGTGTACTCCCATGAAAGGTTGTTCTAACAATTGATATTCTTTTAGTTAACATCAAAATCAAAGTCAGCATTGCCGTTTCCCAAGTTACACTGCTTTTATACTCAGTGATGAAAGTCAAGTTTAATAATTTCTGAGGGCCTTCTGGCCAAATTTTCAAGGTTTCCAAATTAAAAGACATAATCAAAGGCAATGTAAACTGTACTATTCACATTATAATCTTGCCAGGTCACCCTGGACTAAAACATTTTCTTGTTCAATCTAGGTTCTTTTCTATTTTATCCTAGCCCTTTAAGCTCCTAGGAATTTTAGATGTTGAAAACATTCCCTGTGCACGGGATTCGATATTATATGGTTCATTGGGATCTGTTGTGGCTGGACTTGGACATTTTTTGTTAACTAGTGAGTATATTTATTTCTCTGTATAAAAACATTTCTTTGAGCAGTTTTTCAAGATGGATTAACTATAGTCTATAAGGCATGCATGATGATTATATTCTAGTAGTGATGCTTATTTTTGACAGGTAGAATTAGAAGATCATGTGATGTTGGAGTGGGAGGATTTATCCTGGTGACTTTAGGATGCTGGTATGTTTCCTAAGTATTCCTGAAATTCCATGATTTTAATAGGTTACCTAAAATTCAAATGCACATTCAGAGAAATAGCGAGGATTCTGGAAGTCATTAAAGACTATTTTTAAGGGAAATCTGCCTTACAAAACAATACTGCTTTTGCCTTTGCAAAAAAGCAATCTGTTAACTATCATCGTTTGTTGAATGCCTGAACAAATTTAATAAGGCCTCAACTATTCCCAGTGGTTTCTTCATGAGTATGTGTACAACTAGTATTCTGACTCCTAACTACCCAAAAACACTCCAAATTAGACTATTTGTAATTTTGTCTTTGGTAGTCACCTGTAAGCATTTTGAAATTGTGTTATATATAGTTAAATTCCTACAGAGATTTATCTTTTCTTACAAGGTTTCCCTGTAGGTATAATCATGCAAAGCAAAGAATCCAGGAAAGAATTGCCAGAGAAGGAATTAAAAACCAGATTTTATATGAAAGCACCCACCTTGATCCTCAAAGAAAACAAATCAGCAGCAGCAGCAGCAACTGAGCAACTCTGAGCGTAAAAATTCAAAACATCTCCCTCAAGTCAGTGTGAGCATTGGGACCAGCCACGTATTATGTACAATAAAACTCAAATTATGTGTAAATTGCAGTCTTTTTCTTTACTTGCATGAAAACTTCCAATATAATCTGGCCCTTACCTACTGCCAACATGGTATTCCTAGGTCATGTGTTTTATATAGTAGGTGTAGTGGGTATATCACCTCTAAAACAGAATTTATTGGCAGTGTGTAAGTAACAAATTTAATGACACTAAGTAATAGAATCTTGGATTATAGACTTGCCTAAAAAAACAAAACTCCCGATCTTCTCAACTGCTCATCACAATGCATACAGGGCTTTCACTTCTAAGTGAAATTTTTTAATTAGCACATGTTATATATGAAAATATTTCAGTTTAAAAAGCTGGTGTAGTGGAAAAAGAATAGCAGAATCATACATTTAGACAATCCGGTTAAAATCAGTGACCATTAAAAATCTACCCCCCAATATTTACTTATCCAGGAGAAAACTCCCTTTCTTATGGAATGAAGCTATTTCTGGTGTCAACATTACTTGTTAAGATGGATACAGTACATCTGTAGTCATAGCTATTCAGAAGACTTAAGCAGAAAAAACAAGCCCAGGAATTTAAGACCAGCCTGCTCAACATGGCAAGACCCTGTCTGAGGAAAAATACCTATTTAAATAAACAGCTTGACAGTTTCTTTAAATACTAAAGAAACGTGAGGGTGGTTTGGAGGGGGAGACACCAGTGAACTCAGATGTCTTTAAAGTATTAGTTATCTTGTTCTACTTCTTTTTCAAAGGAAAGGTGTGATTACTTTAGTTCTGTTCAGAAAGATCTCCCTCCCCACCTTGTGGCTATCAAGGTTACAGTACTTAGGGTGCAGAGGCTGTGTGATGTCAAACACATTCTGAGGAGGACCTGGATAATTAATAAAGGAAAGTTCCTGGAAAGGAGCTTGTAAAATCTGACCACTTCAATGCCTTTCTGATCTACCTCCATAAATCTGGCACAAACGAACATTCTACATTATTTGAACTGGCCATGACCAAATTGTTAAAAATTCAGTGATGAGTTCCCCATGTTTTAAGATGAGCACTAATCAGTAACCTGATATTTAACAAACTGGGTGGGCAGCTATTTATGCTCACAGCTTCAGTTTACTAACATAAATAACCTGTATAATTGGGCAGCTGGATTAAGTCAAGTCCTAGTTCTATCATACTTCAATTACATCTTACCCTGAAAGAGAAACCTCTCGATTGGTAAAATTTCCAATGACTTCACCATTAAATAAGGTCAGTTCATTTTCACAGCAGAATGCCTGCACAAACTGGAGACCTGGATTAAAAACAAAGTTATAATAAAATATTTAATTTAGTTGAATTACTTTTAAAATGCCATTACATACATTTACATGATCATTTTTCTTCTTGAACTACTGAAATGTTACAAAATGGTCCTGACACTCCTACTTCAGTCAATAATCTTCAAATCCTAACTGAAGTTTTGCCAAATCTGTCACACTGACCATTACAAATTAATCCATGTCTCTAATCAGAAATTTTTCACTTTCAATGCCTTTCTGATCTACTTTTTTTTTTTCATTTGCTTACACCATCTGGGAATCATAGTCACTTTTTCCTTTAGCTTTTCACATATTTTGTGCTTTAATTCTTGGAGTAGGCACTTTCATTGGGTCACTGGTATGTGCTACAGTGTTTCCTATTACATTCCTAAAGTACATGGCACAAAAAAGTAAATGAACTAAGTGTTCACCAACAGGTAGGATTCAAGACTTATACCCAATCCATACTTTCACATACTGCAAATTTTATTAAACTCAAAACCACCTACCTTCCACGCCCATTTGGGAGCTTCCAGCGCACCTCCATTGCTCCGTAATTCCAAAATTTCACACTAGGTGATATAGCAGTGGGTACCAGCTAAATAGCTGATTAAAATAGAATTACAGTTATTAGTTTTGAAAATTTTTCATGGCTTATCTATTATACTTGCTTTGACACTTTCTAAGATATGATTTATGTGTTTCCCCCCTTCCCTCACCCCTCCTTTTGGCTGGACTGCTTGCTTTTCCATCTCAGTAAAAGGACCTCAGGGCTTTTAAATTAATTTTAAGTTTTTCTCTGAACTTGTGATTTATGCTGAGTTCGGCAACAAGAAATCTTGACTACTCTAGAACCATTATTGTATTTGCAAGCATCTCTTTAGTCTACGTACCTCTAACTCCATCGCTGGTTTCCCTTTGCTTCGATTACATAATGCGAGGAGGTCTATATAATAAATTCAGGATTCCTGTTTATGCACTTTTCAGCAAAGAGCTAGGGATCAAACAGGGTTTGAATCCTTCTATTCCCAGATAAAAATCTGTGATGGGGTAAACTCACCCCTTTAAGTCATGTTAAAATATACACTATTCTTTGGGTAAAGCAGACCTTAATGAGGAAAGTAGAAAAATTAAAAACAATTGCTACAATTCTGTTTTATAATGGTCCTCTAGAATGAAATAACTTTTGGAAGCAACTTAAAAATTAGTCCAGTAATTAGCAGTTCAATGTGTCAATATATCCACTACCACCCAAATACTGGTATTTTTTACACAGCTTATTATGTACATTAAGTTCCATTTTTTAAATGCTTTAAAACTTTTTCTTAGTAAGGGAAAGCTGCTGGAACAAGAAAAATTACATTATGAGGACATTTTTTCAGAATTCCATTTTGAAGCTTATAATGTGAGCACTACAACGTGTTTCAAATATTTTTGAGTGCTTTTCAACCATTGCATTCACTTTATTCTTCTATTTTTCTAGAATAAGGATGACACTGAGTAGTCGTATCTCAAGATTATCAGATTATATTAATAGACAAAAGATTTCTTTTGTTCACTTTAAGTGTAGGTCAACCTAAAAAGTGGCATCTCTTCCACCATGTTTTTAGAAATTCTAATAAACCCGCTATCATATGGCACCCCCTTAGGGGATCTCAAAGTCATCATTTTCTGCATATACTGATTTCTTAAAGGATGAATTTCCATAGTAATGTTTCTTGCACTATACCATGAAGTCATGTGAAATAAAACGTGCCTTACCACATAAATTCAAAGCTCATTTTTGAAAAAAGTTTATTTTTTTATATAGTTTTGTTTTTCCTCATGTAAACAAACGGTCATGAAACCTTGAGGTGCCTGCTCTTTATAAGCCATTAGGTCAACTTTTTAGAGTAGAGCTGTTTTGCATTGAGCAAATCCTGATAGTGACATTGTTATCAGACCTGTATCCAAGTCCTCTCATTTCACCTAAAGACATTTTTCTGGAGAACATAGTGGAGAAAAATAATTTCCTCTAAGCTTATCAAGACTTTAATTTAAACTTCAGACTTACAACAGTATATTATATGCTCTGGACTGGCATAATGAAAACTCATACCAAGTCTTCCCCATTTCTTCATCTTAAGTTCTAAATTTAGTTTTCTAAGCTGATTTTACATTTTGAAATATGAATTTATATCATTGATTATCCAAACAGGACCTCAAATCTGTTTTCCTAAAACTAGTATATTTGTGTATTTAGTATAAAAAGAACAAAGATTTGGGGAATCTAAGGACAGAAAAATATCCTAAACTTATTTCACATTTGAACTCTGGAAATAAACTGCTGCAAGTAGGGAGACATAAAAAGTTTAACAGAAGGAAAGGACTTGGGTCTTTGCATGTATTCCTGTAAACCTATGCAAGAGGACCATCGACTGCAAAGAGAATACCAAGTATTTCACTTCAGGTATTCAAGGGAGAAACTGGGAAATGTTATATAACCTGTACATCAAGGTTACCAGTTGCTCTTCCCCATCTTTTAGTAAGTTTTATTTTAGGGTGATCCCAGAATCCTAACATAACAACTGTTAAATATACAAGCATCAATTAATTTGGAATACCTATTAGAATCACTGGAACACATTTAGTTGGGCCCTTTTACTCTTCCACACAGCACATTCACATGGACAGACTAAGGAAAAGGAGATGAAATTTAAATCAGCATTTTTTTCTTTATTATACTTTTCCAAAATAAAAAATAAAGTACGTTGGAACCTTTTATTATTGTACTTGTCCATGACTGTCTCTTAACTAGGTACCTTTAGAAACTGCCAAATAATTTCTGATCATTAAGTATTAATTTCGTCTTCTCTGTAGGCTTTAACACTATTTACATCACACTTTTGTATATTCTAGCCCTCTTTGTTGGTGGTGGTTTCATTTAAATTTTTTGGCTAATATCCATTTGTAGCAATGCTTCAAGTGCTTGCCACATACATTTTATTAGGCAAAACTGATTCTGTTTCCCATAGTACAATGAAATGGGACTGAATAGAAAAAAAAAAAACACTACAAAAAAAAAAAAAAAAACCAGTAACTTGGTAGATATCAGATGCTTTCAGCTTTTTAGCCTGCAATCCCTGAGTAACTTTCAGTACTGCATATTATCAAGCAGAACATGCTCATGATTATACCATCACCAAGCATGGTGATTTTAACAGTGCAACCTAGGAACTAAGCCTTTATAAGACATTTTTCCAGAGGCTAGCCTCATCTGTCATTACCTCATCTCTTTCAACTACAGTAAATTTTCTTGTACCCACAGATTAAGATGTTAAGCCAAAACCCCATACCTCAAATGTAGGCTGAATCTTGGCATGAAAAAGAAACCTTAGGTTTATATTCTAAAGGAAATTAGGCTATTATTAAGTTCCTTGCTCTAATAACTAAGTTATGCCAAAAGCTCACCTAACCAAGCAAGGATTACTGATGCCCTAACCTATCACTTATCTTCAGTGCTATTTTATCAACAATGGGAACCCCATAAGATACAAAGGGGTTATGATTGATTCAAGGTTAGCTTTATTAATATAATCCTTTCAATCTCCAACCTATATAGATCTAAATAAATAAGTTCCTAGAGAAACGAGTCAAACTTAAATCACCTATATTTTTAGCCAAGGAGCAAAGATGTGAAAATGTTCTTAATGTTAAGTGCCAAACTACTTCTGTTATTTCCCATGGTCCTGTTTTGCACAATCTGAGACTGATGTGTTAACACCTAATAAACTAGTATATACTTAGCAAAAGGGTAGCTGGTGACCTCTAGCTTTAATGTTTGTCTACCCAATATTAAGGGATGAATATTACTTCAGAAAGTACTACAGTTCACTTCTAAGTTCTCAAAGGGCTTATTTTTAATACCAAGGTTAAAACAAAGGTGACTCCAGTACTAGTTTGATGCATAGTGTTTTTAATGCTTCTCTTACAAAGGTACCTGTTAATAGTGCCAGTATTAAGCAAAAAAAAACTGAGTATTAAAAAGTAAAAAAAAAAAAGCAGTAGCCTGGCTAAATCTATTTTTTTTAATATAAAAACTTAGGAGGAATGACAACTGTGCCTCTCCCCAATCCAAGCTAAAAGTCATCCACATATGAAGAGTACTGCAGTTCTACTGAGCTAATTTTAGGTAAACTTAGGCAATTCATAATTTAATTAGTTTTTATTGCCAATAGAAATTACTAACGGTTCCTTTATAATTTATGCTTAGGTGAGTTCCAGTGCATAGGTATTATAATGTATTGCCAACCCTTAACATATATATCCTTGCTTTTATTACTAAAAACATTAAAACTTAAACCCAGTTTTTCAAGATCTACCTCAATCAATCTCAGTTGCAGAATTATGGACTTTTAGACTCAAACCATCTCAAAAACTTTACAGGAAAAAAAAAAAAAACTCCAGAAACAATACTGCATTATCTTCCCAGAGGAAACATCTGATAGGAGACTAGGGAGTGACTAACTGAATTATTCTTGGGTACAAGTTTCATTCTCTTTTAGAAAACAAGATTGTAATTATATATGGAAAAGTTGTTTAAAACTCATTCTAGTTTTGACAAAAAAAAATTCTCAGTTCTACAATTAAGTCTTTATCCAAGTGTATGCCAATAAGCTTAAAAGGTGCTATACTTTGTTTTTGTGCAATGGAGCCAATTAAACAAGGTCCTGAGATAAAAACGTGTTAAGTTTACAGAACTTTATAGACAATGTTATCCAATTCACCTAACAAACAAATTTTTAAAGTGTATCCATGAATATAAAATACCCAGATGAAAAAAATTCTCAAAATACTACTAACTACGTTTCTTTAAAAAACAAAAAAAATTCTTTCAAATTTTTTAAGACTGTTCCCTTGTCATTTGCCGTTGAAATCTTCCATTATAGGATTTTATTTTGCTGTCTGGACACAAGGCCACTAAGGCTGTAAGTTGGTCACTGCCCTTGTAAAGGTCAGAGCCAGAGCCCTTCAAAGGCTAGACACGATTATATAACCTACCAAGGAAATCTATGCTGACAGTTGTTTTCTATCTTGCATTATTGGTTTTTCTTTTTCCCTATAAATGTCTATATTTTTGTAGTACCAGTTTATGAACATTTTTTTAAGGGTTCTGGGATGGAACCTAGGACCCTGCACATGCAAGACAAGTGCTCTATTCCACTGAGCTGTTTCCCCACCCCCTGCATTTTTGGCTCAACACATCACTGTCTAAGAGCTGCAAAACTTGCTACATAAAAGCACTCCTTGAACCAAAAGCAAGGTCAAGCTTTCCCCCAAGTCAGGATTTGTTCAGAACTAAGTGTTGTTTGAGGTTTTTTATTTTTTGTATTGCCATGGGTTGGGGGCAGGAACTAGGAGGGGTGAAGGACAAAGTCTTATATCTGCCAAAACTTGACATTTCTTGAAATTAACTTACCTATTTTCCTCCCCTTTGCTTGCCTAGTTGGTACATCCCCTTTTCCAAATTTAACTACTAAGATTATTTTTCATACAAGTATAAACAACCCTAATCATGAAATTGCTTCTTAGAAGTTTAACACATATCCAGACAGCATTTTTTTCTCCCATCTGTCCCTACTCCTTCCTAAATTTTGGAGCTATGGTGGCCTGCCTAGTATTATCTGACCATTTTTTCTTGCTGCGGATATTAATTTAGGCAATTTAATTACAAGGTATACTCAAGACTTTTTGAAAGGCACAAATAAACTGTAGGACACCTAAACTGATGAGCATTAAAGTTGGAATCTTCCTCATTGATTAAGTATACAATCTTCCTTCACAATGTATATTGAAAAGTTAACTCGTGCCAGTGATTGCTAGCAGTAATTGCTAAAAATACAAAAACCTACTTCATATTGTTAATTATCTCTATTGTGAGCAAACCTTTATCCCAAAAATTTCAAGTGAACCTACATCACCATCTAAAAACTAACTTGTACCAAAAAAATCTCTAGGAGTATGAAATGAAGTTTAAAAATCTGATTTTACAGTGGCTAAAACAAAATCCTAAACACTCAAATATAGCAAACCTGAACTTACCAGAAACAGCCTAAAACACAAAAATAAAAAATAAAACTACACTGAAGTCAAATTTTAGTTCTACAGTTTGACTCCTGATTCCTCACTTCACAGTGAGGGTCCTTTAGAAGATTAAGTGTTCTGTGCAAACCCAATAAAATTACAATTAGGGGATCTAATGTTATCACATAGCTACAGTTAAGTTAGCAGTGTTGTGTAGTAGTGAAATCAACAACTGGCTTACATGATGGCTTCTAAAAGCAACTGTTCCTGGAGTTTCATGTATCATAAACATGTATATAAAATTATCAGTTGAGGACAGCCGTTAGCATTTCATAAAGATGATACAGTGAGCGTTAACTTCTCCCAGCCAGTACCTTTTCCCCTCATTAAATGTTAAAAGCCGTCTGGGGGGGAGGGGAAGGGAAGAATTCAAACTTTACTTCATATTATCAATCATCAGTACACATTTAAGTTTTTAAAACCTAAATGTTCCAAGTACAGAGTAAAGAATAAGCTGTCCAGAAAGCACACACTTAAAATTTCTCCTCTTGGGAGTTGTATAAAGGGATTTTGAACCTTGATGGCGAGAATCCCAAAACAAGAGTAAAATGAATTCTTTTTATTGCAAACAAACGTCTAAATTAATTTCTCCACCCACTTTCTTTAGAAAGAAAAAGAAATCAGCAGGCTAAGGAGATACCCATTCAAGAACTGACATGATTAAAAATTAAGATATAAATGGGTGACTCACAATTTCATTAGCTTACAAAGATGGTGGAGTTAACTACTACAAGCACACTAGTTATACAGTATTTTGTGGGAGAAGGGCATACAGACATAGCTAACTTCATATAGATCCCATTAGACAACTGGATTTACAACAAGTTTTTTAATAAGAAATGGGCAAAGCCAGCTTTCTTTTCAGAATCAAAATGCAGAACAAATGGAAAAATTATGGTATTTTAACCTTCACAAGTTTGAGCCTCCACAAATAATGCAACCAAGTTTTACATTTTTAACAGCCCTTCTACATACACTCCATCTTCTCCATGTTGGTTTCAAGTTTTAGCTTCATTCCCAATTATGCCAATTCCATTGTCATTTAAACTGAAAAAGCCTTCCCAGTCTTTATTGGAAATTACTATTTAGCTTATCCCCTCCACTACTACCCAGCAAACTAGAGAGAGGATGGAGTGTAATATTGAGCAGTACAGAGTCTTAATGCAATTCATGAGGACCACTTAGTCCTTACATGAATCTGGTTGCTAACATTTCTATTATATTGTGACAATGACTCCCGACTGTTATTCTCTGTGAGAAATAGGGGAGTAAATTCTTAATAAAAGACACCAGGTACAAAGCAACATTTTACTTTTGTTGTGATAAAAAAAAAAGTCACATTTTACAGATAAAATGTAGAACCCTGAAATACTGACACATTCTCTTATCGTGCACAATGCTGAGGTTCTCTTACGATTCACTTTAAAACTGCAATTAAAAATGTACAAAAAAGAAAAGAAAAAAAAAATCAACCCACAAAGCTTCTAAAAAAGGAACCCGCAGGCACTTCCTCTTGTGGAATGTTTAAAAAGTTAGCCTACTAAAGAAAACAGTCGACTTCTTGTGAAGGTTTTGGAGAAATATGTATCAGTTCGTTTTATTTGGGTATTCAATAATATCCTTGGTGATAATGCTGACTCCATGGCTTCTGACCCCAGAATTGCTGTAAGAGAAAATTTTTTTTTTAAAGAAAAAACATCAATAAGCCACTCAAATTGCTTTTAGGAAATGACAATGAATCTAATTCAGAGTAAATGCTGGAAATAAATTATACTTGTCATACCTCTGATTTCTATCAAACCAGATTTAGTTTTATTATCCCATTATTTATCAATACACATTACAAAAAGAAACACATCATGACTTGGTTAGTTTACACAATTAATGCTAGCAAAGAACTGTATATTAAAATATTACTTCGTTAAAAATAGTAAGTTATGGCAAACTCAAACCTATTTATGGACTACAACACAATTCATACCTTGCCTTATTAAGGTTTACAAACACTTCAATCCCTGGACAAGATCTTTTCGAGACTGATTTTTACTCAAAATACAATTAATGTAATCATGTAAGAAATTACTTACACCCTGCTGCCACTGGTTGTAGCCCTGAGATTGATTTTTATAGCCACGATTGTTTCCTCGTCCTCTGAAGTTCTACAAAAAGGAAAAAAAATCTTTTAAGTCTTAACCAAGAATTTATCATGCCTGCAGGGATCGTGATTGGGAAGTGGGAGTGGGCAGAAATGGACAACTTGCTAGACATTAATTTGGGGAAATAGCCCTAGGTACCCTTCTGCAGGTTTCTCATAGATTTTTAAATCTTTGTAAAAATCCACCTGTTTTTGCTACTTAGTATACCTGGAAAAACCAATAAATGAATTTGTTTTACCATTACAATATTAAATTTTTTCTCACATCAATGCAAACACACCATTTTCCTTAGTTGCTTATTGAGGTTCCTCAACATTAGCCTATAATTTTACAGACTAAATTACAGACCATCAGTGCCTGTTTATCATTACCTGGTTATAGTTCCCTCTGTTGGGCATTCCACCTCTGTTGTAGTTCCCTCTGTTTGAGTAGCCACCTCGGCCAGGAAAAACAGGGCCACGAGGATATGGATAGCCAATTCCACCACTTCCGCCGCCACCACCACCTCTCTGTGGCATATTGCCCCGCCTATTATATCCACCACGATTCCCAGGAGCTAAAAGCAAGGAAGTAGGTACCCAGTTAGGCCTCTTCTGGCCCATTTCTTATTTTAGTTACAAATAAATATTTTAAGATAAAAGCATTAAAAGATAATTTTAAGCATTTACACAACCTAGTTTTGTTTAGAATCAAATCACACTAAAATTTTAAATTAGTTACTTCGATGGCAGCATAGATCAATGAGAAACAAACTTCTGTTTAAGTTACAGACCCAAGTTACAAGATTCTCCCACTTCAATCTTGAATTAAACACAATATTCAAATTTAACTTACCTCCCCCTCTGAAGTTTCCACCACGCATATTGAATCCTCCACGTCCTCTATGGCCACCACCTCTGTTAAACTGGTTCTTGCCACTCTTGTTTTTATTGCTCTTCTTTGAGCCAGTGTTTTGTTTCTTTTCTGGTGGAAGTGCCTTTTTGCTTTCTTCCTTATACTGTTCCAGAAGTTTTTGGGCTTCTTCCTTCTGAAGTTCAACATAGGTTATTTCATCAAAGCACTCAGCCACCTCTGGCAGAGTAAAGTTACCTGCCAAGAATAAAATCAAATTAAGTCAGAAACTCACGGGAAGTATCCATAATCCTAAAACTTCCTATTCCTGAATAGCTTAAAATTTTTAACAGATTACTATATCTACTCATGGTTTAGTGGTTTAATGAATTTTCTGAAAATAATTACAATGAGCCAAACACATTCATATTCCCAAGAGTTAATGGCAATTCCTCAAACAAAAGTACTTGCAAAATATTAATTTCTCAGATACAGATCACAAAATGAAACAAGACAGCAACAATAAAATTCAATTCCACACCTTTCATTTTAAGGACTGCATGTTCTGGTAGGTCTTTTCCCTCTACTTCTGCTTTCTTCTGTGTTCTCTGCTTGTAGTCTTCATCTTTTGGACAAACTACAACAGCTTTTCGTTGGAAACCTGCAAACAGGCACATTTTTCTCCTCTGGGCAGCAGCAGATACATTTGTCTTGTAAAGGAAAAAAATAATAAGTTTATAACCTTAAACATTAATTCCATACCAAACCAAGTACCAGTTAACATTTTTTCAACTTCTAAGCTACAACTCACCTGATCCAGAATGAAATTTCGTTTCTTGCGGGCAGCAATCTCGATAAACTTTCCAAGACACTGTGGGGCTCTCTGCAACAGTGTGTTCAGTTTTCCAGTATCTGCCATTTGTTTTTTAAAACCTGCCACCTATTTTTAAAATTTAAAATTTTCATTTGAATTTGTGAATCAAGTCACGTGTGTTTAATACCAGCTTAGATCTATATGGGAAGCAACAAGTAACACTTTATAATTTAAATGTTTGAACACTGTACTTCCCTTATTGCTATCAAAAAGTAGTGCTTTTTATCATATTGTAAGACCACTGAATTCTTCTCATTGCTAAAAAATTAAAAAAAAAAATCTATGAAAAAGATGACTAAGCCTATCAACTAGAATGCAATTTGCCTTACAGATTGAGAGCTAATTGAAGTAACCCAATAATTAATTTTGTTTTGCCCACCCCCTAATATATTAACAAAATACATTTTAAAAAGAGGGGGAGTTACACAGAATACCTTCAATGTCTTCTTAAATAAGTATTAAGGTTGTTTTTGTTTTGTTTTGTTTTTGTTTTTAAGTGCTAGGGATTGACAATAACCAAACCCTTGCACATTCGTGGCAAGGACTCTCACTGAGCTGCGGTCCACTATCCCCCTTTTTGGGCCTCCTTTAAATGCTGAAATCAGACCCAACATTTTTACTTACCATCATTTTATCCATAATGGTATTTGTTCCAAGAATGTTGTATTTACCAGGATTTTCAGCTGCATGTTTAGTAACCCAGGTAGTTTTTCCAGCTCCTGGCAAGCCAATCATCATAACAACCTGCAAGTGGAAAAAATTTCATTTTTAAGTACATCCAAATTCTTTAGATGACACATCAAGATTTGTTCATGGAAAGTTTACTATTATCTATAAAGGCAAATGAAAAATCATTGGCTGGGAGCATCAGGTATAACATATGAAAGCAAATAAAACACTTTTGTCAAACAAAAGCAATCTTCAAATGCCACATTTACAAAAAATAAAATGACTCACTTCACAATCTTTCTTCTCTTCAGGCCCCTTTGGTCCTCTAACTCGATCCTCTAGGGGGACATTCTGGATAAAAGTATAGTCTTCAGGTATTGGAAAATATGGCTTTTCCTTCTGACCAAAATTAAATTCAACTGCACAGTTATGGCAGAGAACATGCGGAAAGAGTGGTCGTCCAGCAAGAACTTCCTTACTAATTTTGAAGGCAACGCCAAGATCTTGTCCATTCTTGGCATAGGAGAGTTCTACTTCATCATTTTCAAAGTTCTGTTAAATAGAAGAAAAAAAATTTACGTTTGAATCTGCTTCCTACAATCTTTCCAAAAAAAAAAAAATCAAAATTCAAATAAGGAGTAAGCTTACCCTTAGAAAATATTTTTATAGGTTAAATGCTAACAGCTTTTTGAACATTAGAATGAAACACATACAGAATCAAAAACATTGCCCCAGATGACGGATTAGATTTTTCAGGCCAATTTTATGTTTAATAATTTGTCAAAATGCTTCCTTAAAAATTTCCCTTACCTTTCCAGTTTTCAACTTCTACTAGTCTTTAACCCAAAACCAGTGCATGCATTTTTATCTATCATACTAAAAGCTGATCCAGACCTTAATTTTTTTAGAATTTCTAAACGATATTTTCACTTATATAACGAATTTTAGCAATAACTTACAGCAAAACATGTAATAACATCATTTTCATCAAACTTCTCTCCATAATCTTCTGTCTCACAGTTGCACGTTTTAATTCCTTTTAGAGAATACCCATACGAAAATTCTTCTTCACCTAAGAAAATAACTTGCATGAAACTGATGTTTTTTAAACAGTCCAAAGCCCCACTGTTTTTATTACTTAACATGTAGAGTACAAATAAGCTAACAATCTTCAACTTATCTACCAGAGCAAGCTTGAATATATACACATAAATACGGAGTAATGGATAAAATTTAACCATGTCCTACATTTTTTAAAAATCACTGAAAAGCCAAAATTCAGCTTGTCTGCCACATGCTAGCATTACCCATTTGTAAAATACTAACAGAATGTTTAACTATAGTTAGAAAGCCTTCTAAATCTTTAACTGAAATCAGACTCTAATCAGAGCCCTCAGTACTCAAATGGAAACTTTACCAAGCAACATTCCACTTGTAGTCAGTGACCAGCCAATTCGAACTTCATGAATGTCAATATCTTTTGTATATAAATGCCTTACAGGAATCTTCTCTGTAACCTGAAAAGTGAAATCATTAAACCAAACTGTAAATCAAGAAAGATAAACTCCTGAATCCTGACTTCTCTCACTTGGGGAGAAGACACCCGATTCTCCTTCTTTCCCTGCTCCCTATCCTTTATTTATAAGAACTTTAAAAGTGAGCACTTTTTAACTCAGAGCAAGAAAGGTTTCAATTAGCTAGAAGTTTTTTTAAAAATTTGTACTTTAAAATTTAGCCAGTTTTTAAAAAAATCCTCGGTAGCTTTTTCAGGTATGATTTAAAAAGCCAAAATGGTGGGGGGCACACCACAAAATTGCATTTACCTTCATCTCAAAGCAGACTTTGCCTTTTGACACACCATAAGATGCCCTTCCTCCAGCCCAAAGAAAAGCAAAACTCTCCATAGTAAGAGAAGAAGCACTGAGGCGATCTCTTGATATTTTAAAATGTAGATCACAATTATCTGTAATTATATAAAATACCAATTATTCCTTTGACGTCTAATATATGTATTTCTGCTATGTAGACAAAATTTGGTTAAGTTTTTACAAGTATTTTAATGCTGCATAAGTTTTTATATATCATGCTGTTCCAACTTTCAATTTAAACCCCACTCCCACCAAGTCACTTGTCAATTATGTACTAGAATAAACTTCCTATTAAATTAACCAAGGCTTAATGTGTTTTAAGCAAAATTGAGACAATGTGACAATACATACCTGCTCTGCTCTTTACCTTGATTTAGAGGCAAGCAGTAGAGGATAGCAGGAAATCAAAGTGAAGCATGCCAGAACCAGGTAGAATTTACCAGTGCCACAATAAAACTGAAGGGAGGCCACCACCAATGTTTTAAAATAAAGAGTATGAGCTGTTGATCCTGCACTTTGTAACTTAACACCCCGGTTCCAGGTCCTTAATTCTTTTCTACAACTTGTGCATCAGACAGCCTGAACCCACTAACCTGGTCATCTAAAGGTTTACTACAGCATTTTAGGTCCCCTTGCAGAAGCTTTCCAGTTATAACAATTGGAGATTAACCACTTCCTGGATTATCCAAATCGTCTTTTACCTAGCTATCTTTGGGTCACTAGCTCATTAACATGTATTTTCTCAAGAGTTCTCCCTTGACAAGACAACTAACCTCAATTTAGAAAGCAGTTTTATTTAGTTTTAATTGATCAGAGTTTAATCTGATCAATTTAGAATTTAGAATTGATCAATCTGATCAGTTTAGAATTCTCCTTAAATAAGCTTTGCTCCTAAAATTTCTGATCATCATTGATATATAATTAAACAAATTGTGTCTACACCCATTATCACCCTTAATAAACTAATACTCCTGGTAATAGGCAATAAAAACCCAATTCCTATGCAATGACATTACCCCTTCTGAATCACTGCTTCAGCACCTTGCCAATTCCTACCAATTTTGTATTTAAGCAACTGAATTTGACATAAAACTTTCAATTCAACTACTTTGCAGTTTTAAGACTCAACTACCTGTAAGGGGTATTCAAAAAGAAATCAAGTTTCACACTTAACACAATCCACAATCGTACAAGGAAACATGAAAAATCTAAGCTTCAACTCCTCTTAGCTACCAGAAACAGGTTATTACCTTACCTCCTCCTCCTCAAGAATTTATTTCTACCCTTCATTCTATTAATCTCGAAGAGTTGTGCATTCTGACCAAACACTAAATCAATAATTTTTTTATAATTAAAAAATGCAAGTCTGACAGCCAAGGCCCACTTAAGAGGTTTGCAATACTTCCTCATACTCAATTGCAGCCCAACTGGGTAAAGTAGCAGTATTTACAGCGCTGCCATTGATACCATTCGCTGCTGAAGAAAGCTAGTGGCCCAGTGATAGCCCACTGCTGCTGCCCCAGGTCTTTGGAAGAAATCAACTTATGTTAAAGCAGCAGCTACTGAACTGGAATTGAGAACAAAAGAGCAGTTATTGAAAAAGTAATATTACAATCTTTTAGAATAGGGAATATACTTGTGTGCTAATGGGAAAAGTCATTAGTAAATATTTAACAAACCCAAATAGCTCACTTAATATAATTCCACACACAAAAGACATTATCGTAGAAGCCTTATAAGGACAGTGATAAGTAGTTTTACAATTTTCTGTTAGTCAAAAATTGGCATTAAGAATGAGTTTAAGTCATAAAATGTTATCAAATTGCTACAACCTATTAAATTATCAATGAAAGTGCAGTCGTACTAAACATTAAATACTACCAGAATCCAAAATAAAAACCATTATCTTCCTGCCTTTAGAAAACACTAACCTAAGCTTTCTTCACTTAAGTTCAACATTAAGTTTTCTAACATTTTGGAACCAAAAAAACCACTGTATTCAATAACTGGGGGGCAGGGGGGATAAGAGTATCAGCTTCACTTACAAGTATCAAGACAAACCACTGTGTCATCGAAGTGCTCATCTTCTTCTTCAACAGGTGGCTGAGGAGACTTGGCTCTGAAAGACAGAATTGTCTCCTGATATAGCTTTTCCTACCAAAGCATGAAGAATGGGTACAAGCCAAACTAGGTTCGTATCCTGTACCTGCTGTACTTGTTTTCTTCAATGTACTCAAAATATCCTCGGCCATGATCTTCTCGAGGTCTTTTAACACCTCTCTTTTTATCTCCGCCTTTCTGTTCTGTTTTGCCGTCTCCTATAACACACAACACTCTTTGAGATGCCAAGTGGCCAAAAAATTTCTTAAAAATAGAATCAAAACAATACAATAACCCACCACCTTTTCTGTTTCAAGGCGCAGAAGTCCTCGACTTCACCCTGTTATTTTTTTTTAGGACCTTTTAATCGACGAACCAAATGTGAATTCAAAGAACAATCAGCTTGGAATTGAACTGGAGATTAGTGACGCAGTCTAAAGACGTTACTAATTTTACCAGTCTACTAGACAATTCGAGAAAGCCAAAGAAAAAGAGCGCGGCCCAAGCCCGGAGCCCACGTGCATCCCGACGAGAGTTCAGGAAGGGGGGAGGGGCCAAGCGGGGCTCGCGCGGCCCGCCCTCCCCTCCCCCACTCTACCCGGGCCCGCGCGCCCCGCCGCCGCATTGTACTGATCTTCCGCCCCACTCTCCGCGCCCGGCTCCTCCCGCCGGAAGTGACGTCACGTCGAGCCCCTGCGCTCCTTGCACAATACCGCGGCGAAGAGCCGCCAAAGCGCGCCCGCCCCGGGACCTCGGGCCTCTCCCCTCCCCCCGAGACATGTGCCCGCACCTCGCGCACGCAGCGCGGCGGCGCCACCGCGGGCCGACGGGGCTACCCCCCCGTCCAGCGGCAGCTGCAGCTCCCCCCCGGCTCCCGAGCCACATAATGGAGGCACTGCCACCACCGTCACACTGAGCCCGAGGCCTCTCGCTTAATCCGGGATTCCCCATGCCCCTCCCCCACCGCGCAGCAGCCCCCGCCCGGGGCTCCCTCCCCCCTGCGGGGCTCCGGCTGGCCTGGGGCACGGTCCCCACCCCACGCGGGCCTCCCGCCGCGCGCAACGTACAACGCAGCACTCACCCGCCGCCGGAGCCCCGGGGCGACCGCCGCCTCCGCCGCCTTCCGCCTTCTTCTTACCTCCCGCCTGCTGCTGGCCCTGCCTCGCCCCGGGCGGCGCCACCGTCACCGCGAACAGCGAGGTGGGGCCGCTGCTCTTCCCCGCGGCCTCCTTGGCGGCCCCGCGCTGCTGTGGGGGCTGTTGCTGCGGCGTCGCCGGCGGTTGAGGCTGCTGCTCCCCGTGCCCGTTCTCGTCGCCCGCGCCTTCCTCCTCGTCTCCGAGCTCGTCCTCTCCTTCCTGGAAACCTTGATCGTCGCCGTTCTCGTCTTCCGAGGCGGCCTCCTCCTCCTCCATCGGGCCCGAGTCGGCCGCCCCCGCCGCCCCGTTCTCCTCCCCTAGCTCCATCTGGTCGCCGTCCAGCGCGGCAATCCCTTCTTCCTCCTCTTCCTCCTCCTCGTCGCCGCCAGCCGCGGCCTCCTGCTCCAGGCCTGCTCCCGAGCGCCCGGCGGAATCCCCGCCCAGGTCTAGGCTGCCGTTCCCGGGCTCCATGGCGGGGCGGCCGCCGGCCTCCTCGTCGTCCAGCGCGGCCTGGAGTCGATCCATGAGCTCGGCCTTGAGGCCCTTGTCGGAAAGGCGCCGCTTCTTGAGCTCCTCTTTCAGCTCCGACACCTTCAGCTTTTTAACATTAACAGGCGAGGAACTCATGGTGAGGGCCCCGATTCACCGATAGGTGCTAGTTCAACCTCGGCTCCGCTCCCTCGGCCACTGGTGGCGGCGGCTGCTCCTCGGCCCGGGCGGCAGCTGCGGCTGGAGATGGGTTCGTGCTGCAGAGCGGACCCGCCTGGTTGTCGAACGGCGCCAAATCCTTTCACCGAGTTCGCGAGGGAGACGCGGAGACTCGCCTGGCGCGAGCGAGCACGCAACGTCCTCTCGCAGGGGCGGCGCCGCGCACGTAATATAGCCGCCCCGCCCCCTACGTGAGGAGACTCTGCGCCGGAGGAGAGCTGGAGCGCGCCCGCGCCCGGCCCCGCCCCTTCCCAGCCCTATTTCCCCGCCCCCACGCCGAGCCCGCCCGAGAGCGCGGCGCGGGCGGTACAGAGCGCTTCCAATTGGGACCCAGCAAATGGAGGAAAAGGAAACCGCCTTTCGGTTAAACCGATCCACTGCAAAAACTATTGGCCTTTCTTGTTCTTTAGTGGCAATACACCTTTTGCTTCTTGCTTTTCCTGCCAGGAGGCCGCTTTCTCCAAAAGCTTTCAGTCCTGAACTTGGCATTTTCAACTCGAATCCTTCACCTTCCATCTTAGATTTGCTTTTTTGTCTATTTTTCCAGCTATTCGTTTAATCTCCTTAAAAAGTCCACTTCTGACGTGCATAACACAAATTGGCAATTATTTTACGCAGGGAGTTTTTTCGTTTCCTTATTTCATATTCGGCTTAATTTTTCAAGTCCTGCCTTGCGAATTGTATTTTAAGTTCAGGAAGGGCGAGGGCAAAGCCTTTCTTTTGTTTCTTCCACAACCCCTGGTGCAAGGCCTGAGAAACAGAGATTTGTTGTACCACTTAACTCCATACTGCATGGCATACATTATGAGCCTTTTCATGGCAGCTATTCTCAGTTATTAATAGCCTTTAAATAAGCTTTAGATAGCATCTCTTGAGTTTTCTCTACCAAATGACGCATGCCTACTATAAGACATTCTCTCCAGCTTTTTACCTGGTAGTCTGGTTAGGAGGTCCCAGCAGCCAACAATAAAGGTGTGACCCAGCTAGCTATATACTTTTTATATTCTTTTCCTATTCTTAGAAATACTCTTAACCAAATCATGCTAAAACTCAGAGCTTGTTAAAAAAAAAAAAAAGCGATTTAGTCTAAAGAACAGAAAGTGTCATTCTCAAAAAGAAATCTATGACGTTGCTGAGTTTTAGAGGTTAAATTTAATCTTTAATATATAAAAGCTGTGGTATGTTCTTGAAGTTTTAGGAAGGGGGCCAGAATTTAGATTTGTGATTGAAGTTAATGTCTTAAACCTCAAAGAATCTACTTAGTGACTAGCCAGTGTCTCAGGAGTTAAGTTACACCAGGGGTTTAGTGATCTAGCTGGCACCATAATACTGTGCCCCACTGCTTACTTGAAATTTTGAAGTGTAAAAATGTTAAATTTCTCCTATTGGCTAATACGATTTAGCTGATTAATAAATTTTATTTTATTTACAAAATTATTTTTATACTGGGATTAAAGGGGCACTTTACCATTGAGCTACTTTTGCCAGTTCTTTTTATTTTTATTTTGAGACAGGGTCTCACGAAGTTACCCAGATTGGCCTCAAACTTGTGATCCTCCTGCCTCTGCCTCCTGAATTGCTGGGATTGCAAGCATGTGCCATGGATGCCCAGCAGTTTTTATTTTATAGTTTCTGTTTGATAGTTTTTAAGAAGCATCATATCTTAACATGCAGTAGTGTATAAAGATGAACTATTAATACTTGTAAAATGATTCAAATTGAAATTAACAAACTGTGTACAGTACTGATAATTCTTAAATTAATGAGGGTTGCCCCCAAAATGGTGCCAAAACCTATTTTACCCTTTGGTTATAATGTCTTTGATACTCATGAACAAACTGTTATTTGCTCTTTGTTCAAAAACAGGAAGAGAGCTATGGGGGGCTTACATGATCACAAACTGGATAATCCCTTAATTAATCAGATTTAAATATTATTATTGTGATGGTTCTTTAAATGTGCAAATGTCCTTAGTCATTATTTACATTTTTAAATGTTAGGGATATGGAAACAACTTTCATGTAGCTGGGAAGGAAACTAAACTATGAAAGAGGTTTATGTATCCAAGTGTAATAGATTTATAACAGCCATTCTTAGAATATTAAATCAGTTGTAATAATAGACGTGAAATATAGCTTTTGATGCACATGAAAGTTTCCATGGCTTTATCTCCAAGAGCTTTGCAGACTTTTAGAGCTTAATGGGATCAGATAATCTACTGCCTGCTCATGGTACAACTCAGGAAGCTGAGACCCACACTCCCAACCTGTGCTCCTTCTGTTCCATTGGGTTGCTCTAAACAATATTTAAAGAAAAGGTTTTTCTAAATGTTCCAAGAACCATCATCTCACTGTCTGTCCTCTTAAAAAAAAAAAAAAGAAAAAAAAAAGTGCCATTCCATGTTTTATCTTGCCACCTAAAAGTTCAAATAGTGATCTAATTTAGTAATTATTTTTGCTTCATATGTATATGTGTGTGTATGTGTGTGTGTGTGTATATATATATATATACTTTTTAATATTTATTTATTTTTAGTTGTAGTTGGACACAATACTTTTATTTATTTTTATGTGGTGCTGAGAATCGAACCCAGGGCCTTGCACATGCTAGGCAAGTGCTCTACCTCTGAGCCACAACCCCAGCCATATATATATATATATATATATATATATATATATATATGCATACACTTTTTAAAGATTGATTTATTTTTTTGTGTGTGCTGCTAAGGATGAAATACAGGGGCTCTAAAATGCTAAGCATGTGCTCTCCCACTGAGCTATACCCGCAGCCCTGCTTCTTATTTATTTGTTTGTTTGTTTTATTGCAATACTGGGGATCAAATCCAGGGCCTCCTGTGTGCTAAGCAAGCACACCACCATTGAGCTACACACCCCCAGCCTCCTGCTTCTTATATTTTTAATGCTGCCATCACAGCTTTGCTCTACAGAGACCACTAAAAGTTCAGGTTACTTCCCCTAAATCTATGAGATCCTACAAGGAACTCTAAACTCCCCTTTTTTTGAAATCCTAGAGACTGCAGTGAATACAGAGTGGGAGACATGACAAATTAATTCTCAATAACAAGAAGTAATTAACAAACTGTCCATGAATAATAGAGCTTTGTGAGATAATTACAAAGCATATATTTTGGTGTTGAAGCAAAGTATACTTTGTCACATAATTTTTTGAGCACCTTCTTCATGACAGCACAAGTAGTCTATTAGGAATGTAACAGTAAACTATGTCATTATGCCTTTACTCTCTTAGAGAGACTTAATAAACAAAATAGAGATAATGACACACACTACCAGAAAAAAAAAAGCAGGGGAGAGGTAGAGCATGCCAAAGGGACAGGTGGTGATGGTGGTGGTGGTAAATTTTTCAGTTATACATGGGGAATCCAGGTGAACCTAAGAAATAAGGTAACATTTTACTGTTATACAGGATATATAAATGCGAGAGATCTGCTATACCACATAGTGTCTACAGTTCAAAATAAGATACTATACACTTAAATTTTTTCTATGAGGGCTGGGGATGCAGCTCAGTGGTAGAGGCCCTGCATTCCTGCACTACACACACACACACACACACACACACACACACACAGAACCATAAATTTATTAAGAGTGTAGACCTTAGTTAAATGTTTTACCCCTCAAAAAAGAAAAACAAACAAACAGATAAACATGAGAAAACCATTAGAAGTACTGGAGCTCTTCATTGTGCCTATTATGGTGGTGGTAATTAATATAAGCATTTGAAAATGCCCAAACTCACCAAATTGAATACATTAATTAGGTGCCCTTTTTAATATACCAATTATACCTCAATAAAACAGAGGTATAGTCAAAAAGAAACTAGGAAACATTTGAGCAAATACCTAGAACAGGGATGGCAGAGGATCAGCAGATCCAGGGCCCTGAGAGGGAAGATAGAAGAGATAGGGAGAAAGGGGAAGAGAGAGAGAGTGGTTGCCATCCTTCAGGTAGTTTCCCAAAGACTTTGGCTTTTGCCTCCTGCTGTGGACTGAATGTTTCCCCACAAAATTTGTATGCTGAAACCTAATCCCCTATGTGATAGTATTAGAAGGTGGGGCCTTCCTTTGGAGTTAACTGGGTTGTGGAAACAGGGCTTCCGTGACTAGGATTAGTACCCTTGTAAAGGGCCCAAAAGACCAGTTTACTTCTACCAAGTGAAGACACTGCAAAAAGTTAACTTCTATAAGATATGGGACCTGAGGAGATACCGAATCTGCTAGTGCATTAATGTTAGACTTCTCAAATTCTAGAAGTGAGAAAGACATGTCCCTGTTTACAAGTTAATGAATTCATTACTTATATATGTATTGTGTGTGTGTGTGTGTGTGTGTGTATTTTTTGGTAGCACTGGAGATTGAACACAGGGCCTTGTATATGCTGGGCAAGTGCTCTACTACTAAGCTACATGACTCACCATATTTTGTTATAGCAGTGCAAATGGACTAAAATACCTCCAGTAGAAGGAAGACATTTAAAGGGTTATTAGCAGAGGAATGATATGAACGGACAGGAATGGTAAATTAGATGGACTCATGATGATATTTAATTTGACTATTTTTTTTGATAGTATAACCAAGCCCAATCTAAACTAATGAAAGAAACATGAAATATGCTGAGATACATTTTCCAATGTATTTTACAAAAAAATAAGTTAAAGGACCTTCAAATTATTAGGTATTAAAAGTAGACACTTTTACACAAACAGGAAAGCCCACTTGAAAGGGAGGATGCAATAAGATCTGATTAAAGGCATAATCTTTAAACCAGGCATGGTGGTGTACACCAGTATTCCCTGCTACTTGGAGACTGAAGCAAGAGGATTTTAAGTCCATGGCCAACCTTAGCAACTTAGTAAGATTATGTCTTAAAAAAAAAATTGCCAAATGAAGACATAACATTCACTAAAACTCATACATATGCCTGAAATCCCAGCGGCTCAGGAGGCTGAGACAGGAGGATCCCAAGTTCAAAGCCAGCCTCAGCAAAAAGCAAGGCGCTAAGCAACTCATTGAGACCCTGTTTCTAAATAAAATACAAAATGGGGCTGGGGATGTGGCTCAGTGATTAAGTGCCCCTGAGTTCAATCCCTGGTACCTCCCCGCCCACCAAAAAAAAAAAACCTCATGCAAAGGAAGCAACCATTCTATGTACAACATCTAGTACATTCACCCGTTATCCACACCTGACAAGCTGTTGACCTCCTTGTGGCAAGCACTGGGTGATACTACTGCCCTTGCACCTATTGCTGCATCATCATCATCATCATCATCATCATCATCATCATTATCATCATCATTTTGCAGTACTGAAGATGAAACCCAGGGCCTTGTTCATACTCAGCAGCCACTGTACTATTGAGCTACACCCCCAGCCTTATGCATTATTTTCAAATTGTCTAGTTTATTCTACTATCTCTCCCATTAGAAGATAAATTTCTTGAAAATAGGCTTATACTTCCCTGGCCTCCATTTCCTCATAGCTACTCAGTTTATGTTTCTTGAGGCCAAATGAACCATTTTTCCTTTTCTTTGATCTTACTAACCTCCCAACTCCCAACTCTTGTTTTAACAAATATGCTGTGATGCTTGACCCAAAGTGAATAAGCAAAAAAGTTTCATAAACCACCAGCCATGGAGGGAAAAATGACTACTATGTTCAGAATGCTGTGGGGAAGCATGTAAGCTCATGAATGAACCAGCACTTGTGCATCTCAATAAGCTAGGCTGAACTAAAGTAAAAAAAAAAAAAAAAAAAAAAAAACCAGCACAGGCACAGGAAGGCTTTTTCCTCAAAACAATTTTAATGTTTTAAGAAGAGTGCCTTTGCAAAAGTGAATTCAAAATGGATCAAGGAGCTTGATATCAAATCAGAGACACGCCGTCTGATAGAAGAAAAAGTTGGCTACGATCTGCATACTGTGGGGTCGGGCTCCAAATTCCTCAATAGGACACCCATAGCACAAAAGTTAATAACTAGAATCAACAAATGGGACTTACTCAAACTAAAAAGTTTTTTCTCAGCAAAAGAAACAATAAGAGAGGTAAATAGAGAGCCTACATCCTGGGAACAAATCTTTACTCCTCACACTTCAGATAGAGCCCTAATATCCAGAGTATACAAAGAACTCAAAAAATTAGACAATAAGAGAACAAACAACCCAATCAACAAATGGGCCAAGGACCTGAACAGACACTTCTCAGAGGAGGACATACAATCAATCAACAAGTACATGAAAAAATGCTCACCATCTCTAGCAGTCAGAGAAATGTAAATCAAAACCACCCTAAGATACCATCTCACTCCAGTTAGATTGGCAGCCATTATGAAGTCAAACAACAAGAAGTGCTGGCGAGGATGTGGGGAAAAGGGTACACTTGTACATTGCTGGTGGGACTGCAAATTGGTGCAGCCAATTTGGAAAGCAGTATGGAGATTTCTTGGAAAGCTGGGAATGGAGCCACCATTTGACCCAGCTATTCCCCTTCTCGGTCTTTTCCCTAAAGACCTAAAAAGAGCATGCTACAGGGACACTGCTACATCGATGTTCATAGCAGCACAATTCACAATAGCAAGACTGTGGAACCAACCTAGATGCCCTTCAATAGATGAATGGATAAAAAAATGTGGCATTTATACACAATGGAGTATTACTCTGCATTAAAAAATGACAAAATCATAGAATTTACAGGGAAATGGATGGCATTAGAGCAGATTATGCTAAGTGAACCTAGCCAATCCCTAAAAAACAAATGCCAAATGTCTTCTTTGATATAAGGAGAGTAACTAAGAACAGAGTAGGGTTGAAGAGCATGAGAAGAAGATTAACATTAAACAGGGATGAGAGGTGGGAGGGAAAGGGAGAGAGAAGGGAAATTGCATGGAAATGGAAGGAGACCCTCAGAGTTATACAAAAGTACATACAAGAGGAAGTGAGGGGAAAGGGAAAAATAATACAAGGGGGACAAATGAATGTCAGTAGAGGGGGCAGAGAGAGAAGAGGGGAGGGGAGGGGAGGGGGGATAGTAGAGGATAGGAAAGGCAGCAGAACACAACAGACACTAGTATGGCAATATGTAAATCAGTGGATGTGTAACTGATGTGATTCTGCAATCTGTATATGGGGTAAAAATGGGAGCTCATAACCCACTTGAATCAAAGTGTGAAATATGATATATCAAGAACTATGTAATGTTTGAACAGCCAACAATAAAAAATTGAAAAAAAAAAAAAAAAAGAAGAGTGCCTTTGGAGTCAGACACAATAGTTCATGTGTGTAATCCCAGCTACACAGGAGGCTGAGGCAGGAGAATTGAAAGTTCAGCCTAGGCACTTTAGTGAGACCCTGTCTCAAAATAAATAATAAAAAAGGGCTGAGGAAGTAACATGCTCGTAGAACACCCATGGGCTCAATCCTCAGTATTGGGGAAAAAAATAATAAAATAGTGCATTTGAGCTAGTGGTGTAGCTCAGTGGTAGAGCACTTGCCTAGCATACACAAGGCCCTGGATTCCATTGGTAAATGGCACTATTCTTTTTTCCAGCACTTCGAAAAAAGAATAGTGCCATTTACCAAATTTAATATCATCTCTTTTAAAAATCCCCAATATGAAGAAGTAGCAAACTGAGTGATAGGGAGTTTATAAACTATACTCTAGAACAGGTATACAGGCCTGGCCAGTATCACAGCATCTCATAAGTGAAAGAAAATCTATAGACCATCCTGAGATACATGGTCAAGAAAAATATGCAAGACTGAACTGATTATGACTTCATAAGCTTTCACGTTCTAACTATGCCACTATTGTGTGGCTCTCTCTCTCATCTAGTGAGGAGATCCACGGAACAGGGTAGAGGAGAGTGTGGCTGTGGAGTCGCTAATCAAGACCTCCGGAGACCAAGCAGGAAGCAGGTCTGATTTTATTGCGCAGTTACCATGTATATATACTCAGGCAGTAGCTAAGCAGATTACAGGCAGCCACCAATGCAATTTCTGCTAACTGTCCTTGCAGCAACCAATGGAGGAGTGGGCCAGAGCAGGTGCAGGAACTGCAACACATGGCCTCATCCCAGGGCTGTGCTTATGGGGTAAGCATCCTATCACTCACGCCTAGCACAAGGGGAGTGGCCTGCTACTCAGATGTCCTTAATGTATGCCATGTATGCAATACTCCATGCATTTGTCCCCCTACACAATCATCTCTCTTAGAGCTGGTCTGAGTTCCTTGGAGCAAGAGCAAGACAGAATTAATTTGTGCAGCACCTGGGCAATGTCTTCACCCAGAGCTCAGCACTGTGCTGGGGAACAAGATGGATACTCAGTAATGAAAAGTAGCTTTTAGGGCTGGGGATGTGGCTCAAGCGGTAGCGCGCTCGCCTGGCATGCGTGCGGCCCGGGTTCGATCCTCAGCACCACATACAAACAAAGATGTTGTGTCCGCCGAGACCTAAAAAATAAATATTAAAAAAAAAAAAAAGTAGCTTTTAAACCCCTGTGAACTGCACCACAAACCCAGATGCCTGCTGAACAATACTTAATTTTAAGAAAGAAGTCTTGGAGCCCAAAGTGTAAATCAGTGGTAGAGCGTGTACTAGTACATGTGAAGCCTGGGTTCAATCCCTAGAACTAGAGGGGGAGAAAAAAATCTCAAAATCAAATAAAATCCCTGACATTAAGCTTTAGTTACCAAACCTTTTGATATGTTGCCCAAACTGGTCTGGTCTCAAACTTCTGGAATCATGCAATCTTCCTGCCTCAACCTCGGAGTAGTTGGGACTGCAACCATGTGCCACCTTACCCAGCTAGAACCTTGTTGACATAATACCAGGCAAAGAAATAAATAAATTACAGTTGCCTTACAAAGCTCTGCTCTGCACATGGTTATCATAATTGTGGGCACCATTAGTGAAGACCAAGAAATTTTATCAGGAGTCCTGATAGAGTTATTAAACCAATTTCTTATAGTTCAAGTACTCTCCTCCCTACATTGACAATATATTGTGCAATTGCTTACATCTAGTGAACCAGGACTGTGTCAAAAAGTGATTTCATACTCATGTTGAGAATAGCAATAATCAAGGACATAATATCTCTCTATATATATTTTAATGTTTCATGTTTCCTAATCCATTTCCTTGTTAGAAAGTAGCAACACAAAATTAGAGATTTAATAATCCTCCACAATCCCTACAATTGCAATGTGCCAGATGCTAAATAAATATTTTTTTCCTTTATTTAGGAGGTGGTATCAGACTACAAAGAAAGTCTTCCAACTGCAGGATCTAGCAGACAGATGACTGTGATCTGGAAAAGTACACAGAGATGGCAAACATAAGAGACTATGGACCACTGCTGACCAATACAGTAGCCACTAACAATGTGTAGCTATTTAAATTTAAGTTGACTAAAATATAACCCAATTCTTCAGCCACACTAACCACATTTTAAGTGCTTCCATGGCCACTGGTCTCATAATGGATATTGCAGAATAGAATATTTCCATCACACAAAAAGTTATTTGGGACAGCACTGTTTTAGACTGTTCTGAAAGTACAACTTACACAAAGGAAGGAGGTAGGTAGTCTAGCTGTAACTCAGTAAACAGACAAAATGGAAAGTTGACTCCCAAGTAGACTGGGAATAGATAGATTGATAGACAAATATCTGGGGAACTGTGTGTGTGTGTGTGTGTGTGTGTTTACATAGTCAACCCCCAATTCATTCATTTACCCATATAACAAGCATTTATTGATTATCTGCTATGTACCAAGTACAATACTATGTATAGAGAAAAAAGATATGAACAACACAGTCACTGGCCTCTAGAAGCTTGCAGTTCAGAGAGAAAGACATGCTATATAACTAGGGTGCTATGAGACACCAGCACAACTACATGCAGAGCCAGACATCTCCATCAATTGCTGAACCATTATCTGCAGGTTTCTCATGCTATAGGTTTGTACACATGCTTGCCCACACACAACTATTCATGCATGCAAAAATAAAACAAACCCCCACACACACTTAAGAAGCCAGTTGCATGACACTTCTAAGTAAACAATAATTAGCAAAGATTGTCTTATATTCATTATTCTATATACAGAGCTGCCTATCATTTGCAGCCTTCTGCCAGCTAGTAATTAAATAAGTCCTTCATCAAAGCTGTCAGTGGGGGCTGGGGATGTGGCTCAGTGGTAGAGCGTTTGCTTAGCAAGTGTGAGGCCCTGGGTTCGATCCTCAACACCATATAAAAATAAATAAATAAAGATATTGTGTCCAACTAAAAAATAAATACTTAAAAAAAAAAAAGCTGTCAGTGGTGGTGGAGTTAGGCTGGGGATGTAGCTCAGTGGTAGCATGTTTGCAGGCCCTAAAGTTCAAATTTCAACAATTAAATTTTATTTTTTAATTTGAAAAGCTGGCAGGTTATAGGGGAAAGGAAAGCAGGAAGTTCCTCCACACTGTCCTAAATGCCAAGATACCTCGTATATTCTGGGCCTATGTAACTTTTCCTGCTTTCATTCTGCTTCATCCAGGTATACTTTATGTATTCTGTCTTTTAAGTGTGGCATAGTTTTGCTCCAATCTATTTATTTGTGATATTAACTGCTAGTAAATGAGTGCCTGGTGTGTACCATTCACTATGCCAGGCATTTTATACAAAATACTTCTAATTCTTATAGCAATCTTGCAAGGTAGGAATTATTAGTGCTAATTTATAGATATGGGAACTGAGAATCAGAGGGGTTAAGGAACTTGACCAAGATTGGTAAATTGGGAAGCTGAGATATCAAATCAGGTCTACCTACCTCTCATGCACAAACTCTTCTTTTTGCACCAAAAAGATTAAATCATTAAAGTTAAATATGGTGTGCTCTGTTCTAGTAAGATCTTATGTATAGGAGTAAGAGACGGGTAAACCAATAATTACACTACAAGAATAATATGTGATATGAGAGAGGTATGTATTTGGTACAGAAAATGGAACAAAGGGTTTGTTGGGGGCAAAGGCACTTGAGCTGAGGCTTCAAAGAGTGGGCAGGACTGAGAGAGAGAAGGGCATTCTAGGCAGTAGGAACAGTCTCTGAAAACACACAGAGCTGAGAATCATTCACGTGGTTGAAGTGTGAAATGATATAAATTTGCAGGGGCCTGAGCAGGGGTAGAAATGGGTATAGTGGAACAAATAAATAGGCAAATTAGGAAGAATCTGGGCAAGCTAAGTAGCTGGAGTTTCATCTACTGATAAAGAGGTGGGGAGTGGGGGCATTAAAACATTTTAAGCTGAGAAGTGGCATGATCAGGTCTGAATTTTAGAAAATCGTGTAGGCATCACAGATGCCTATTTATATTTGCAATATATGATGCAGGGCAATTGACACTTGGCCTCAGGTCATGAACACCAGAGAAAGTGATAGAAATTTTGGAGAACTGGAGCATGGGCTCCTATTTAAAGGAGGTAACCACTTATGGCCATTTGAAAATAGGACCCTTCATGGGGTTTTTCCCATTTTTTTAAGGAAAATAGAAAAATTTCATTTTTATGTGACATCTCTTTAAATTTAGACAGGACAACAGTATTAGATCTTAAAAACCAAACAAACAAAAAATCATACCTTTGGCAATGTATTTGGAAGCCCTGGGTAAAGGGTTTTAAGGGGACACAGACTGAAAGACCAGTTAGGAAATTAATATTTAAATAGTTAAGAAGTGATGAAGGCCACAAAAACTCAGGTCAAATGGATCGATTATATCTTAAGAAGGACAAAGAGGCTGTGAAGAAAGATTACTTAAAACTTTTTTGGGTTTTAGCAAGAAGTACTGATTCTGTATTTTCTACCAGCTATCTATCTCCCTGAGTTCCTGCCTAGCTGTATCACCTATTAATAACATATATTGCAAATATAAATAATATCTCATAATCTCATCCTCAAATGGTTCGTGCACAATGGAGCACACCTATAATCCTAGCAGCTTGGGAGGCTGAGTCAGGAGGATGGAGTTCAAAGGCAGCCTCAGCAATTTATCCAGGCCTTAAGCAACTTAGCAAGATCCTGTTTCCAAATAAAATATAAAAGAGGGATAGGGATGTGGCTCGGTGATTAAGCACCCCTGGGTTCAATCCCCTGTACCAAAAAAAAAAAAAGAAAGAAAGAAAAAATAGTAATTCCTAGGATTTCCTTACACCTCAGTGATATTTGTTTGGATTTTGACAAAACCATCTGATCTTAGAAAATATAACCAAAAACCAGTTGGGTTAATTCTCCACAGTGGAATGAAGATAGAATATGCTGTCAGAGTGGGCATAGTCATTACTAAGCGAAAGGGCCACACAATGCCCATCTTTTTATCTTTTTGGATAAGTGAATATGAAGTCATTCAACCTTGAACCAGTTCCTTTCATCCTTTTGCCCATAAAAATGACCCATTCAGATTATAATGTACAAAATAAAAAACAGAAGCAAAGTCAACCTTAGCAAGGTATGTAATGCCTGGAAACTTGCTTCCATTTCCCCTACATCTTTATACTGTTGAAACAGGGTCAAACTGAACACCAGGGAGAGTTCTGAAGTGGAATGGAATCACAAAGGGAAATGTGTTACCTGAAAGAAGGAAGGCAGATTCCCCTTCGGGTAGTTTCACCTGTCCAGGGGTAGAACAGTTCCAGGACCACAAGCAAGGGGGCAAGGAGAGAATGCATGAGAATTTTAGAACTTTTTTGCTTTTTAGCAAGAAGTAATGATTCTGTATTTTCTAGCAGCTATCTCCCTGGGTTCCTGCCTAGCTGTATCACCTATTAATAATATATATTGCAAATATAAATAATATCTCATAATCTCATCCTCAAATGGTTTTGAGATTGTGTGAGGCCAGGCTTCTTCTGTTTTAAGATTCAGTTGAGGTGCCACTTCCTCCAGGAAGATTTTCCTTATCCCCCCTCTACTCCCCCTCTCTGATCCCTGTCTGGATTAGGTGGGCCTCTTCTGAGCTTTCAAAATCTCCGCTGATATCCTTGCCTTTTGGTTTCATAATTATCCGTTTCTATGTCTCTCTCACTGACTGACTTTCTCAAAGGGGGAATGCTGGATGACTAGTTTGTTTGGTGTCCTAAGTGAGCCTCTGTGTATCCATCAGGTCTCAGCAAATGGCTGTCTACACCCATTACCTGCCAGGTAACCTGAGGCAAACTTGCTTTACTTTTTCAACCTCAGCTTTTTAATCTATAAAATGAGAATTACTGCTGTCCATGAGGGGTAAGAATCAGATACGTGAACATTCTAAACTATAAAAATGCCTAGCAATTCATCTAATTATTACCTGCTCATCAAACAGGCATTTGGGAAAAGGGCTGAAAGTTCTTTTCTACCCATCTCAATTTGAAATTGAATGATAACATAGTACTTATTAAAAGGCTTTACAATTTAAGTTTGGTAACTCTAGGAATAAGTTGACCATAGTTGTTGTTTCATAAACTACACCTTATTTACATCAGAAGGCAAGACCACACTCAGCTCATCTTTTTCTTGGAATTTTACAGTCGTATCTAAACAAATGATCTTGAGAAGTTCTTGACTCTGGAATGCTTATCTTGTGCACAGGGTTCAAAGCCACCACTCCTGCAAAAGAAAAAAGATAGCTGGGTTCCTTATAGTATTTTGCAGAAGCACTGTAATTACTATAGATAATTTTAAGAAAGAAAGAGAGAGAAAGAAAGAGAGAAAGAAAGAAAGAAAGAAAGAAAGAAAGAAAGAAAGAAAGAAAGAAAGAAAGAAAGAAAGAAAGAAAGAAAGAAAGAAAGAAGCGATAAGGCTAAAAAAAAAAAACCGAGAATAGTGTGTTGGGGTGGGGGCGTTGGGTTGTGGCTCAGCAGTGGAGCGCTCGCCTAGAACGTTCGGAGCGCTGGGTTCGATCCTAAGCACCACATAAATATAAAATAAAGGTATTGTGTCCAACTACAACTAAAACAAAAAAATTTTTAATGAGTATAGTGCTTTAAAATATGAAGATAATGTCACCGATTACCCATCAAGCAGGGACCATTTTCTTTATAGTAAAGGGGATGAATTTGCGTGGCCACCCACTCTTGCTTGGGACTACTCCCTGATCCCTGGCGCTGGGCTGTGAGCTGCAGTGTCAAGGGTGTACTTAACTGATCCTCGTCTTCCCCTCCAGAAACTGAACTTCCAAACTTGGCCTTTATCACATAAACACTGGGGCAGCCCAGTTATCCCTACAACAGAAGAGTTTACAGCAAATTCTCTCCCAAATTATGATGGATAATATCGCCTAGGCAAGCTAATTAAGCACTCTGTAAATAGAATCGTAATTTATGCCTGTCCAGAAGGAACTGAGGGAATTTGCCGCCCTGCCCCCAGGGAGGATATGAATCAACAAGTTGAGAGAGAGAGAGGCCAGTGAGGCTTACAGTTTTAGGCTTGCACTTTTGATCTATCAGAGACGTGGTATGATTTTTTTTTTCCTGATGTGAGAAAGGTTTGATGGGACTCATTTGCAGTGTTTTTCTCTTTGTCAGGTCTTCGGAGTCGGGTGATACCATTTACTCCGAGACATGTGAATTCCCAAAATGGGGAACTGCAAATATAAATACAGAAGGATTTTGCGACATAAATAGTTGTGATCTTTCTATTGTGGATGGCCGCACTTTCCATCAGCATGATAATAGAGAGCCCCAGAAAAAAATGAATCAGTCATTAAGAAGGCGCCAGGGTGATTGATCTTTTTGGTGCCCCTGCTTCCAGATCTAAGTGGCTTTCCACTGTGTTCCGCACAGGGCACTGACTGGGTGGGGGTTGGGGGGTCTGCTAGGTTTCCAGTCTTATCTCTAACTTCTCTGTGCTTCCTCGGCCCTAAGGGAACCCAATCTGTTCCCAGTTCCTGCCGAGCTGTCCTTATGGCTGGAAATCTCTTCCCTCCCGGACTCCCTTCTCTCACTCCTCCACCTTTTGTCCCTCCCTCCCCCACAGTGCTGGGGATGAAACCCAGCGCCTCCCTTGAGCTTGGCAAACTGTCTACCACTGAGCTGCACCGTGCACCTCCAGCCCAGGAAATACTCCATCCACGGACTCGACTCATCCCTCCGATCTCAGTGTTACTCTTACTGCCCTGACCAAATTGTGTCCTCCAAACCGAGTATTCCTCTTCCTCAGCAGCCCCCACCTGCCTTATTCCCTAGTGCTTATTACACTGGAATTGTTGGGAAAGTCTACCTGCTCAGAGGAGTCTTATCAGTGCAAAATGATTGCTACGTGGGAACAGTTAGAGGTGAAGTTAGCACTTCACGTTTGTCTCTCTCCCTAGATCGGTACCCTCAGGCAAACATTCTTGTTCTTTCCAGACCTCCCACAATGACACCAGGCTGAATCATAGGTGCTCAATAAACGCTTATAGTGTTTTTTTGTTTTGTTTTGATTGTGTGCGTGCGCCCGCGCCCACCGTGTGTGTGTGTGTGTGTGTGTGTGTGTGTGTGTGTGTGTGTGTTGCTGGGTTTCCAAGCCAGGGCCTCACGCATGCCAGGCAAGCATTCTATCACTGACTCACACTCCCAGCCCAATAAATACATGCTGAATGAAAGAATGTAAAAATTTTTGTTGAATGGGGAGTTATGGTTTAATGGGTACAAAGTTTCCATTTGGGAGGATGATAAAGTTCTGCAGAGGGATGGTGGTGGCCAGTTGCACAATACAGGAATGTACTTGATGCCACTGAAATGTGCACTTAAATTTTTTAAATGATAAATTTTGTTATGCATATTTTACACAAAATTTTTTAAAAGTGCTAATTTGAGAGGTGAGCATGCTCAAGGTTCTGAGTTTGATCCCCAGCACCATAAAAAACGGGGGAAAGTGATGATTAAACATAGAAATACTTTTGAATCAGAACCTACCCAAATCTAATATTTCAACTCAATAACTATTTGTAGAGTACCTGGTATGGGTAAAACAAAAAGGTGCACTCTTGAACTTACCTAATAGTATAAAAATAGGGCTGGGGATGTGGCTCATGCGGTAGGGCGCTTGCCTGGCATGCGTGGGGCCCAGGTTCCATCCTCAGCACTACATACAAACAAAGATGTTGTGTCTGCCGAGAATTAAAAAAATAAATATTGAAAAAAATTCTCTCTCTCTCTCTCTTCTTAAAAAGAACACATTTTAAAAAATAGTATAAAAATATACTCAGCATTCAAACAGTCACCCTTTGCATGTAAAATATACTGTAACTAGATAGATAGGTCTTATTTATCTATATTCCAAGCAGCTAGCATTTAATATGTGTTCAATGTTTGTTAAATAAAAAATAAGACATTGGGCTGGAAATGTAGCTCAGTGGTAGTGTACTTGCCTAGCATGCACAGGCCCTGAGTTCTATCCCCAGCACTAGGGAAAAAAAAAAAAGACATTGTCAAAAAATACAGTGTTTGTCTAGGCCTTTCCCAATTACAAAATGTTTCCACAAACATCTCATGTTGTTTTGAAATCTCCTTTACTCTTACCTTTTCTTTTCTTTTCCCTTTTCATGTTAACAGCCATTCTTTGTTGAGCAGAAGCAACACAACTTCCTTATTTTCTTTTGTTTTTTTATAAATATTTCCCATAATTCATGTCTAAGCAAATTTTGCTATTAAATATCCTTCCACTTGACAAGGCCCAGGTCCCAGAAAACAGTCACGCTTGACTCTGAGGTAGAAGACACATTACTGGTAAAAAAGGACAGTTCAGCAGAAATTGAATTGGGACATGCCCAAGAATCCTGAGAACCCCTCACCAATCAAAGCCTCTGGCATCCTTAATAGCAAGTATTATTCAAATAATTTCAAAGAGAAATCAGTTCAGTGGTAGACCACTTGCTTAGTATATGCCATGCTCTGGGTTCTTTTCCCATTGCTGGGGGCAGTGGGGGACAACGGGGGGGGGGTGAGAAACAGAAATTGTACACGATTTGTTCACTACTATAATTTGAAGGGTGTTCATGTTTTCTGGTTTCAACTTTCATTTTTTACTGAATTAGCTTCAGTCTTTTATAAAGTAAAGAACTAGGAATAATACTATATAATGAAATATTAGAAGGCATTATAAAGAAAGCGAACACCAAGATTATGATGTTAAGAAGTTAATCAGAGGGCTAGGGTTGTGGCTCAGTGGCAGAGCCTAGCATGTATGAGACACTGGGTTCAATCCTCAGCACCACAAATAAATAAATAAATAAATAAATAAATAAATAAATAAATAAAGGTACATCAACAACCAAAAAATATTTTGTAAAAGAAGTTAATCAGAGTAATAAAGACTATTCCTTTTTGGGCTGGGGATGTGGCTCAAGCGGTAGCGCGCTCGCCTGGCATGAGTGCAGCCCAGGTTCGATACTCAGCGCCACATACAAACAAAGATGTTGTGTCCGCCAAAAACTAAAAAAATAAATATTTAAAAAAAAAATTCTAAAAAAAAAAAAAAGAATATTCCTTTTGTTGTTGTTGTTATCAGAAATTGAACCCAGGGGTGCTTAACCACTGAGCCACATCCCCAGCCCTTTTTAATATTTTATTTAGAGACAGGTCTCACTAAGTTACTGAAGCTGACCTTTTATTTAGAGACAAGTCTCAGCTAAGTTACTGAAGCTGACCTCAAACATGCAATTCTCCTACCTCAGCCTCCCAGATTGCTGGGATTACAGACATGTGCCACAGTGCCCAGCTGAGATTGAACCCTGGTTTTCAATGGATAGAGAACTTAAAAAGAGGTGGAGAGTGACAATAGTTGGGTAAAAAGTTGGAGATATTTTTGGTCTCCATATGTCTGATGCCTTAGACATTCAGAAGGATGTCTCATTAGAATAATAATGCAACACAACATAGAGGTTAAGAGCAGGCTCTACAACTAGGCTGCCGAAGGAAGAATCCTGTTTTCTTTACTAGCTTTGTGAACTCAGGCAGGTTTCCTAACCTCTCTATGTCTCAGTTTCCTTGCCTATAAAAATAAGACATGTTGAGTTTTTGTGAGTATTAAATAAATTAATACTTGCAAAGCTAATATTGCAATACTTGCAAAACAATGCCAAGCTCCTATTAAGTATTGTATCAGTGTTTGGCAAACAAATAAACCTGCAAATGTAGTTAGCTCATATCTTAGCACCCTATAGTTTACAAATCAACTTTGGTGTACATTACCTCAAAAAATTCTCACAATTCTGAGGTAGGAATCAGTACCTCCATTTTACATTTCATGAAATAAAATTTACTGGTGCCAGGGATGTAGCTCAATCCCCAGGACCAAAAAGGAAAGGAAGGAAAAGAGGGAGGAAAAAGCGAGAAAGAGAGAAGTGGGGGAGGAGAGAGGGGAAAAGACAGGAAGAAAAGGAAGGAGGGAGGGACGGAGGGAGGGAAAAGAAAATTTCCTAACTTTGTTAAGTTTATGACTTTGGGACAAAGTGGATCATAAAGAAAAATGAATATTTCATCTTTTATTTCTATACCTTCTTCAAGGGAAAGAGGTTAACACTTTTTTTTCCTGTTTCCATGGTAAAAAGCAAAGTGGTTAATCTGTAATTGTTATTTGATCACTGTAAGTAGAACATCTTCACTGAAGTACAATATAGTTTGTACATGTGTTTTTATTATATGTGGCATATTGCATGTCTTTCTCTTAAGAATGTTTATGTATTGGTAAATCCTTTATTGCTAAAGACATTTAGGGAACAATATTATGTTCATACAGATCAGTTTTAATGGTGGCTGTTACACATACACTCCAGTTTCTTAGACAAAGTTCAGATGGAAGCTCACTGTAGATTCTGGATTGAGTCTTCTCCATCTTTCCAGAACATACCTGCATCTGGAATTATATAAGAAGTTTGTTTTCTGCTTTGCAGTTATTGGTATTTCCTATTTTAAATAGGATAGTATGCATAAGCAATAATTTTCAGGATAGCTGGATGAACCAGAGAGGCAGACTTAACTTCCTCCTTGGGTCCTGGGGTTCTTGAAACTGCAGAAGTGTCTATATAGACTTAAGAGCTAGGAGCTGGACTGTCTGGAATGAATCCCAGCTGTTCAGTTTTCTAGATGTACGATGTTATTCAAGACGATCAGTCTGTCTCTGTGCCCTTGTTTACAACATGGAAATGATGACTTTGTTGGGTTGGTGGGAGGATTACATGAGTTAATGCATGGGAAGCACCTAGAACAGGCATGGCTCATGGCAAGCATTCAGTAAATGTTAGTTAATAGCATCATGTTCTATTTGTGTAACTCTCATCATTCTCTTCTCAAGTCAATAGCTTTCAAATATTTTTCCCGGTGACCTTCAGTACAAAATACTTCCTATATCACAGTCCAGTACATATACACATAAAACTAAACTGAGGTTTCACAAAACATTCATACTCTTACTACGTGCATTGTACCCTCTTAATTTCTATGTCCCTTTTTTAAAAAAATGGTGGGGTGCCCTATTGAATTGATTTCACAACCCACTAAATGGACCAGTTTGAAAAACTCTGCTCTATGATACCCATGAGAAACAGAATAATGTACCCTAAGATATTTATACTCTAATTTCATAGAACCTATGAATATGCTACCTTACATGGCAAAAGGGGCTTTGCAGATGTGATTCCTCATTCATTACTGACTATGAGATGTAAAGATTCTCCTAGACTATCCAGGTGGGTCTAGTCTAATCACATAAATCCTTAAAGTTGTTTTGTTGTTGTAGCTTTGTTTTGTTTTTGCAGTGCTAGGACCCACACATGCCAGGGTATCACACATGCTAGCCAAGCACTCGACTACTGAGCCACATCCTCAGTCCAAATGAATCCTTAAAAATGGAGAACCAGCCAGGTGCAGTGCACACAAGTAATCTCAGTGGCTCGGAGGCTGAGGTAGGAGGATCCCAAGTTCAAAGCCAGACTCAGCAACTTAGCGAGGCACTCAGCAACTCAGTGAGACCCTGTCTGTATATAAAATATATTTTTAAAAAGGGCTTAGGATGTTGCTCAGTGGTTATGCACCCCTGGATTCAATTCTCAGTGCCAAAAAAAAAAAAAAGTGGAGAACCATAAAGATGTATAATCCCTGCCTACTCCCCACCCCCTGCCCAAAAAAGGTCGAGGAATAAAAATAAGAAAAATTCCATATGCCGTTACTGGCTTTGAACATGGAGGAAGAAAGCCAGGGGACCAGGATATGCTCATCCTTTAAAAACTGGAAATCTAAGAAAACAGATTCTTCATTTGAGCCTTCAGAGAAAAAACATAGCCCTGCAGCAGTCTGATTTTAGCCCAGTCAGACACATATCAGATTTCTGACCCCCAGAACTGTAAGAGAACAAATTGTGTTATTTAAGGCTCTAGATTTATGGTAATTCATTATAGCAGCAATAGAAAGCTAACACATTACCTGAGCCAGGAACCTGGACTTTATCATTGCTGTTCCCTACCCCACACATTCAATAAGTTATCTAGTCCTTTTACCTTTGCATATCTCAGGAAAAATCCATGTTTTCCCAATTTTCATGGTGCTTGCCCTCATTCAGGTCCTATTTATCTGTCTTGAATTGCAAAAGTTTCCAACTACTTCTAACTTCTGGACTTCCTTCTGTCCCACCTCTTCTTCCCTGTGATTTTCAGTTTCCTTTCTAAACTACCAATATCATTACCTCTTGTGCTTTTGATGCTTCATCATACTTACGGAATAAACTCAAAGTTTTTAGAGTGACAGTCAAACTCTTCCAATGAGATGTAAAGATTCTCCTAGAATCTTTATGAGTACACATCATGTATGAGGACACATTTCCTTGCTGCCATTTTCCCTATTCTGGCCCCTGTGGTTTGGTCCACAAAGTCAGATCAGGCACACAATTAAATTTCACTGTAGCCAGAGGAAATTTCAGATTACAAACTAGGAAATGCTGTAAAACAGTGTGTTATTAGTCTGCTAGGAGCACAGTAACACAACACCACACATGGGGCCGCTTACACAACAGAATTTTATTTCTTCATTGTTCTAGAGTCTGAAAGTCTAAGAGCAATATGGTGGCAGAGTTAGGTTTTCCCAAGGTCTTTCTCCTTGGCTTGTAGATGGCTGTCATCTCACTGCATCCTTAGATGGTCTTCTTCCCTGTGCCTTCATGTCTCTCTTTGTGTGTCCAAATCTCCTCTTCCTAGGAGAATGCCAATCAGATTGGATTAGGTCCCATCCATATGACTGCATTTGACCTTAATTACCTCTTATTTATTTATTTGATACTGGGGATTGAACCAAGAAGTGCTTTACCACTAAGCCACATTTCCAGCTCTTTTTTATTCTGAGACAAGTTCTTACTCAGTGGCTTAGGACCTCATTAAATTGCTGAGGTTGGCCTGGCATTTGCTAATCTGCGTCAGCCTCCCAATTCACAGGGATTATAGATGTATACCACCATGCCTGGCCTTAATCTTTAAAGGTCCTATCTCCAAATAATGTTTCCATGTTAGTAAGATTTTGTTACTATAACAAATACCTGAGATAATCAACTTATAAATAGAAAAGGTTTATTTTGACTCATAGTTTTAGAGGGTTCAAGTCATGATTGGTTGACCTGTTGTTCTGGGGCTTTGGTACCACATCATGGTGGAAGCATATGGCAGAAGTGCATGGCAGAGCAGAACTGCTCACCTCACGGCTGGAAAATGAAAAAGAGAAAGAGGAATTGGCTGGGGTCCCACTATTCCTGTCAAAGGCATGCCCACAGTGACCTGAAGAACCCCCATTAGGCCCCATCTCTTAAAGGTTCCGCCACCTCCCAAGAGTACCAAGCTGGAAAACAAGTCTTTAATACATAGGTTGGGGGGACAAGATTTAATACATGGAGGAACACAAACTATAGCAGTCACATTCTTTGAACCTTGATATTAGGATGTCAACATGAATTTTAGAGGAATATAATACCCCCCTAACAAAGTTATATTACTTTCAATACTCATCTTTGCAGAGATTCTGAGTTCCAACAAATTCCTCCTAGAAACACCTCAAAGCCCCTGTTATCCTTCTCTCTGGGTACTATATGCCCACTTTCTCATCTCAAGGCTGGGCTCTATATTGCAGCCCTAATTCAGTGGCTAGAGGAATCACATCTTTTCAGCCACAAATGGAAACATTCAGCCTTTGTTCTGAGGTTAGAACTGCTCCACCTGTTGCAGCTATCCTAAACCAACTCAGCTTCCCTAGCACTGCCTAAGGAGCTCTCTTTCCTTTCCCTTCTTTGTGATATTTCTGACTTGGACTCTTTTGAAGATCATTCTGAGCCATTATATTTACAACAGAATTTCTGAGTTATTAGGTTCCACTCTTGCTTGCCTCTGCTCCCCACCTCACAAACCTTATTTCATTTTGTTTCTTTCCTTCCTTTCTCTTTCTTTTAATAGGGCCTCACTATGTCACTAGGCTGGCATGTAACCTGAGGTTACAGGCACATGCCTTTTTGCCTGACTTATGCCCTTGTTTTCTTTAAAAGCAGCTTTTAGCCAGGTGCACACTGGGAGCAACTCCCAGCAACTCAGGAGGCTGAGGCAGAAGGACCACAAGTTCAAGGCCAGCCTGCACAACTTAGTGAGACTCCGTCTCACAATAAAATAAAAAGGATTTGGATCCGTGGTAGAACACCTGGGATTCAATTCCCAGAGCAGCAAAAATAAATGAATAAATTAAAAGCAGATTATTGAAATAACTGACTTTTTGCTATATGGCACTAAAATCTCACTTACCTCAGAGCTTCAATCCAGGTTTCCAGATACCTTTTCTTTTTTTCTTATTTATTTATTTTTATTAATATATAACAGCAGAATGCATTAAAACTCTTATTACATATAGAGAGCTCAATTTTTCATGTCTCTGGTTGTCTACATAGTATACTCACACCAATTCGTGTCTTCATACATGTACTTTGGATAATAATGATCATCACATTCAACTATCATTAATTACCCCAAATTCCCTCCCTTCTCCAACCCCTCTGCCCTATCTAGAGTTCGTCTATTCCCCCCATACTCCCTCTCCCTATCCCACTATGGGGCTATAGCTCAGTTGGTAGAGCGCTTGTCTTGTGTGCATAAGGCCCTGGGTTCAATCCCCAGAATCACATATACACAAAAAGGAGGGAAACTGCCTCTGAAAAACATAAAATTGCGAGATAAATACCTTATCTTTCTAATCAGAAAGTCATAAAGATCATCTTTTCTCTTTTTTTGGGGGGGTAGAGAGGGGTAGGGTGGAGGGTTGCTGGGGCTTTGCACTTGCTAGGCATAGAGCTACTTCTCCAGCCCCTTAAAGATCATTTTCAATGAAATAAGCAGGATCAACTTCTGTTCAACATTTTAACTATGCAGTTTGGGGACTCTTTTTCTTCTTCCCCTTGCTTCAATTTACATCTCATGTTTTTTTTTTTTGCCTGGTGCATTCTATGCTCCATTGACCATGTACAAATTTGAACAATATACTTGGCCCACCCAGGAGCTATGCCCTGGTCCTTGGCTGTGGTCTGGGAGTAGTGGTAGCTGCTCCATAGGTGTGAGTGGCAGAGTGATGCAACTTGCAGGCAATGGCAACAGACTAGAGGAAAAGATTTAGAGACTAGTGGTTCATGTCTTGGGCTATCACAGGTGTAAGTTCAATGTCCTCTCCTGGTGGTTTGTGCAGGTGGATGTGTAAAGAATGGGCAAAGGGAGCATTCCTGATCTTGGCTATTATCTTGTTCGAAAGAGTTTGGTTTTTGCTTTGTGTTTTAATTTGGCTATTGTGTATATATTTCAAGTGGTTATTCAAAAGTCCCATCCTAAGACTGAATGCTCCTAAGCTCAAGTCTAGTTCCAGTCTATCACAGGAAAAGCCAAATTCACTTCTCAGGTACCCTGAGCCCCACATTAGACAGCAATAGCATCTTTGCTTGATCTTTGCTTAGTTGAGATTTGATGATTTACAAAGTTAATACTAATATTCAAGCTAGTAGGTAAAGCTAAAAATGCTGAAGTTGGGGAGCCAGCCCATTTAACTACCATAATTGAGATAGGCTGTCATATACATGACAGTGACTCCCTTAGTTATCAGATTAGCAGTAAAGAAAAGGAGTTCTGAGTTAAGGTAAATGGATCTGGTTTAATCCTAAACCCTACCTCAAGTATTCTCTTGACATATCTGCCAGCATTTTTCTCATTTTCCAAAAGGTAGTAAGATTCTCTATACCCACTTCATTTCTATTTTCATAAGAAGAGTACACACACATTGTTAAAATAGTCAAATAGTACTATAAGGCTTATTGCAAAAAAAAAAAAAAAAAGCAATTCCCTGCCTGTGATGGATTGTTGCACTTTCTATAGGTGGCCGCAGTGATAGCTCCTATCTCAAAGCTCTTCTTTGAGTGAGATCGTGACACTTCATAGAATTGGTGGTGTCTATATTTCCTGTTCTTCAACCTGGATGTATTTTTGTAAATGCTTAGGTTATTTAAAGTTTAGCACACGTGATGCTGTGCTATTCAAGAGTTCTTCAGAGAAACAGAATCAATAAAAGTTTATCTATCTATGTATCTAAAGAGATGCATTTTAAGTATTAGCTCACATGATCATGGGAGCTGAGAAGTCCCACAATCTGCCATCTGCAAGCTAGAGACCCAGGAAGGCAGCTGGTATAGATTAAAGGCCTGAGGGCAAAGAGCTAGTTACTGGTGTAGATTCCAGTCTGAGTCAGAAGGCCTAAGAATCAGGTGCACTGAGGGCAAGAGAAGATCCTACTTCAAGCAGACAGGCAGAGAGAGTAAATCCTCCCTTCTTCCTCTACCTTTTTGGAAGGCAGCTATGCTCAATGCCTCCCCTTCCTCCACCTTTTGAATTGGGGTCCTAAGTGGACTGGACAAGTACTACTACCACCACCAACACATTGAGGAGGGCAGTCTGCTTTACTCCATGTGCTGATTCCAATGCTAATCTCTTCCAGAAACACCCAGAAAATAACGTGAAACAAATATCTAGGCATACTGTGCTCCAGTCCTGTTGATACATAAAATTAACCCTCAGAGACGCCATATGTCTTGTTCCCGGGACCTCAGCTGCCATGCTAACAGTCCAACTGCCTTGAGGTCGCTAAGCTATGTAAAAGCACCAATTAGCCTACCAGGGGGGACCACATAAAGAAACCCTGAGACTACACAAAGAAGAAAAGGTGACTGGCCAGGACCCAGTTGCTCCAGCCCCTCTTGCTGTCTAAGCTCCAGATCCATTTCCTGAAACCAAAAGCAACGACCTGAGAGACCTCCGTCCAGAACTGCCCAGCAGAACCCTTCCTGAAATCCTGACCCACTGAAATTGAGAGGTTATAAATCAAATGATCGTTCTTGTTTAAAGCCACCAAGTTTGGGAGTGAGTGGTCCCACAACAATAGTAACCACAATACTCCTTCACCATTAAGTAATACATTCCCATTACATTCACCTTATTATACTGTTTTTCATTTGTTCAATTTCCCGTGTCATTGTTACTGTGTCTTTCTACATTCTACAAATGAATTGCAAAATCCCTTGCATAAGATTTAAAAAAAAAAAAACTTATTTTTTTTTTTTTAGTTATAGGTGGACCCAATATCTTTATTTTACATTTATGTGGTGCTGAGGATGGAACCCAGTGCCTCATGCATGCTAGGTGAGCACTCTACCACTGAGCCACAATCCTAGCCCTTGCATAAGATTTTCTACATGGTCAAACACAACAAGAAGCCTACCTTCCTGTTTTTTTTCTCAGACCTCCTACTGGAGCTGTCTGGTCTGGTTTCTTTTTGGGACTGGTTGCTCTCTAGGTGCAGCTGCTGTCCTGAGACTACTTTCCCCTCCCTCCTATGTTCCATCTCCTTTTTCCTCACTCTGCAATCATCTTACTATTCCTTAGGTTACTCCTTCATTTTGAGAAACATTGTCTCAGTGGCTCCAGAGCAAGCATAGCCTGGAAATGAAAATGTCCATACTCTATTCTTTCATTTGGTTACTAGTTTGATGAGGACTGGGGTTGTGGTGCAGTGGTAGAGCACTTGCCTAGCACATGTGAGACACTGGGTTCGATCCTCAGCACCACATTAAAAAAATAAACAAACAAAATAAAGTCATTTTTTTTTTAAAAAAAAAAAGAATTCTAGGTTGAAAAGTTATTTTTTTCCCTCCAATATTGAGTACCTTGTTTCATTATCTGATAGTTTCTAATGCTGTCCTTGAGAATTCCATTGCCATTCTGATTCCAGAACCTGCACAGTTGGCCCTCCATATCCATAAATTCTGCATGTACAGATTCAACCAACCACAGATTGAAAACATTTTTAAAAAATTGTACAGAATGCATGCTGATTTTTTTCTTGTAATTAATCCCTAATTACAGTATAATAACTTTTTTTTGCATGTACATTATATTAGGTATTGTAAGCAATCTAGAGATGATTCAAAATATACAGAAGCACATTGGAATATTACTCAGCCATAAAGAAGAATGAAATTACAGCATTTGCCAGTAAATGGATAGAACTGGAGACTATTATGCTAAGTGAAATAAGCCAATCCCCAAAATCCAAATGCTGAATGTTGTCTCTGATATGGGGATGCACATAATAAGGGGTGGGAGAAGAATATAATTTCACTGGATTAGACAAAAGGAAGTGAAAGTGGAGATGGGAATAGAAAAGACAGTAGAATGAATCAGATATAACTTTCCTATGTCATATATGAATACATGACCAGTGTAACTCCACATCATGTACAACCACAAGAATGAGAAGTTATACTCCATGTATATATAATATGCAAAAATACACTCTGTTGTCATGTTTATTTAAAAAGAACAAATTTAAAAAAATAAAAAATAAAGTATACAGAAGGTTGCTTGTAGGTTCTATGCAAATACTATACCATTTTATATAAGAGATTTGAGTCTGTAAATTTTAGCACCCTCGGTGATCCTGTAATCAATCCTCCACAGATACCAAGGGATAACGGTACATATGAGATTTTTCCCACTTCTATCCAGACTTTTAGTATTTTTCTTCTTTGTCTCTGGTGTCCTGAAATATTATGCGGATATGACTTAGCTAGATCTTCTTTTTATTCGTTTATCTGGGCAGGCCCTTTGAACCTAGAGGCCTGGTCACTGGGAAATTTATATTTCTTTGGTAATTTTCTCCTCCCCACTCTATTTCTAAAATTCCTACTTAGCATTGACTATAGACTACCTGGATTAATCCTTTAATTTTTAAATTCTTTTCTCTCTTACTTCCCATTTTCTATGTTATATATTTACTTATTAAAAAATGTCTGTCATTTTATTTCCTCTCTCTGAAGATACCAATTTCACTTATTTCTGCTAATTTTTTTTGTCCATTTTCTGCATTGTCTTTCTTTTCTTCACTCTGTCCCCCTGCTTGCTTACTCTAATTTCTATCTTTCATATGGGAGGCCTCACTCAAATGTCCAGCAATCTCTGCAGGATTGTTCACAGTAAACAGTAACTCATTACAAAGCTGGAAGGAAACACAAGTGAGATGTAGCCATGTTGAGCTTCACTCCAGAGTGACAAGGAGACCCCTCCTCAGGCAACCAGTCAGTATTTTAGCAGAACGATTTCTCCAAGAAAGACTCATTCTTCTCCCTGAAGGCAGGATGGGGTTATTGCACACCTGGATGGTGGCCCCCTGGGAGCAGGTGGGGATGGATCCACATGCACTTTCACATAACTCGCTTTCAGTCTCCCAGAATGCCAGCCCTCCCTGAATCTGCACTGCTACAGTTAATTGCTCCAGAATCAACTTGTGGACCTCGTGACCAAGCAAGGGCTGGGGTAGTGTAGAGAGTAGTTTTCACCTGGCTTTGTGGAGACAAGAGGAAGGGGAACTTACACCCTTCAAACCAGTTTCGGTTTCCATCCCCACTCTGCAGAACCTGGTCACTCCTAGCTCTAAGCCTTTCCAGGATTCTGAAAATACATCTGTACCCTCCTCTGATCTGGTGCGGCTAATCCCCTCTCTGTATGAGTCACATGCTTCATCTGATTTTCATAGTCACAAAGTGTATGAATTACCTCTCATCTATTATTATATCCTTTTCTGTTCTCTTTGACCAATTTCTCTTTTCTTTTCTGTCATTTTAGTAGAGCTTCAAGAGGCCATCCACAGGCCTGAGTGTAAAAATAAACATGTGTGCTGACTATGCCTATTTATTTATTTATTTATTTATTTTTTGTGAGGTGCTGGAACCCCTGTAAAATGTAAATTTTAAAGTCATATAAATGTGGTTTGTTCTCTTTGATCCCTAAGATATTTGTTTAGATTTTTCAATTGTGATTTTCCTCTTGCTACTTTTTTTGGGGGGTTGGGGGGGCTAGTGAGGCTGTAAACAACCTAGTGAGATCCTGTCTCAAAATAAAAAATAAGAAATGGCTGGGGATGTGGCTTGGTGGTTAAGTGCCCTTGCGCTTAACCTTGGGTTCAATCCCTGATACCAAAAAAAAAAAAAAAGAAAGAAAGAAAAAAGAGAGAAAGAAGAAAGTAAGTTCAAGGCCAATCTGAGCAACTCAGTGAGACTCTGTCTAAAAATAAAAAGGGCTGGGGATATAGTTCCATGGGTAAAACACACCTAGGTTCAATCCCCACTAGTGCAAAAAAAGAAAAATAAATGAAAATAAATAAAATGTTCCCAATTATATGTGTTATACAAAATAAGTTGAAAATAGGATATTAGTTAAAAAGCTAAATGAACTATGTCTCAATAGGAGTTCTGGCCACAGTCTCTTAGAGTTGACTCAGGGCATCTTCTTCCTGGGAGGGACCTACCCAAAACCCCCAGGTGGGTAGGTTGGGATCCTGGGGCCCCTGTGTGCACAGAGCACTCACACAGTATTGCCCACTCCATGGAAACTGCTTGTTTCTTGCTCCTCTGAGCGTAGACTGTCTTATTTATCTTTCTATTGCCAGAACCAGCAGGGTGCCGGGTATTCAGTAGTTCCTAAATGTTTGATAAAGTGCAAAGCTGCAGACAACCACACTCACATTTTAGTCTTCTGGGAGAAATAGTTCTAAAGGGTTTGGCCAGATATTCCATTTATTTATTTGTTTGTTTGTTTATTTTTTTGTTTATTAATAGGGTCTCACTAGTTGCCCAGGCTGGCCTCTAACTTGCGATCCTCCTGCCTTAGCCTCCCAAGAAGCAGGGACAATAAGTATGCACCACTACGTCCGGCTCTCCACTTTAAATATTAAGAAAATAAAAATTAGGATTTTTTTCCCTCCCCTTTAAAGACAAAGGAGAAAACTGAGGATCCGTCTGACAGATTGCTTCATCTTTTCATGCAATGGGAGACGAAAGATAGAGAAATAAAGCTACAGTCCTGGCAGCACCAGGCAGCCCAGACACAAGTGTTAAGCACAAAGGGGGAGGCAGCAGCGTGGATCCTGGCAGCTCTAGTGTTCCATGAAAAACACCTGCTCTGTTGGCAGCCAGGAAGGAGAGACCCAGAATAGCACAGGCTCACCCACTCACAAAAACACAGGAGCTCCCCTGTACTGTAGGCAAAGGAGGGAATGTCAGGAGACAGGCCTGGAGAAGCTCACTTGGAAAATTTACCCAAGCCCATCAAAAAGGACTTGAATTTCCTCTGTAATGGGAAGAGAATGAAATTCAACACCTTGTCTCAGCGGCCAGCTCTGGGCTCAGGAGGTAAGAATGCAAACTCACAGGAAGCATATACGCATGCAAGACTAGCCACCCATGAGCACCGAGGAAGGTTCCCTCGGCCACACTGTGATGGAACTGTTGAGGAATAGGCCATCACCTGGGCTTGGGAGGCTCCACAGCAAGCATGGCACTCAGCTCCAGGTGAATAGGGCAAGCTTTGGAGGTGATAGTATTGAGACCAAAGATAGCAGCAACCAAAGCAATCAAGCAAGATGCCTATAAATAAGAAAATAAGGGGACAGAGGTGAGACCTGAGCCATGAAGACAACTTTATTAACCAACATGAATGATTCTCCTATGTCTTCAACATTAGTGTCTAAAAAAAAATTGTCTCTTGAGAAGTTCCTTAAGGAAAATGACCTATGGTCACAGAAGTCTGGGAAATGCTGCCTATTATAAACCTCCTTAGGGATTCAAATGAACACTGGCCTCTGAGAGACCCTGAGGAGCTCTTCATGGAAGGAGAAAACAAAAACAAAAACAGTCTCAAGGTTTCCCAAACACTTTCCTTCAAGTCAGGCCTATTAACATCTGCTGAGCTAGTGTTTCCTGGACCATAAAATGGTGACCCCTGTTCTACCCCAGGCATTGACACTTGACCTTTGCCTTTAGTAACGACATGGCTTTCAGAATTTTATAGTGAGAGATTTAGTTATAATCACACATGTTCGGTGATAAATGTTAGTTGTGAATTTTTAAATCTCCTTTTCTTAAATAACACACCAGTGGAAAACCCATCACGTTTCTTGAATCCTAATTTGTTTTTCCAATTAGCCTTATTTTTAAAAACAGCTTTGTTTTTATGGGTAGTTTGAACAGGATTAAGGAGAAAATATTTGAAAGTTCCCATGACCCTTCACCAGCATCCCCCAACCACAATGTTACAAGTGTTGTAGTGGATGAACCTGCATCGGCATGTCATTATGACCCAAGTTCATAGTTGCATTAGGACTCACACTTGATGTTTACATTCTATGGCTTTGAACCAGTGGATAGCAGCATATATCCACCATTATGATATCATAGAGAATAATTTCGCTGCCGTAAAAATTCTTTGTGCTTCACCTATTCATCCCTCCCTCCCCCCAAGTCCTTGTTGTTGTTTTTATTGTTAAATTTTACTGTATTTATGAGTAAAAGGGAGAGAGATACACACACAGAGGAGAGAGGGAGTTTCACTCTTCCACTCCCATGGCTGTTAAATTACTGGCTCAGGGCCTGGGGTTGTGGCTCAGCGGTAGAGCGCTTGCCTTGCACCTGTGAGACCCTGGGTTCGATCCTCAGCACCACATAAAAATAAATAAGTGAAATAAAGGTGTTGTGTCCAACTACAACTCAAAAATTATTAAAAAAAATTACTGGCTCATTTTTTACAACGATTTCTCAGCCTCAGCACTGTTGACCTTTTAGATCAAATATTTTTTTTTTTGCTGTGAGGGGGCTGTCCTGTGTCTCATAAGATGTTTTAGTACCATCCTTGGCCTCCACCTGGGGGAGACTATCCTCCCCAAGTTATGAAAATCGAAAAATGCCTCAGACATTACCAAATGTGCCCTAGTGCAAATCATTCTCATTGAGAACTCCTGGTCCACACGGGACACCCAAACTTTGTCAGAAAATCTCAAAAATGTTTGTATGTCATCATTTATTTCTGAAACATTTGATCACCTAAAATGTGTGGTAAGGAGAAACAAAACTAAATACTGAAGGCTGAGGAGTTACTGCAAAGACCCTAGAGGATGACCAAGAACATAGACTTTTCTTTCTTTTTTTTTTTTTTTTGTAGTACTGGGGATTGAACCTAGGGGAGCTCCATCACTAAGTCACATTCCAGCCCTTTTTTATTTTTTGTTTCGGAGACAAGGTCTTGCTAAGTTGCTGAGGCTGGCCTCAAACTTCCAATCTTCCTGCTTTAACCTGCTGAGGCACTGGGATTACAGGTATGTGCCACTGTACCTGGCAATAATGTGGATTTTTAATCTCGCACAACAACTTGCTCACCCTTTGGCTGGACAGTACATTAGTAAGTCAGATTATAAAGCTGAAGAAAAAGGAAGAGGTTGTTTTCCCTCAATGCCTGAAAGGAGAGTTCCGGGACCCACGTTCTGAGGTTTCTTCACAGGTCCTCTCTAGAGCTGAAAACAGATTGGTTCTATTTAGATGTTCTATAAATGTTCATCAAGGGGGAAATGTTTGCTCTCTTTAAGAATTAAAAGCTACTACTTATAGCCAGATAGGAGAAATAAGTTCTGATATTTTATCATACATAGGGTGATTATTAGGGGCTGTGTGTAGCTCAGTGGTAGAGTGCTCGCCTAGCAAGCTGGAGCCCTGGGTTTGATTTCCATAGCCACAGAAAAGAAAAAAAAAGAGAGAGGGGGATTATTGTGATAATTGTCAACAAAATTATATTATATAACTTAAATTAGCTAAAAGAGGATTTTGAATGTTCTCATCACAAGAAATGATAGATGTTTGAGATGATCAATACACAGTGTACAAATGTATCAAAACATCACACCGTACCCCACTGTTAGTTAGCTTTTTGTGCTGTGACCAAAATACCTGACAAGAACAACTTAGAGGAGGAAAAGTTTATTTTGGATCACTGTTTTGGAGGTTTGGTCCATAGCAGGCCAATTCCATTGTTCTGGGCCCAAGATAAACCAGAACATCATGATGGAAGAATATGATGGAACACTGCTCTGTTGTTCATGGCCAGAAATCGGGGAGAAATGGGGAGGGGCCACAGGCAAGATGAACCCTTCCAGGGCATGTCCCCAGTGACCCACATCCTCTAGCTACTCCCCACCTACTACAGTTACGATCCAGTCAGTCCATTCAAACTAGAATGTATTGTACAGGTTAGAGTACTCACAATCCAGTCATTTCATTTCCAAACATTTCTGCATTAACACAGGACCTTTGGGGGGGACACCTCATATCCAAACAATGACATTCACAAATTTGTATAATTATCATCTATCAACTTAAAAAAGTTAACATTTGACATAACCATCTTAAACTCTAAAATCATTCCAATAAAAGTCTACTTTTATTTTTTTATTTATTTAAAGTCTAGTTTTAAAAAAAGATCCTATTAGAAATTTAGAATCCGATATTTCTGGTCCCATAAACTGTGGTCAACCTTGAAAGCAAATATTAAAAGCTAGATGAACACCCTAAAAGGTTCTCTGGGAAAAAGGGGACGCTTGCCATGTCATTCATCAATAAGAGAAAAACAGATGTTTTTCTTAAGGTGCTGGTGATAGAACGAACTCATGGCCTTGAGTAAGTGGAGCATGCTCTCTACCATGAGCCAGGCACCAGCCCTCAAAAATTGTTTTTCAGTGATATCCTCTTTCTCTTAAGATAAAGTCCCAAATCCTCAGTCCTTATCATGGCCTCCCAAAACCCTGCATGATCTGATTTTGCCCATCTTGCCAGTCTCTTTGCATAATACTCTCCCCCAACTCCACCACATTTCTCAGTCAGATTGGCCTTCTGCCTCCTTGGGGCTTTTGCAAACATAATTCCCACCACCTATAACACTTCCTGGCATAATTATCCCTTTTAGCTTAGTCTCTTCAGACAGCTATAATAAAATGCCATTGACTAGGTAACTTACAAGCAACAAAAACTTCTTTTCTCACAGTACTGAATGAAGGCTGGGAATCCAATGAAGGCCCTGGCAGATTCCATGTCAATGAGGGTCCAATTCCTCTTTCACAGAGGTACTTTCTCACTGTGTCCTCACGTGGAGGAAGAGACTTGGGGAACTCAGGAATCTCTTTTATAAGGGCACTAATCTTATTCATGAGGGCTCCACCCTCTTAGTTTAGTCACCTCCTCAATGACCGCTTCCTAAAACTATCACCTTTCTGGGTTAGAATTTCAACATATGAATTTGGGCATGGGATACAAACATTCAGAACATAGCATCCTGTGGCCACTTTAGGTCTCAGCTTCAGTGTTGCCTCCTTACCCCCAGTGTTTAGGTATATCTGTTATATTCCCGTTACACTATAGTTCCTCATTCCTATACTTAATTACAAGTCCTCAACACTCTGTAGACTTGTAACCAACTAATCATTAGTGACAACCTAATTTTTGTCTCCTTCACCTCCATGTACTTGTTATAGAATGTTTCCAGCACCCAAGAGTACCTGGCACAGACTAGGTGCTCATAAATTATCTGTCTGTCTGGATGAGGTAGGGCATTCTTATTTGGGTTTCTGGTTTTGATTTTGGCTAAACATGGGGCAAAAGTAGATACTTTCTTCATTAACTCAGCTTGCGTCTATCTAGTTTCTGAGTCCAGATTCCTAATTTTTCTCTTTGTTCTCATTTTCAACTTTTCCCAAGGATCTTCCTTCAGATCAAGGACTCTGTCTCTGAACACCCACCCTTTAAAATTTTTTTTCAATCATACTTCTATTTCCCATCCCGATTTCTGTTTTCTTTCTTCCTAAGGCTATTTGAGCTAAATCCGATTCATTTTACTCAATATTCTCGTTGACAGTGGCAGCACAGTATTTCACCACATGGAGGTACCATGGTGGATTATGTAAGCATTCTGTATTGAGGGCATTTATGTTGTTTCCAACTTTCCGAGGGGGGAATACCACAATAAGGATCTTCATGACATACATTTTTCCACATCTCATTCTTCTCTCAGGATACATTCCAAGGAATAGAACTGCTAAGTGAAAAGGTATGCACATGTTTTAAGACTAAGAGCATATTTCATCCAGATTTGTCCCATTTTATTTCAGCTTGCTTCCCACACTCAACTCAGTGTTCATGAAAATTATCCTACCCGACTCTAGACCCACCCTTTACTTTTTCTGTGTCTGCTCCTTTTCTGGCTTCATCTATTGACTTCCTGTGTTTCTTACTGCTTGCCATTTGGCAACCACCTTGCTTGATTTCCATGTCTCTGTTCTCACTGATGGATTTGTACATTGAATAAATATTTATTGAGCCCCCACTATGTGCCAGAAACTGTGCTTGGCAAAGTGAAGTACACAAACAACCAAATCATAGCAAAATGTGGTCAGTGTTCTGAAAGATACAAAGAAAATGCAAAACATAAGAAATGGGGGTATTGTTGATAATTTTGATAATTATTAGGAAAGTTCTTTCTGAAAAGATGAAACCTGAAGAATAAGAAGAACCAACTGTGGACAGTGATGTTGCTTAGTGAGCACTTGCATAGCATGCATGAGGCCCTGGGTTCCATCACCAGCACTGCAAAAAAAAAAAAAAAAAAAAAGAGAGAAAGAAAAAGAAAAGAAAGAAAGAAACCGACCAGCCAATAAGTACATGAAAAAATTTCAACATTATTAGTCATTAGGGAAACATAAATCAGAAGCTCAATGAGATACCACTTCACACTTACCAGGATGACTATAATTAAATAAAAGGGGGTGGGGAAGAAAATAAGTGTTGGCAAAGATGTGAAATGCTTATGGGAATGCAAAATGGTGCAGCTGCTATGGGGACATGTAGGCAGAGCCTCAAAAAGTTGAGTCTCAGGGCCGGGGATGTGGCTCAAGTGGTAGCGCGCTCACCTAACATGCGTGAGGCACTGGGTGCGATCCTCAGCACCACATAAAAATAAGATAAAGATATTGTGTCCACCTATAACTAAAAATAAAAATATTGTGTCTATCTAAAACTAAAATAAAATTAAAAAGTTGAGTCTAGGTTTACCATACAATGCAGCACTTCGTTTTTAAGTGTCTATTGAAGAGAATTGAAAACATACACAAAAATTTGTACACAAATATTTATACCAGCATTATACATAAAAGTCAAAAAGCAGAAACAACTTTAATGTTCACTGACTAATGGACAGATAAAAAGGGTGGTATTTCTAAAAATGGAATATTATTCAACCATAAATAGGAATAAGGGATTGGTATATGCTATAACAGGAGTAGACCCTGGAATCATTGTGCTCAGTGAAAGAAGCCAGATATAAAAGTCCACATATTGTGATTTCCTTTATATGAAATATCCAAAAGACGCAAATCTGCAAAGACAGAAATGAATTAGTAGTTGACACAGAGTAGGAGAAGGGGAGAAAGAGAAGTGGCTGCTTTTAATAGATATGGAGTTTAGAGATGGGTGATGAGAATGTTCTGGAATTAGTAATGATGCTTGCCCAACATTGTGAATATGCATTTTAAAAACACTTAAAATTGTGAATTTTGTTATGTGAATATCTTTGGGGGGAATACTGAAGATTGAGCCCAGTGGCACTCTACTTGTAAGCTACAATCATAACCCTTTGTATTTTTAATCTTGAGACAGGGTCTCAGTGAGTTGCCAAAGCTGGCCTCAAACTTGCAATCCTCCTGCCTCAGCCTCTTGAGTCACTGGGATTACAGGCATGTACTATCATGCCTAATTATGTGAATTATTTTTTATTGAGGTGAAATTCACTTGATGTAAGGGGCTGGAATTGTAGCTCAGTGGCAGAGTGCTTGCCTCACACATGTGAGGCCCTGGGTTAGATCCTCAGCATCATATAAAAAAATAAACAAATAAAAATAATGTACTGATATATTAAAAAATTCATTTGATGTAAAATTAACCAGTTTTAAGGGTACAGTTCAGTGGCATTCAGTGGCATTTAGTACATTCACAAGAAATATTAAGGAAGACTACATTCATATATAATGTGTGGGAAGGAGGTCAGCCTTCCAGTTGCCATTTTTCTCATTTACTCAAAGAACCTTTCCAGGAAGTGTATTAAGAAAAATTACTGCCAGGATCTTCATTTTGTTCAGATGGGCAAAAACTGTGATTATCCATTTGGAATGATTTTATGCTGTTATGAACTAAATGATCTTCTGGATATCTAAAGTAGGGGGAGGTGGTTGTATTAGTCAGCTTCCAACACTGTAATGAAATATCTGAGGTAAGGAATTTATAAAAAGGAAATTTGTATTTCAGCTCACAGTTTTGGAGTTCCAGTCCATGACTGATTGGCTCTGTAGTTTTTGGCCTATGGCAGCACATCATGGTGAGAACCGGTGGAAGAACAAAATCATTCACAATATGCACTGGAGAGCAAAAAGAGAAAGAGGAAGGGGCCAGGGTTTCACAGTTCACTTTGAGGCCATGTGTCCAATGCCCTAAAGACCTCCCGCCAGGCTCCATCTCTTAAAGATTCCACCACTTTCCAATTCACATGAGGACATATGGATCTTTGAAGTAAATTCACCACCCAAACTATAGCAGTCACCACCAATCAGAATCAGCATAATAAGTCTAGAGGGTCAAGATTCTTATAACTAAGCTGAGGTGAGAGTGGGTGAAGAGCAAGACCAATGCAAGGAACAAGTGTTATCAAATACCAGAATTCACAGGTGCACATACATTGATATTGATACTACTTTATGCTTTCTCTTTTCTTAATATGCTCACACTTCCAACACTACCTATTACTACATTTTCTATTATGGTCTCCTAATTAAGACAGTCTCTTTGTAATCAGAGACCATTTTTGTTGTGCATTCTAATAATTCACCCTCTGCTTGAAATAAGATGATAAATAACATGTACACAATGAAAAATGAGGTTGTTTATTCATCCTTTCATTCCTTTAGCCAACCCTCCATGCAGGAAAGTAATACTGAGCTGCAACTATATAGGAGACACATTTTAATAAATAGAAAAATGCTGCCAGGGTTGGTAGTAAATGCCTGTAATCCCAGCGACTCAGGAGGCTAAGGCAGGAGGATCACAAGTTTGAGGCCAGCCTCAGCAATTTAGAGAAGTTCTAGGTAACTAATAAAACTCTCAAAATAAAAAATAAAAAGGGACTAGGGATGTGGCTCAGTGGTTAAACACCCTGGATTCAATCCTGGGAAAAATAAATAAATAAATACATACATACATACATACCTTGTTTGAATGCTTGGTTGAAGAATCACAACAGCAGCATCTGCACAGAAATCCAATATGACCGCCAGGCAGGAAGACTAAAAAGCAATCTCTTGCATGAGATGGGAACAGAGGCATCCACTGTGAATTATTTGGAAAAATAGAAAAGATAGGTCATTCTCTAGGAGAGAAAATGAGTCTGACAAGCTTCCCCCCACCACACCTCCAGTATTGAGAATTGAACCTAGGGGTGCTCTACCAGAGCAACATCCCCACCCCTTTTAAATTAATTTTTTTAAATTTTTTTCGTTTTGAGAAAGGGTCTCACTAAGTTGTCTAGGCTGGCCTTGAACTTGAGATCCTTCTGTCTCAGGCTCTTGAACTCAGGGACACTCAACCACTGAGCCACACCCTCAGCTTTATTTTGTATTTTATTTGGAGACAGGGTCTCACCGAGTTACTTAGCACCTCGCTTTTGCTGAGGATGACTTTGAATTCTCAATCCTCCTGTCTTAGCCTCCCGAGCCACTGGGATTACAGGTGTGCTTCACTGCACCTGGCTCTGACAAACTTTTATATTCATGTCAAGCTTTTCTAATTCTTGAAAGGTAATTTGGGGAAATTTGCATACTTCTGGGTGGTGACCTCTGTGTCACATAATCCGTAAATATATTTTTCAGATTGAATAGGATCTTAATTTTCAATAACAGGTTTTTAAACTGCAAGGTTAGTAAGTACTTTGGGTGAATAACAGGTCTGAAGAAACTATGCAATCTGTAATTTGCTGCCTCAAATGTGCACTATAGTTGCTATCAACTATTCCAGTTATAATCTGCATAGGAGAAAAGTGTATGCCAGCCCAGTCATTTAACATTTATTTTTGCTATGGTTGTTCTTGTTTATTTGTCGGCTTTTTATTGTAGGCAAGTTATTTTTGCTTCTCTGTCCCTCAATTTCTGGATCTGTAATATGAGGGTGACAAATGTAAGTGAGGAATAGAATTGTTGAGATTATCTGAGTAAATGCATATACAGTGCCTGAAGAACACTGGCTGGTGTACAGTGAACACTTAACAAACGTTACCTTTTATTATCATTATTAAAATTCATACAGACTGACACTTAATTCAAGTTTGCCATGACTATTTAGTGCTTTTAGTAATACCGTGCTATTTTCAAAATTATCATAGGATGATATATCGTTTTTTGGATGAATACCAAATTCTTCAAAGAAAGAGAAATTTGGATTTTTCAATGAGTTTGATTTCATGATAAACATTGAAACCAGTAAAAGGTTTGAAGTGACAAAATTTAATTCTTACAAGAATAACTTCTGATGGGGAAAGCTATGTTATTCTGGATCATGGAGAATGTAAGGAGGTATGGTGAATCTTCAGAGATCCAGAAAAATACCTTGCAATTAGAGCCATGTAGAAATCACAGCGAGTAGGATATATGCAACTACTGTAACAGGGCTTTGCTTGATGATTTGACTATATCCCTTGTGGCTTTGAACCTTACATGTTTCTTTCTGTCTTTTTCCCAATCTTCTTTTCCCTAAACTTCTACCTGATCTTTTCCCTGATCTTCTCCTTCATGATCTCTCCTCTTCTAATCTCATTTTCTCAGAATCACCTCTATAAAAGCCCCACCTGTTCCTGCAGATCGGCAGAATCACAGCCTTTGGAACAGGAATCCCCTGTGTTTCTCCTTTGCTAGCAAAGCAATACACCTTCTTTCCCCTTTTACTCAATACTGAGTTCTCATTATTGGATTGGCACTGAGGAGAAGGACCGAGCTTTTGGCAACACTACCATGAAAGAAATAGAGATGAGGCATGGTGTAGGGGCACATGCCTGTAATCCTAACAGCTTGAGAGGCTGACACAGAAGGATCTAGAATTCAAAGCCAACCTCAGCAATTTAGTGAGGCCCTAAGCAATTTAGTGAGACCTTGACTCAAAAGTTAACCACTGAGCCACATCCCCAGCCCTTTTGCTTACATTTATTTTTTTTACACCTCTGGGTATTCCATCTGGATATTGTCATGTATTTACTCTCCCAGAATAATTCGGGAGTTGCTTTGCTAATTTCTAACAAGATATTTTTGGAGCTTGGTGTGGTGGTGCATGCCTGTAATCCCAGCGGCTCGGGAGTCTGAGATAGGAGGATCAGGAGTTCAAAGCCATCCTTGGCAATGGTGAGGAACTTAGCAACTCAGTCAGACCCTGTCTCTAAATAAAATATAAAATAGTGCTGGGGGTGTGGCTCAGTGGCTGAGTGCCCCTGAGTTCAATCCCTGATAACAAAACAAAAAAAAAAAAAAAAAAAAAAGAAAGAAAGAAAAAGAAAAACTTTTGGATTTCTTGTTGAAATTGACTTAAGTGAGTTAATTAATTTGGAGAGAGATTGACAGTGTTTTAGTATTAAATCTTTCTTCCTGGGAACAGGGCATGCCTCTCCATTTATTCAAATCTTTAGTGTACTTTGAGAGAAATTTTTACTTTTCTTCCTAAAATTTCTTTACATTTCTCACTTTTAACTGTTTGAACATTTTTTTAATCACAGTTTGGAACTGGTTCATAGGAAATCTATTATTTATTTATTTTATTTATTTATTTTTTTTTGAGAGAGAGAGAGAGAACCCAGGCTGCACACATGCCAGGCGAGCACACTACCGCTTGAGCCACATCCCCAGCCCCTATTATTTATTTTTAAAAATTTTTAAATTTTATTTATTCTAATTTGTTATCTATGACAGCAGAATGAAATTCAATCCATATTACATAAATAGAACACAATTTTTCATGTCTCTGGATGTACACAAAGTACAGTCACACCATTCGTGGTTTTATACATTCACTTAGGGTAATGATATCCGTCTCATTCCACCATATTTCCTTCCCCCATGCTTCCTACCTTCCCCTCCCTCCCCTTTGCCCTATCTAAAGTTCCTCCATTCCTCCCATGCTGCCCTCCCATCCCCATTATGAATCAACATCCTTATATCAGAGAAAACATTTGGCATTTGGTTTTTGGGGATTGGCTTACTTCACTTAGCATATATTCTCCAACTCCATCTATTTACCTGCAAATGCCATGATTTTATTCTCTTTTAATGCTGAGTAATATTCCATTGTGTATATACTACACTTTCTTTACCCATTCATCTACTGAAAGTTATCTAGGTTGGTTCCAAATTTAGCTAATGTGATTGTGCTGCAATAAACATTGATGTGGTTGCATCACTGTAGTAGGCTGTTTTTAAGTCCTCTGGGTATAAACCAAGGCGATTCCATTCCCAGTTTTCCAAGGAATCTCTACACTGCTTTCCACATTGGCTATACCAATTTGCAGTCCCACCAGCAATGTATGAGTATTCCTTTTCCCCCACATCCCCATATTAGTTATTTATTTTAAATATATTTATTTGTTTTGCCATGCTAGTGATTGAACGCAGGGTGTTGCACATGCTCTGCAAGTGCTCTACCACTGAGCTACATCTCCAACCCTATGTTTTAACACTGATTTTATAACCAGGTGCTTTATGGAGTATCTTAATTTTTTTTTTTTTCTGCAGGAGAGGGATAACCTGGATTGAACTCAGGGGCACTCGACCACTGAGCCACATCCTCAGCCCTATTTTGTATTTTATTTAGAGACAGGATCTCCCTGAGTTGCTTAGCACCTCACTTTTGCTGAGGCTGACTTTGAACTCTCCATCCTCCTGCTTCAGCCTTCCCTGAACCTCTGGAATTATAGATGTGCACCAATTTTTTCTTGGGCTATGTTTTTTTTTTTTTTTTAATTTTTTATTCTTTTTTTTTAATATTTATTTTTTAGTTTTCGGCGGACACAACATCTTTGTTTGTATGTGGTGCTGAGGATCGAACCCGGGTCGCACGCATGCCAGGCGAGCGCGCCACCGCTTGAGCCACATCCCCAGCCCCTTGGGCTATGTTTTGTTGGGTTTTGTTTGTTTGTTGTGGTGCTGGGGATTGAACCCAGTGTCTCATGCTTGCCTAGCAAGTGTTCCACCACTGAGTCACAACCCTAGCCCTATCATCATCTCTTTACATTGACTAAAACTATCAGAATGACACTGAATAATGGTAGTGATTGGGGAACACTAGTCATTTCTGTTTCAGATTTTCAAATGAAGGTCTACAGGGTTTACCACAAAGTGCCATATTAGTTGCTGATTTCAAGTAGAAAAATCTATGACAAGAAATGTTTGTTCTATTTTTCTTCTAATGGTTTTCCAATTTATTACTTGTTAGAATTCCTGTTTAAATCAAGGTGTTTTCATAAGATCCCACATATCTCATTTTAGTCAAAAGCCTATAGACCCAAATCAATTTAGTATATATTAATTGGATTGTCAATTAGTACTGTCATAATTTGCACAATCATTAGGATCTGAAAATGTGAAGTCCTTTTTTTAATAATATGGTAAGGATTAAAACCAAAAAATAATTTTTATCCACAAGTAACACATGTAAGGCATTTTGTGAGATGCTCTAGAGTAGTGTTTCTTAAAGAAAGGTCCACAATTCATTCAAGGCACTCGTTAGAAGTACAGATGGATTGGCTTCTGAAAAAGAAGCAACAGAATAGAGACTGGGAAGCTGTACTTTCACTGAATTCCCTAGGTGATTCTTAAGCACCTTTCAGTTGCAGTTTAAAACTTTTCCACGTTGGGTTTGGGGTGTAGTTCAGCAGGAGAGTATGTGTTTAGGATGCACAAGGCCCTGAGTTCAATAACCATCACCAAAAAAAAAAAAAAAATTCAATAGAGTAGTTCTTACTCTGGGATACATGTTTTGCTGGTGTTGTGCACCTGTGGATCCCAGCAAGTCTGGAGGTTGAGGCTAAGGCAGGAGGATCGCTTGAGTCCAAAAGTTTGAGGCCAGCCTGAACAACATGGAAAGACTCTGTCTCAAAAAAAAAAAAAGAAAAAATGAAAAACAAATTTAGCAAAATTAAAGTAAAACTCTGGCACAGAGAATAAAGAACAAGTAAGATATATGGAGCTTTCAAAAAAAAAAAAGAGAGATGAGTGTATTTGAACTTATCATCACAGAGTGACAGCTAAATTCATCATGCTATAGTGATTAAATTGGTTGATGCAATAGATCAGCCACAACTCACTCTCTATCTTCATCTAGATGTGGTTCTGGCCATTTCTAGGAATCCCTTTAAGTCATTGGTTTTTCTCAACTTTGCCATCCAGCCTCCTGGAAAAAGAAAAGAGGCTAAGCTTCCTGGACTTTCTTCAGCTTCAAGGAGAGAGTAGCTCCACATTTATCTCCACATTTATATATTTGAAGGGCTCAAGAATATATATATATATATATATATATATATATATATATATATATATATATATATTTTTTTTTTTTTTTAAATATTTTTTTTCAGTTTTTCGGCAGACACAACATCTTTGTTTGTATGTGGTGTGAGGATAGAACCCAGGCCGCAAGCATGCCAGGCGAGCGCACTACCGCTACCGCTTGAGCCACATCCCCAGCCCTCAAGAATATTTTTAAGGAGAAATGTTGGAAGTTTTCTTTTTTTTCTATTTGGGGGATGGGACTCTGGGTCTTGCATATGTTAGGCAAGCACTTTACCACTGAGCTATACCCTGAAGCCAAGTTTGAAATTATTTATTTACAACCTTTAGGAATATCCTAATCTTACCTTAGAGTTTGATCATTTATGTTGGTGCATGTGACTCAAACTCAAAAATAATTGATTTGAAATTTTTTGACAAAACCCCTTTTACATTTTTCCTAATATATATGCCTCAAAATATGAAATTTCTGGTAGCTTCTTCCGGGTGGCCCAGGAGGTAGCTGTGTACACTGAAGGATATCAACTGTCAAATTGTGGCTTTGGCAACACTGAAATCATGGCAGATCCAGAAACTGATGCCCAGTTCTAGTTCACTGGTATTTTTTTTTTTTTTTTTAAGCTGGGGCTGGGATTGTGGCTCAGCGGCAAAGTGCTTGCCTCACATGAATGGGGCACTGGGTTTGATCTTCAGCACCACATAAAAATAAATAAATGAAATAAAGGTTTGTGTCCACTTATAACTACAAAAAATATTTTAAAATTTTTAAATTAATTTTTTAAAATAAATAAATGACAGCGGAATGAATCAAAATTCTCAACTCATACATGCTCACTGGTAGAATGAATTATATACTGGCTACATATGGAGGCATTGCTTTGGCTGTCTTGTGCTTAATACTTGTGTATTAAGTATGTAAGCACTTACATACTTAAGTGCTTAGCATGCATAAGGCCCTAATTTGATCCCTAGGACAGAAAAGAAAAATAAAAGAAAATATTTACTGTGGACAAGGATGACACATTAAATCATTAAGCTAAGGTCTAAAAATCTCCAGCTGTGAAAGCAACATAAATGGATTCTAATCTGTGTGACCTCATCTGTTAAGTTCCCATCCCTGGAGAAGCAAATGTCAACTGATCATGTAATAGTCAATTTGTACAATAAATTATGAACCTGGAAAAAAAAATGAAATTTCTTTTACAGTAAAGATCATAATTTTGCTTATAATATGTAATTATTTTACAAACTGAATGGCATTCTATAGTTCTTTACTGTCATTATTATTAATTAGAAATTCTCTAAAGTGTGCTGGGGATGGAATCCAAGGTCTTGGGCATGCTAGATAAGCATTCTACCACTGAGCTGCATTCCCAGTTCTAAAGCTTGTGTTTATTTAGTTTAATTTTTTTATGTGGTGCTGGGGATCAAACCCAGTGCCTCACGCATTCTAGACAAGCGCTCTACCACTGAGTCCCAGCCGCAGCCCCTAAAACTTGTATTTAAAAAGCTTTGGAAGAGAAAGAAACCCAAATGAGATAATGAAGGGGTGGTTAATGTAGTCTCTGCCCCACTGAAGGGAGTCCTAAGAAACTGGGGCCAGAACACTGGCAAAAGCTAGAGTTTTGGGCAGAACTCTCTAATCATCTGTTCATTTTAGTACATTACCTCTCAGCACTCTGTCTTGGTTCCTTCTTTGATGAATTAAAGGTGTTGTAGCATAATTTCCAAGATTCCTTCTAGCTCTAAAAGTTGATAACTTCTTTGTTTGTCAAAGACTCCAAAAGATTTACATTAGTACCCAATGTGGTACCTCAGGCTATCTGTCATAACCAAGGAAAAAATTTGGCTAATTATCATACATAGAATAATGCCCTGAATTAATTTATTATAAAATTAATTCAACATAAAATTATCTACTTATGTATAATTAATAGCAAATTAGTTTAAGGTAACCTAAACAAACAATTATATTTGCTTGTTTTTTGAGCATCAGTATCATAAATTAACTTCCTGGGTTGGAAGTGTAGCTCAGTGGTAAAGCAAGTGCTTAGCATGCATAAGGCCCTAATTTGATCCCTAGGACAGAAAAGAAAAATAAAAGAAAATATTTACTGTGGACAAGGATGACACATTAAATCAAACCCAGTATCTCATTTTTTCACTGTAGGCTTTAGTTCTCTTATATATGTTTTTTTTTCAAGACAAGTTTTCTTTTTCCAGATAGGACTTTCCTTTCCTCCCACAATCTCTATAGTAGAGCTGAAATTTTAAATGCTTTCTTTTTAGTTGTGCTCCACGATTTATCACCAGTGCCCACTGCTTATAACAAAAATGAATTAAGCTGAATCAGAAGCCTTTCATCTATTTAGCAAACAACCTCAGAGCACATCCTGTAGGCCTACCAGTGTACTAGGACATGGGAAACAAAAAAGGAGAGGGGGTGGCTGTGACCTTCTCAGTGTACTGGAGAAAGTGGAAACCATATCCAGCATATTGATGTCATGATAAGAATGCTCTTTAATGAATGATAATTTAGAATTTTTAAATGAAAATTCCCTAGTTGTTTGTGGAAATATGTATTTGAAACTTTAACAATTGTGTTGATTTGAAACAGAGCCCTAGCAACATCCCTTTGTGGTTGTCAAAACAAATTCAAAAACAAGATAATGAGTTCACTGAAGTAATTAATAATATTTTTGTATAAGCATCACTAATAAAAGCAGTAAAGACAAGTGTATGGAAATGACAACTGCTATACATGATAAATCATATCCCCCAATTCTATTAGAGTATATTATAAAAAAAGATCTATTGGGGTAAGGCAACTGAGAGGGAGAACCAAATGCACAGGTAATATACAAAAGGAATTTTGTCTTACCTTTCCTTTCATCCCAGTCTATTCCTTGCTCAGAGATTTCAGCACAGACTTTATTCCCATGAGATGAGGTCCCACAGGGTTGGGTAAAATAACATATCTAATTCTTCACAGCCAGACTCTTCCATTGCATTTGGACACTCCATGTGCCCTGTAAGCTCATTCTTACTACATATGGATGGTTCTCTTTGCTCTACTGTTCTTTCCCTTGTGTTGAAGAAACACTTGATAGTTTACCCTCATCTCCCAGCTCTGTCCCTCACTTTTGTGAATTAAAGTTAGAAACTGGTGTAAGGTTCTTTGGTTCCTGCTTTGTCGGTAAAGCTTTCAGTGGCAATATCTGTGGTCACTGTTGTATTAAATGTCAGGCCTCAAATAATTATTCTGCCCAGAGCTGATGGTAAACTAGGAGAGTAATCTTTTACCTTTCATCCAACACAAGAAAGCATCCTTTCAAATTTAACACACAAGTCAAAGAGGCTCAGACTCAGTTCCCATGTGTATCCCACTCTATCAAAGATCCCAAACACCCCCCCCCCAAAAAAAAGAAAAAAAATTGAATTCACAGAACCCAGGTTAAACACCACTATAAGAAGAAATTGTATTCACCTCATTTCCATGAAAATAGCACAGAGAACCAAGAATAAAGGCCAGAAATATGTTTTGGATCTTTTCTTACCAATTTGTCAGGTTATGGAAGAACTTAAAAGAGCAGAAAGCAAAAGGTGTGAATTCTATTCTTTGGGATCAAATAATAATTTTTCAAAATTACTTAAAAAGAACTATTTGGTTATTCTTTTTTTTTGTATTGAAAAATGAAAAGGAAATGAAAGAATCCAGTGGACCTTGAAATCTTCCTATATGTTCACAGTTATTATAGTCACTATAAAGTAAGAATCTAGGTCTCATTTATGTATTGTAATTTCATTCCGTGTAATTCATGGTTCTTTTCATATGATCTCTGAAATGAGAGAGAGAGAGAGAGAGAGAGAGAGAGAGAGAGAGAGAGAGAGAGAAAGTATTCGTGTTCTTAAGTAGAAAGTGCAATAAATGACTCCAAAATGTATAATCTGTTAGGCAATCTTTGAGTTGTGGTTTCTGAAATATATGTAGTTATTTGTCAGAATGATATTCGAATCTGTGTGGCCTTATTCAGGAATGCAGAATTGGACGCTGGTGGAGAGGAGGAAGCCTATGGGCTTGGATTTTGAGAGGTACGATTAAAAATATGCAAGCTTAAGGAAATAATGAGGAAAACAGCGCGTTGGACTCGCCCTGCGAGTCGCGGGGACCGCTGGGCAGGTCCCAGGGAGGCAGTCAAGGACAGGCACCGCCCCACCCGACAACTGCGCAGACGCCCCGCCTGCAGCTGGGGCGGGCGCGCGCCCACCGCCGGGTCACGTGTGCGTGGGGGCTGTAGAGCCGCGCCAGCAGCGTGGGCTCGGGAGAGCCACCTCCGCTCTCTTTTCCCACCAAAAGGGTCTCTTGGCCGATGATTCTGGTGTCAGACGCCCGTTTGCCTCTGAAACATCATTTTGTTTTCCCTTTCTTTCTTTTTGACATTTTAATTTAATTTTTAAATATCTTTTACGTTCAGCTTTTTTTTTTACTGGGGCATTATGACTGTACATAATAGTGGGATTCATTATGCCATATTCATATATACACATAATACTTACTAAGTCTCCTTCCCTTGCCCTTCCCTCCTCCTTTCCCCTCATTTACTTGCTCTGCTCTACTGATCTCCCTTCTGTTATTATTTTTATTGTTATTTTAATTAAGTAATGCATTTTCTTTATACACGTAAGCAGGACTCACTGTGGTGCATTCATACCTAGACATATAATTTGGTAGATTTTGGTCCTCAATACTTCCCCATGTCCTCTCCACCTCCCTCTCTCTCCATCTCCCTTTCCTGTACCCTATTGGTCTTTCTTCTATTTTTGTGAGATTCCCCTCCCTTTTTAATTTATCTATTTATCTATCTTCTGCATATGACAGAGAACATTTAATCTTTTTATTTATTTACTTATTTACTTATTTTGTACTGGGCATTGAACCCATGGGCCCTTAAACACTGAGCCACATCCCTGGCCCTTTTTTATTTTATTTTTAATCTTGAGATGGGGTTTCATCAAGTTGCTTAGGGCTTCCCTAAAATTCTGAGGCTGGTTTTTGAATTTGCAATCCTAATCTGCTGGGATTACAAGCGTGGGCCACTGTACCTGGCCACAGTATCATTCTTGATTGCTGAGTGAAATTTTATTTTGTATATAAACCACATTTGTGTGTTTGGGACGGAGATAGGGATTACTAGAGATTTAACCTCTGCTTATATGTGTAAGGAAAATGCATTACTTAATTAAAATAACAATAAAAATAATAATGCATGTTTTACCAGTCCTTTTTTTATTTTTATTTTGAGACAGGATCCTAAGTTTTTGAGGCTCACCTTGAACTTGCAATTCTGCCTCAGCCTCTCAAGTCATTGAGATTGCAGGTATGTGTCACCATGCCAGGCGATATATCACATTTTCTTTATCTGTTTGTCTGTTGATGGACACCTAGGCTGATTCCATTACTTAGCTGTTGTGAATTGCACTGCTATAACAAACATGGGTATGTATGTATCACTATAGTGTGCTGATTTTAGTTCTTTTGGATGAATACCAAGGAATGGTATAGTGGTATAGGGGATCATACGGTGTTTCCATTCCTAGTCTTTTGCGGAATCTTCTTACCACTTTCCAAAGTAGTTGTACTACTTTGCATTCATTTATTGTTATGTGTATTCTTTTTCTGTGGAGGTGGGAACTGGGTATTGAACTCAGGGGCACTTGATCACTGAACCACATCCCCAGCCTTATTTAGTATTGTATTTAGAGACAGGGTCTCACTGAGTTGCTTAGTGCTTTGCTTTTACTGAGGCTGGCTTTGAATTCACAATCCTCCTGCCTCAGCCTCCTGAGCTACTGGGAGTACAGGTGTGTACCACCAAACCAGGCATATGTGTGTTCTTAATGATTGCATTCTAACTGCAGTGAAAGTTTGGTTTTAAATTGCATTTCCCTGATTGCTAAGGATGTTGAATTTTTTCATATATTTGTTGGTCATTCATATTTTTTCTTTATGAGAAATGTCTGCTTAGTTTATTTGTCCATTTATTGATTGGGTTTTTTGGGGGGATGTTAAGTTTTTTGAGTTTGTATATTCCTGATATTAATCCTTTAATCCCCTATTAGAAGAGTAGCTGGCAAAGATTTTCTCCCATTCTGTGGACTCTCTCTTCAACGTCTTAATTGTTTCCTTTGCTGTGCAGAAGCTTTTTAATTTGATGCCATCTCATTTATTGATTCTTGGCTTTATTTCTTGAGCTTTAAGAGTCTTTTTAGTGAAGTTGGTACCTGGGCCAACACAGTGGAGTGTTGACTCAGTTTTCTTCTAGCAGTTGTAGTGTTTCTGGTCTAATTTCTGGGTATTTAATCCACTTTGAGTTGATTTTTGTGCAGGGTGGGAGACAGGGTCTAGTTTGATTCTTCTACATATAGATATCCAGTTTTCCCAGCACCATTTGATATCTTTTTTACTGTCTTTTTTTCCAACACGTTTTTGGCAACTTTGTTAAGGATCGGATGGATGTCTGTATCTGTATTTGTCTCTATGTCTTCTATTCATTGGTCTTTATGCCATTTCCATGCTATGAATCATCATTTTCTTGAACACATGGACCTCATATTTGAAAGCCAGTTCATGTGTGAAAACAGGTTCACCTTATAGATGAGGATTAAACAGATAGCCTCTTGGGCTGGAGGAGTAGTAGCTCAGTGGTATAGTGCTTGCCTAGTCCTCTGGAAGCTCTGGGTTCCATACCTGGTGGGGGGGGGATGCCTAAAGTGACATCATGATCAAATAAACAAACAAATAAACCATGCTATCCCAAAGTCCAAAGCCCCATCTGTTCTGCAATTTTGACTTGTACTCAGAGCTATTCCTACCTCAGACTGTGATGGTTTATAACTGGGAGGCAGGGGGAGCATTTACTTACTGGGACTGTTTTGCCACACCCACCATTAAGAGATACCTAGAAATGTAAAGATTTCTGATGGCCTTTTTATTTAGCATTTGCTCATTGTGGGGGGAAAAATAGTGCAAAGTATCTTTAAGCTGGTAGTTACAAGTAGAGGCTTGGTCAGGTTCAGAATTGATTTTTGGCCTGACGGCTTCATGGGCTGCGGACTTCCTAGTGTCACACCAACTGCACATAATAACTGGTGGCCTCTTTTTCAGTGAAGTTGAGATGGATTAGCAGGTTCAGATACTGTCAACTTGGTATGTCCATTATAAACTTCCTCATCAGTTTTTCAGCTGTGGTTTTTGGCAATCATTGATAATCATGGTTTATATACTGATTTCATTACAGGTTGCAAAGTGGCAATGTTTTTTTTAATATGTTTTAGTTGTCAATGGACCTTTATTTTATTTATGTATATGCAGTGCTGAGAATCAAACCCAGTGCCTCACACATGCTAGGTAAGTGCTCTACCACTGCGCCACAGCCCCAGACCAGTGACAATGTTTTAATCTTTCCATTTCTTCTTCATTTATGAGCAGGATTTTTTCTCATCAATTTTTTGGTTACCTCAAGATAGAGTACATACAGGAATAGATGTAACAGAATAGATGCTCGATTCTTTATTTTTGAAATAAAAAGTTGTTTCTCTAGTATCCTCCAGAGGTGATCAATGAATCTATTTTTGGAGCTTTACTATGAACCATGAACATTATGCTGCAGTTATTTATATACTTATTTTATTTGATGCTCAAAATATTACATACACCCTCAGCCACTGTTCCTGTCTTCTGACATACCCTCCCCCCCAATCATTGACCACCTCCTTGTTCGTGATACAAAATCCAGGGCTCAGAGGAACAAAATTAGTGGTGTCATGGGGAAGCAATCAGCAAAATAAAGAAGGTGAGAAACTCTACAGTACAAATCATTCACTTTCTTCAGTGATGATTTACAAGGTGTGGGGGGGTGGTAAATGGAGTGTGAAACTTATATCAAGAAAGACAGAAAATTGCATTGTCTGGTCTTTGTTTGGATCCTGATTTTTTAAAATTGTTTTTTAGACACAGTCTCTACTTTGCCTAGGCTGATCTCAAATTCATAAACTCAAGTAATCCTTACCCCTCAGCCTCTCAGGTAGCTGGGAGTATAGGCATGTGCCACTGTGCCTACCTTTGATCCTGATACTTAAAAAAAAAATGGAGAAGGATGATGGTGATGGTTTCACAACTTAAAAACATATTTAATACTAGTGAGCTGTACTTAAAAATGCTTATGATGGGATAAATTTTATGTTATGTATATTTTACTACAACAAAACCCAATTTATTTAAAAATAATTAGAAAAATCAAGGAAATTTGAACATTGATGATATAAGGCTTTTTAATGATATAAAGAATCACCATAAGTTCTTTTTAGATGTGGTGGTATGATTGTGGCTATGTTAATAAAAAAGATTATTAATGATCAGGACACTGTGACACATACCTGTAATCCTAGTGGCTTGGGAGGCTGAGGCAAAAGGATTGTGAGTTCAAAGCCAGTCTCAGAAGCTTAGTGAAGCCCTAAGCAACTCAGCAAGACCCTGTCTCTAAATAAAATATAAAAAATGGCTGGGGATGTGGCTTAGTTGTTGGGTGCCCCTAGGTTCAATCCCTGGTATTTAAAAAAAAAAAGATTATCAATGAGGTTGAGTTGTAGCTCAATGGTAGAGCACTTGCTTAGCGTTTGTGAGGCCCTGGGTTTAATAACCAGCACTACAATATATTTTATAACATATTTTACATAACTATACCAAAATGTTAATTTTTTTAAAATATTTTTTTAGTTGTAGATGGACACAATATCTTTATTTATTTTTTTATGTGGTGCTGAGGATCGAACCCAGGGCCTCACACGTGCTAGACAAGCGCTCTACCACTGAGCTATGGTCCCAGCCCCCCAAAATGTTATTTACAGATCAAATTATATCTGAAATTTATTTCAAAATAATCTAGTTAGGGTGGGAAGAGAAAGTAGGTGCGGCATGATGAGATAAAATAGTTGTAATAATTGAAGTTGAGTGATCTTATCTGCCCATGGGGGTTCTCTAGGTTTCTCTCTCTGACTTGTTTGAAAATTGCAAAAGAAGCTATTTAAAATTTATTTCAAAATACAGATTGCCCTAGAAGGAAGCTGAAGAGGAACTGATTGTGGCAGAACTACACTGAGTCCATAAATAAAGTCTTGCCTAATTCAGAAGTGTGCTAGCCACCTGCCAGCTGCAGAGGAGAGTTAAAGGAAAGGCCCTGTGACCAAGAAAGAAGGAAAATACTACTGTATATGCAGGCATGTGCTGTGTGCTTTGCACACTGTTAACTCACTTAATTTACAATAACTTTGGGAGATTGGTGCTCTTATTATAGTACCCATTTAACAAATGGAAGAACTGAGATTCAGAGAGACTACTCAATGATAAGTGGTAGAACTAGGCTCTAAACCATGTGGTCTGGCTTTGGAGACCCGGTGTGTGTATATAGGGCTGGGGATTGAACCCAGAATCTTGCACATATTAGGCAAGTGCTCAAAAGCCAGCCTCAAAAGCCCTTATATCCCCAGCTAAAGTCTCTACTATTAGTAAGAGCCATATAAATATCTTTTAATAGATGCCAACCCTGTTCTGAATACTGTAAGTCTATTCATTCATTTAATGCAAGGAACAATAACCTCACATAAAAGATACTCTTGTGAGATCCATTTTACAGATGAGAACATTGTGATATCAATATGAAGAGCCTTGTACAATCTAGGCAAGTACTCTACCACTGAGCTGCACTCCCAACCCTAACAAAAACTAATCGGGCATCTATAAAAGACAATCTCTGTAGAGATGTTGGAATATAGTGGTAAACAAGACTTTCTTTTTCTTTGCCCTTCTGTAACTTATGATCTTCTAGCCTGAAAATCTAAGAAACTGAATAGGAGATGAAGGGTTTAAACTCAGAAGTTCCTGCCACCTCATGGGAATGTGCTTGTTGAACTGGAAAGAACCCTGGATCAGCAGCCCAAGAAGGACTCTTTGGACCTAAAATTTTCAGAGGAAAAGCTCTGAAGGAAGTTGCCCATGGATCCTACTGCTTCACAACACAGACTTCCACCACTGGGGCCAGTGGTCCATCTCCCAAGACACCGTGCTTGCTCCTGCCCTAGAATTTTCTTTCTCTTCTAAAGGATTCTGTTGAACACTTACCTCACCTCTGCTTCAACTCTCAGTAAGCTCCTCTTCTCTGAAATCTCAGGGCCTTTATTAGTCACATGAATCAATTTAACACTTAATTATATATACAGCTCAATTATGATCTAAAATTTTATTGTATATATCTTGCTTCTTCATTTAAACTGTAAATATTTGCAAGACAGAGACTCGGTTTTCTACTTTACTGATAATCTCCCAGTAACCCCAAACTATGGTGTGGGTGCTCACTAAATATTTATTAAATGAATAAATTATATTTCCAATATACATTATGTTTATGTGGTAGTACATAGAACAATTAAGGGCTCACCAAAGGCAGATTATTTATAATCTTTATACCTTAGTTTTCTTATCTGAAAAATGGGGTTAATAGTTTCTAATTTAGGTAGTGAAGAGTCGTTAGCAGGAGCCTGGCACACAGCAAATATTATTGTATGTTAGCAGCTAATATTTTTATTACTACTAATAACTGCCTAGTAAAGTAAGGTTATATCGAGTAAGCAGGGCATTTTTCCAATCTATGAAGTCAAATTAAGTCACAATCCATTCTCTTCAAGCACTAAGACTGAATGTCCTTCTCTACAGAGACCATATCTGCTTAGTAAATGTGACATTTGTAGGTGCTCAAGGACCCCTGTTTTCTAGAAAGCTATATTCCTCTAGACTCATTGTAATATCTTCATTCCTCTGGATTCTTGGTGTTTAACTATATCATTTTTTGTTATATGCTCCCAAAGTAATATACCCCTGGCACATGGTAGGCAATTAATAAATTTATGTTCAATAATTCAGTAACTTACTTTTCATAGAAGCATATAGATCATCCACCTTCTATTAACTTTTTAAAATTTTTTATTTGTTCTAATTAATTATACATGATAGCAGAATGCATTTTGATTCATTGTACACAAATGGAGCACAACTTTTCATTTCTCTGGTCGTACACAATGTAGAGTTGCACCATATATGCAGTCATACATGTACCTTGGGTAATGATGTCCATCTCATTCTACCATCTTTCCTACCCCCATGCCCTCTCCTTTCCCTCCTCCCCCCAACTTTGCCCAATCAATGTTCTTCCTTCCCCTCCCCCCCATCATTATGGGTCAGCATCCACTTATCAGAGAGAACATTCGGCCTTTGGTTTTGGGGATTGACTTACTTTGCTTAGCATGATATTCTCCAACTCCATCCATTTACCTGCAAATGCCATACAGTTTATCAAACCCTCAATCTGCTGATGACTGATCTCATCCATTACACTATGGTGCTTTCTCCTAGCCCCCCACTTTGGTGCTTTTTAATATTGTTCTCAGAGGATAACTTTCACTTCAGTGCCTTTTGTTCCATCCACTAATAGGCTTTGGGATCACATAGAAGAAAGAGCATCCCAGATCAGGTGAATGATATTTTTTTAGAAGTTGAGGAAGACCAAGTAAATTGTTAACTGGAACAAGAGTATAAGAAGATTTGGGGGGCTGGGATTGTGGCTCAGCGGTAGAGCGCTCACCTAGCACAGGTGGGACCCGGGTTCGATTCTCAGCACCACATAAAAAAAAAATAAAGGCATTATGTTGTGTCCATTTACAAAAAAGATTCATATTCTCCCCCCCCCTCTCTCTCCCCCCCGCCCCTCTTTAAAAAAAAGATGGGGGGGGGAATGTAGATAAGATTATAGAGGAAGAGTGAAAATGGATTGTGGAGAAACTGTATAGCTAAGTAAGAATTTGACTTGACACGTTGGGCAATTGGAAAAGTCAGGGGATTGTTTACATATGTTATAAAAGTTTTTAAATTTAATTCTTGCACATTAAAGAGTTAAGGTTTGTATATTAGTTTAGAGTCATTTGAGAAATAATTAAAAATTGCAATCTCCTGCCCTACCCCTATTATTACTGCCCAAAGGAAATAGTGATCAACTTAAATAACCTCTTGGTTATTTGAAACTAACATTTTTACTTTCAAGAGGGTGATTCCCAACACCTTTCCCTCATCTTCCCAAAGTAGTCATAACATAATTTTTGTTGAATTGATATTCAGCATTTATGTCATTATGAAAATATAAATAAAGTTCATAGCTAATTAAATTTTCTTTCCTGTGTAGGTTTTGGTTTTACTAATTTTCTTTAGCTCTTGATATTTAATGTTTTAAGTTTATGTATTTTAATGCTTTTTTTCCTGGTTAATAGTGGTCTCACTTTTTTACATCATTTGTTGTAAAATGATGTACTTAATCAACCAAAGGACTCCAATAAATGTATAAACCAGTTGAAGACATTAAATATCCTATTGATTTTTTTCTTGGACTGTGCTATAGTTTGGACCTTGAAGAGACTTGTGGGACACCAGTCTCTCCTCCCTCTCTCACTCTTTCTCTCTGTCTCTGGTAGCTGGTCATAAGATGAGCACTTTTGCTCTGCTACACGCTCTCCACCCTTATTATCCTGCACACCCAGCAGAGGCCAAAAAAACATGGTGCTGCCCAATCATGGACTGGAACCTCTAAAACTATGAGCCAAAATAACCTTTTTCTCATTATAAGTTGATTATCTCAGGTATTTATTATAGTGATGGAAAACTGACTAACATAGCCATTCCAACTAGAGTCCTCATCCTCCAATTCTAACCAGGACTAATTGTTTTCTGAGGTGACTACACACATGTATCTTGAAGTTTCATATCACCAGCAACTTGGAAATTTTCTTGACCTCTCTCTGTGAGAGATTTCCTGTTTCCTGGATGTCAGGTTTTCCTCTGTCTTAGAATACTCCATCTTTTTGGTTGCATATGTCTTCTAGGAACTTGCTGAAAAAAGGGGGAAAAATTAAGTTTTGCTGTGCAAGAGCAAAAATGGTTTTTTATTTTTCTTCTTTTTATAGGCTTGAGATGTGATTTTAGTTTGAAAATCCCATTTCCTCCGAATATTAAAGGCATCTCTCCATTTCCTCTGTTGAAAAAAAACTAATGCTGGTTTTATGTTGTTGTAGAGCAATAGTATGTCATTCCAATTCTTGATCCTTTTTGTGTGACCTGTTTTATCTCTGGAAAGTTTTAGAGTCATCTCTAAAAATGGGGACAATTGGGACCAGGGGTAGAGCTCAGGGGTAGAGTGTGTGCTTAGCATTCACAAGGCCCTGGGTTCAATCCCCAGCATCTCCCCCCAAAATGGGGGGGAATAATTAAAAAACAAATTATAAATGAAGTACTAATAATTGGATTAGTACTTTAACTGTAAAGATTAAATCAATTAACATATCAAAAGTCTTAAGAATAGCTTCTGATACATATGAAATTTATATGTGTTTGCTGTTAGTTTTTCTCATTTCGGTAGGATTTGGGGAGAGATGGGATAAACCTATATCCAAACTGCCATATAAAACAAGGATCACAGAGTTAATATATTGTAATTTTTCTCATAGTATTTTTGTGGAAGCTATCTTCTTCCAAGACTGAAAAAAATAACCTAAAGGTGAAATTATTTAGTGAATCATCACTAAGGGATATTGATTAGGGCACTGTGCCAGCTAATTAAGTTGGTAAACAAGAATGAGGAAAGCAAGATGTTTGCTGCTGAGGCTTAAATTGTGTTCCCCAAAGACATTGGGCTCATTTCTACAGTATACCTGTTCTCATTTATCTCTGTGTCTCTGGCATATGGGCCATTATTTGATTCCTCATGGTAAAGGACACAAAGCCTCTGGCAATGTCCCTGACATGAAGTAACTAATGAATATTAGCTTTGCCTATGTATAATATACATCATCTACTTAGAAGCTTTGGTTTCATTCTAGCTGTCCAATGACCTTTGTTATGGAAAGAATTGTATGCAATTGCTAATTTCCCCAAGTATTATCACATTCATTATTATCATTTGATTCTTAAGGTACCCAAAATATCAAGTTCATTTTGAAGTCTACCTTTTAGTGGCTTACTTGTCCATGTTATCTAATTTCTTTTGTCATGCTTCTCAAAGAAATTGAGGATCACTTCAGGGGATAGTTGTAAGGATTAGATATAACAATCTAAGACCAGCACTCAATGTATATGTTAGCTGTTGTTACCAATCTGCAGCATTATGAACCCAGGATGATGATTAGACTAAACAGACTTAGAAGTCAAGTGAATTGCCTCATGAGTACAGTGTGTGGGTGGCAGACTGTGGCACAAAAATTTGTACTAACTACTCACGTTGCAGTTCATCAGAAATGATCTATACCTTGTTTACTGCTGCATCCTACTACCTGAATCAGTGACTGGAGAATGATAGATATTCACATATGTGATGAATAAATGCAGGTATGCACAAAGTTTTAATCCTGGAAATGGCCCCAGAGATCACTTAGTAAAACAAATGGGGAAACTGAGACCCAGATACTTTTAGGTAAGCAGTGGCATGTTTTCTATTTGTTTTGTTCCTTTGTGTCTATACAGTGCTTTTGAAATAGCAGCCAAATTAAGTTTATCCAAATATGAATAGAAAACCCAACTTAGAGGCTTAAATAAGATAGAGGTTTCTTTCTTTCTTATATAAAAGAAAAAACAAAGATAGGCAATTTAAGGTGATGAATCCAGAGTCATTAGAAACATAGGCACCTATCTTTCTGCTCTACCACTGTTAACATATGGCTTCCAACTTCAATACTATGTTATTGTATAAAGTGGCTGCTAGGACTCACCATCTGCAGTCTCTCAAGAAGAACAAAGATGGAGAGAGCAAGGGGGAAATTTTTCCAGTTGAGTTAGCCGGCTGAAGATTACCTGGACATCTAGTACAATTTCCCTTTATATCTAATTTTCCACTCAAGGTGCAAGTATGACTTGAAAAGATGTTCTTTTATCTGGGATCCTTGCTGTGCAGATTAAAAACAGAGGTATAAGGGGAAAAGTGGGGAATTAGTATTGGGTAGGCAGTCTCTGTAGGAATTTCCTACATTTTGTGAATTCAAAAATTTCAGTTAGAAATCTGATTTTTTTGGCTTTTCAGGTAAAACCCAGAAGATGGAGTTGCAGTTTGGGACTGGGAGAAGGGAAGATTCAACTAGATTGGAAGGGAGAGTAGATTGAAATGGAGGAGCCCCATGAAAGTAGGGCTCAGAAGGGAACAGAGACTTCATGTCCTGGGATTTGAGGAATAACTTGAAAGTTTGCATTTTAGTTTGATAAAATCAGTGCTTTGAGAGGAGGACAGATTAAATAAGGGAAGGCAAAAAGAACAAGCAAAGAGCTATTTCAGAGATTCAGGCATACAATGATGAGGTCCAGACTACTATATCAGTAGAAATATAATATGAGCCACATATGTTCTTTCAAATTTTCCAGGAATCACATTTAAAAAAGGAAAAATGAGCTGGGGGTGTAGCTCAGTGGTAGAGCCCTTGCCTAGCATGCTTGAGGTCCTGGGTTCCATCCTCAGCATCAAATAATAAAAGAAACAAAACAGGAGAAACAAATTTTATTTTATTTTTGCCATGCTAGGGGTTGAACCCAGGGTTTTGTGCATTCTAAGGAAGCGCTCTACCACTGAGCTATGTCCCCAGCCCTTGAATTTTAATAATAGGTTTTATTTACCCAGTCTATCTAAAATACCATTGTTTCATTATGTAATCAATATAAAAAGTGATCAATGAGATATTTTGCATTCTTGTTTTTGTACTGTCTTTGAAATCTAGTGCATATTTTACACTTATAGCACATTTTGATTCAGATGTTAAATTTTCATCAGAAATACGGGAGCTGTATTTAGCTTGCATAAAATTTATAATCAATAAAGTAGATTCATGGGGCTGCAGTGTGGCTCAGTGGAAGAGCGCTCGCCTAGCACATGAGAGGCCTTGGGTTTGATCCTCAGCACCACATAAAAATAAATAAATAAATAAAGGTATTGTGTCCATCTACAACGAAAAAATAAATATTTAAAAAAAAGTAGATTCACACAACAAGTTATTCTACACATACTAAAAATTTTCTGAACAACTGAATAGAAGTATCTGTTTTTAAATTTAAGTTAAAAATTAAATTAAACATGCAGTTCCTCAGTCATACTCACCACATTTCGAGTGCACAATAGTCACATGTGGCCAATGGTTTCCATATTAGACAACACATTCCAGATAGGGAACGAAGACAGAAAGAAAGGTTCTAGTTTGAGACATATGGCTCATAAAAGGTGATCCTCTGATGGAACATTTTGGACAAAACTGAATTATCTCATTTCTCACATTCCCTAGACTTGCCAGATCCTTTTGCATCTCCTGCCCCTTTGCCTGGATTGCACTCTTACTTCTTTTTGCACCTGGAAAATATCAACCTACTTTTTGAGCGCTCATTCAAGATAAATCTGCCCAGGTCCCTCAACTCTTCAGGCCTGGTTAATTGCCCCCAACTCTTCTCTCTTCTTTCATGTTTTTGTTTTTATTTGGTGCTGGGGATTGAGCCCCCTGGTGCTTTACCATTGATACACATCCCCAGATCCATTTATTTTATTCAGACAGGTTCTCTCTAAGTTGCTGAGGGTCCCTTTAAGTTGCTGAGGCTGGTCTCTAACATATGATTCTTCTACCCCAGCCTCCAGAGTCACTGGATCACATGCGTGCATAACAGTATCCAGTTATTTCACATTTTCATAGATCTATAATTTCCTTGAGGTTGAGGACTATGTCTTAATTGTCTCTGGATCCCCACATGGCATGCTACCTTATAGGTTCTCAGTGAAAGGTACTGAATGAAGAAGACCTTCAGTTTAGCTTGGACCTTGCTTCTCTGTTGACCTTTATTTTATTTAATTATATGCAGTGCTGAGAATCGAACCCAGTGCCTCACCACATTCCAGGCAAGTGTGCTACAGCCCCTTAAATTAATTTTTGCTTTGTTTACTTAAATAGACAAATTCCATCAGACAAGACCTTCTCAACTGCAGTGTTCTAATTCTAAGCCTCCATACATAAAATCTGCCTGGTGCAGGTTTGTGTAAAATATTCATCTTCTTTAGGCTTTACTGCTGCTCTAGATTAAACATTTGAAATTGTGTGTGGGTCTTCTTGACTGTTACCATTTATGAGGACTGACACCATCATATAGCAGTTCTTGAATGACAATCACAGAGACTTCTCAAAATACATGGGTTATCTATATCTGTTGAACAAGGTGCTATAAAACAGAATGTCAGTGTCACAAGCACCTTCACTCTCCAGGTGATGTGGAATAGATCCCATTAGGTATGATTTACTTGGGCACAATCATGTTCATGGTGATGGACTAACTGGTCTTCAGTGCAACCAAATCCACACTGGTTACATGCTGTAGATGGCAGGAAACAAAATGAGGCTTAGGTTTTCTCAAGAAGTAGGGAGGCAATTTGACAACATCTATGAAAATTTTAAGTATGAATTCCCTTTGATCTTAAAATTCCACTTTTAGGAATTTATTGCATAAGTACATAAATGTGTGGAAAAGGGTGGCCTCTGTTTGATTGTTGTTGTTTTGAAAACTTGAAATAGTTCCTACATTCATCTGTATCAGATTGGTTAAGTAAAATGTGGTGTATCTGTACAATGTAATACTATACAGATACTACAAAGAATTATCCACATATATTATCTATCTTTCTAACTATTTATGTCTCCATTATTTATTGCTGAATGAATAAAACAAGTTAGAGAGCATACTATATGTTTTGATGTGGATATGAGGTATTCCCCAAAAGCTCCTTGTTAATACGGGAATGTGCAAGTGTGATATGATTAAACTATGAGAGCTATAATCTAATCAGTAGATTGATCTATTAGATGGATTAATAATTTGAATGGTTTACTGGGTGGTAACTGTTGGCAGGTGGGGCATGGCTAGAGAAAGTGGGTCACTGTGGGCATATCTTGGGATTATATATTTTGTCCTTGGTTCCTCGAGCTTTTTTGTGCTTCCTGGCTTCCAACTTCTCTTCTCCACACCCTTCTGCCATGATGTTCTGCCTTATCTCAGGTCCAGAGCAGTGGATTTGGCTGACCATGGCTGAAACTCTGAAAGCATGAGCAAAAATAAACTTTTTCTCCTCTAATTTTGTTCTTCTTGGGTATTTTGGTCATAGCAACACAAAGCTGACTAACATTATATTAAAATAAATATGAAAGAACATTATATCAAAGCATAATCATGATTATCATTGAAATATTTAAAGAAAGAATGGACTTTCACTTACATTAACCTAAATTTCTTCATTGTTTGTGGTTGGTTGGTTCAACATTCATGTATCATATCTACAAATTTATTTATTTATTTTGTTACTGGGGATTGAACCAAGGGAGACACTACTACTTAGCTACATCCTCAACTCTTTTTACTTTTTGTTTTGAGACAAGGTCTCATTAAGTTGTCAAGGCTCACCTCAAACTTGCAATCCTTCTTCAGTCTCAGAGTAGCTGGGATTAAAGGCATGGGCCACCAGCATGGCTTGCACCTATTATTTTGAAAGTTATTTTTAAATATATAAGAATATCAAAAAAGTTTTTTAAAAAAGGAAAATATCTTAGCAAAAATCCAGGTTTCTTTCTTTCTTTCTTTTTTAAGATGGGCACAATACCTTTATTATATTTATTTATTAATTATTTATTTAATGTGGTGCTGAGGATTGAACCCAGTGCCTCACACATGCGAGGCAAGTGCTCTACCACTGAGCTACAACCCTAGCCTCCAGGTTGCTTATAAAATACTAATTGGAAGCAGTGGCAACTCAATGGCCTGGTCATCTTATTCTCTCCTCTGAAGCAGGAGTCTTTTGTACCCTATTTTAGTGTTGTGCCCACTACTAGCTCTCAGGTTCAATTTCTAATGTCTTCTCTCTGATTCACATTCAAAATTTCCCAAGATCAAGATTGAGGTTAGGTTGGTTCATGCTATAGTTTGGATCTTCAATGGGCCCCAAAGCCCATGTTTTAGAGGCTTAGTCCCCAGTATGACATTATTGGGAGGTAGTGGAACCTTTAAGAGTGAGGCCTAGTGAGAGGGCGTGAGGTCACTGGGTAGTATGTTCCTATTTATAATATGTGATCTCACTGTGGTTCCCAGACTGGTCGCTAACTCCTGGGCTTCAGCAATGCTCCTGCATCAGCCTCCTGAGTTTCTAAGACTACAGGCACACATACAGCATGGAGACCCCAGTTCCCTTCTGACTCTGTTTTGCTCCCTGGCTATAAAGTAAGCAATTTTGCTCTACCAACCACTTCTGCTGTAATATGAGGCATTGCCACAGGCAATGGGGCCCACTGGTCATGAACTGAAGCTTCCAACTGTGAGCCAAAATTAAACTTTTCTCTTTGTAAGTTGATTATCTCCATTAAAAAAAAATAGCTAGAAGCTGACTAACACAGTTCATCATCAATCACTCAGGATTTCTCCTGCTGGGTAGGGTTATTATCCTAGGCCACCTTATGAGCCAACATCTTCCTTTGTAGCTCACTTTGGTAGAGTTGTTTCACAGGTGTGGCCAAGGTTACTGAGTTACATGATACAAATCAAGGTGACACACACAAAGAGTACCTGCATCTTAGAAGGAGAACATGGGAAAGACACACATGTAGCATTAGCTGGACCATTTGCTACCCTGTCTTTGGTTTTATATATCTAAAGAGAAAGAGGGGAAGCAGAACTAAAATTCACCTAACAGTTGTTGCTATGCCATTAAAAAATGCAGCCAAGAACCTCTTTTAAAGTTATCCTGGACAGTGGAGAGGAGACTCCATCATTTATGTTTTCCAAGTGAGTTGGTTTGTCTTTCCCAGACCCAAGTTTGCACCATGAATGCTCAAGATCAACAAAGTGAATTCTAGAAGCAATTTTTCTGCAATATTTTAAGTTTTCTTTTCACTGAAAGATTGGTGAAAAAAACAAAACATAGCTTAAAAGAACAGTGTGATTGCTTTCTAAACGATGACAAAAGTCACAGCATTTGTAGGGATAAAAATGCAGCTGAAATTTTTATGGAATCTGAGATTCCTGTGATGCTGTCTTCTTGAACTATTTCAAAGTCTTGTCTGAGACTATTTTTAAGCCTTAAAAGACAGGTCATTCAAGCCTTTTGGAATGGAGGAAAGAAAGCAAAGAATAGGTGAATGAAAAGTACTGTAGGAATGAGTACATTCTTCATTATATTGAGTTTAAAAGCAGACATCTTCAGGTCACTAGGAATATTGTTAGTTTATTCTTGCTGGCAAAAAGTTCACCTACCTTTGAAATCTTATATAAGAAGTATGTTTATTTGCAACCTTTCCTGTGGAAAAGTAGTACCAAGATGGACAGCAACCTATGACATAATTCATTTCTCTTTGCCTTAAAGCAGGAAGACCAATTTGCCAAGTATGTCTGATTGAGCTGTTGGATCACTGAAATATTATTATTGTGCAAAGTCTATCATATTCTCAGTGTACCCCTCTAAGTGTCTGATACTAAGTATTAGGATTTCACTTTACATTAAGCAAATAGATATTGAATATGTGTCTTATGCCCAGGGTGTCAGGTACCAGAATACTGAAGTAAGATATATTCCCTACCCTAAAGTTACTCATATTTAGTAGGGAAAGCAAGCTTGGTAATGACCAATTACAATAGAGTCAATGTGTGCTTTTTAGAAATAGATGTTGTCTGCCACATTAACCCTGCTAAGGGAAGGATTACCTTATTTTATCTATTCTAAAATGCATGGGCTGGGGATGTGGCTCAAGCGGTAGCGCGCTCGCCTGGCATGCGTGCGGCCCGGGGTTCCATACTCAGCACCACATACCAACAAAGATGTTGTGTCCGCCGAGAACTAAAAATAAATAAATTTTAAAAAATAAATAAATTTTAAAAAAATAAAATGCAGATTAATGTATCTGAAATCAGAACACGTCTTACAATAGGTGTTGTCTCACAATTATTATTGACAGCTCTCTCCCCTCCTCCTCTTTATAAAAATGGAGTACTGGGTACTGATAGGAGCCCTTTATCACTGAACTATGTTCGCAGCCCTTTTTATTTTTATTTTAAAATTTGAGGAAGTTACTCTCTAAATTGCCCAGGCTAGTCTTGAACTTGCCATCTTCCTGCCTCAGCCTCCATACTAGCTGGGATTACAGGGGTACACCACTGTGCTTGGCTAAGAATGAGTAGGATTTTTTCCAGGTGGAAAAACAATGTGTTTTGGTAGAATCCATTACTTATAAGCTTATAGTCAGAAGACTGAAATCCTACTTTAGAAATTCTGGTTTGTTTGTTGCTTAAGAGTGGAAGTGTCATGGGGACAAATAATAGCTGACACAAATAAATGTCACATGAAATAACATGTGAATTGTGTGTCTGGCAATGATCTAAAAGCTTTAAACCTCAAAACAACCCTGGGAGATAAGATACTATTTTTATCCCCATTTTAAAGATAAGGAACCTGTTGAGGTTGAATTAATTGCCCCTGGTTACACAGCAAATAAGTGGTGAATTAAAATTCAGGAGTCTGGCTACAATTTTTAAACACTGACATAAATATCTCCAATGAGCATTCACCAGAAAACCTTTCTTTGTGAATTGCAATGCCTTGCACAAATCTTAATTATTATTTTAGGCAAGGAAGAGGGCTTCTCATGTTAAGGGGTCAGTTATGAGAAAAGTCACATAATTTCAAACTATTCAGAAATTCCTTTATACTAAAGATTTTTAGGGGAAGAAAGGTTGTGACAGGGCAAGAGTATCACTCTATGGAAGCTAGGAAGTTTTATTGATATCAGATTATGAAATGTAATATAGAGCATTTGGGATTTTGGACTTCATCTACAGCTTATGGAGAATGTTAAATATTTTTGAGCTGAGGAATGACTCAGCCACATCTGTGATTTAGAAAAGATAGCAGCAGTAGAGAAGGTGGATTCAAGAGGAGCAAGACTAAAAGCAGAGAGGCCAGTTGGGAGGCTGACTCTTCTTTTACTTTCTCCTCCTCCTATTCCTCTTCCTTCTTCTTTTTTATGATACTGAGGATCAAACCAGGGCCTCATGCATGCCAAGCAGGGTCTATATTATTGATCTATGCCTCTAGCCCTCAGGAGACTGGAATTTGTTCAGGCCGGACAATAGAGGCCTGGAACTGGGCTATAGTAATGGGGATGAAGAGTAGGGGGTTCCTATCTAAAAGACATTGTAAATGAAGATCCAAGTCATGGAGACAAATGTACCTCTCAAATAGCTCATGTGAGGGATGGAGGACATCATCAGAGGACCAGTCAACCAACTGACACAGGAATACAGGGCAGGGATTTAGAATCTGTAGACAGCCAGGTAAACCCACCTCGCTCACTATGCATTCTATGGAGATTGTTGTGGTTGTTTTCATCAGCTATGCAGAGCCATGCTCTAATCATGACCATGTTGTCTTGTGCCTTTGGCAACTAGCTGGAGTGGTCATAGGGATCTTGTGGATATTAGATGACCTGGAAGTTATGGAATGGGATAGCTAAGGATGGTGGAAAAGATCTTAATTTCCAGAAGTCTGATAAGAATAGCTTCCACTGATAGGCAACAGCAATTTAGTGTCCACTGTGCTCAGAAGAATGGGAAGAGCTAGAATGGCATTTCTTTCCTCAGATGGGAGGTCAGAATGTGAGCACTTAGAAAAGTACTCTAATAGAGTAACAATTAAATAAAAAGTGAACAGAGCAGTGCAAAGCAAGAGTGGGAGCATTAGTGTGTATTTTAGTTGGTGTAAGTTGGGTGGAAGCTGAGCAGCCTTGGTGGATGCCCAGGTGGGTTGGCACAGGAGTAGGTTGGGGAAATGCAGATTCTTGATAGCTGCCTTAAGATCTGGTTCAATCCCCATATCCAAAAGCCCTGTGGCCAAAAAGAAGCAAACAAAAAGAGTATATGAAGTTGGGAGTGTAGTGTTTACAGCCCTATGACACTATTACTTACATTCCATTCCAGCATCCCAGAGAAATAGCTGATCCCCCATGAACACCAAAGAGCCCCTCCTCCATCATCTGATCCCAGAGGGCAGTGAGATGGTGCCATTCTGTATCACTCTGAACCTGTTCATGTCCTGGGATTGCCCCATAGATCGTGAGGGAGTTTCTAGGGATGACTCCTTCCATAATGTGCCATGCAGCATCAGCTCGAATGTACCAGTTGGGCAGGTAGGAGCTGGGGAGGACAAGGATTCCAAGGGGAGTCAGCTTGGCATTACAGGTGCAATATCTAAGGCAGCTAATTTATAAAAAAAGAAACAGTTTGTTTAGCTCCTAGTTTTGGAAGTTCGAAGTCCATGATCAGGATGGGTGAGGAGGATTGGTTTGGCCTCTAGTGAGGATGGCAGGTGATGGAACATCATAGCAGAAGCATGAGTAGAAGCATAATAGTCACATCTTGAACTGGAGCAGAGAGAGAAAATCTGGGGTCCCATAAACCTCCTCAAGGATGCCCCCCAGTGACCCAAAGCCCCACTTCCTAAAGGTTTCACCACCTCCCAATTGCGCCATGTTGGATGCCAAACTGCTCACTTGATGGTCAGGAAAGAAAAAGAGGAAGAGGAAAGGGATGGGGTCCCAAAATGCCCTTTGAGGGCACAACCCCAAAGGCCTCACAAGGCCCCACCTCTCAAAGATTCAACCACCTCCCAATAGTGCTATTTTAATTCTCAAAAATAGCTATCACACACCCCAAAATTAGTTGTCTAGACACTGGGGAGCTTAACATATGGGCCTTTACAGAACGTTCAACATCCAAACATGTCCATACCCTGCTGGACATTCTAACCCCGTGGGTTAGAAGAGAGAGTATTTTTATGACATCCATAGTGGGACACTGGCTTCCCCTTACGATTAAAAGATAGGTGGTCAATTCTAATAGAAACAATATTTAAATGTTGTGTAGCTAAACAAAAACCTGGACATATATTCACTGGGCAGGTTGAATTGGGCCATTGGTTGCACAAGGTCCAAAGATAAATGAATAAGAATTAAGGAGGAAAAGGTAATTTTTAAATATTACTGCAATCAAGATTTTAGTCTAGGGCTTGGGAGATAGCTGAGTTGGTAGAGGGCTTGCCTCACAGGTACAAGGCCCTGGGTTCAATCCCCAGCAACTATTATAGTTTAAACATTTATACCTGATGGCCAAAATGATTTTCAAATTTTAACATGTTAGCATCAACTGAAGGGTCGATTATATTATATTATATTGTTATAATATAAAATGCTGGGCTCCATCTTCAGAATACACTGGAGTAGAGTCTAAGAGTTGTGTATTTCTAACAAGTCCCAGATAATGCTGATACATCTTAGGTCCACACCCTGAGAATCACTAATCTAGTTTTCAGACCAGCTCTTTTTTTTTTTTTTTTTTGGTAACGGGGATTAAATTTCGGGGCACTTAACCACTGAACCACACAGCCCTATTTTAGAGACAAGGTCTCACTGAGTTGCTTAGGGCCTCACTAATTTGCTGAGGCTGGCTTTGAACCCACAATCCTCCTGTCTCAGCCTCCTGAGCTGCTGGGATTACAGGTGTGTGCCACTGCACCTGGCTTTGACCAACTCTTCAGTGAAAGTTCAAGAGCAAGATAACCTCTGAGGAGTCTCCAAAGGCTATGAATCCAGTACTATTCTGTAAACAAAATTTCTTTTCCATATGTCATCTTAGTTCCCAAAAATAGCTATCACACATCCCCAGATTAGTTTTCTGGATTAAAATTACATATTTAATCTCACTCATCACTCTAGTCACTTTCCTATGGATTCTCTACAGATTGTTACTGTTCCTGTTAATACATGGAATCCAGAATTTGAAACATATTGCAGATGGAATCTGACTAGTGGAGAGCAAATACAAAGAATACCTTCCCTTTTTATTTTTCCCTAATTGTCTATTAATTTTATTCAGTAATTTAGTAACTATACTATTAGCCTCATTTTGAAGTGCTTATGTGATTAAGTACAAAGATGGCTTATTTTCTCCTCTCCCCCTTCTTCCTTCTTACCTCCCTTCTTTCCTCCTTCCACACTTGAAGCCTTAATGTTCACTGTACAGTGTGTCATTGTACAATTGTTTGATTTAACATTTATCCTTGTTTTAGCCTTGACATTTGTATGTTGTTGTGATTTTTGTTGTTTTGTTTTGGTGTTGTGCCGCAGTCTGGCTGGGCCCCAAATCACGAGCCACTCACAGCCTTGTAGATTCAAACAGCAAGTCTTTATTCCCGACCTCTCACTGGCACTCTACACCCGCGTTCTGGGCAAAATCCACACTCTCCACTGGCCTCTGAATCCCAAATACTCTCTGAATCCCGCGAGAACTCAACGGGAACTCAAGGCGCCTGAGGCAGCAGGATATGCCCTATTCCCAGCAGGAATCACCTTAAACCTGGAAGCACCCTAAACCCGGATCCGCCCTGGTCCTTGAGCAAGGTCACCCTTCATGCAAAGTCACTGCAAATGACCTGGGTCCACAATGGAGAGTCCTTCCTCTAAGCAACATGGGGTAGGCTGACAAGGAAATTGCCATGTGTCGTACCTACTTAGCTATGGCTCTCAGCAGTGTTGGGAATTGAACCCAGGGCCTTGGGCATGCTAAGCACATGCCTTACCCCTGAGCTACACCCCTAGTTCATGTTATATTTTGGTTTTTCATTTTTTTTTAGTTGTCAGTGGATCTTTATTTTTTATTTACTTACATGCGGAGCTGAGTATTAAATCCAGTGTTTCGGGCTGGGGATGTGGCTCAAGCCGTAGCGCGCTCGCCTGGCATGCGTGCGGCCCGGGTTTGATCCTCAGCACCACATACAAACAAAGATGTTGTGTCCGCTGAAAACTAAAAATAAATAAATAAATATTTAAAAATTCTCTCTCTCTCAAAAAAAACAAAAACAAAACAACAACAACAACAAAAAACAAAACCAGTGCCTCACATATGCTAAGCAAGTGCTCTACCACTGAGCCACAACCCCAGCCCCTCATGTTATGATTTTTTAATTTCAAATTTGTTGTTTGGTGTAATTATTGTGACTTCAAACTTTGTGACAGCTAAAATATATGATCATCAAATTACAGTGTCTTCTTTCATTCATTTATTTATTTAATAGTTATTTACAGGTATGTAGTATTATAGTCACGCTCTGATACCAAACATTAATAAAATGTTGATTAGAACATGACCATAAATACATTGGCAGCTAATCAACACTTTTGAGAATATGGTTATTTTATCCATTATCACTTCACCATCTATTTTCACCTAGTTTTCCTAACTCTTTTTTGTTGACAAATGTCTTCGGGCTTCTGGCATGTGCCTTGATGAAATGAGATGTCAAGCATCCTACCTTTTTCCAGACTAGAATATTCTGTGTTTCAGACAACATTGTTGGCCATGATGTGGGCCATTTGAGTTGGGTGTGCGTTTCAGCTTTGCATTTACTGCTATGAACCTGCAGCAAGTCACTTTGATTCTCTTTTTTAAGATGGGTCTTGCTATGCTTGTTGTCCAGGCTGGCCTCAAATTTATAATCCTCCAGCCTTAGCCTCCCAAATAGCTGGGAGTCATTTCAATTCTTAGGATATCAGTTTCCTGATCTCCAATGAGGACAATAAACTCAATCTTGTAATGTAGTTATGAGGATTAGACACAATACATTTATTTAGCACATACTACATTTTTTTAAAGTGGTACTGGGGATGAACCCATGGCCTTGTACACAGCAAGCTACACCCTTATAGTAATATAAGGTGTCCCCCAAAAGCTTCTGTTAATGCAGAAACATCCAGAGGTGAAATTATTAGATATGAGATATGTAACTTAGAGTGTCCATCTTAGTTTGAATGGACTGATTAGGTGTAACTGTAGGCAAGTGGGATGTGGCTGGAGGAGCAAGGTTACTGAGAGTGTGTCCTGGAAGGGTCCATTTTTCCTCCTTCTCTCTCTCTCTCTTGTTTCCTGGCCTTGCGATGAGCTGAGCAGCTTTCCTCCACTGGATCCTTCTCCTAGGATATACTGCCTCACCTTGGGCCCTGAGTGATGGAGTCAGCCATCTAGGGACTGAGACTTCTGAATCTGTGAGCCCCAAAATAAACTTCCTCCTCTAAGCTGTTCTTGTTGGGTATTTTGGTCACAGTAATGCAAAGCCTCACTAAACAGTCCCCAGCCCCCAATACTACTTTTTATTTTTATTTTTATTTATTTATTTATTTTTTTAAAAAATTTTTTATTGTGGGTTGTTCAAAACATTACAAATTTCTTGACATATCATATTCCACACTTTGATTCAAGTGGGTTATGAACTCCCACCTTCACCCCATACACAGATTGCAGAATCACATCAGTTACACATCCATTGATTTACAAATTGCCATACTAGTGTCTGTTGCCAATACTACTTTTTAAACTTGCATATGAAAAAACATTAGGAGCTGGTGTGGTGGTGCACGACTATAATCTCAGTGGCTCTGGAGGCCGAGACAAGAGGATCATAAGTTCAAAGCCAGCCTGGCAACGGTGAGTTGCTAAGCAACTCAGTGAGACCTTGTCTCTAAATAAAATACAAAAAAATAGGGCTGGGGATGTGGCTCAGTTGTCAAGTGCCCCTTAGTTCAATGTCCAGTACAAAAAACAAACAAACAAAAAAACAACCAAACAAACAAAAAACATTAGGGAGAAAGATTTCCAATTGGAGGAAATTAGATCCCCCTCCCCAAATCCTACATAAATTCATGAAAACTTTAATTCAGGTATTTGTAATTCAGAGAAACACTATGCACAAAAATAATTATCAAATAATTAAAATATTTTATTATATTCTTTAACTTTAATGAAACTAGCTTTTACTTACTTAAAATATATTATATGGTCATTGTAAAGTTATTTCCCACATAATCTGTAGCAGAATTTACAATTATCACTGTATTGCTCTGCAGTAGAAGACTTTCCCAAGGCTTAAGGAAAATATGCAAATTTTATTTTCTCTGTGCTTCTTATGTAAAATAAGGACTTTGTATCAGGTTCTGGAAGAATTATACGTTATGTCATTTTTCTGGTTATTCTAAAAGGAAGGTAATAAGACACTAACCAAAGAATTAAATATTTGCATTTGGTTCTTAAAACATAGGGAGAGTCAAAAAACTGACAAATGTATCTGAGAGTGACATTAAATGGTTGGGGGTCAAGGAAGGGAGGGAGAGGACATTTTCCTTAGTGTAGCCTTTGTAACTTTTGAATTTTGCACCGCTTGCATATATTACTGATTCAAACAACAGTTAATCCTTTTTAAGTTGTAGAAAAAGAACTTTAAATAGCACTATCCTTTTCACTGAAAGCTTCTTTTTTATGAAATCTCAAAGCCTGAATACATAGAAACCAAACTAAATTCCCCAAAAAGTTCCATTCAAGTCTGATAATATATACGAGTTAAACCAGTTAAATGAACCACATTAAAATAGATCTGCTTCATAACAACCCCTAAACTCTGCCTGCTGGGCATTCAAATGAAAAACTAAATCATTTCTACAAAGATACCTAATCCTTTGTAAAAACTTCACTGAGAACACAGTTTTAAACACAGAAACTTTTAAAATACAATGAACAGGATGGTAAGCTTGGTTTAGATATTAAAATATCACAATCTATTTTTCAAAATATTCTGGGCAACTTATAACTTTTGTGATGGTATATTTGAGTTTTGCTGACAAAATTGTATCATATGAACAATAGACAATTTACATAAACCTGGACTGCCTATTTAAGGCAAATAAAACATGAATTTTCTAAACAGGATTATGCAGGGGAGAGAGAGAGAGATTAAAAATATCAACCATCCTGAAGATTTCTTAGGTCACTTAATTTATGATACAAAATGAGAGTCCTCCAGTTGGTAAAATTTTATGAAAATATTTATTAGGAAAGTGTTTTAAGTCTTGATGTATTAGAAAACATCATTGCAATTTTCAATGCTCCAGCAACTGCTATGAAATAAACACTATGACAGAAATTGTATAAGGTGATTTGGAAAATGACATAAAAATAAAAGCTGAAAGTAGGGGTGTAGCTCAGTGGTAGAACACTTATCTACCATGTGTGAGTTCCTGGGTTCTATGTCTAGCACCACATGAAAGAAGAAAGGAAAGAAGGAAGGAGAGGAGGGATGGAGAAGGGAGGAAGGAAAAGAAAAAATGAAAGCCCAAATTATCTCCCTTGTGAAATTCCTGACACAAGAATAGAAGCTCAGTAAATGTGAGACCTCTTGCCTTCTTCCACACCAACCTCAGTAACCAAGATCTCTTAACTCCTGGCCCCAAATGGAAGAAACTATATCAATATCTCCTATAGCAGACAGCAGAGAAGACCATACTGAAAGTCACCACTTGAGCAGGAGTAGGTGTACCCAATTTGTTATCTCTGTTGGCATTGAGGGAAAACTCAAGTCACAAGGCATAACCCTCAGACTACCCAAAAAAGGTCCTTGAGTTGTTTGGTCCAGAAAGCATCCAGTTGGTCTCCCAGAGAACATTGCAAAGACTGAAATCATTGCATGTAGTTCTTTCTTTTCTTAATATATTTTTTTTAGTTGTCAATGGACTTTATTTATTTATATGTGCTGCTGAGAATCGAACCCAGTGCCTCACATATGCTAGGCAAGTGCTCTACCACTGAGCCACAACCCAAGCCCTAGTTTTTTCTTTTTTCTCAAATTTTTTTAGTTGCCAATGGACCTTTATTTTATTTATTTATGTGTGGTGTTGAGGATCAAACCCAGTGCTCACACATGCTAGGCAAGTGCTGTAACTACTGAGCCACAACCCCAGCCCCAGTGCATATAGTTTTAACTCAGACCCAGTTGGATGTAGGTGTGAGAATTCCCCCTGTAGATGCAGGCAGAACAGCTTCTTTATAAGACGTTTCCAGACCAAACAGGCAAAGACACACCTGTTTAAAGCTAATATTCTGTTAAACAATCACCAGGAACAATCACTTGGAGTTTCCAGCAGATGTTTGAAGACTCTTGGGGGCAAATGGCTCCAACTGAAAGACTTGGCAGTTGTTCAAATGCCACATTGGGTTATTGCATCAATTTCTAGCTGCTCAAATTGAAAGTGTTCAGGTCAGAGTTCTAGGAGCTGTATAGTAAGTGATGCTTTAACTAACATATGTCTTTCAAACTCTGAATTTCTTCTTCCTGAGGACATTAAAAATAATCTGAGAATAATAACAAATAACTAACTACATTTTACTGTGCTGCTCTTGCACTAGACACTGTAGAAGCACCTAATATGCTACCTCAACTTAATATTTCTTCAGAACAGTTTGCAAGGAAGTATTATCCTCATGTTATAAACAAAAAAGCTGAGACTCAGAGAAAGAAGTAATTTGCCAAAAAGTGGCAAAGTAATAGCCAAGAAGTGGCAAAGATGGAATTTGAACTCAGAATTGATGTAAATATCCATGATCTCTGCACTCAGCACACAGCTTTCTAATTTTTACATAAAGTTTCAATGTGCTTGGCAAAGCAAGAAGTTCCTACTGACACAAGATTATTTTTGAGGATTAACTGAGAAAGTTATGTAAGCACACAGCCTATTGCCTGACTTACAGCAGAAGTTCAATAAATATTTATTTTAAAAAAATCATTATCTTACATCCTGAAATGTGATGTGGAGTGGGACAGGCACACAGTGATTTTCTGGAGGGTGTTTACTGGGAGCTAGGGACAACTATTATTTATTTAAAAATAGCAACACTCACATGGTTTCATAGTAAGTCAGTTGGCCAAATTAAAAATAGATTCTAAACATAGCAAGAGCAGAAATTCAATCTAAGATATCAAGTCATGGAAAGCAATGACAGTGGTTGCAACAGAAAAAGAAGAACATGCATAAACTGATTATGCATTTGGATAAAATTATCCATGTCCATTTCTGTCTCACTTCCCTTCTCTACAGTAGAGAGCACATTCATACATGCATATATATGTATATATATATACACACATATATATGCAAATAAATAAAACTAAGATAATATATTCCTATGTATCTTCAATAATATCATTTACAAATCAATTAATTTTGAGGCTTTGATACTAACACATACAAAACATACTATAATAGTATGCAGTTCTTTAAAATCTTTAGGGGGAGGAGAGAGGATTTTTAATGTTTCAAATATTTGGAGTGCAGATAAACAGATGGCTAGATTGGTAGATAACTAGAAATGGGGTGGGGGGCAGACACTACATTTATAACTATTACCTCTGTGTTCAGTAAATTTACAGTGGCAGACATAGAAAGTTGGGCTAACACTGTCATTTTGACATTTGAAACCCTGAGAGCTGATATGCCAGATAAGAACTCTGATCACTGTACCAAGGACTCATTCCCCAGGACCTCAACTGGCTTTCAAGAAAGGGATGAAGCTCAGGTTTTCCTTCAGATTCCTCCTTCTAAAATGTTGTTTGGAGCATACAATTATTTTTCTCTCAGTTGCTAGGGTGCTTCAGCTCTGGGCATGATTATTTAGGGAGAAAGCCATGAAAATGCTCATCTGTAAATCATTTAATCTTATTCCATGAACATCAAGATGATAATGACAGCTAGGTTATAGATTGTAACCCAAAGTAGTGGCACATTACTTCAAACAAAGCTTTCCATAAAAATACAAATATAAAAACATATATTTGAGGAATTAATTTTTTTAGGTACCATATAAAGGATTAAAAAAAACCAATGTTCTCTTAGGCAACACATATACTAAAATTAGAACACTACAGAGAAGATTAGCATGGCAATACAGAAGATTAGATGGCACACAAATTGATGAAGTGTCCCATGTTAAAAAAAAAAAAAAAGAAAATTATAGAAGGACTTGCCACAAAATTCATTCATAAGTTTAGGAGCAATACTTTTCTCCTTAAAAAAGAATTTGAAAGAGTTTTATACTTGCAAAACACCATAAAGAGAAAAATGAAGATGAGAACACAAGAGAGAAATTAATAGTGTAGATTTTGGAGTCAAGCGATTTGCATTTGGTCAATACATACCGTGGGTCTTTGGCCAAGAAATATCACCTGTGTTGGCCATGATTTCCTAAAATAATGAGGGTATAACCGTAGTACATATTCTATACAGTGGTTGTGTGTTAAGGTCCTGTATATTAGTTATGGACTTTGTACATAGGATTCTAATTATTAACTATTATCACTTCTAAAACTAACAGAGGTAATAGATATTACTGAATACTTGAGATAAGTGGATTAATGTTAATTGAAGACTCAGTTTCCCAAGAGCTAAGAAAAAAACTTAAAAAAAAAACTTTGTGGCAATGAAACAATAAACATTCATCAATGAAGACTATCTAAACTTAAATAGGAGGTTAGAAAATGAATCTTTGAATACAGGACACTACCCAGAATAGCAGGTATCTTCAAGGGCAAGTTTGCACAACACAGAAACTATTAAGTGAGATGCCTTTGTTCCACTCTCTAGAAGAGCAATATTTTTCTACTTAAAAGGACAGAAGATGTAATGCATGTCAAAAACTGAGACATAGGCTCCAAATTCTTTGCTTTCTTAGATATATGGGTAGGGCATGGAAAAATCCAGAAAAAAAATGGACTGATAAAAAACTTATAAATGATGGATATCTTAAGAATGTCTATAGCAAAATGGCTCATTGGCTTGGTCATTATTAAATGATTTAAAATTTTGGCTCAGTGTTTGTTTTAGGCTTTGGACAAAGACGTAAGGGTTATTAAGATGAATAAGACATTGCTCCTTTTGTCCTTATACGTTCCAAGTATGGATTAAAGAAAGAGCCACATGCCTTAGATACTTGAGGTGAAGAAAAGAAACTTCCTATAAAAATAGAAGCAATTTTTTACTGTCCTCACAGATGGATGGTTGACTGGGGTTGTGGAGAATGGAGTTGCCCGCAGGTAGAATCATGCAGCATTTTATTTAAGAATGAGCCACAGATGAACCCAAACATTAGGGTAAGTTCATGGTTACTATCTCGAGTTAATATACCATATAATATGAGAAAATTATTACAACCTAAGAAATGTTAAGGCAGGTTTAATCAATCCCTCTCTCAATTCACTAATTGGCCTTGTAGTCTTTGACAAATATACGGAAATGTTGAAGGTGTTTAGAATCAGATTTAATTGCTCTTATTCTGTATTCCCTAACTTCTGGGCATTTCTCTGATAAAATACTTTGTAAATTCTAATGTACTTGTTCATTATTTGAATCAAATTATGTGTAGAATATAGGTTAAAAATAAGTCTGGGGCACAGCCCTATTTGACACAATCTTTCCCCTAGTGCTGGGGATTAAGTCCAGGGCCTCTCACATTCTAGGCAAGCACTCTGTTACTGAACCACATCTCTTGTTCTAACATTATTTCTTGAATAGATTAATACATTAATCAATCCATACCAGCCATGTGGCACATGCCTATAATTCCAGCAGTTCAGGAGGCTAAAGCAGGAGTATTGTGAGTTCAAAGTCAGCCTCAGGAATTTGGTGAGGCCCTAAACAACTCAGTGAGACCCTGTTTCTAAATACAATACAAAAAAGGGCTGGAGATGTGGCTCAGTGATTAAGTGTTGCTGGGTTCAATTCCCATTACCAAAATAAAATTTTTTAAAAATTTTTAAATTAATCTAGTATTTCCTGAACTTTTTTTGGTTGCCTTTATCCATTTATATCTAGGTAACTGGTACTATTAGATACTTAACATTTCCTTTAATTTGTCGTCAGTTATCCAATTTTTAAAATTTAGCCTCATTTTTAGCAATAACATTTGTGCAATCAATATAAGGTATAAGATTTTAAATACACTTTAAAATGTACTTCAAAATAAACACAGAACTGTGTAAATAAGTAAAAGGTACAAACCATCTAAAATAGTCTTGCACCCAGTTTGGGAAACAATAGGTTGGTCAGTTAATAAAATCTTAAACAGAAAAGCCCTTTTTTATATTTTCTAATCAACCCAGACTTTCAGAGTTTCAGCAAGTCACCAACCCAGAGGACAACTGGGAGTAGAACATTAATCTATAGTTTAATGTTACAATTTTAGTGCTTTCTTTACCGTATTTGGTTGCATGTTATGCCCCAACTAGCTAAACTGCTATTTAAATAGAGGAATTTCTTCCAAATAAAATAATTTTAGTCTGGATATAAAAATGATGCCAAAGTAATTCTGTCAGTAACTAATAGGTCCAACTGCTTAAGATCACTAGAATATTTATTTACTTACTTGCCAAAACAATGGCAGTCTCCAATTATTTAAATATTATTTTTTAAAAAAATGGGATTACCCTAATGCAAGATGTTGATGATAGGGGAGATTATAAGAAGGCTAAAAGAGTATATGGGAACTTTACTTTAGCTAATTTTTCTTTTCCTTTTTGTTTTGGTACTGGAGATTTAACCCAGAGGTGCTTTATCACTGAGTTTTTAAATTTTTTTTTTATTTTGAGACAGAGTCTCAAAAAAAAAAACACTTCCAGTTTTTTAAATTATTTTTTATTTTGAGACAGGGTCTCAAAAAAAAAAACACCTCCACTTTTTTTATTAATTTATTTTGAGACAGGGTCTCACAAAATTACCTAGGACCTCACTAATTTGCTGAGGCTGGCTTTGAACTTGCCATCCTCCTGCCTCAGCCTCCAGAGTAGCTGGGATTATAGGCATGCACCACCATGCCTGGCTAACTTTTGCTTATTTTTTTCTATGAAGCTAAAATGACTCTAAATAAGGTTTTATAATAAAACAAAGAATGATATTAAAGCATAATCCTATTTAAAATGGGATTATATCTAGTTGATGTAATCAACTTGATTTTCCATCCACGTTATTTTAGCAGTAGTGTTTTGTAATGGACCATTAAGCATTAAGTCCTAGGAAAGCTCAAGGTTGGACAGTTTGGCCATTTATGGTTTTCTACAGAGACACAGGTACTAGAAACTTAGATGGCATATAGGCATCTGGCCCTGGATAAGAAATAAAATTTGACTTTAACATTATGAAAATAGTGATTGTTATGGTCTGAATATCCCTCCAAAACTCATGTTGAAATTTAATTGCCATCATTATAGTGTTAAGGGGTAGGGCTTGGGCTGGGCATTGAACTCAGTGGTAGAGTTTGCCTAGAATGCAAAAAGCCCTGGATTGATTCCTCAGCACCTTAAAAAATAAAAACAAACAAATAAATAAAAAAGATGGGATCTTTAAGAAGTGATAAAGTAGTGGGGATTCTCTCCTTGGGAATGGATTAAGCTGTTATGGGATGAGTGGGTTTGTTATCTCAGGAGTAAATTTCTGTTAAAAGCATGATGTTTGGCCCAGTTTTCTCTCCTTCGCCTTGCATATATTTGATTTCCCTTCTGCCATGTTGTGATGAAGCATAGAGGCCCTTACAAGATACCAGTTCTGGACTTCTCAATTTCCAGAACAATGAGCTGAATATATCTCAATAAATATTTTTTGGGGAAGGGGGGTAATGGGGATTGTACTCAGGGGTACTTAATCACAGAGCCACATCCTTACCCCTTTTTTGTGTTTTTATTTAGGGCCTTGCTAAATTGCTGAGGCTGGCTTTCTTTCTTTTTTTAATTGATTTTTTTTCAAATAAATGACAGCAGAACGCATTACAATTCTTATTACATGTATACAGCACAATTTTTCATATCGCTGGTTGTATATAAAGTATGTTGACACCAATTCGTGTCTTCATACATGTACTTTGGATGATGATGTCTATCACATTCCACCATCCTTGCTAATCTTCTGTCTCCTCACTTTCCCTCCCACCCCTCTGCCCTATCTAGAATTCATCTATTCCTCCCATGCTCCCCCTCCCTACCTCTCTATGAGTCAGCCTCCTCATATCAGAGAAAACATTTGGCATTTTTTGGGGGGGGATTGGCTAACTTCACTTAGCATTATCTTCTCCAATGGCTGAGGGTGGCTTTCAACTTGAGATCCTCTTGCCTCATCCTCCTGAGCCACTGGGATTACAGGCATGTGCCACTGTGCCCAGCTATCTCTGTTCTTTAATGAGTATCCAGTCTCAGGCATTCCGTTTTAGCAATACAAAGTGAATTAAGACAGTGATCCCGTTTAACCTGTTTGATTCTCAAGACACTCAAAGATCACAATTATCATCCTAAGATTTCAAAGCTTAAATATTATCAAGTAGTAAAAATATACCCAGTTTTTGGTGAGGTTGATAATCTTTAATTATATATTTCAAAATAGCCAGTAGAGAGAATTTTGAATACTGCCAGCCCAAAGAACTGTTAAATATTTGAGGTTATGGATATATCCATTACTCTGATTTTATCATTACACATTGTATACATATACTGAAACATCACATACTTAAAATTATAATATGTGGATTAAAATTTTTTAAAATATAAAAAAGAAGAAATAGTAAAGTTTTTTTATATTAAAAAAAAGCCTGATTAAACTGTATAGTTTAAAATGCTACTGTTAGGGGCTGGGATTGTGGCTCAGTGGTGGAGCGCTCGCCTAGCATGGGTGGGACCCAGGTTCGATCCTCAGCACCACATAAAAATAAAGGCATTGTGTTGTGTCCATATACACCAAAAAAAAAAAAAATTAAAAAAATAAAATAAAATAAAATGCTACTATTAGGCCTGGGAATGTAGCTCAGTAGTAGATTGCTTGCCTACATACCAGAACCCCAGAACCCCAGAACCATAAAATAAATGAATAAATAAATAAATAAAAATTTAAAAGATACAAGTAACCGTATGTCAATTATATCTTTGCTTTTTAAAGAAGCAAAAATTATTAAATGTGATTTTAAAAAATCCACCTAGCTAAGCTTCCTCTCCCATGGCTGACTCTCCCCTAAGGTCATACCCCTTTATCCTCTTCCTGGAAATGGCCCCAGCTGCCCTGATCTCTCCACCAACCCCACCTCCCACCTCCATTGCTTGCACTGGGATTTTTCCATGCTTCCTCCTGTCCCTGGTGCCCAAGGTTGACTCAGTTGCATTCCTGCTGTACTAATGCTGACCCAACACCTTCATATCACCTTCTGACTCACCATCCCTGAGAATGGTCTAGAAGTTTGTTTTTGTTTTTAAAGGAAGAATGATTTATTTTGGCTCCTGGTTTCAGAGTTTTCAATCCATTGTCATCTGACTCTATTGTTGTGGATCTGTGGTGAGATAGAGCATCAAAGTAAAAAGATACGGTAGGACAGAGTTGTTAACCTCACAGCAGCCAGGAAGCAAAGAGACATGGAGGAAAAGTGACAGAGAGAATAAACTGTAACGTCCCGGGCATGCCCTCAATGACCTACTTCCTCCAACTAGATTCTACCTCCTAAAATTTCCAACACCTCCCAATTACTTTATTAACTATGAACTCATCAATGGACTAATCCACTGATGAGGTCAGAGTCCTCATGATCCAATCACTTTCGAAGAATGGAACCACCTCTGGACACTGCTGCACTGGGGCCAAAGCCAGTATGAGCTTTTAGAGGACATTGGTCTGGCAGTTCTCTAAACAGGGATTCAAGTGATTCAACTAGGGGAGCCCAGCAGAGAATATGGAGGGACTCCTGTTTGTTTGCCAGATTGTGAATTTGTGGAATGGAGTTTCTGAAAGAAGTCTAAAAACGTATTTCTACTATTTCTGTTTTCTTTAATATATCTTCTCTACCGTTGAGTTTTGTACTTTCATGTGTTTTCATGATGGAAGTTGATTTTTAGATAGTAGGACTCTCTTAAGCATTTCTTGTAGAGCCATTTTGGGGGTGATAAATTCCCTCAGTTGTTGCTTATCTTGGAACATCTTTTTATTTCTCTTTCATTTCTGAAGAATAGCTTTGCTAGATATAGTATTCTCATTTGGCTGTGTGTGTGTGTGTGTGTGAGATCTTTCAGGACTTTGACTATATCACCTCATTCTCTCCTGACCTGTAAGGTTTCAAGAAGTCTGCTATTAGTCTAATATAAATTTCCTTGTAAGTGAAGATCCAGGCATGGTGGCACATGATTACAACTGTAATCCAAGTTACTTGAGAGGCCAAAGCAGGAGGATTAAAAGTTTGAGCAGCCTGGGCAATTTAGCAAGATCCTGTTTCAAGATAAAATAAAAAGGGCTGGTGATGCAGCTCCATGGTGGAATGCTTGCGTAGCATGTGTGAGACCCTGGGTTTAATCCCCAGTATTGGGGGCGGGGGAAGTGACTTGATATTTTTCTTTTGCTGTTTCTAGAATTCTGTCCTAGCTTTGTGTTTTTGACTGTTTGACTATAATATGGCGTGGAGAGGATATTTTTGATCAATTCTATTCAGTATCCTTTGAGCTTCCTAGACTGGGATGTCTATATCTCTCCCAAGATTGAGAAAGTTTTCAGCAAGTATTTTGTTGAATAAGTTTTATATGTCTTTTTCCTTTCTCTTCTCCTTCTGGAATACCAATAATGCAATTGTTTGCTTACTTAAAGTCTCAAAGGCTTTCTTTATCCCTTTTCTGTTTTTTTTTTTTTTTTCTAAGTAGGTTATTTCAAAACAACTGTCTTCAAGCTTAGGAATTTTCTTCTCACTAAATAATTCTACCGTTAAGTTTCTCAACATATATATATATATATATATATATATATATATTTGTTGACAATAGACCTTTATTTTATTTATTTATATATGGTGCCGAGAATCAAACCCAGGGGCCTCACACATGCTAGGCAAGTGCTCTACCACTGAGCCACAACCCCAGCCCTCAATTTCATTTTTTGAGTTCTTTAACTACAAGATTTATCCATGTGTTGTTGTTTTTGTTGTTGTTGTTGTTTTGTTTTGTTTTGTTTGTTAAGAACCCAGGTGTGCTTAACCACGGAGCCATATCCACACCTCTTTTTATTTTGGGAAAGGGTCTCACAAAGTTGTTTAGGATCTCGCTAAATTTCTGAGGCTGGCTTTGAATTTACAATCCTCCTGCTTCAGCCTACTGAGCTGCTGAGATTATAGGTATGTATCACCATGCTATATGTGATTCTTCTCAAATGATCTCTTGTTGCTAAATTTTTCATTCTATCATGAATTGTCTTCTTCATTTTGTTACATGGAATTCTTTCTTGTATCTCAATGAGTTTCCTTAAAATTATTCTTTTGAATTATTTGTCAGACAATTGGATGATTTCATTTTCTTTGGGGGTCTGTGCTACAGGTAATGTATTATGTACCTTTTTTTTTTTTTTCATGTTCCTTGCATCTCCACCTTGGTATTTGTGCATCTGGTGGATCAATTGCCTCTTCTAATTTTATAGGGTGCCCTTCATTGTAAAAGTCTTCTTCCAGTGACGTGTCCTAGGGTATTTGCTAGGTATGCTGCATTGGCTTTGGTTCTAGGCAAGCACTTTAATGTCATGTCTGTATAGCTTCTTCAGCTGTCATCAATGTTGGTGATATCTGTGCATGTCTCAGTGGCCTAGGTTGGGGGTTGGGAGTCAGGCAGGATTGTACCATCAGCTGGGATACAGAGATCTTCTGTGGAGTGGGTTCACTGGTAGTTCTGAGCAGGTCATGTGAGGGTAGAGCCACCCCAATATGCCTGAGGGGGTATAGTGAGTATGCCTGGTGGCAGGATGGGGTACCTTACATTTTCTGAGGGCCAAGTAGGGGGCCAGGCTATACCAAGTGGGGGCAGACAAAGCACCTGTCCGTGTTCAAGGGCTGAATGGGTGACTTCATGGAGACTCCAGGGATGGACCTGCATAGGGATCTTTGCAACAGATGTTCGCCAGGCCAATAATGGGTGGGTGAAGCCAAGCATATGCTTCTAGAGGCCAAAGTGAGCCAAGCTTCTGAGAATGGCTGCTCAACTGCTTCTTGGGGCTACAGGAGGATGGGCAAGGCCATCCAGTTGCTTTCCAAGGGACCATGTAGACCAAGTCACTCAGGAAAGGCTGCTGGGCTGCTTTGGGGGCTCACAGTGAGTGAGTGGGCTGTCTGACTACTTCCTGAGGCATCAGGAGAGTGGGAGGGGCCACCTGGCTGCTTCCTGGGGCTAAGGATGCAACTGCAGGGGGCAACTGCGCCAAGCTTCACAAGACCTTCATTGAGTGGGTCTCAAGGTGTCATTGTGCAGCAGGAGGCTGGGTGTGGGAGGCCACAATGCGACATGGGCTTTTGTCTCCTGAGCATTGTAACCTGCCATTTCTCCAAACTGGGTTCAGTGCCTGTAAGGGCTGCAGGCTTCTTCAGCAGCAAATGCTTCAGGTATCTGTATTTTAAGTAGAAAGTGCAGTAGGCCTTCTGCTTACTCTCTCCCTGCCAAGCAAAGTCCCTCTGGGTTCAGGGTTGATCTCAAGAGACAGAACCATAGATGTTGTGTGTTTAGTTCCCTTCTTTATAAGGCTATTGTGTATCCCTGTGCTCTGCAACATCTCTGCTGTATCCCCACTGCACTGTGGTGCTCTGCCTCAAATACTCCAGTGATACAGCTACTGGGTTTTTTTTCCCCCTTGTTTTGGTCTTTTGATGTGGAGGGAGGTGCGGCAGGCACGTAGAGTCAACCACCTTGGTTTGCTATAGCTATTTAAAGATATGGAGACAAAGAGGTCTTCCCTTCCTAAATGGCCACAGAGCAGAAATAGCAATAATATTCAGGATTCTAGGACTCTGTCTCATCATGATATTCATTGTTAAAGTGACCATTCTTTTAAAAATAACTAATACAAAGAAGGTCAGGGTCACAGTCTCTCAAGAACTCACATTTTAAAGAGAAAGGCATTAAGAAGAAGATATTTATGAGTCTTGATTCTGTATAGGTATGGTTATTTAAGAAGATTCAGGAAAGGTTTTGTGTTTGTGGTCATTACTTTAAAAAGCATTGATTAAATTATTGGTTGCATCTTTTTTAAAAAGTTGCATTTTTCTGATCATACAACATGTAAAACACTCTTGTATGATCAGGATGAATGTAATAACTAGTACAACATTTAGTTATTTAGTCTGACATGAGCTATAACAAGTATTAAATTTAATATTCTACTTAAAGATATAAGAATTCAAATGTCTGTAGTCCCATTTAAGACTATGAAATAAAACAACTTAATCAAATTGCTTAATATCACAATTCCTTACTCTTTACAAATAGGTGTAGCTTGCCACTTGTCTCCTGGGAAAGACCCTTTTAGTCTGATCTAATGACCTACTTCTATGACAATTTGAATTGCCAGTTGACATATTGTAGATAGAAACCATTGTTGGGTGTGATGTGGCCACAGAAAGGGTGTAACATGCACTGTATATCCTTCAAAAGGGAAGTAACTTTGGTGGGAGAGTATTTCAGTTTTGAGGGTCTTTATTTAGTAAACTTTGGGTCAAAAGGGGTGGGGTAACAAAAACCGAAACAAAACACAAACTGCTGGCTTAAACCTATGAACTCTAAAAGTCTCAGCAAATACAGAAGATCTATCATATTGGTGTCCTCCCTGGGTACCTAACAGACCGCCTGGTACCAAGTAGGTGCTTTGTAAAAGTTTCTGAATGTCCCTGGGCTCAGTGGAACACGTCTGGTATTCTAGCTGGAGGCAGGAGGATCATGAGTCCAAAACAAGCCTTGGCAATTTAGCAAGGCCCTAGGCAACTCAGCAAGACCCTATCTCTAAATAAAATATAAAAAAGGACTGGAAATGTGGCTCAGTGATTAAGTGCCCCTAGATTCAATCCCCAGTACCTCCCAGCCCACCCCCCAAAAAAAATTTCTGAATGCTGGGGGCTGGGGATGTAGCTCTGGGGTATGCTTAGCATACTCAAGTCCCTGAGTTCAATCCCCGGTACCCAAAACAAACAAACAAAAAAACTAGTTAAAAAACTTGTGAATGCTGAGTGGATTAGCCTCCTCCAAGAATATAGAGCAAGGCTTAAATGAGTAAGCACTGTCCAGGACTCTGAAGCTGCCTTCTTTTGATTACTTGGCAAAGAACAACTTTGAAGGTATAAGAAGAAAAGAGAGAGACTAAAGAATTTGGTAAACCCTTTACCAGTTAACCAGTTTTCCCTTGACTTGACCTTTTCTACCCCCATTCCCCAAGTGTAACTGGTTTTTCCTTCCCATTCAAGCCTTCCTAAAAATAAATTCCTTTTGTAATCTCTCTCTCCTGTCACCACGATTCATTTCCAATCTCACACCTCCTTTAACCTCCTGAAAAATAGAGCTGACCTGAAAAGGGAAGTGGGGAGGGGAATACAAAGAAAAAACTCAGCAAAATCTTGAATTTTCTTTGTATATTTGTATTGCATTGTTAGTTATGTTCACTGGTGAGGAGTGGGCTGCAGATTTTTATTCTAAGGTAGTTACTGGGTAATCTGGAGCTTTATCAAGGAGTTAGTTTCTAATTCAAAAGAATATTTACCCTCAATTTATTATTAATTCTAAGCGTCTAAAGCCATGAACCAAGCCTACACAGTTAAGGTCACATCACTGACTCATTTTCTGCTAAAATTTAAAGATGAAAATAGTATTGAGATTGTCTATAATACAAAATATTGAATAAATCTGCCTTTTAGTATGTTTGTTAATTATATACAGCATTTGAAAATTCATATATCCCTGGTGGTATAGCTCAGTAGTAGAGTGCTTGCCTCTTGAGGCCCTGTGTTCAATCCCTAGCACTACAAAAGAAAAACAACCCCCACCCCCCAAAAAAATCTGTCTATTGAAGACGTATTGCTTAATAATAGGGACACATTCTGAGAAAAGTGACATTGGTTGATTTCATCGTTGTGTGAACATCAAAGAGTGTATTTACACAAACCTAGATGTGTAAGGTAATCACTGAATGTGATTCAAGAGATGTGATGTGACCAATGTGATGTGACCAAGAGACTGGTGAAGCATAATGTCTGGTTTTCATGCCATTGTATGAGATGTGCCTCCCTCAAACCTAATTAAGATGTTAACATATGATCTTTGTGATATGAGAAAGAAAAATAAAAAAAATAAAAAAAGAGAGAGATGAGCTGGGGCTGGGGCTCAGTGGTAGAGCGCTTGCCTGGCACATGTGAGACACTGGATTCAATACCTAGCACCACATAAAAATAAAATAAAGGTATTGTATCCTCCTACAACTAAAAAAAAATACATACTATAAACAAAAGAGAGAGACATGGTAAACATAAGATATATATTCCTTCTATTGATGTTGAGAAACTGATGTGACTCCATTTTTGAAAACAGCTTCTACCTCAAAGCCCATCCAAGGAAACAGGCATGACCCTTGTCCTTGGAAAAACTCACAGAGAGCTCCTAGGCACATACCCACCCTGCTGAGTTGTTTGTCTGCAAATAACAGGAGAGATCTGTGGTGCCAGGTGTCCCTGACTCAGTTAGGCTAGGTGAGGACCCATACCAACCCCCTAGCAACCACCAATCAGCATGAGACAGGGAAAATACCTGGGATGCCAGATGACCCCCCAGTAATTTATGGTGGTTGATAACATGTTGGGAAACCATGTAGTTCAGCACATACTCCCCTGGTGGCTTAAATCAATCAGTTCAAAGGAATCCTCCTCTTGTACTAACCAATCACCCCAACCCATCTTGTTCCCGCCAGTGAATGTGCTAATCAATGTTAAGAGTTGTTGTTTGACTTTCCGCAGTGTGAAGTGATTTGCTGTGTGATGTTGTGACACATAGAGTATCCCCCAAAACCTATAAAATCAAAAAGGACCAGGACCCACTCCTTGGGACCGCTGCATCGGAAACGGTTGTGAGTCCAGGCTCAAGCTTGCAATAAAGACTCTTGTGTGATTGCATTGGATTCGGCTCCTGGAGGTCTATTGGGGTCCCACAAATCTGGCATTACAATGTAACATGACAGATTGTTTATTATAAACTTTTTATATATAAAAGTACAGTAATGTTTATTATCATTATCAAGATCTATGCATTACATTCATTAACTACTATATATAATACATAGTTATTACGAACTATTATGCACTATACATAATTAATTATATGTGGTTTGCTTTTTTTTTTTTTCTGCACCAGGAATTGAACCCTGAGGAACTTAACCACTGAGCCACATCCCCAGCCCTTTCCATATTTTATTTAGAGACAGGGTCTCACAATTGCTTCGCTAAATTGCTGAGGCTGGCTTTGAAGTGGTCCTCCCAAGCCTCTGGGATTACAGGCATGAGCCACCATATCTGTGTGCTATGCTTTTTTGTTTGTTTTGTTTTGTTTTTGTTCTTTATGGTACTGAAGATTGAACCCAGGGGCACTTTACCACTGAGCTACATCCACAGTCCTTTTTATTTTATTTATTTTTGAGACAGGCTCTTACTAAATTGCTGAGCCTGGTCTCAAATTTGAATCTTCCTGTCTCAGCTCCCAAGTCACTGGAATTACAGGCATGTTCCATTGTATGTGCTACATTTTTATATAACTGGCAGAACTGTAGGTTTATTTACACCAGCATCAACACAATTGTGAGGGATGAATTGGGCTATGATGTCAAGATGGCCATGATGTCCCTAGATGGTAAGGATTTTTCAGCTTTGTTGTGTTGTAATCTTATGAGTCCATCATCATATAGTGATCCATCATCATATGGTGTTTTAGTCAATTTTTCGCTGCTGTGACTAAAGGATCTGACCAGAACACTGTAAGGAAGAAAAGTTTATTTGAGGGCTTATAGTTTCAGAGGTCTTAATCCATAGAAGGCCGGCTCCATTCCTTTGGGCTCAAGGTGAGACTGAACATCTTGGAGAGAGAGTGTGGCAGAGGGAAGCAACTCATATCAGGAAGCAAAGAGAGGCCTCCACTTTCCAGATACAAATATATACACCAAAGCCACACCCTAATTTCTACCTCCTCCAGCCATATCCTACCATTTCAGTTACCACTCAGTTAATCCCTAATCAGGGGATTAATTCACTGATTGGGTTAAGACTCTTATAACCCAATCATTTCTCCTCTGAGCCTTCTTGCATTGTCTCACACGTGAGCTTTTGGGGGACACCTTACATCTAAAACATAACATATGGTATATAGCTATATTTGTTTATTCATTGTCTAAGATGTTTTTCCTATGTTCTATAGGAGCTTCACATACTACCACTTGTCTCTGCAAACTCTGGAAAGAAAAATTAATTCTAATACTAGCAGCATTGAAATGGTAGGGTGACATTAGAGCCACATTTGCTATGTTCCAGGCATACTCTGTTACCCTTAGGGACCACATCTGTTAAATCTTTTCTAAGATTTCAGAACTTGTATAACATCTCTGCAAATTTTATTTTTCTAGCTCTTTCCCAGAAATCAGCAATCCTTCAAAATTTAAAAATGCCTACATGGCTAGTCAAGGGTAGTAAGAAAGGTAAAAGCTAGAAAGATTGCTTTGTTGCAGCCTGTTGGATGGACAGTGCCTCCCTCCAAAGGGAGGAGAGCAAGCTTAGTCCCTGGGGCTTGAGACAGGAAAAAAACTGGCGTAAGATGCTGAGGCAGAACTTCAGGAGAAGTTCTGGGGACTGACCAGTAGAGAGGTTTCTCCTCTCAAAGAAGCAATTTGGGTATCTTAACTCTTGGTTTCCTCATCTTTAACATGGAAATAATATTATGTATTTCTTATAGCACTACTGTGATGGTCAAGAAATATAAATTGTAAAATACTTAACATATTTCTTGGAACATAGTAAGTGCTGCAAATGTTAGCATTATTGGTCTTAGAGTAATTAGAGGGTCTTGTGGACGTAGTCCAAAGAAACTAAATCAGGTCACAAGTCAAGGGAGAACTACATATTGCTTTCATGTCCAAAATGGCAAACCATCTCTTAATCTTTTTTTTTTTAAATCATTTTTTTTGATAGGAAAACTGAAGTTACAAAGAAGTTTCTCTGAGCGCAGAAGTACATGCCTGTGATCCCAGCTACTCAGGAGACTGAGGCAGAAGGATTGAAAGTATGAGGCCAACCTCAGCAATTTAGCAAGAGCCTATATCAAATTAAAATGGAAAGGGCTGGGGATGTAGCATAGTGGTAAAGTGTATCTGGGTTCAATCCCCAGCACCCCCCCCCCCCCACATAAACAAAAATAAAAACAAACAAATAAAAAACTAAAACAAAAACAAACACCCCCAAATACAAAGAAGAAGTTTCATGTGCAAAGTCATACATATAGCTGGGCGGGGGGTGTAGCTCAGAGGTAGAACACTTGCCTTGCATGTGTGGAAGCCTCTGGATTCAATCTCCAGCATCACACACACACACACACAAAAAAAAAAAAAAAAAAAAGTGATATATCTAATGAGTTATAGTAAAATGAGATTCACCCTAACTATTTATTTGCTTCTCCCTACAGCATCATCTTCTAATGTACATGTTAACACAAATGAAACATTATTTCAAAGATTTGGTTTTGGAGCCAGAATGAACAAAACATTCCAAACTCAATTGCCAGGGTAACTTTACAGTTTTCATCTATTTTCATACTTAAGGGGAAAAAGGTTGTGTGAGCAATTATTGAATCTTTGGGTCAGCTACCATCCTTCGCCTTCTTCTTATTTTAAATAAATTTTTTTTTTCATGGCTGGGATTGTGGCTCAGCTGTAGAGCGCACACCTAGCACGGGTGGGACCCGAGTTCGATCCTCAGCACCACATAAAAATAAAGGCATTGTGTTGTGTCCATCTACACCTAAAAAGAAAAAAGTTTTCAATACTTGACCTTACACATGATAGATAGGCAAACAATATGCCACTGAGCTATAATCCCTGTTATTATTATTTTGAAGATCCACAGTCTCTTTTTTTAATAAATATAATTTATTTGTGTAATTTATTGTTTATATAGAAATAATAATAATAAATGATTACTTAAACAAAAATAATAGAAGCAGTTAATAGTGGCAATTAGTAGTAAAGCCTATTAAATAAATAACTTGGATCCACAGTATCTTTATTCAAGAGAGCTGAGAGAGGTGGTTGGGTGTTTCCAGGTGGAATATGCTGCTAATTCATGGGACCTAGTACTGTTAGGGAGTCTCCAATTCCACTCCTCTCTAGGCTTCACCCACCTGAGAGCAGAGGAGATGGGGCTCTCTTAAATCCACTGGTTATATTTTCAATGAATAAAGAGTGGAGGCTTAGCAATGAGTGTCCCTGAACAGTGCTGCTTTGGGGACAGGAAGTGTTTAAGTAATGAATTCAACAGTCACTTGCTGTGTCAATGTGTGTTTTAAAGAGAAATGGAAAGAAACATGTGCTTTTGAAAGAAGCGGGGCCAGGCTGGGATTTTTCCGAATACTCTAAGGTCTGTGGTTTCATGTAAGATCTACTTTCAAGCTGCCCACAAGGGCTGCCATCACGGCTTCCTGAGCTGGCTCTCTCTGAAAAGACTAGAAGGAACCCTGGCACTGCAAATGCTCTTGTCCAAGGCCAAGAATTTCACAGAATCCTTCCTCATGATAGAGTGGTCTGAAACCTCAATCAGTAGCAAGACAGGAAGGAAAGAGAAGTAAAAGGTGAGCAGACCTCTAGGTCATAAAAGAAGAATAAGTTTGGCTTCCTCTCCTGCCATCCAAGAGCCAGCATCTGGCCAGGAGTTAAGTTTAAACCTTCGTTCAGACAAAGAAAAAGTGCACTCTGTTATCTGCTTCCTTTAGAGTCTCTTCCAAATGATGTTTTGAAGCAGTTAAAAAAACAAACAAACAAACAAACAAACAAAAAAACCAGCCAGGAGGGAGGTGACTAATTCTGTGGAACATTCTTCTCTAAATACTCAGGTTACTAAATATAGGATCCAAAATAAATAAATAAATAAATAAATAGGAACCAACAATGATATATTTATAAAGAAGCAATATATCACAGTAGCTCTGGAATCAGAACTAGATGCCTAACTAGATATCAGCACTTCAGCAAATCATTTATGTAAAGTGTAGGGTTTTTTTTTTTTTTAACTTTTCAGGAATACCAATATCAGTCTATATTATATCAACCTTATGAGGATTAAAAGTGATAATGTACACAAAGTATTTTACATAGCTTCATAAAAAAAGCTATTTTTCCAGGCTTAATGGTACTGTAATCCCAGCTACTTGGGGAAGCTAGAGAAGGAGGATTTCAAATTCAAGGCCAGCCTAGGGGCACCTTAGTGAGACCCTGTCTCAAAATAAAATTAAAAAGATAAGAACTGTGGGTGTAGCTAGTAAGGCCAAAAAAAAAAAAGCTACTTTATTAATTTTATTATTATAATTCTGTCATGAAACCATATCCTTATTCTGCTGCGTTTAACTTTTTTATGGTGCTGGGGCTCGAATCCAGGATTTGGAGCATATTAGGCATACACTCTACCATAGAACTACACCTCCAGACTCACCCTGTTGTATTCTGATTTTTCCTTTTGTGATCACAGGGTTGGACAACTCACCTATGGATTGGGGTGGTTTCTTCCTTGAAGAGCTGGATCCCTCTCCCCTGCTCCCTCCCCCTCCTCCCCCTTCCCCTCCTCCTCTTCTTCTTCTGGGGATTGAACCCAGGAGTGCTCTACCACTAAACTAGATCTCCAGTCCTTTTTGAGATAGGGTCTTACAAAGTTGCCAACACTGGCCTCAAACTTGTGATCCTCCTGTCTCAGCTTCCTGCTGGGATTAAAGGTATGCACTACCATACTCAGTGAGTACTGGACATTCTTGATGTTGATCAACCAGGGAAGGGATGAATCCTTAGTTGGGGAATTAAGGAATTATGGGACTTAGACCATAGTAATGACTACCTCCTTCTCATTGTCCTGTGCCAATAGCTCAAGGATTCTAGATATGTTAAAGCCACTTCTGCTTGGAAAGATTTAAAAATGGCAATGTAGAAACCAGGAAGGGAATACAAACTGAAGTTGATCAGCTATAAAATATAAACTAGATCATATGTCACACAGTCAGCAGACTATAGTAATTGAGAGTGTATTACTGGCGGCAAACCATCCTCTTTTGTAAGCACTCTAAGTGGAAGTTGAATCTCAGAGAAGAAGATGGGGTTTGATTTCTATGTGTTTCTTTCTATAGAAAACTCAGGGTTCATTTCTCTTAAAGACAGTGAACCTCCTTGCAAGTTCTTTAAAATTTTTCAAAGCTATTAAATCTCATGAAAACTCTTTGGGAGTTAGGATAATACTATTTCTATTTTTTTTTTTTTTGAGTTAACTAAATTTTAATGAGATTACATGTCTCGGGCTAGGGATCTAGCTCAGTGGTAGCAAGCTTGCCTAGCATGTACAAAGCCCTGGGTTCAACCCCCAGCAATGCAATAAGTGAATAAATAAAATAAAGAGATTACATGACTTGCCTAGGCTCTTGAGGTAAATGACAATGTTGAAGGAAAAATCCAGTTTTTGTTTTTTAAGTTACAGCATTCTCTCTTTATCCACAGTTTTACTTCACATAGTTTCAGTTACCCATGGTCAACCATAGTCAGCAAATATTAAGTGGAGAATTCCAGAAGTAAACAATTCATAATTTTTCAGTTGGGAGCCATTCTGAGTAATATGATGAAATCTCACTCAGTCCTATGTCAATCTCACAGTAAAGGATGGGAATCTTTCTTTTCTGGTATATCCATGTTGTATACGCTACTTACCCATTATCCAGTGGGTATCTTGGTCACCATATCAACTATCATGGAATTTCAGTGCTTAAGTCTAAGTAACCATTCCTTTACTAATAATGGCCCCAAAATACAAGGCCAGTGATGCTGGCAATTCAGACATGCCAAAGAGAGGCTGTAAAGTGCTTTCTTTAAGTGGAAAGATAAAAATTTACAATTTAATAAAGAAAGAAAAAAACTATATGCCAAAGTTGTTAAGATCTATGATATTGATAGACCCAACCTGATCTTTTCTTAAAATTGGGCATCTCGCCACAAAACCATGAAAAGATAATTTCAGCTTTACTATAAATTACTGCAAATTCTGAACCTGCTTGGAATGCCTGCCCGTGCCTTGAACTCACCCATGCCTGGCTCTCTGACCAGATAGCAGCCCTCTCTGAAACTTAGTGACACCTCATAAATATTGGCCTTCCCTGGCCAGACAATGACCCTCTCTGAGGCTCTAATGGTCCTCATAAATTCTGATGTTGGGACCAGCAAAAAATGTAAACTACCATTAGTGTGATGCTTGACAGAGTTCTGTTATCTGTAACCCCCCTTTGTGTAACATTCTGGGCTATAAAGCTGGGCTGCAGGAAAGCTGGGGTGCTGTCTTGTTCCCGCCGTTTTGGGAGGGAGAGGCAGCCCAGCCGGTCGAAATAATAAGCTTGCTTTAATTTGATTTTAATTGGAGTCAGTGGTCTTTTCTTGCGTCCTGGTCTAACAATATATTGTTGTTCATCTCTTACTATGCCTAATTACAAATTAAAGTTGATCACAGCTACGGATGTATAGGAAAAATAAAACCATAGCAGTTTCATGTATTTGCTGAGGGTCTGGAAATGTAATCCTTTTGGAAAAAGGGGGATTACTATATTCTTAACCCAAGGAGATTTCAATTATCTTCATACTAGGGAAGCAGACATAATGTCAAGATTTTTTTGACTTACCATTTTGCATTATTTACAACACATGCCCTTTCCACTTTACTCACATCTTAGTAACTGCATCAGTTGTATTCAGAAGAAACATTTTCTGTATTCCTCATGGGCATGGTACTGATATCTGTCTGAACAGATTAAACTCAGTATAAATTAAAGCATGCAAAAGGACATAACTGCACATACCCAAGTGGCCCTGCAGAGTACAATTAGTCAAATAAGTGCACTGTCTAAAACTATGCTCTTTCTCTTATGATTTAACCCTAATAATTTTCCATAATATCCATGGGTAGGAAAAAAAATAACTTTATGATTTTGAATTTCTAAAAATCACTATGAGATTTTTAAATAAAATGTTTTAACAGTATACAATATTACAAAGTTACCCAAGCTGTAGTTTAGAAACAAAACATATTCTAAAAGGCAAAAAAAAAAAAAAAAAGGTTGTAGTTAGTTTGCGATTATTGAGACAGAAAAAGTTTTAAAAGTATAATATAATCAGCAGTCAGGTCTTCACAGCCAAAGAGCACAAAGCAGATGATCACTCATTGGTAATGTGGGTCTATTTTGTTGTTGCTACTTAGATAATCATTTTCACTTGTGGAAAGTTTTCTAGATCTATACTTTATGGCTAATGAACTAATTAGGCAGTTGAAAAGTATGAATTAAGCACCTGATATAAGCTCCAATTAGAAGTGATACTGTGGATATGTAAAAGATGTGTAAGATTAGGCTCCTGTCTTCAGACATAAAGGAGAGGGGGCAAATTAACATACATTTAACATTTTTTTAACTGACCCAAACCTATAAGAAACAGTATTTTTTTTTTTTTTTGATACTGGGGATTGAACTCAGGAGCATTCAACCACTGAGCCACATCCCCATTTTGTATTTTATTTAGAGACAGGATCTCACTGAGTTGCTTAGCACCTCACTTTTTGGCTGAGGCTGGCTTTGAGCTTGGGATCCTCTTACCTCAGCCTCCCAAGCCGCTGAGATTACAGGTGGGCACCACCCAGCTCTGCAGAAACAGTATTTTTTAAAGGTACTGTAGGAGGTTCAGAGAAGTAGAGATTACTGTGAGTTGGAATAACATAAATAAAAAAGCTTCATTAAATAGTTAAATTTAGTAAAATATATAAGAAATATTGGGAGGAAGGTTGCAGAGAAATCTGTTCAACTCTTAAAAATAGTAACTGTTTTTTTATTATAAATAAATGTTCATGTAAGGATTCCATTTTATTAACATGTACCACCAATACTTTTACTGATATAAAAATATTATGAAAAAGGCAAACCTATCTTATTTGCAAGAAGTTCGATGAACCTGGACCTTTTTGTTATACCTTTACTTTATTGATTTATATTTGGTGCTGAGGATCGAACCCAGGGGCCCACACATGCCAGGCAAGCGCTCTACCACTGAGCCACAACCCCAGCCCAAATCTGGGTCTTAAAAAAAAATCTTGAGAAGACTAACTCCTGTCTTAATTTTTAAGACATATATTATTTCAAATTAGATGTTGTAGAGTGTACCTGTATTCTGTAGTTCTGGTTAATCCGGAGGCTGAGGCAAGAGGACGGCTTGAGACAAAAAGTTAGAGGCTGTACTGGACAACACCAAGAGACCCATCTCTTAAAAAAAAGAAAGAAAGAAGAGAAAGAAAGACTAGGGATGTAGCTTAGTGGTAAAGTACTTGCCTAGAATATAGAAGGTTCTAGGCTCAATCCTTATCACTGCAAAAATAAATACTTACGTAAATTAAAATTTAAAAATAAAATAAAAACACTATTTCAGACAGAAACGTTGAAAAAATGTTCTGAGCACTGGGAATATATGTGGATGAATGAAGTTTCTTGTCTTCAGGACTTTCAGTTTGGTAGAAAACAAGTAAATAAAATGATTGCAAACCAGTGTGAGAACCTGTATGAATATAGAGCAAAAGAGGCAGAGGTTGAGAGGTAAAGGTTAGAACAGGTGACCTTCAAGGTCATCCTACAGGACAACCAGGAAGGGACAAATGTGTGTGTCTGTGGGAGGGTGAATTCTGGGGGCGGGGACAGTTGGAAGGAGCATTCCAAAAAGAGTTGAATGTAAAAGGCACAGAAAAGGGCACAGTGAGTGAAGAGTAGGCCTGAGACCAGAGTTAGAGTTCCTACACTTATTTCAAACCTTCATTTCTATATGGGGAGAGGGAACCTCTAAAAACTACAACACAGTGACTATGAAAGTTAAATATAAACGAATGGTAACGATTACATTTCTATATTTTGGGGAGTTAAGAATTTACTGTTCACACTTGCATTAATTTTATAAAAATAACTACTAATATAAGCCATTTGGTGACGATTCAAGCATTTAACATTCATAATTTTCAAACAGAATGATGATCAGAGCACTAAATAGATCTCTCTCTAGAATAAAATACATATTTTAATAAAGAATAGTTTGCTTTAGGGTTCCAGGGATTATAGAACCAGAATTAATAAAAGGAGCATTAAAAACTGTTTTTAATAAAATCATTAAATAGCAACACCATGTATTTTGAAAGCCTCTTAAAATTTAGTTTATAAATTGCTCTTATGTGCATTAAGTCGTTAAATTAGTACACATATGCTGACATATCATTAAACATTAGCTTAAAAATAGCCACAGCATTAGGCATTTTATTCAAAGCTTTTTTTTTAAAGTATCCTAATAGGTAAGCTTATTGATAAATAACAATTTAACACCATGCTATAGCTGCAAAGTTTCAGGAAAGCAGAATTTAAAACTTCCATTATAATTTTAACCTGAGGTTATGTCAAAATTTTACAACTAGGAACATATGAATGTATGTAATTCTGAGCACAACATGGGCACGTTTCTGTTGCTATGAGAACCTTTTATTTTGTATCAGAAATCGCAGCCTTGACGACGCAGTGTTTGCGCCTATTTTGCACGTTTTTCTACAGCGATTCCTCTCTAGTAATAGTTGAATGGCTCTGGTTTCCTCTTGCACTCTGCCCATGTCCGTTTTAGCTCCAGTTCTCATAGGCTGTACCGTCACTTTCTCTGGGAGGACTGGACAGGAGAAAACAAGGATGGAGCCAGCAAGGCGGTTCTGCAGCAGCCGGGCGGCTTCCCAGCGCCAGGGGGCTGTGAATGGGAAGGGGGAGGAGGGTGGATTGCAGTTTAATTCTATTACGCCCTGGGGAGCCGAGCTCTTCACCCAGCTCTCTGGCTGCGTTTTAAATCCGCAGTTAAAAAAAAAAAAAAATCGAGCACGCCACGTCGTACAAACGAGGGAGTGAGAGATAGAGCACAGTATGATGTCCCCAAGTCAATCACAAACAATGGAAAGAAGGGGTTCACAACCTTATTATGGAATGATTCCCCTAGACACGGAGAAACCCAGACCCCGGAGAGAAAAGGCCGGAGACCGGTGGCGCGGGTCCAGGGGGGCAGGCAGGGTTTTCCGATGCTCGCGCGCCGGGCCGGGGGAGAGGGGCGGGGGGAGGGTGGTCGCGGCGGGAAGCCGCGGAGGCGGCTCTAAGCCCCCAGCCCCGCCCCGTTTGGGCGGCCCCTCCCCGATCCCGGGCTCCAGGCGTCGCGGGGGCCCAAGGGGGGCGACCCGGGCTAACGACTGGCATCTCCCAGGCGACCGGCTCCGCATCAAGATGGCGGAAGATAAAGACAAGGAAGGTATGGATGGTAGCGCGGAGACAGCGGCTGCCCTCGCCGCCCGCCGCGACCCTGGGAAGTGCCGGGTGGGGACAGGTCATTCCCCCATCTTTAGCCCCCACGAGCTGGGAGAGGGTGGCCTGAGGAGGGGCCCCCTTCCCCGCGTCCTCGCAGTCACAAGCACGGGCGCCTCGGCCCCGCCTCCCCATCCTCCGCCCTCTTCTTCCCCGCCCTCCGCGTCCTCTCCTCCCCCTCAGAGGCCGGGCTTCGGCTTCTGCGCGGGCTGCGGCCCATGCGCCAGCCCGGGAGGCTGATAATGGCGTCCTTGTTCTTGGTTGCGCGGTCGCCACCGCCGCCTCCACACCCTCGTCCTGGGTCTCGGGGCCGCAGGCGCCAGGCCGGCAGTTGTCCAGGCGGTGGACACCCGGAGGTCATCTGGACGAGGACGGGTTCTGGCCGCCGAAATCTGGAGGGATCCTTTCCCGCCGCTCTGAGACCCCGCCCGGGCTCAGCCTGGTGGCGCTCGCCGCCACCATTTTGCCTCCGTAGTGAGAATGCGGCCTCCTGGTCACAGCCGCTCGACGGGTGTCTCCGGCCTGCGAAATGCCTGCCCGCCCCGCTCTACCCACCTGGGTCGGAACTTAAGAAAACAAAACAAAGCAAACGACAATTTTAGTAAACACGAAAAAGCAAAACCCCGCAATGACGCGTTGGAGCCGCTGTGCGCCACCCCGACCTCCCGGTCGCCCTGGGCAGAGGCGGGACTGGCCTGTGAGGCTTGAGGTGGCCGCATCAGAGGGGTTGATGCGTTTCTTGTGCGAAAAATCGATTATCCACTTGTAATTGCAAGGCCTTTAAATTGTTCCTGATTCAGCGGTATGGTTTAAATCCGACCCTTAGTTACTGTCCTTACTTAACTCCAAAAAAAAACAAAAAACAAAACAAAACAAAAAACCCGCCAGCCATGGAACAGTAGAGGTAAAATAATTCTGGAAGTGAAAATAATACTCCACCTTTTGTTTCCTTTCCAGAGCGCTGAAAACACCCCCCCACCCCACCCCTCTTTTTTCTTAGCATGGAACATCGAAGTGTGGTAGTCAGGTTAACACCAATATTTACAGGAAAGATTTAGTCACTCATAGTAATTACAAAATAAGCAGAGAAACATGAAATTGTGCCAAAGATCTACCTAGGGATAACAAATACTGATTTTTTTTAAATGGTATAATTAATCTCAGAAGTCAAGATTATTTTATAGGTGTTACCTTTACTAAGATGTCCTTATAATTTAATGGTGCTGTTTTAAAAATGGCAAAAAATCTTAATTTTTTCGATTAAAAAACTTCCCCAGAGAGCTGAGTGACTTATTTTTATTTAAGTTCTTGTTTATTAAGAACAAAAAGAAGAGTTTTTTTTTTTTTTTAAAGATTTGATTAGGCTAGCATGAGAAACGTGCACTGGGTTTTTTTTTTTTGGCAGATTTTTCCAGTTTTTATTTTTACTTTAAAAAACCATTAAAAGCATTCCAAATTTTTCAATTTTCAAAAAATATTTTTGTGTTTAGGATAAGGTAATGCAGAGGAAAAAAAAATCTATCTATGACCATAGAAGTTAAAAGTCTAATGCCATTTAGTAAGTTGGCCTATGTTTATTAATTTATTATTATTATTATTTTAATTTTTATGTGGTGTTAAGGCTCGAACCCAGTGCCTCCTGCATGCTAGGCAAGTGCTCCAGCCACTGGGCTACAGCCCCAGCCCTCTGGCCTATGTTTAATGCCCTTTGATTGGAAAGCATTCTGGTTAACATTTTGGAGGATACAAAATGGGAAAAAAATTGCATTAGCTCTCAAGAAGTGTGCCATCACTAAGGAAGACATATACAAATGGGAGCTAGTTAACTGTACTCAGTTGCCATTGTGCCAGGCAAGTTATATACCCTTGAAATCTGTGGGCAGTCCTGGACATCTCTGGGAACTTACTGGAAATGTAGAATCTCAGGCCCTGCCCTGATTTATTTGATCATTCTTAATTTTTGTATATCTCATGAAAGTTTGAGAAGCAGTATTATGTGGTATATCTTATTTATTTATTTATTTTGGGGCCTGGGGATTGAATCCAGGGGCTTTTTACCACTGAGCTACATCCTCAGTCCTTTTAAAATTTTTAAAATTTTGAGACAGGGTCTCCCTAAGTTTCTGATTGTCTCCCTAAGATGGTGAGGCAGACCTTAAACTTCTGATATTCAGCCTCCTGAGTTGCTGGGACTACATGCCTGTGCCACTTTACCTGGTTTATTTCATTAATTCTTAACAGTTTAATGAGTTAACTAAAATTGCATGAAGGGCATGAGGAAATAAAGGTATTTTGTTGGAGGATAAACTGGAGACTCACTTTGATGATCAGCTCTTCATATGAATATAATTACTGTATTTGATTCTCACTTCAGAAGTGTCAGAAATTACACCTACCTGGGTATGGGTGGTCCACACCTGTAATCCTACTGATTTGGGAGGCTGAGGTAGGAGTATCTCAAGTTGAAGACTAGCCTCAGTGATTTAGCAAGGTCCTAAGCAATTTACACCCTGTTTCAAAAAACCTAAAAAGAGCTGAGGATGTAGGAGATATATATAGCTCAGGGATGAAGTGCCCCTGGGTTCAATCCCTAGTACCTAGCTAATTAATCAGAATTGATCAGATTCTTGGGGATTCACTCAAGCTAACTAAATTCATGAAAAACTGATGTGCAGAATAGAATGATTTATTAGGGTTGTTTTAGAGGTAGTTGATGTATTGATATATTGACCAAAAAGCTGATTACAGCAGTGAATATATTGTTTTATGAGTGTTAAGCTTTGTGAGAGATTGTGTTGAACCCCAATGCAAAGAAAAGGTATCAACTCCTATTTTAGATCGAATTAAAGCAAGCTTTAAAGAGAGCTGATCAGTGACTGTCTCCCCTAACTTGAGCTAGAGACCAGCCCTCCAGCTGTGCAAGAATGAGATTTTATAGCACAAAAAGTTGCAAAGGGGGTGTCTTGAAAACTTACAAATAACAGGATTTTGACAGGCATAATACAAAGGCAGATAGTAGGTTAATAATCTACATGACATGAGATTTCAAAGTAGGGAGTAAATTCAGATCCCAACATCAGAATTTATGAAGCGCCTCTGAGGTTTCAGAGCAGGTTGTTATCTGATCAGGGGGAGCTAGGCATGGGTGAGTTCAAGGCATGGGCAGGACTTCCAAACTAATTTAGAAATCTCAGTAATTTATAGTAAAACAGAAATTAACTTTTCATGATTTTGTGCCGAGATGGCTCCCAATCTTAAAATGGAATTAGGCCCGGTTCATCAGTTGTTTATAGTTCAAAAGCTGCTTGATGACAGGGAATCACACACAAAAATAATAGTTTTGAAGGACATACGCATTACCCTGTCAGTCTCCAAAGGCCATTTCTGATCTGTCTCTTGCTAATAAGCACAATAAATACTTGCTGAGGACAGGTTATGGTTTAATCAAAGCCTTACTATTAATTTCCCCAAAACATTTTATACTTAAAAATATATAAAACCAGTTTTAGGCTTTAGTTCCTCTCCTCCTTACAGGTATCCTTGCATTTCACTAGGCTCAACAAATGCTTTTTCACAGTGCCAAGGTGTTTACTGACACTTCTTTAAAAACTACATGCCAGGAATGGTAGTACATACTTGTAACCCACCTACTCTGGATACTGAGGCAGGAGGATCACAAATTCGAGGCCAGCCTCTGCAATTTAGTGAGATCCTGTCTCAAAAAATAAAAAGGGCTGGAAATGTTAGTGCATAGTAGAACACTCCAAGGTTAATCTCCACTCCAAGGTTAATCTCTAGTATCGCAAAACAAACAAAAACATCTATAAAAAAAAACCTCTTTGTAGAAATATATATATGTTGTAAATAATCCATCTTTAATCTTGAGATTTTTTAAAGTTGTAAAGGTGGAAACATTTTCTGGGTAACATTCCTTTGAACACTTGGGGATTAGCTTTGATACAAGTCTTAAGAATATCCTAAACCCAACTCCGTGGTTCATGCCTGTAATCCCAGTAGTTTGGCAGGCTGAGACAGGAGGATTGCAAGTTCAAAGTTACCCTCAGCAATGGTGGGTACTATGCAATTCAGTGAGACCCTGTCTCTAAATAAAATACAAAATAGGGCTGGAGATGTGGCTCAGTGGTAGAGTGCCCCCGAGTTCAACCCTTGGTACCAAAAAAAAAATTTTTTTCTTAGGATTATCTATTAGAGGGTGCTATATTGTGCTCAATTTAGAAAAGTTTTTTTTGTAAGAGTATATGCATTGAAATTGATTGTTATGCTTATGTGTAGCATTTTTGTACTTTAACCCGGTATAATTTACTTTTTCCTAAAGATGTACATAATAAGCTAAAAATTAAAGTTGAAAAAAGGTTAATTTTAAATCACTTAATTTCTTTTTTCTTTACTGAAAGAATATTTGATGGGCTAGGGATGTGGCTCAAGTGGTAGCATGCTCATCTAGCATGCGTGAGGCACTGGGTTCGATTCTCAGCACCACATAAAAATAAAATGGAGATATTAAAAAATTTTTTTAAAAAAGAATATTTGAAATGAGATAGGACAAATTCTTTTTAAAGTTTCTGTGATATTTTTCTGAAGTTTCCCTAGCCAGAACATTTTTGTTTTTTCTTTCTTTTGTTTAAATTAAAAACCAATGCAATTGTTGAGTCTTTGGATCTTTAAACCTTATTTCTGTCTCTTAGAGAATTTTATGTAGGACTAGAATGATCTTCTGTTTGTAACTAGTATCATGTTTTGTAATTAGAAACATGTCTAGGAAATAAACTATTTAGGTATAAAATTGTAACTTTTGGTAGGCCAGTGAGCTTCAGAAGAAGGTATATCAGTTTTTTTTTTTTTTTTTAATAAGCTTCAGCTACTCAAAGCTTGCTCTAGGATGTACTATTTTTGTTTGTACTAAAATATTCTTTGTTACTTTGCATTCTTTGATAACATTACATGGTAAAATACCTCCAGTTCAGTTATGAGGGAAGTTTTACTTGTTTTTTGATTCCTTGCATTGTGCCACTCCTCTGAAAACATAGTATTTGGAAATCTAAATAGAAATGCACAAATTACCAGTTGCCATAGATAGTACAGATTGAAGTTTGTGGTATAGTCCAAAGGGTGAGCTTTGGGCTAAGACCTGAATTTGAATTTCATCTTCCCTAAGCCTTAACTATCTGATCTTAGTGAAAGTGCTAAATCTAAGAAGCCTCAGGCTCCTCAGTGTAAAGTGGGGCTAATTATACCTATTTCATTATTATGGAAACAGTGTCTTCTTACTCATACTTATGTACCCAGGATCCACCACAATTCTTGGCATTAAAGGAATGCTGAGTGAAATAGGAAAAAAAGTGCTTGGTACATTCTAGGGAGTTAGTGGTTATTTGTGTATGTTTGTCATGAAATCATAGGGTTGAGAAAAATTTAAAGTTTAACCAGTTTTTGATAATACATGATGCATTTGTCATATTTTTGGAGCCATTTAATAAGTTTTCTCCCTATTTTAGACCGACATAAACATCCAGGGGAAGGCTGGGGCTGTAGCTCAGTGGCATAGTGCTTGTCTAGCATGTGTGAGGCACTGGGTTTGATCCTTAGCACTGTATAAAAAAAAATAAACAAATAAAATAAAGGCATTCTGTCCATCTACAATTATTAAAAAAAAAAAGCAACATCCAGGTAAGTCTAAACAAAAAAGAAAACTGACTTACTGAAACCTAATTTACTTCTTCTCATTCAGAATTTTAAAAAAGAGAAAAAATGCACTGAAATTTATATTAGTTTATACACATTTTTGAAGAATACTCAAGATTTAAAAAATAAAATGAATGAGATACTACCTCATACCCATTAGGATGGCATCTATTAAAAATATGTCTATCAAATCCTATATTTGATATTATAAACATGTAGTTTGGGTTTTATAGCTACTAAGAGTATAATAAATAATTTACTTTTTATTTTTTGGTGGTGTTGGGGATCAAACCCAGGACCTTGAGCATTCTAGACAAGTGCTTTACTATGGAGCCACATCCTCAGTCCTGTAATTTATTTTTTTAAATGCAGTCATATATTTGGGAGTCTAAAGACCTGGGGTGGAATTTGGACACTGCTTCTTTTTAGATTTTAGTTGAATGTGTCAATTTCTCTGAATTTCAGTTCAAAGCATTTCCAGTCTAATGAGGATGATGGGCAGTTAAGATAATACTGATATAATGATCTAATAAGTGCTATGATATCTATATTTATATAGTGATTAGGCATTCTGGAAGAGTCACCTGATTCACACATATATCCTTTACATTAAAGCCCTCTTTTATTCTCTTTTGTAGTTAATTTTCTTCTATCTTCATATTAACTTATAATTGTGTATGTATGTTTGCTATTCCTTCTAGACTCTTTATGTTCCAGAAGGATAGGGGTCATGCTTTATTTGCTCTTAATATTTAATATACCCAGGATGTGGCACATAGTAGCTCAGTAAGTATTTACTGAATGTTAAATAAAAGTTGGCTTCCTGAAAAAGGCAACTCTAAGTTAATCTTGAAGGGTTAATAGCCCAGAGAACAAGAAGAGGAGAAAATTTCAGGAAGAGAAGAAATAATGAGCTTGAAGTCATGAAGATTAGGCTCAGTAATTATACGGGTATTTAATATGGCTAGAATTTTAGTTCAGTTAGGAGGAGGTGTGTTAGCTTTCTCTTGGTATGATAAAATACTTGAGAAAAACAACTTAAAAGAGGAAAGATTTATTTTGGCTCAAGAGTTTCAGAGGTTTCTGTCCATGGCACTGTTATTTCTGGACCTGTTATGAGGCAGAGAATCATGGCAAGAGGGGCAGAGTGGTTCATTTCACTGTAGCCAGGAAACAGAACAAGAAAGAAGAGGCCAAGTTATAGCCTTGAAGGGCACATCCCCAAGAACCTACTTTTTCCACCTCCTGAGTTTCTACCACCTCCCAGTAGCCCATCAAATTATGAATCCATCAATGGCTTCATCTATTGATAAAATTTGAGCCCACATGATCCAATCATTTTCCAATGACCCCACCTCACCACTGCTGCATTGGGAACCAAGTCTTCCAACACATGAACTTTTGGGGTTCATTTCTGATCCAATCATAATGGAGATGTGGTAGTGTTTTAAAATTTATTCTTTTTTTTGATATTTATTTTTTAGTTTTCGGTGGACACAACATCCTTATTTTATTTTTATGTGGTGCTGAGGATCGAACCCAGTGCTTCACACATATGAGGCAAGTGCTCTACCACTGAGCTACAGCCCCAGCCCTTAAAATTTTATTCTTACAGCATTGATGGGGCATTAATTTTTCATGAGACAATCATATTTGTTGTTTGGAAAAAGTCACTTGAGCAAGTGTTTAGAATGAATTAGAGTGGAACAAAATTAGAGTTCCAGTATTAGTCCAGAAAGATAAGATTCTGAACCCAGATAATAGAGGTCAGGGATGAAAAAAGGAGGAAGAGGCTAGAGAGACTTAATAGTTTTTGTAATAAGTTGGATATGAATGTTGAATCAAGTCAGAGGCAAAAATGTTTGGATAACACAAACGCAAGAGAATAAAGAGGAATAGTAGAGTGATATAAATAATGCTTGTAGTCTTGCACATGTTGAGTTTAGGTGCCTGTGGGACATCCAGGTTGAGATATAAAGTAGGTAGCAATGTGTGCTTGATACCTAAATATCTATTGTATGAAACATGAGGAAAAAAGGTCTGTGCTGAATTGTTTGAATGTGTACAATAGTGGCAGTAACCATGGGAGTGGTTGAAAATGCCCTGAGAAAATGGGTAGAATGAAAAGATATTGACTGAAATGAGAAGGGACTAAGATTAAAAAAATGGGTAAAATTAATAACTGCTTTGAGGAAAAGAGCCAATTATAGAGTCATGGGAAAATGAGAAAATGAAATAATGAAAACCAAAGGTAAAAGAGAATTTCATACTCAAAAAATTTGGCAGGGGGGAAGAAACTCCAGTAGGGGCTAGGGTTGTAGCTCAGTGGTAGAGCACTCGCCTAGCACATGTGAGGCACTGGGTTCTATCATCAGCACTACATAAAAATAAATGAATAAAATAAAGGTATTGTGTCCATCTACAACTAACAAACAAACATACAAAACAAACAAAAAAACCCTCAATAGTTAACATTTATAGAATGTTTACTGTAAAATAGATACTGGGGGGTGCTACATGTTTTCCATTTATTATGTCATTTAATCTAACACACCCATTTTGATAGGTGCCTCTACTATCATCTTTTTACAAATGAGGGTAATAAGTTGGGTATGAATATTGAGTCAAGTCAAAGACAAGAATGACTCTTGAATTTCTTGCTTGGGAACAGAGAAAGAATGGATAGACTAGGTGCAACTATCCTATAACCAAAGAAAATAAAGTGTAAGTTAGTAGAGGAATCAGAAAGATAAAGCAGGCTTCTAGTTTCAGCTGCAACAGGTAAGAGCTTGGGAGTTATCACTCCTGTTGCTGCTGGAGCCATAAACTGGAAGAAACTTTTTTATTTTTTTTATGGTGGTGGAGATCAAACCCAGGGCTTTATGCATGCTAGGCAAGTGCTCTACCATTTTGCTGTATCCCCAGCCCAGCATTTAGTAATTTTGACAAACTGTTAGAGCACAAGTATAGGCTTCTTTGGGAATGAGAAACTCCTGGAGGCCTCCAGTCTTAGGCAGTCTCCCTTATACTTTCACCTCAATCTTAGGCAATCTCCCTCATTCTTTCAGGGTATCATCATGAAGAGGCAAGAAAGAACATCTTGTTGTTTAGAGGGAGAAGAGAAAGCACCAATTTTGAAAAATGCTTAAGAAAATTCTCTATAGCAACGGTCTACTTTTAAGAGGCAAAATACTTTACCAGAGTTTTATCCTAACAACATTTAGCCAGCTCCAGTGCCCACTATCCTTCCTGTCACAGCTAAGAGGATGGGAAGAAGCTGAAAACACACTTGTGAGGGTCACAGTACGGGACATGGCTCCACTAGAAGGCTGAGATTTAATCATAAGATTACCACCACATCAACAATAATATAATACAACAATAGTGGATTACAGCTGACAGACTTGCAAGGTGCAGACTCTATTTAAGGAGGGGTTGCAAGGAAACTCAAAGATAACAGAGAGACAAAAAAAAAGGGCACTAGAGGAATCTAGCTCTGACAGCTACAGAAAACTTTAAACACAGTCTTACTGCTTAGACTGATGTAAAGCCTCGCACTAATGGCTATTCATCTCAGTTCTTCTTACTTGATGCATCATATCATGTCTGACTTCCAGCAAAAAATTACAAGGCATGGGGCTGGGTTTGTGGCTCAGTGGTAGAGCAATTGCCTAGCATGTGTGAGGCACTGGGTTCTATCCTCAGCAGCACATAAAAATAAATAAATAAATAAAGGTATTGTATCCTTTTACAACTAAAATAAAAAAATTACAAGGCATTTAACAGGCAAGAAAAACAACCTGAAGACTCTCATTCGTGATACATATTTTGTAATCATTAGGGAATTTACAGAACTATTGTTGGTATGTTAAGGAGTGTAATAGAAAAAGTAGACAACATGGAAGAATACAGGGGCTGTGTACATAGATTCTAATAAAGAAAAAGAAATGTTAGAAATTAAAAGTGTAATGGTAAATGTAATGGTAATGGAGAATGGTTTTGTTGACCCGTCAGTAAACTCAATGTTACTGAGGAAAGAATTACTGAATTACTTAAATATGTACTAGTAGAAAAATTGACAGACTGAAATGCAAAGAGAACAAAACAAAACAAAAAAACCTAAAACCAAAACAAAATCCGAGTATCTAAGAACCATTGGGGCAATTTCAAAAGATGCGAAATACATGTACTTTGAATACCAGAAAGAAAAGGAAGAAGTTAGCAGAAGAAATGTTTGAAAGAAATGATGTCTAAGAATTTTCCCACAGTGCTGCAAGTTGGCACAACCACTATGGAAAGCAGTATGGAGATTCCTCAGAAAACTTGTAATGGAGCCACCATTTGACCCAGCTATCCTACTTCTAGGTTTATACCCAAAGGACTTAAAATCAGCATACTACAGTAATGCAGCCATATCAATGTTTATTGCAGCTCAATTCACATAGCTAAACTATGGAACCAACCTAGATGTCCTTCAATGGATGAATGTTTAAAGAAAATGTGATATATATATTCAATGGAATATTACTCAGTTTTAAAGAAGAATGAAATTATGGCACTTGCCAGTAAATGGATGGAGTTGGAGACTATCATGCTAAGCAAAATAAGCCAATCCCCAAAAACCAAAGGCCAAATGTTTTCTCTACTATGCAGATGCTAATTCACAATAAGTTGGGTGGGGCACTAGAGAAGAATAGAGTTATCTTAGATTAGGGAAGTGAAGGGAGGGGAGGGGAGGAGATGTGGGGATAGGAAGGATAGTAGAATGGAATAGACATCATTACTTTATGTATATATATGACTGCATGACCAATGTGATTCTACAACATGTACACTCAGAAAAATGAGAAATTATATCCCATCTATGTATGATATATCAAAGTGCATTAATGCATCCTATTATCATGTATAACTAAAACAAATAAAAAAAATTTAAAAAAAATAGAAAAAAGAAGAATTTTCCCACAGTAAATGACAGACATCAAACCAAAGATGCAAAAAACTGACAGGACACCAGGCAGGATTAATACCAAAAAATCTAGCTGGGTGCAGTGGGGCATGCCTGTAATCCCAGCAACTCAGAAGGCTGAGACATGAGAATGGCAAGTTCTAGGCCAGCCTTAGCAACTTGGTGAGACCCTGTCTCAAAATAAAAAAAAAAAAAGGGCTGGGGATGTGGCTCAGTGGTTAAGTGCCCCTGTGTTCAATCCCCAGACCTGTCCCCCACCAAAAAAAAAAAAAATAGATTGTTTCCCAATTTTGTTATAAATAATTCTGCAATTAATGTTATACAAATATCTTTTGACCCAGCTTTGATCCATATTATCTGCCCGCTTTGGAAAAATGATTACATTTAACATTATTTCTATAGGTTATGAAGAATAATCCTTTTGTACTGATTACATTAATGCCTTTCTAATTTTTTTTATTAAAGATTACCAATCAGATTACCAATCAGAACTTATGATCAGAGTAAGATACATATTTGCTTATTGTCCATCTATCCTCTTACAGTGGAAAGTCCATGAAGCCACAGCCATTGTTTCATCTATTGCCCCAATCCATGAAATTTAGAAAACGTATAGGATAATCGGTATAAATGTTAAATCAGTGAAAAAGTCAGGAGTAAAGAAAATTAATGTCACTCTGCACTGTCTTATTGTGAGTGAATGTATTTTTCTGTTAATCTTCTAAAAATATTGAAACTAGCTCAGTGTTACTCCCATTAAATTTGCACATGCACTAGATTGGAAATCACATACTTAATTCAACTTATTATTTAAAAAACTAGAATGGCACTTACACTTCAACATAGTGGTTGGGCACACATTTATGTTTACCTTTCCTGAAACTCCACTAAAATTACAGTAAAGGAATATAAAAGGCATAGGACAAAGAGAATAAGAGAAGATAATTGTAGTTTCTAAATAGACATTAAGAGAGAAGGTAATACATTGCTAAATGGACAGATGAAAGGCAACTAACCTAGCAGAACCAAAGAGAATATATAAAAGTCTGTAGTGGAAGGAGCCAAAAAACCAAACCAGTTTGAACTGTAAAAACTCTTCAAAGCCCCACCTTAGAGGCAGCAGTCAGCTCTAAAGGCATGCATGTGGTCAGGCTAAATATAGGAGGTTTGGATGAAAGTCCAAATAGGTAACATCTTAGTTAAAAAGATGTTAACTAAGGCAAGAAGTTAACATCTCTCATCCCCTGGATAACTAGGTGACCACTCCCTTTCAATTTTGCAGAAGACTGGAAGTGCTATTATTATGATTATTACTATCTTTGAAGTGGTAGCTGGCATATTATTAAAATTTGCTTGAAATTCAGTATTATCACATAGATGAAGTATTCTGAGTAGGTCTCAAAGTAATAAAGATGAAAAATGGCTGTGTATCTAACTGATATCCGAAAAAAGGAGGTTTTGAAATTCTCTTCAGATCTTCATTAGTAATGAGGGGGAGGAGTTATGTACCTCTTGGTTAGTTGATTTGAAATGGCAAATAAAATATAAAATAATTTTAAACATTAAAACTCTCAAAAGTAAAAAGGAATTCAGATATTAAGAGCTTCATGTGAAATCATTAAGTAAAATGAAATTTCATATGAAACTGTGCCTTTTAATGAAGTGAGTAAAAAAAAATGATCTAGGATTTGACTACAATTTCAATGACTTTCATCCATTATACTTGAGGCTTTTCACTTCCATGGTCAAACCTTGGATACTGCCATCATCTAGAATTGTACCACCTCTGAAATCTTTTTTTTTTTTTTTTTAATTTTTTATTGTTGGCTGTTCAAAACATTACATAGTTCTTGATATATCATATTTCACACTTTGATTCAAGTGGGTTATGAGCTCCCATTTTTACCCCATATACAGATTGCAGAATCACATCAGTTACACATCCATTGATTTACATATTGCCATACTAGTGTCTGTTGTGTTCTGCTGCCTTTCCTATCCTCTACTATCCCCCCTCCCCTCCCCTCCCCTCCCCTCTTCTCTCTCTGCCCCCTCTACTGACATTCATTTGTCCCCCTTGTATTATTTTTCCCTTTCCCCTCACTTCCTCTTGTATGTACTTTTGTATAACTCTGAGGGTCTCCTTCCATTTCCATGCAATTTCCCTTCTCTCTCCCTTTCCCTCCCACCTCTCATCCCTGTTTAATGTTAATCTTCTTGTCATGCTCTTCGACCCTACTCTGTTCTTAGTTACTCTCCTTATATCAAAGAAGACATTTGGCATTTGTTTTTTAGGGATTGGCTAGGTTCACTTAGCATAATCTGCTCTAATGCCATCCATTTCCCTGTAAATTCTATGATTTTGTCATTTTTTAATGCAGAGTAATACTCCATTGTGTATAAATGCCACATTTTTTTTATCCATTCATCTATTGAAGGGCATCTAGGTTGGTTCCACAGTCTTGCTATTGTGAATTGTGCTGCTATGAACATCGATGTAGCAGTGTCCCTGTAGCATGCTCTTTTTAGGTCTTTAGGGAATAGACCAAGAAGGGGAATAGCTGGGTCAAATGGTGGCTCCATTCCCAGCTTTCCAAGAAATCTCCATACTGCTTTCCAAATTGGCTGCACCAATTTGCAGTCCCACCAGCAATGTACAAGTGTACCCTTTTCCCCACATCCTCGCCAGCACTTGTTGTTGTTTGACTTCATAATGGCTGCCAATCTAACTGGAGTGAGATGGTATCTTAGGGTGGTTTTGATTTGCATTTCTCTGACTGCTAGAGATGGTGAGCATTTTTTCATGTACTTGTTGATTGATTGTATGTCCTCCTCTGAGAAGTGTCTGTTCAGGTCCTTGGCCCATTTGTTGATTGGGTTGTTTGTTTTCTTATTGTCTAATTTTTGGAGTTCTTTGTATACTCTGGATATTAGGGCTCTATCTGAAGTGTGAGGAGTAAAGATTTGTTCCCAGGATGTAGGCTCTCTATTTACCTCTCTTATTGTTTCTTTTGCTGAGAAAAAACTTTTTAGTTTGAGTAAGTCCCATTTGTTGATTCTAGTTATTAACTTTTGTGCTATGGGTGTCCTATTGAGGAATTTGGAGCCCGACCCCACAGTATGCAGATCGTAGCCAACTTTTTCTTCTATCAGACGGCGTGTCTCTGATTTGATATCAAGCTCCTTGATCCATTTTGAATTAACTTTTGTGCATGGCGAGAGAAAGGGATTCAGTTTCATTTTGTTGCATATGGATTTCCAGTTTTCCCAGCACCATTTGTTGAAGATGCTATCCTTCCTCCATTGCATGCTTTTAGCCCCTTTATCAAATATAAGATAGTTGTAGTTTTGTGGATTGGTTTCTGTGTCCTCTATTCTGTACCATTGGTCCACCCGCCTGTTTTGGTACCAGTACAATGCTGTTTTTGTTACTATTGCTCTGTAGTATAGTTTGAAGTCTGGTATCGCTATACTGCCTGATTCACACTTCCTGCTTAGCATTGTTTTTGCTATTCTGGGTCATTTATTTTTCCATATGAATTTCATGATTGCTTTCTCTATTTCTACAAGAAATGCCGTTGGGATTTTGATTGGCATTGCATTAAACCTATAGAGAACTTTTGGTAATATCGCCATTTTGATGATGTTAGTTCTGCCTATCCATGAACAGGGTATATTTTTCCATCTTCTAAGATCTTCTTCTATTTCTCTCTTTAGGGTTCTGTAGTTTTCATTGTATAAGTCTTTCACCTCTTTTGTTAGGTTGATTCCCAAGTATTTTATTTTTTTGGAAGATATTGTGAATGGAGTGGTTGTCCTCATTTCCAATTCCACCTCTGAAATCTTAAATTCAGATATGCTTTTCTCAGACTATAGCCTTATTCAACATTAATCATTTAATAATTTAAACTTTGTGAAATAATTTATAGTTTATAGAAAAATTGTATTGTTCAGAGAATTCTCATATTCCCATTACCCACGTTCATTAATTTTAACATTTTTGTCATATTTGCTTTTATATTCTATGTACCTTCCTACCTACATATCTATAATTTTTTTTTCCTTGAACTATTTGAGAGTTTGTTACATATAGTCATTCCACTTTGTCCCTTAACATTTAGATATACTTCTGGGCGTGGTGGCATGTGGCTATAATCCCAGCTGCTTGGGAGGCTGAGCCAGGTGGATGGCAAGTTCAAGAGTAGCCTTGGCAATTTAGCAAGACCCTGTCTTTAAAAATGTAAAGAAAGGCCTGGGGATGTGGCACAGTGGTAAAGTGCCACTGGGTTCAATTCCCAGTACCAAAACAAAACAAAACAAAAAATGAAAAAACAAAACAAAAACTCCCCCCCCCGCCCCCCCCAAAAAAGTTTGGGTGTATATTTCCTAAGAACAAATATAGTTAGTCTTTTATGTAATCCCTATGAATTTTAGCACAGATATTTTATTTTAATCGAATTTTACTGTTTACATTTTAATTTTGTCAATTATCCCAATTGTTAATAACGCCTTTTATAGCATATCCCCATAGTACAGGTTTCAGTCCAGAATTGCATATTGCATTTAGTTGTCATGTCTCTTTTCTGTCATTTAATCTAGAGCAGTATCTTTGTCTTTCTTTGTCGGTCATGGCATCGATCAACATTGATTCAGAAAGAGTTATCTGTACAAGTTTATTATCTCCTCAAACCTCTAATCCTCTCGCTTTTCCATGAATTGCCAACTTCTTTTATTATATGGCAGAGAAAATATAAGCCATAAAATATAGACTCCTTCAATTTCGTGACATGTACACATTTGTCTGCTGCTACTGGATGATTATTGCCAAAAGTCTCTTAACTGGTTTAGTTGTTTTCATTTATCATGTTGAAAATCTGGTTATCTAGTTATGAATTCTCTACCTAAAACCCTCTAATGTCTTCTTATTCTGTGTGGTTTCTCTTTCTTTCCAGGTTTTTCCTCCTAGTCATGTGTTTGGTAGCAACATGCATGCATTCTATACTTAATCACAGGGAACAAATTTTTCGTTGGTCTCATAAGGAATGTAGTATCCTGTGCACATATTGCTTCCTCATTCTGGGCTTCATTTAGTAAATAGTATTGTTTAGTGGTTAAGAATATGAAATCTATAGTAAATATCATGGGTTCATGTTCTACCTCTGCCACTTAAAAGAGTTGGATAACTTTAGTATAAGAACCTAATTGTTGGAATTTCTTCAACTGTCAAGTGAGTGTAGCATAGCAGAACCTTTCTCATTCAGTGGCAAAGCATGTGGCAAAAACTTCACTGGCAGTACAAGCTCTGTAAATGACAATCATTTAACAATTGCTATTGTTTCAAGAAATGTGCTAGGTGGTGAATAAAATAGGTTTGGGCCTTGCTCAGAGATTTTTTACTATAGAGAAGAAAACAAATAATTATATAATTTATTTTCCCCTGTTCTGGGGATGGAACTCAGGTCCTTTTCTTGTATGTTAGGCAAGCTCTCTACGACTGAGCTACATCCATAGCCCCTACATAATTGTTTAATTACATTTGGGATAAATAGTTCAAAAAAGTTCAGGGTTCCAGAAGAGGGACATCTGATTTAATTTTTCTTACTTTAGGGGCTTTGAGTGTGGCTTGTGTTCTGCTGAAAACTAACTAGTTTTTAGCAGAGGGAACTGTAAATTCAAAAGAATGAAGCAAAAACCAAAACTACTAGAACAAAAAAAACAAAACAAAACAAAAAATCTACCAACCAAACAAAATCACAAAAGCCTGAAGCAAGAAAGGAGAAAGGCTTATTGGAGTAAGGGCCAGTGTGGCTGGCAAAAGGCAAGCCTCCTGCATACAAAACACATGTTCTACTCAGGGCATACCCCTAGCCTCTCAGTTTATATCTCCTAAAAAGTCACATATCTAGTTCTTCATTTATCATTTCTTTTTTTAAAAAAATTATTTCACTTTCTAGCTTTTTGCAAAGTATAGTACATTATTGTTACCTATAGTTACCGTACCATGCAGAGCTTCTTGCTGTGTCTTAACTGTAGCTTTGTGCCCATTGCTCAGCCTTTCTCCATCTCCCCTTTCCTCCTCTCTCCTAGAAAAGGTATTTACTTCACACACTATACTTTAAATGTGGGGTTTGATGGGAATCACCAAGTGTGGAAGAAATTTTACTTTGTGTATTTGGAGTTAACATGTCATTAGTTATTGCCTATCCATGCAAATGACCTTGACTCTTGAATTTCTGATTGTGTAGATTTAAAAACAATCTAGTCTCTTAATTAAAAAAAAAAGGGGGTCATTTGTCTGTACTTAACATTGGAGCAGGGCAACAGCAGATGTTGACAGTGGTTTCTTAGATTAGGTGACAACAGGAAGTAGTTGAGAAAGTTTTAGTCAAGAGCTTCTAGATTTCTTGGTGATTCTCTGTTCTTGGAGGAGACAGGAAGAGATGAATTAATACTTCTGTAGTGCAACTTCTGATTCCTCTGGTCTCTAAGTACCATCTTCAAGTCTAAGGTGGACGTTGCTCTTATGCTTCTATAGTACCATCTAAATACCTTGCTGAGTTTTAGCTCTAATATGTTATAATTTACTGTAGCTGGTCTGTTAATACAGAGTTTACAGTACTGGGGATGGTACCTAGTGCCTTGTGCTGGCTAGGCAAGCAGTCTCTCACTGAGCAATAGCCCCAGCTCTGTTTTACTTTTAAATTAGAATGCATCTACTAAAAGTAAATGATCAATACACATTTGATAGAGGAAAGCTATCAAATCATAAATCTAGTTGATGATTGGAATATAATATTTCATTTTTAAGTCTGGTGTTTTGGTTGCATATTGTCTTTGGATCAAGCTGTTTATAAGACTTCATAATAACTATCTCCTTCCATCAAAAAAGGCAACAATTTTTTTTTTCTTTTTAAACAGCATATGTCTGAAAAAGGTATTGGCGTTACTGGAGTCAAACAGAACAATGACATTATTTACACTTCCAGTTAATTAACCTTGAGGGCATTCTTTACCTTCTTTGTGGAATACTTTAAACAGTTATCATGGTAATTATTTCTCCTGGGGCTTATTATTTGATCTTGATTTCAGTAAGTAGGGTTTTGAATGCAGTTAAATGTTTAAATATGTATACAGATATCTCAGCTTTAGAAAAATCCCAGCTGCACTGTTTAAAAATTCTTTATGACCTTTTATTTTTGGTTATGACTACTCCCTCTGTGTTATCATTAATTTCTTCTTTTGAAATTAAATTTAATATTTTTTTTTCCTGTGGTTTGACTTTGGATCAAGTCCATAACTTTCTTAGCATATCCATTGCCAGAAAACAAACAGAATGTGAAATTGCTGGCATTAATAGTTTTAGTATGGATTTATAGAGAAAAAAGAATTACTATATAATGATATAACTTACCCCTACCTGGTATTTCATCAATTTAAAAGCATTTGATTATTATATTAATTTAGTTCTATTTATTTTTTATTAAACGAGTCTGCTGTATTTTATGGCCTAGTAGAGTAAGGACAACTAAAATTATTTTTGATTTTTTTTTTTTTGTAGTGCTAAGAATCAAACTCAGGGTCCTTGTTTGAGGCCACTTAGCTATATCCCTATCCCAAGAATAGTTTTTAGAGAAATATGTGAAATACAAAATTAAAAAAAATTTTTTAAGAAAGTTGATTTATATATCTAATCTGATGTGAAAATTATAGTTATTATTAGTCCAAATATATTATTAGTGAAACATAAGCAGAGAGGGGTTCAGAGAGATTCAAAGTTGGTGAAGACATCCACATTGCCAGGAAGGTGGTACACCCCAAACAGTGTGAAATTAGATTTTGCTCATTTTTTCCCTTTCTTACATATATTTCATGTATATGAGTAATAGAAAAAATAATTTTTAAAAAATTAAAATCTGCAGAACTTATTTTCTTGGGTACTAAGCAATTTCTCCAAATTAGACAAAATTATTGACTGTTACTACCTTTTGTGCAGCAGTATCCTTCAAAACAACCTTAGATGCTCGTGGTATTGTCTATTTTACAGATGATAAAGACTAAATATCTGAGCAGTTAAATAACTTGTCCAAAAGGCTACAGTGCTGTTAAGTGGAGAATTAGATTTTTTTTTTTTTGTAGGTGGACACAATACCTTTATTTTTTATTTGTGTGGTGCTGAGGATCGAACCCACGGCCTCACACTTGGGAGACCCAGGACCTCATACTTGCAAGACGAGTGCTCTACCACTGAGCCCCAGTCCCAGCCCCAGCCCGAGAATTAGATTTTCAACCCTGTTGGTCTGCCTATAAAATGCTTATAATCATAATAGTTACACTGTATTTTAACCAAAAAAATGGTAGCAACATTTATTTAAAGTTGTTAATAAAGTTTTGTTTTGTTTAATACTGAGGATTGAACCCTGAGGTGCTTAACTTGCTGAGCCACATCCCTGGCTCTGGCTCTTTTTTTTAATATTTTATTTTGAGACAGGGTCTCACTAAGTTGCTTAGAGCCTCATTAAGTTGCTGAGGCTGACCTTGAATTTGTGATCCTCCTCCCTTAGCTTCCCAAATTGCTGGGATTACAGGTGTGCTCCACTACACCTGACAATAAAGTATTTTTTTTATTGACTAAAGTCTATACTTTATTCAGACTTTCTTAATTTTTACCTAATATTCTTTTTCTGTTCCAAAAACCAATCAGAAATACTACATTATTATAGCTTTCCTGTCCCCTTATGTATCTCTTGACAGTTACAGTTTGGTTTCTCAGACTTTCCTTGTTTTTAATGATCTTTTTGACAGTTTTGAGGAGAATGTCCCACTAATGAAGTTTATGTGTTATTTGTCTCATGATTAGATTGGGGTCATGAAATTTGTGGAAGAGGACCAGAGGTATAGTGTCATTTTTATCATGTCACATGAAGGCTAAATACTGTGTTAGTTTTCTGTCACTGTGACCAAAATACCTCACAAAAAAAATTTAGAGGAGGAAAAATTTATTTTGGCTCATGGTTTCAGAGGTTCAGTCCAGGTTGGCTGATTCCATTGCTCTGGGCCCAAGCTGAGGCAGAACATCATGGAGGAAGGGTGTAGTGAAGCAAAACTACTCACCTCATGTCTACTAGTGTAAGGGTCCGGCGAAGCGTCGGAGAAAGAGACCACCAAGAGACCACTCATGCAATTGGCAGAAGGGGATTTATTGAGGATCCGATTCAGCGCGCTGAGGCTCCAGGCTCACTCAGGAAGGGAAAGCAGCCCAGAGCCCAGAGCAGGGGTTGTGCAATGCTTAAGTACACTTTTTGGGGAGGGCGGGACTTTACATACATCACGGTCTCCTTTAACAAATCATCATACACCGCGGGAAAGTCAAACAACAATTCTTAGACTTGATTAGTGCATACATTGGCAGGAACAGGTCCGGCGGGGGTGATAGGTCAGTTCTAAAGCGGGGTACACATTCAAACTGATTGGTCCAGGCCCTGCGATGCCTACGTGCAAGACCACACAGAGCCCTTAAGTTATTAAACAACCAGGCGATCAGGGGGAATATCTACTGGGCAGTTCGAGTATTGTCTTAACAGCTACAGGAATTTCAGGTTTTGCATGTAGCATAGGAACTTAACAATACCCAGTCCTTTACATTTTAACTCAGGCCTTGCAGCTTAGAAACTTTACAATGCCCGGTCTTTTACCCTTTAACTTTTACACTTTAACTTCAATTTCTTTTACCCTTACACTAGGAAGCAGAGAAAGGGGAAGAGGTTGCAGGGAATATGAACCCATCCAGTGCACACTCTCAGGGACCCATCTCCTTCATGTCCCATCTGACTACAGTTACCACCCAGTCAGTCTATTTACATTAGAAGGGACTGATTAGATCATAGCTATCATAATCTAATCATTTCACATCTGAATATTCCTATATTAACACAAACTTTGGGGGATATGTCATATTCAAACCATAATATATACTATCAATATAATTTTTCACAGTTTATCTTAACTTGATCACTTGACTGAGGTGGTGTTTGTCAGATTTCTCTACCATAAAGTTGCTCTTTGTTTCCATTTTCCATACTAAAGTCTTTGGAAGCCGTCACTATGTACATTTAAGGAGTGAGGAGTTATGCTTCTCTTTATTTATTTTGTAGTGCTAATTATTCAACTTTTGTCACTGGAATCTCTTTCACTTGGCTTCTGTGTCTCTTTGACATAGCTCTGCAGATGTGTGTGTGTGTTTTAAAGCACTTTTACTATCTGCTGTTACTACTACTACTAGGGAGTTTCTCCTTACAGCCCTTCTGACACCAAATGTGTGGGTTCTCCAGTTCTCTATTTCTCTGTGGACATCACTGAGTATCTATCTGTCTAATCTATTTTTTTTTAGTTGTAAATGGACACAATACCTTTATTTTGTTTATTTATTTTTATGTGGTGCTGAGTGAGGCTCAAACCCAGTGCCTCATACTTGCTAGGCAAGCACTCTACCACTGAGCCACAACCCCAGCCCCTGAGTATCTATTTTTTTTAGAGAGAGAGAGAGAGAGAGAGAGAGAGAAAGAGAGAGAGAGAGAATTTTTAATATTTATTTTTTAGTTTTCGGCGGACACAACATCTTTGTTTGTATGTGGTGCTGAGGATCGAACCCGGGCTGCACGCATGCCAGGTGAGCGCGCTACCGCTTGAGCCACATCCCCAGCCCCAAGTATCTATATTTTTAACTCAATTCTGACACTAAGTGCTGAAGAGTTAGTACAGTCCCTAGAGGTTAAGGGCTCAATGTCATAAGACTCCCCTCTGCCCAAAGTATGCCAGATGCTAAAAACATAGACACTTCTGTTTGACTTGGCTACAAATTGGGCTTTTCCACAGCCCCTTTTTTAGTTTGATGATCTGGTATAATCGGTCACAGAAATTAAAAAACACTATTTACCAGTTTATTATAAAGGACATTAAGGATATAAATGAACAAACAAATGAAGAGATCTATAGGTTGAAGTCTGAAAAGACTGGAATCAGGGAGCTTCTGTGACCATGCAGTTGGAGTATACCACCCTCTGGGTATGTGGATGTTTACCAACCCAGAATCTCTCTGAACCTCATCTTTAGGGTTTTTGTGGTGTTTCCACTATTTAAGCATGATAGATTAAATCACTTGCCATTGTGATTAACTCAATTCCCAGCTCCTCTTCTCTCCTTGGAAATTAGAGGATAGGTCTGAATTTTTAGTAGACAGTTTCTCTTTTGGCATTAGTCTTCCTGATTATTATTCTGATTACTTTGTTTACCATGAACCAACTTTGTGCTAATCCCTTTATATACATTATTTCATTTAATCTTTATTATAACCATATGAGATATTATTTTACAGATGAATAGGCTAGTAGGAAGCAGGGCCTGTGTGATTAAATACATAGTAATAGACAGGGTTTGTTTGTTCACCATTTTACTATTATGTGCTATTTTAAACTTTTATATTAATAAATCAATTTTTGGAAAGTCATGTAAAGATCTTGACATTTATTTAAAATCAGTAAACAAAATATCCATGAACTATGTTTGTTTTCTTGACATTCAATATAAATCAAATTAGTTTCATGTACTTTAAATCTTTTAGAAAAAAAAGTTTTCATAGTGCAGAATGTAAAGGAAGTTGTTAAAATTGACTTGCAGGATTGATTAAATCAAGGAAAAATCAGTTGGTTTGTAGAAGGCCTTTAACATTTTATGAATGTGTTTTAAACCACACTAAAAACGCATAGATAGGAATAGCTGACAGGGAGCTGAAAATGGTAATAAGCTTTCTTTTAAACACAGTTGACAGACATCTTTTTATAGACATATCTGTGATTGCATACTGTTTTTAGACTTGATGATTTTTTTTTCAGAAAGAAAAATCTTCAAATTTATAAAAACTGTTTACAGTAAAAGAGAAAACTATGACAAGACAGGAACCCACCCTGCTCATTTTAAAACTTAGTTGGATCACATTTCCTTTAGTGTGTGGACAATATCACCAGAATACAATTAAGTATATGTTTAGTGAGTAAGAAGTTTTTTGCTTTGTTTTGCTTTTGTTTGTTTTTTTGGTAGTGAGGATTGAACCCAGGGGCACTTTACCAATGAGTATATCCCCAGTCCTTGTTTGTTTTTTATTTTGAGACAGGGTCTCACTAAGTTGCTGAGGGTCTTGCTAAATTGCCGGGAATGGCCTTGAATTTGGGATCCTCCTGCCTCAGCCTCATGAGTCACTGAGATTACAGGTGTGTACCACCATGCCTGGCTGAGTAAAGGTTTTTATATTAATTTCAAAATAATTTTCAAACCTTAAATTCTTTATAAAATTGTGAAAGTGACAGATGAGAGAGGGAAGAGGAAGGAATTGAGCAAATTTGTTAAGCAACGAGGATTTCAGAAGCAAAGGCATGTTTCTAATGTGACTTTACTCACTTTGTGCGGGGCGGGGGGGGGTTACTACTGGGGCGCTTAACCCATGAACCACACCCCCAGTCCTTTTTAATATTTTATTTACGACAGGGTCTCATTGAGTTGCTTAGGGCCTTGCTAAATTGCTGAGGTTGGCTTTGAACTCGTGATCCTCCTGCCTCAGCCTCCCCAGATGCCGGGATTACAGGTATGTGCCACCACACCTGGCTTTACTCACTTTCTTTAGGCTCTGTCTTACTCAAAGGCTTGTACTTCCTGACATAAAAACCTCTCCCATATTTTTAGGCATTTGATATAGCAGCTTCCCATTTTCAGATACCAAAATTCTGTATTAGTTTACTGTTATTTTTTAGTTTTTTTGTTTTGTGATAACAAAATTACCATAAAAATTTAGTGACTTTTACAACAAATATTGGGTTGGGAATATAGTTCAGTGATATAGTGCTTGCACAACATGTGAGTCCCTGAGCTTGATACCCAGCACTACAATCAATCAGTCAATCAGTCAATACTTGCATGAGGCCCTGGGTTTAAAAGATTTTTTTTTTCCTTAGGGTTTTCGTTTGCTTTTTAACTACATTTTTATTTGGTGTTGAGGGTCTTGCTAAGTTACTGAACTGGCCTTGGAACTTGGGATTTTCTTGCCTCAGCCTCCTGACTTCCTCTAGTCATTAGCTGTTTGACTTCTACCTCTTGTCAATTCCTTTTTTATATTCCCTTCTCTATATACCTCTGACTATTTTTTTAAACCTCTGTTTTTGCATCCTCCTTCTAATTGATGACTTTCCTCTCAGCACTTTTTTGTGGAGTTCTTAAGGAGTCTGAGACTTTTTTCTAATGTAAATAAACTTCTTCGCAAATATTCTTTTTATAGAATACCCCTCTAATTTCCTTATTTTTACTTAATCCTGTTTTTCTTTACAGAATATCACTTTTGGTATGTGTTGGGGGCATCTTGAATAAGAGCTTTTCATTCTCCCATGTCTTTGTTTTCAAGTCAGTAAGTTTAATCTGCCTATTTCCAATTCTAAATTATTGCTCTTTACCTTGACATAAAAAATCTTCCTTTGAAATTTTACCATCTCAATCACCTATCCTTTGTCACTTTGTTGTCTTTTAGTCTCCCTCTAGTTTACTCCTTGTTGGTCAGACTTTGTCACTTCTGTGTAAATTTTCTGTTCTTCCCAAATTCTGTCATCCTTCTGGGTGACTTCGGTAATCATGTAGACCACTATCTAATGCACTAGTTTCATGATCCTTAATTTTTTTTTAACTCCACTGCCTTTCATTTTCACTCCTTCACAGCATCCTACTTTTACAATTAATCTCTGTGAGACATTTTGAAATCTTTACTCCTTTGTTCTAGGAGGGTGCTAATCTCTTAGATTCCAAGGGATGTTCTGCTCTTCTACATATTTAATACTTGTATTAGATCTTATAAAGACTAATCCTAGTTTCCTTGATCTCAGTTTACCAAACAAAACTGATTCTGACTAATGTAGAAGAAAAAGTAATTTATTGAAAGATAAAGGGGTGCTCACAAAATCAACAGGAAGTAGAACCACCTTGGACAAGACCAAAGGAGACCTGACAGCATGTACCACATCTAATGGCATGCTACAGGGGCAACCTGGTTCATGTGCCACTGCTGGAACCACTGCCACTAAATTCTGATTGTTATTGCCTCTGCCATACCCATATATAAATTACAAATGTCCCTATATTTTGATTATCTTCTTAAGATTGGAAGTCCTGGGCTGGGGATGTGGCTCAAGCGGTAGCACGCTCGCCTGGCATGCGTGCCGCGCTGGGTTTGATCCTATAGCACCACATACAAATAAAGATGTTGTGTCTGCCGAAAACTAAAAAATATTAAATTCTCTCTCTTTCTCTCTCTCTGTTAAAAAAAAAATCTTTCCTTTAAAAAAAAAAAAGATTGGAAGTCCTACACAAGAACATGTTAGTAGGGGAAAGATATACAGGTAACTGATAGCAGTGCAATGATTTAATCACATGCATAATTATTTGTGCAATTTGTTTAATATCTGATTTTCCATTAGAATGTCAGCACATGTCTGTTTTGTTCTCCACTTTGACTTCAGTGTCTAGCCCATAATTGTTACTTAATAAATATTATTGAATTAATGAATCCCAGAGAATGGGTACTTGATTCTGTCTAGAGAAGGAAGATTGGGGTATGTGTTGGTGGAAATCTGGAAGAGACTGTAGGAGTAGAAACATAAGGGTTTGAAAGGCAGCAAGGGGGGTGGGGAGTAAGAGGGGAGAGTATCAGGCAGAGAAGAGCATGAATTAAGTTTGGGAATGGGGAGGAGATGGAGATGCTTTAAAGTATTAGGTGTCAGTTATTAACAGTTAACATTTATTGAGTATTTATGCACTTATGTACTTATGTTAAGTACTTTATCTGTATTTTCTCATTTTTTAAATTATTATTTTTTGTGGTGCTGGGGATTGAACTCAGGGCTGTGTGCATACTAGACAAGCACTCTACCACTGAACTACAGTGCTATTTTAGAAAAGAAAAACTTTAGGCTGGGGTGTAGCTCGGTGGCAGAGTATTGCCTAGCATTTGTGAGGCCCTGGGCTTGATCCCCCATAACACACATACAAACACAAAAGGAAAATCTCTGCATAATAAATAATATGAATAAATAATTTGCCTACGGCCACTTAACTCATAAAGGGTATACCAGAGATTTTTTGAAGTCTTTCTGGATACAAAGCCTCGTGCTCTTTATAAATACCATTTTATATTAATGTAGTGTTTTCTAAGTTGGCCCCTAATTAGAATCCTATGAGGAACTTTGTAAAAATACAGATTCCTGGTCCTATCCCAGACCTTCCAAATCAGAATTTCCAAAGGCAGAGCATCTAGATACCTATTTTAAACAAGTCCTTGAGTGTTTTTCATATAACTGATCTGGTTTGGGTTACCTCACTCACCCTTGAGAATTGCTACGTATGGTGTTGAGAGCAAGGCGGAATAGCTGACTAGCCAGGGAGGTTTTCTTCTGTGTTGCTAAGGTTCTTTGACTTTTTATCCTGTGGATGATAAGGAATGTAATCAGATACTCATTTTAGGCACACCACTTTGGCAGCAATGTGAAGGAAGTCAGGGTACAAGATTGTGGGCAAAGGAACTTACATCTTAAAAAAAAATTTTTTTTTTTAGTTGTTGATAGACCTTTATTTTATTTATTTATATGAGGTGCTGGGAGTCAAACCCAGTGACTCACTCAGGCCAGGCAAGTGCACTACTGCTGAACCCCAGCCCTAGCCCTAGGAACTTATTTACATCTTCAGATTGCTGTCAACTTATTTACATCTTCAGATTGCTGTCTTCACTATTTTTTTTTCCTTTTTTCTCACAAACATTCTCAAATCTTTTTTCTTGGTCCTATCGATCTTTCAACTGTGTGGGTTTCTTTTTTTCCTACCTAATATCTTGAGAGAAACAGTTAAAAGTCAATGCCAGGTTTTAATGAGTTCAATAAAGATTACTTCTGATTTTCTTTACTGCCTCACCTTTACAATTTAGCTTTCCACCACATTATATTGTCTTCCCTAATGTCATCTTCATGCAATAAATATTTATTGAAAGTTGTGAACAAAGTTCTTTCTTAGATTTAGGTTTGAAATGAAAATATCTCTGTCATTTATTTTTTCATCATTTATCTTCATATAACAGATTTTATTAAGCAAAAAGTAGTCTTCATCTGTCTACTCAGGGCTAGGGTCTGTAGATTTAGCAGTGCTGAGAACACATGAAGCATATGACTTTACTGATCTTATGGTCAATTACAATGTTACTGGGGAAACACAGGTGCAGTTCCGATATATTCATGTATGAATCTCCTAACTATCTCTGCCTCCTTCCTTGCCTCCTTCCCTCCGTTTGAGTTAACCTTCATAGCAAGAATAATTTTGATCTTGAGCTGATATCTATTTCCCTGAGATAAAAATTCAAACTCCTTTAAAGTGTTTTACTAAAAAACTTAAAGACTGTTCCTGAATGTTGCTTGAACTCTCTCTTCCAGCTACATGTCATTATAGGGAAGTAAAGGAGCAAAAACTTGAACTTTTCCTCATGATTTTAGTTTTTTTTTTTCTGAAACCACATTGTATGTAGTACAGTTTTGCTTTTTAATATTTTGAATTATTTTTGGGGAAGAGAAAAAATTGTCCAAGTTAATATAAAGGCTAATTGTTCTAAAAAGCCTACCCAGGAATTAAGAATTTAATTTTTATGCAATAATTGAAAACTTCCTACTTGTTAGTACTCTTTAAAAATGCTACTAAGATTGTTATTTTATTAGAATAGATAAACTCTCAGTCAGTACACAGTATACCTAAAAATATACAAGGCAATCATAAATCAAGCATATATTGCAATGCTTTTGTTATAAAAATGTTTTAGTTAGCTAGTAGTTTTGGTATTTTTTTTACCATCTGACCATCTTGTAAAGTACTTATTAGCAAGAAAATTTATTATATCTGGTCAAATGTACAAATTATGGCTTTACTTACATTTCTATTGACATGACTAATGCAGAGTTAAATTTGAATAAGACTTTGTGACTTGGGAAGGGGAACTTAGTATGGGAAGGGGAACTTTGTATAGGTTTTTAAATTTTTAAAATTTTGTTTTATGGGCTGGAGTTGTAGGTCAGTGGTAGAGCACTTGCCTAGCACATGTGAGGTACTAGGTTTGATCCTCAGCACCACATAAAAATAAATAAGTAAAATAAAGATATTGTGTCCATCTACAACTAAAGTTTTTTTTAAATTTAAATTTTATGTTAATTAATTAATTAATTGATTGATTTTGTGGTGCTGGGGATTGAACCCAGAGCCTTGTACATATTAGACAAGCAGGCAAGTGCTCTACCACTGAACTACATCCCCAGTATTTTTTAAGAAATTATTTTGATAGGAGGGGAGGGGAGGGGAGCGGGGAATAGGAAGGGCAGCAGAATACAACAGACACTAGTATTGCTGTATGTATAAATGTGGCTGTATAACCAATGTGATCCTGCGATCTGTACATGTGGAAAAATGAGAATTCATACCCCATTTGAATCAAATGTATGATATGTCAAGATCATTGTATTGTCCTGAGCAACTAATAAAAAAATTATTTTGAGACAGGGTCTTGCAAAGTTGCCCAGACTTTAAAATAATTTTTTTAGAAGACATTTGTTAATGCGTTTTTATTTAGCAGTAGTCAAAATCAATTCAAAGCTTCTTAGAAACAAGATTAGTCTTAGTAGCAGAGAAGAGCAAACCAAGCCCTGACCATCTAGGTGAGGAGCTTCTTCCATTAGGTTAGTGATAGGGCTCAATTTTGACTTCTAAATCCTCTTTCAAGTCTTAAGATTCTCTGTCTCTTAATTAATTTTTTCCCTCCTGACCTAAATATGTCATCAGCTCAATACTTTATGGAAATATCTCAAAATTTCTGTAAAATTAGTTTGTTAACTAATAAAAGCATAATGAACAGTGCCAATTTACAATGTTACATTACATAAATATGTAGAAAGAAGCACCTTTTTAAAAAAATAAATTATTTTCTTTTTAATTTTTAATGTATTTATATATTTTAGTGTAGATGGACACATATCTTTATTTATTTTTATGTGGGGCTGAGGACCTAACCCAGTGCCTCACATGTATGAGGCAAGCACTCTACCACTAAGTTACAGCCCCAACCCCAAATTATTTTCTTTTTCTGTAGTGCTAAGGATGGAACCCAGAGCCTCACTCATGTATACTAGGCAAGTGCTGTACTGCTGAGTACACTCCTAGCCCAAGGGAAGCAAGTTCATTACCCAAATATTTTTACAAATTGGTGATATCACATTGAATTACATTATATTTCATTCTAATAAACTTTATTTGTAGCCGGGCACGGTGGCTTATGCCTGTAATCCCAGTAGCTGAGACAGGAGGATCGTGAGTTCAAAAGCCAACCTAAACAAAAAGCAAGGTGTTAAGCAACTCAGTGAGACCCTGTCTCTAAATAAAATACCAAATAGGGCTGGGATGTGGCTCAGTGGTCAGTTGCCCCCTAAGTTCAATCCCCAGTACCCCTCACCTCAAAAAACTTACTATATTTGTAAAAATATATTTCTAAAAATATGATTATTTCCTTAAGTACCTCATTTGTTATGTTGTAAATCAACTTTTTTTTCAAGATAAATTATTTTTCATGGACTATTTTAACATCAGAGACATATTTCAATTATCATTTTGAAATGTTGATTTGCCCATTTTTATTGGTGCATTATAGTTTTACATAATATTGGAATTTGTTGTTACATATTTGTACACAATATAACAATATAATTTGAGCTAAATAATTTTTTTTACAAACATTCACATTACAAAGACAGTTTATTATATTTTCATTTTATTTGAAGAGTTTAAATATTTTTTCTGACACCAATAACACTTTCTAAAACTTTATTAGGTTGTTAACATAAAAATGCTAATAGTTTAATGTAGCTTTCTGACATGTTATTATATCATTTAGTCAAATATGAAACTAGGTCTTATATTTTGGTAAGAAATAAATATTCAGGGTGGGGGCTGTGGCCCAGTGATAGAGCACTTGCCTAGCATATGTAAGGCACTGGGTTAGATCCTCAGCACCACATAAATAAATAAAATCTAGGACCAACAACAACAAAAGAAATATATATTCAATCTGGCTTTTTAACTTTTAAGATGAAATTTTTAGATAAATGAAAGAGGTCAGGGCTGGGGCTGGGGCTGAGCAGTAGCGCACTTGCCTGGCATGTGTGAAGCACTGGGTTCGATTCTCAGCACCATGTATAAATAAATAAAGATCTATCAACCACTAAAAAAAAATTTAAAAAAATAATAAAAGAGGTCAGGAATGCTTAAAAAATCACTAGCCAATAAAATGCTACAATGGAAGGTGATATTTTTGTTTGGTTTTGGCTTACTAGTTGGGTTAACAATGTAGAATTTAGGATTAACAGTGTTTAGAGGGAGGATTAGAATTGTTAACCAGTTGACTTGCTTAACAGATGTGTAATATATATATATATATATATATATATATATATATAAAAATAATCAACAATACATTGGAGTTGGATGCAATATTTACTGTGATGTCTATTCAGTTCAATATCTGTTTCTTTACTAGTTTTGAAATACTACAAGGCAGCCTGTCCAGTAATTCATGTATTCTTTGTCAGCTTGGGGCTTACTCTGTGAGGTAGCATTGTCAGGTATCAATATGACTGATAGAACATGTCAGAACCACCATTAAAACAAAAGTCAACCTACTTTTAATCTATTTAAATATTAGACTATATAAGGTTTTTAAATAAGTTGTTTTCTTTTAAGTTCATTAATGGCATAGTCTCATTGATTTGAGCAGCCTTGATCTTTTCATAATATACTTTGAATAAGTCCTTCATTCAAAACAAATTCAGCCATTATAATTAGAAAACTAATACATATATAGTTCTTTTTTTTTAATTCTTTTTTTTAGGTATAGATGGATGCAATACCTTTATTTAATTTATTTATTTTATATGGTGCTGAGGATCAAACCAGTGCCTCACACATGCTAGGTGAGCACTCTACCACTGAGCCACAACCTCAGCCCCACATATATAGTTCTTAGTATGGACTAGGTATTAATATAAATTTTTTATATTTTTAACTAATACCATCCAGAACCAGATTTATAGGAAAGATATTTTTTATTGTGGTAAAATGTATGCAACATGAAATTTTTCATTTTAATCCTTTTAAATGTATAATTTAGTGTCATTAAGTACTTCATATAGTCCAACCATCATCGCTATCTCCAGAAGTTTTTCAACACCCCAAACTGAAACTCTATATCCATTAAACAATAACTCCCCATTCTACCTTTATCCAAGTCATTGGCACTCACCTTGCAACTTTCTCATGATGTCACTGTCTTGCCAGTGTCATCCCAGGCCCAGTGATGGGGCCAATCAGTCATGGAATCAGACCTCTGAAACCATGAGCCAAAATAAACCTTTCCTATTTTAAGTTGATTATCTTAGGTACTTTGTTACAGTAATGGAAAGCTGACTCATATACTGTCCATCTATCTGTGGGACATTTGGGTTTTTTCCACCTTTTTGCTATTGTGAACACTGGTATACAAATATCTGTTTGAGTTCCTGCTTTCAATTCTTTTGGGTGTTTGCCCAGAAGTGGAATTGCTGGATCATACATCTGTTTGGTGTCTAACTTATTGAGAAACTGTATACTGTTTTCCAGAAAAGATACTACTATTATCACCATTTTTGCAGATAAGGAAATTTGGGTGAGGATGGACTAAATAACTTGTCCTAGCTCTCATGGTTAGTACATGGAGGAGCAAGGGCAAGTGTGAACCCTGAGTCCAACCAAGGGTGCTTCTGGCACCATGAGGTCGGTGCTCTGAACAAATACTCTATACCAGCTGCCTCTGTTATGTCAGACTGATAGCATATGGAGTTTGAGAATTGGACTGACTATATCAGATCAATATTCTAGTCTTAAGAATGTTTCCCTTCTTTTTTTTTTTTTTTTTTTTCCATGACTAAGTTGTTATAGTTTTTACTCTTTTTCAGGGGGTTAGAGATGTAGCTCACTGGCAGCATGCGTGCATTAAGCTTTTTCAGGATAGTAATAAATAAGAATACAGAAAACTCTAGAAATTTGTAAAACAAAAAGAACATCAGCAACAAAAGGATACTGGTACCTGGTACCAATAACAAGAAGCCTGACAAGAATCCTATCCTTTGTGTTGGGTGGCATGTACTTGTAGTTCCAGCTACTTAGGATGGTCAGGTGGTAGGGTCATTTGAGCCAGGAGTTCATGGCCAGCCTGGGCAACATTGTGAAAACTCATCTTATAAAACTAAATGAAACCAAACTAAGAAGTCTGATTCAAAATACTTTCACTACAAAACTTAGAATTATATAGTTTAATGAGATATTCTATACATAGGCTATTTTTTTAATAGTTGTAGATGGACAGCATGCCTTTATTTATTTATTTATTTATTTTTCTTTATTTATTTTTATTGGTTGTTCAAAGCATTACAAAGCTCTTGACATATCATATTTCATACATTAGATTCAAGTGGGTTATGAACTCCCATTTTTACCCCAAATACAGATTGCAGAATCACATCGGTTACACATCCACATTTTTACATGATGCCATATTAGTGACTGTTATATTCTGCTACCTTTCCTATCCTCTATTATCCCCCCTCCCCTCCCCTCCCATCTTCTCTCTCTACCCCATCTACTGTACTTCATTTCTCTCCTTGTTTTTTCCCCATTCCCCTCACAACCTCTTGTATGTAATTTTGTATAACAATGAGGTCTCCTTCCATTTCCATGCAATTTCCCTTTTCTCCCCCTTTCCCTCCCACCTCATGTCTCTGTTTAATGTTATTCTTTTCCTCCTGCTCTTCCTCCCTGCTCTGTTCTTAATCGCTCTCATTATATCAGAGAAGACATTTGGCATTTGTTTTTTAGGGATTGGCTAGCTTCACTTAGCATAATCTGCTCTAATGCCATCCATTTCCCTGCAAATGCCATGATTTTGTCATTTTTTAGTGCTAAGTAATACTCCATTGTGTATAAATGCCACATTTTTTTTTATCCATTCATCTATTGAAGGGCATCTGGGTTGGTTCCAGAGTCTACCTATTGTGAATTGTGCTGCTATGAACATCGATGTGGCAGTATCCCTGTAGTACGCTCTTTTAAGGTCTTCAGGGAATAGTCCGAGAAGGGCAATAGCTGGGTCAAATGGTGGTTCCATTCCCAGCTTTCGCAGGAATCTCCATACTGCTTTCCAAATTGGCCGCACCAATTTGCAATCCCACCAGCAATGTACAAGAGTACCCTTTTCCCCACATCCTCGCCAGCACTTGTTGTTGTTTGACTTCATAATGGCTGCCAATCTTACTGGAGTGAGATGGTATCTTAGGGTGGTTTTGATTTGCATTTCTCTGACTGCTAGACATGGTGAGCATTTTTTCATGTACTTGTTGATTGATTGTATGTCCTCCTCTGAGAAGTGTCTGTTCAGGTCTTTGGCCCATTTGTTGCTTGGGTTATTTGTTTTCTTATTGTTTAATTTTTTGAGTTCTTTGTATATTCTGGATATTAGGGCTCTATCTGAAGTGTAAGGAGTAAAAATTTGTTCCCAGAATGTAGGCTCCCTATTTACCTTTCTTATTGTTTCTCTTGCTGAGAAAAAACTTTTTAGTTTGAGTAAGTCCCATTTGTTGATTCTTGTTTTTAACTCTTGTGCTATGGGCGTCCTATTAAGGAATTTGGAGCCCGACCCAACAATATGTAGATCGGAGCCAACTTTTTCTTCTATCAGGCGCAGAGTCTCTGATTTGATATCAAGCTCTTTGATGCATTTTGAGTTAACTTTTGTGCATGGCGAGAGAAAGGGATTCAGTTTCATTTTGTTGCATATGGATTTCCAGTTTTCCCAGCACCATTTGTTGAAGATACTATCCTTCCTCCATTGCATGCTTTTAGCCCCTTTATCAAATATAAGAAAGTTGTAATTTTGTGGCTTGGTCTCTGTGTCCTCTATACTGTACCATTGGTCCACCCGCCTGTTTTGGTACCAGTACCATGCTGTTTTTGTTACTATTGCTCTGTAGTATAGTTCGAAATCTGGTATCGCTATACCGCCTGACTCACACTTCCTGCTTAGAATTGCTTTTGCTATTCTGGGTCTTTTGTTTTTCCGTATGAATTTCATAATTGCTTTATCTATTTCTACTAGAAATGCCCTTGGGATTTTGATTGGCATTGCATTAAACCTATAGAGAACTTTTGGTAATATCGCCATTTTGATGATGTTAGTTCTTCCTATCCATGAACAGGGTATATTTTTCCATCTTCTAAGGTCTTCTTCTATTTCTCTCTTTAGGGTTCTGTAGTTTTCATTGTATAAATCTTTCACCTCTTTTGTTAGGTTGATTCCCAAGTATTTTATTTTTTTTTTTTGAGGATATTGTGAATGGGGTGGTTTTCCTCATTTCCATTTCAGAAGATTTGCCGCTGATATACAGGAATGCCTTTGATTTATGTGTGTTGATTTTATATCCTGCCACTTTGCTGAATTCATTTATTAACTCTAGTAGTTTCTTTGTAGACCCTTTGGGTCTGTTATATATATAGTATCATATTATCCGCAAATAGAGATAATTTAAGTTCTTCTTTTCCTATTTTTATGCTTTTAATTTCTTTTGTCTAATTGCTCTGGCTAGTATTTCAAGAACTAAATTGAATAGAAGTGGTGAGAGAGGGCATCCCTGACTTGTTCCAGATTTTAGAGGGAATGCGTTCAGTTTTTCTCCATTCAGAATAATGCTAGCCTGAGGCTTAGCATATATAGCTTTTACGATGTTGAGGTAAGATCCGGTTATCCCTAGTTTTTCTAGTGTTTTGAACATAAAGGGATGTTGTACTTTGTTGAATGCTTTTTCTGCATCTATTGAGATGATCATGTGGTTCTTATCCTTAAGTCTATTGAGGTGGTGAATAACATTTATTGATTTCCATATATTGAACCAGCCTTGCATCCCAGGGATGAATCCTACTTGATCACGGTGTACAATTTTTTTGATATGCTTTTGTATTCGATTCGCCAGGATTTTATTGAGGATTTTTGCATCTATGTTCATTAGAGATATTGGTCTGTAGTTTTCTTTCTTTGAAGTGTCTTTGTCTGGTTTCGGGATCAGGGTGATGTTGGCCTCTTAGAATGAATTTGGAAGATCTCCTTCTTTTTCTATTTCTTGAAATAACTTGAAAAGTATTGGTATTAATTCTTCTTTGAAGGTTTTGTAAAACTCCGCTGTATATCCATCTTTTGATGGCTTCTTCTATTTCCTCTTTTGTTATTGGTCTGTTTAAATTGTGTGTATCTTCCTGACTCAATCTGGGCAAATCATATGACTTAAGAAATTTATTGATATCTTCACGATCTTCTATTTTATTGGAATATAAGGTTTCAAAATAATTTCTAATTATCTTCTGTATTTCTGTAGTGTCCGTTGTGATATTGCCTTTTTCATCCTGTATGTTGGTAATTTGAGTTCTCTCTCTTCTTCTCTTCATTAGCATGGCTAAGGGTCTTTCGATCTTATTTATTTTTTCAAAGAACCAACTTTTAGTTTTATCAGTTTTTTCAATGGTTTTTTTTGTTTCGATTTCGTTGATTTCCGCTCTGATTTTAATTATTTCTTGCCTTCTACTACATTTGCTGTTGTTTTGCTCTTCCTTTTCTAGGGTTTTGAGATGAAGTGTGAGTTCATTTATTTGTTGGTTTTTTCTTTTATTGAGGAATGAACTCCAGGCAATGAATTTCCCTCTTAAAACTGCTTTCATTGTGTCCCATAGATTCCGATATGTTGTGTCTGTATTTTCATTTGTCTCTAAGAATTTTTTGATTTCCTCCTTTATGTCTTCTGTAACCCATTGATCATTCAGTAACATATTGTTCATTTTCCAGGTGATGCAGGATTTTTCCTTCCTTCTTTTATCATTGATTTCCAGTTTCATTCCATTATGATCAGATAAGATGCATGGTATTATCTCCACACCTTTATATTTACTGAGAGTTGCCCTATGGCATAATATATGGTCTATCTTTGAGAAGGATACATGTGCTGCTGAGAAGAACATGTATCCACTTGATGATGGTTGATATATTCTATATATGTTGGTTAAGTCTAGGTTATTGATTGTGTTATTGAGTTCTATAGTTTCTTTATTCAGCTTTTGTCTGATGGATCTGTCCAATGGAGAGAGCTGTGTGTTGAAGTCACCCATAATTATTGTGTTGTGGTCTATTTGACTGTTGAACTTGAAGAGAGTTTGTTTTATGAACGTTGCAGCACCATTGTTTGGTGCATACATATTGATAATTGTTATGTCTTGTTGGTGGATGGTTCCTTTTAACAGTATATAGTGTCCTCCTTTATCTCTTTTGATTAACTTAGGTTTGAAGTTGATTTTATTCGATATGAGTATGGCCACTCCTGCTTGCTTCCGAGGACCATGTGAGTGGTATGATTTTTCCCAACCTTTCACTTTCAACCTGTGTATGTCTTTTCCTATCATATGAGTCTCCTGAAGGCAGCATATTGTTGGATTTTTTTAAAATCCAGGTTACTAGCCTAAAATATATAAAGAATTCTTACAAATTAATAATGAAACAAACTGGGTTGGAGTTGTGGCTCAGTGTTAGAGTGCTTGCCTTACATTTGTGAGGCACTAGGTTCAATGCTAAGCACCACATATAAATAAATGAATAAAATAAAGGACCACCAACAACTAAAAAAATATTTAAAAAAATGAAACTGATTAGAAATGGGTAAAAACATTTGGCAGTCAATTCATTAAAAAAGGTATACAGATTGCAAATAAGCATATGAGAACATGCTCAGCATCATTGCTCATTAAGAAAATGAAAATTAAAAATCCCACTAGAATGACTGAAATTAAAAATACTGACTTTCAAGGACTGGTGAGAATGTGGGACAAATGGAATTCCCATATAATTAGTGACAGAAATATAAAATGATATAATCACCTTGGAAGTCATTTCAGTGTCTTATAATATATGATAGATATGTTATGATCCACTCTTTCCACTCCTAGGTCAAGAGAAAACATGTCTATATGTACCTAGATGTTCATCTTTGCCATAGTCATAACGACTCCAAACTGAAAGTACCTCAAATAGCCATCAATTACTGAATGGATAAAAATGTTCATAGAGTGCTGTTCAGTAATAAAAAGGAATACATTCCTGATAAACAAAATAAGATGAATAAATGTCAAGTGTTGCTATAGCTGGGAGATATCAGACACCAAAGACTACCTTGTATGATGCCATTTATTTAGGAGCAGGGTGAATGAAGGAGATGGACTGCAGAAGGGCATGATGGACAATTTGGGGGTAATAGAAATGTTCTATGACATAGTGATGATTATAAAATGTACATATTTATCAAAAACTTGTAAAATTATACAGTTAACATTTGTCAATCCATTATTTGTAAGTTTAGCCTCGGTAAAACTCATTAAAATAAAACAAAGCCTAGAAAATTTTGAACTATTTGAATTTTTAAAAACAAAAAAAAATTGAGGTTAATTTTTATGTATGTATACACCTATGTTACCACCACTCAGATCACTCTATAGAGTTTGTCTAGCCTCTCAGAAGTCTCTATCATGTATTTTCCTTCATCCAACCTCTATTCTGATCTTTCTGGATGGAGATTAATTTTTCCTTTTTGCACTTAATATTAGTGGAATTATACAGTATGAATTTTTAGTCTGTCTTCTTTGTTAAATATTGTTTGCATGTTCTTGGTGGTGTTTGTTATTTACTCATTATGTTGTAAATATTTTTTCATATGACAACATAACAATGTATTTATTCTGTTTTTGAATTTTTCATTATATTAAGCCTCTATGGACATTCTTATTTAAAAAAAGATAAAATCATAGTATGTAAATCCCATAAAATACTCAGGCATAATCTTGGAGAATTGTATGTAACTTAAATGGGGAAACCTATAATGTGTATCATTTAATTTAAATATGTAAAAAGGGACATATAACTAAGCATCGCTCTTAGATGTGAAAACTAATATTTTAAAATGTTATTTATTTTTCGGTGTATAGATTGATTACAAAAACAAAAACTCCCAATGGTATTTTACTTTGAATATTAAAATTTTATTTGGATTTCTAAATTTCATTTGGAAGAATAAACATTCCCAAAAAAGGGTCTAATATAGTGGCAATAATTATAATAGGACAGTAGTGATAGAATGCAAATCAGAATTGAATCAATAGAATAAGCAATCAATAGTAAGCAGTCTCAATCAATTATAAAAGACCACAATACATAATAAAATAGAAGGAAAATAAGTGCTTAGTAAATTAGAAAAAGTTAATCTTTCACTTTTGAATCATGTCAAAATAAATTTCAGATGGATTCAAGAGTTAATATATTTTTTAATTGTAGAAGAATATGGAATTGAGTATTCACCAGACCTCAAGAAAAAGACTGATTTTGTTCTTACTTTCTTTGTCTTTTGAAAGAATAACTAGGGGCTGGGATTGTGGCTCAGCGGTAGAGCACTCGCCTAGCACGGCCGGGACCTGGGTTTGATCCTTAGCACTACATAAAAATAAAAAAAAAAGGCATCTACACCTAAAAAATAAATATAAAAAAAGAATAACTAGCTAAATTTTAAAAGATGAGAAAAAGTCTCAACATATGTGACTGCCCAAAAATAAAAGATAATGTGATAAAAGGTAATATTATCTTAGGGGTTGGGGTGTAGCTTAGTGGTAGAGTCTTTGCCTAGCATGTTCGAGGGCCTGGGTTGGATCTCCAGTACTGCAAAAAAGTTTAAAAATTATAAAACAATCTTTGTGCTGGGGGTGTAGCTTAGTAATAGAATGCTTGCAAGTATGCATGAGGTCCTAGGTTCAATCCCTAGGACCAAAAAGAAAAAAAAGTTAAAAAGCAAACATCAGCTTTTTTGCAGTGTTATAACTAGTGAGATTTCCTCCAAGGTACTATGATTAATAAGGATCTTCCCAACACCCTTCAAAAATGTCTACCATATTCCACTCAGAATTTTGGTGAGATAAGACAAATGTACAAAGATGAATTGGGCAAGCTTGTTCACTAAATAATTGATTATAATGAAAAACTGGAAACAACCTAAACTTCTATACTTAGGGTGTTATTTAAATAAATTTTGATAAAGTTATCTTAAATACCAAGAAATGATAGTGTAATAGAAATCATAGCGTAATTGATTTTTTTTTTGAGAATGAAGAATGCTCACAACTTATTTTTGAATGAAAGATTAGAGATCAACATTAAGAGTGGTTAGTTGGGCATGGAAGAGGTTTAAAGATTTTTGCTTAATCTAAATTCTCTCACATTCTTTTTCTCCCCCTGCAGTAATCATCTATGATTTTGATGATCAGAAAGGAAATGAAACTGTTTTCGTTTTAGAAAAACAAATGCAAACAACTGACATTGGAAATTGTTTGCAGTAATTTTTACCTCATGCATGCTAGCAAGCATTCTATTACTGAGCTACACCCCCAGCATGAAGATTGTTTTATAATTTTTAAACTTTTTTGTAGTACTAGGGATCCAAACAGGCCCTCAAACATGCTAGGCAAAGACTACCACTAAGCCATACTCTAACCCCTAAAATCATATTTAAGGTACATTATCTTTTTGGGGGGGCAGTCAACAAATGTTGAGACTTTTTCTCATCCTTTAAAATTTATCTAGTTATTTTTTCAAAGATGATGAGGGAGAGAACAGAATCAGCCTTTTTCTTGAGGTTTGGTGAATACTCAATTTCTTTACTTTTCTAAGAGCTCAAATTGTTAAGAAATAATTGAAGATACCAGTAGGGTTGAGCAGAGAACATGAGCAGACACATAACAGAGAAAATAGAGGTGGTAAACAAACAACATGGATCATTATTCAGACTTGTTTATTATCAAAGAAGTGTAAATTTAAAGTTTGAGGTAACATTTACTTTAAGTTTTTTAAATTAGCAAGTTTTCCACCATTAGGTTATTCATAATAAAGACATATTAATTATATCAAATTGTGGTACAGTCTTAAAAAATATTGCAACCTGAAAAAATACAGCATTTGAATGAAGTAATGAGGGTAACAGTTTTTGTACTATGAATATTAACAGTCTCATAGGTGTTGGAGTGGGGTTGGGGGAAGAGCAGGGTTATTCAAGTGAGAAAGATTGGGGTTCATTTTAGCTCTGGCACTTAATAACAGTATAATCTTGGGTAAGTTGCTTAACCTTTCTGAGCTTTAGTTTCTTTTCTTCCCTAAGAATGGTATACTTACTTCTCTGGTTGTAAATATATGTAAACCGGATGATACAGACCATGGTATATAGTGCTTATTAATACTTGTTAATACTTGTTGAATGAATAAATGGTAGTTATTAAGTGCTGTATATAAAAGTATGTTTATGAAAAAAGATTGGAGGAGAATACAGCAAAATGATTAGTGGTTATGTTAGAATGAAGAGAATGGAGTGATTTAAAAAAAATTGTCCATTTTTTAAAATCTTTTTAAAAAAATATTTATTCTTAAGTTTTAGGTGGTCACAATATCTTTATTTTACATTTATGTGGTGCTGTGGATCGAACCCAGTGCCTCGTGCATGCTAGGCGAGCACTCTACCACTGAGCCACAATCCCAGCCCCTTTTTTTAAATCTTAAATGATTATTTTGTCCTGTTGAAATGTCCATCTGAAATGGGAGGCAGGGATGACTGATTTTCTGTTTGGTGGTATTATGTTTACAATTAAAATAATTATCTAAACTCATCTTTAATCTCTCTCTCCTTTCCTGGGCGTTCTGTTGTACTTATTGTTTAATAAATTTTGAGGTTTGATTGCAAGTTTTTCGTTATTGGTTCACTTAGCTGAACACTTTGGAGTTCAGCCATCACCTCTTTTTTTCTTTGTATACTGAATTTCAAATCTATCAGCAAATGCTACTGACTTTCTTCTTTAGAATATATCCAGAATCCTTACCGTCTCCACTGCTACCACACTGGTCCAAACCACCATTAGTATCTTACCTAGAATACTGGAATAGCTTCCTAACAGTTCTGCTTCCATCTTTGTTCAATGTCTTCTCAACTTATGACTAAAGTGAATATAAGCCTATGAAGTCATTTTGCTGCTTCAGTAGTTTCTCACTGCATTCAGAGCAAAAGCCAAAATCCTTAAAGTATCTACAGAATTCTTAGAGAATTCATTCCCCACCCTCAAACCCATGCTTTCTGATTTTATTTTCTACTATTGTGCACTTTCTTTCTCTCTTCCCAAAAATCTCTTCCTAGAGATATTCACAAGACTGGCTCTCTTCCCTCCGTCAGTGTCTGCCCAAATATCACCTTATCACGGAGACAGGCCTTTCCAAATCACTAGATCACCCCAGTCTCACCCCCCATTCCTCCTCTGGTTATTTTTGCTCTATTTTAAAAAATATTTATTTTTTAGTTGTAGTTGGACACAATGCCTTTATTTTTACTTATTTGTTTTTGTGTGGTGCTGAGGATTGAACCCAGGCCCTCACATGTGCGAGGTGAGTGCTCTACTACTGAGCCACAACCCCAGCCCCAATTTTTGCCCTATTTTTAAGCCCATTTGACTTACTATATATTTTACTAAGTATGTGCAAGGTTATATATCTTTCCCAATAAAAATATCTTTCTATACAGGAAAGTTTGTTTGTTTGTTTGGCCTATTTTGTTCCTGGCTGTAACTCTCTATCAACTAGAGTAGTGTCTAGGACATAGTAGGTACATCACTATTTCATATAAGTTAACCTTAGTCCCAAACTTGTTCGAAAACTGTATGATGAGGCAGTATCATATGTTGGTTTTTAATGCCTTATATCCCACAACTTCAGCCCTCCTCAAGTGTAGAATAAAGCAGGGTGGGCAAGACACACTATTGATAAGACAGTGGTATTTGTTGCATTGGATTTACTCAGCCTATCAGGCTGAATAAACTACTTGGGATGGAAGATATCTAAATACAGTCTACTAATTTCATATGGGTGCTAGTCCCATGAGTATATGCATATGTGAAAACTCATTGACTGTGCATTTAACATTGAGATTAAAAAGCCTTTATATCTCTCTTCAGAATTTTGAAAAAATAATCTATTCTATTCTTTGACAACTCCAGAGGAAGTTAAACATGCTAAATGATATATAAAGAAGATCAAGAAAGAATCTTTCATGTTCTTCCTTATTAAGATTTCTAGTCTGGTTATTGAGATTTTTGTTTTGAATTCAAAACTAAAGTAAAATAATTTTATTTACTTATTCTTTTGCAGAGTTAGCACTAGCAGAATTTCACAAAAAAATCAAAGAAGCATTTGAAGTGTTTGACCATGAGTCGAATAATACAGTGGATGTGAGGTTTGGAAAAATTTATTGTTGTTCCAATTATAATTTACTGATATAATTCATAAAACAGAAGAGGAATCTTTTCTTTTTATACTGTACCTTGGATTTATTATGCTGTTTAAAGTATTTATTTTCCTGTGCGCCATAAAATGTTTTTGCTAGCTATTGTTTCAGGTAAATTCTGTTTCTTATTCTTTAGTCTAGTGGATAGAATATATTTCTAATTGTCTATTCTAACCTATAGATTATATAAACTCTGAGATGAATGCTGTAGCTTTAATACTTGGCACATAGTTGGTATTCAATAAGTAGTTGTTAAGTAATTGAATATAATTTGCTTTAAAAAAATAGATATGTATTATCAATCCATGAAAGGGATTATCACAAAGAATGAATAATAATGCTTAAACCTAATCCTCAGTACCACAAAGAAATATATATATATATATATGTACACACACACACACACACACAAAAGAATACCTAAACAATGGTACACTTCAAAGTAAAACTGCCAAAAGAACCAAAACAGAACATATATACACACACAAAATGAAAGACATGAATAATGGTAGACCTGGAGTAGAGTACAGGAGACAAAGAAAGGCAAAAGGTAAAGGACACTATACATAAGTCTTAATAGACACTGTAGAATTTGTGCCACATATAGCAAAGAAAGGTAATGAAACCATTGTTCTAGGAAGCCAGGCAAAATGGGGATTGTTTAGTGGGAATCACAACCTCAAGACTTTGTACCTGGTATAGAAGTCAGCAAAGCAGTCAGCCCTATAGTAACACTTTATAAAGTATTGTTTTATGCCACAGCTCTGTTTATGGATAGAGTGGAGAATGGGGTTCAATTTGTCTTGTCTACACCTTAACTATATTAGGCCTTGCGCAAGCTTTGGCTTAGTCATTGCCATGGAAATGTGGTAAATGGACTGCAGCGTAGCTCCAAGTGGCTCTGGTCACATTGCATTCTATGGGAATGACACTCTATGAATGTTTTAGCAGGAAAATGAGTGGGTGAGGGGATAGTGATGGTGGTAAAGTTTTGGATGGGGTACAGAGCTTGTTAATCCTGCCAGCAATTCACACCACTAAATTATATGAATGGAAAGTGCCTTGACTGCAGACCTCTGGTTGAAGCCAAAGGGCTCTCCTGAGGGGACACAGGTATTGTTAGAGAAGTCCGGGAGAATATAGCTTTATGAGCAAGGGGAAAGAGAGAAGAAAAGCATTAACTAAATGGCTTGCTAGTTGGGAGGATGGGGCTTCATGTACATTTCTTCATTTTAATGTTATTTGTGTGGTAAATATTGTCATCTCCAGTCTTTGGAGACAGAGAGAAAGTACATAGTTTCCTTGGTGTCAATCAGAGCTTTCTTCCTTCCAAGTCTTTTGCTGTGCTTATTATGCCCACTGTCCCAACCCTCTCCTTCAAGTACTTTGTGGGCCTACCCTTGGGCTTTCTGAAGAAGCAAGACAACCTTCCTTACATCAGTGATGCCAGCCAGGCCTTTTTTGGCAAAAGGGCCAGTTCAGGAAAAATAAACATGTTTATAGGCTACATCTTTTTCCCATTCCAAATTAAAATAACTTTACTGAGGCCCTGAGGGAAAGTGTATGTTCAGACAACTTAAGTGGTCCACTTTATTAAAGATGGTTAGGAAAAAAATTGGCATTGTTTTTAGCATTAAAGTATCAATGCTAAGAACATTTGAGGAGTAGCAACATGAATGAATGCAGCTCTCTAATCTTCTTTCCTTATGATAATCTGTAAGGCACTTCAAAGTTTATAACAAATGTTCTTATGCTGCTGGTATCATTATCATCCTCTCTTTCAAAATTGAAAATTAAGGACAGAAACAAAATGACTTGCCCAAGATCTCACAATAGGTTAGCAGCAAGGCTGGAAGTCAAATTAATTTCTTTTGTTCAGGGTAGCATTTTCCAAGCTGACTGTACACCAGCCCCAGGGGAGGCTCTGGAAATTCGATTATGAGCTGGGTTGGCTCCTGCCTTTCCCAGACTCAATTGAGACTGCATTTGTAAAAGCAGTTAATCTGTCTGGAATTTATTTTAGCATATGATTAAAAGTGAAGGTCTAAGTCGACTTCTTTTTTTCACTTACTAAACAGTTTATTTCCTTTTTGGATTGTTAGACCTACTTTACAACATGTTACATTTTGTGTAATTGAATTGAATTAGATCTGTATTTTGATATATTGCTTTACTTTCAATCTTAATACTAGTTTAGTACTATATTAACTGCTGTCAATTTATAAAATGTTTTAATAGCTTATAAAACTAGACTCTTATTCTTTTTAAACCTTTTAGTTAAGGATTGAAGGCAATTTCTGTGTAAAGATCGGGTTGTATAAAGAAGTATCTTTGGAATGGAGTGAGAGTGTTGGGAAGATACAAATGGCTTGGATTGGTTAGGAAAAGAGAGATGATTTTTGAGAGTTGTTCAGAGGTGTCCAGCTGTCCCTCCCTTGTGCTTTATTCCTCAGGAGAAGCTATAGTACTATTTTTCCTACAGGGCAGCTTCTCTCCTTTCTCCTTATCTCTGCTGTGCAAAAATTGAAAGATTTAATTTGAAATTTTATCACATTAAATAGAACAAAGTAGGTTGTTCACCACTATCTAAAAGCCATACAGATTGGTCTGTGTGCTTTCCTCAGACCTGGGAAAGGTGGCCCTGAGGTCTGGAATCAGACTCCCAGGGTTCCAGGCAGAGCTCTGTGACTAGTAGTAATTTATTTATTTTCTTTATGCCTCTGCTTTTACATTTGCCTCATAAGATTGGCAGTGTAAGTGGTTCTCAAAGTGTGATTTGGAGACCCTCATATGTCCTTAAGGCCCTTTTAGGAAACTGTGAAGTCAAAACTATTTTCATAATAAAGCTTGAGCAGTCTAAGCTATTTTCATTCTTGGTTTTTTTTCACAAGTGTATATTGGAGTTTTTCAAAGTCTACTTGAGGTGTGATACTATAATAGATTGAACAGAACTAGATATGAGTCTCCAACTGTCTTCTTTTATGATAAGCATTAATAGATTTGCAAACATATAAAATAATACCAGTCTTCTAATTAAAATTTTTTCCTATGGACAGTAATTTCTTTTCATAGAAATTATGTACTTACATAAGCATATGATGGGCTTATTTATTATTTCTAAACAATTAAGAAAAACATATTTTTTAAATTTAAGGTTTAATTTCTAGCATAGTAAAGAGAGATCCATAAAACTCCCATAAATCAAAGCTCTTTGAAAACCTTAGTAGTTTTTAAAGGTATAAAAGAAGTTCTGAGATCAAATAGACCAAATAGTGTGTGAGGACCGCAATTGTCAGTGGACATTTTTTAAAGCTCTTAGAACAATGTTAGCTTGAAACAAATTTGCATGGGATTTAAAGCTTAGAACAATATTAGCTATTACAAGCTATTATAATAATAATTCCACATTATATTCTCTCTCTCTCTCTCTCTCTCTTTCTCTCTCTCTCTCTTTTCAGTACTGGCGACTGGGTCCAGGGCAGTCTGCCACTGAGCTTCATCCCTAGACCTTTTTATCTTTTATTTTAGAGACAGGGTGTTGCTAAGTTGCCTTGAATTTGATCCTCTTGCCTTAGCCTCTTTGGTTGCTGGAATTACAGGCCTGTGCCACTATGCCTCCTGCACTCTTTTAATCTTTAAGTAAATAATTAAAAAGTTTTTTCCCCCTATTTAATCTTGGTGAGCAGTGTCTTTTGTACTTCATAAAACCCTCATAAGAAATTTTTACTTATTTTTATGTATTTTGTGCTGATCTGTTAAGTTTTAAAGCATTTCATTTTCCTTTCCATTTTCTTCATTAAAGAATTTTTTAAACCTAGCTGCTTGAAAAACATTGGTAGATTTTTACTATCACTAATAAGTGTTGTTTTGATTTTGCCTTATACAAAATATAGACCACAATACACTTTTACTTATGTGTATTTTCCTTCTCTGTATTTAGAAATCAATTGGTAAAAATAATGGAAAATTGAAGTTTTCATAGATGATAGGTGGTACATGAAAGAAAATTCTAAAGGTACAAAGAATCTATCGTGACAAGTGAATTTCTTCACCTCTAATTCCTGACTATCCAGTTCTCCTTTCTAATGGCAAACTTTGTTATAAGTTACTCTAATTCTTCTAGAGATAGTTCGTGTGTGTGTGTGTGTGTGTGTGTGTTATTGTGATAAAATATTTATAACATAAAATTACTATTTTAGCCATTTTTAAGTATACAGGTCAGTGGCATTAATATTACATTATTTGTACGACTATCACTGCTGTCCATCTCTAGTACTTTCACATCTTCCCAAACTGAAACTCTGTTACTCATTTAATAACTGCTCATCTCCCCTCTCCTACTCCTAGCAACCATCATTCTTTTTTGCCTCCATGAGTTTGACTACTCTAGGTGCCTAGTATAAGTGAAATAGCAGTCTTTTGTCTTTCTGTGTGTGTCTCTTTTCACTTACCCTTGCCACATTTTGCTTATCTGTCCATCTGTTGACTGGCATTTGTGTAAATTTTACTTTTTGACTATTGTGAATGAATAATGCTGCTACAAATATTGGTGTACAAATATCTGTTTGGGCCCCTGCTTTTAGTTCTTTTGAAAGTATACACAGAAGTAAAACTGTGGGGTTATGTGATAGTTCTGTTTGATTTTTTGGAGTAATTCCACACAGTTTTCCATAGTGGCTGCACTATTTTACATCCCTCAGCAATGCACAAAGATTCTAATTTCTCTACATCCTTGCCAATATTTGTTTTGTGGTTTTATTTATTTATTTATTTTTTGTGTGTGGTGGTCTTATTTGGGGTGCAAAGCAATATCTCAGTGGGGCTTTGATCTGCATTTCCCTAATTATTAGTGATGTAGAACATCCTTTCATGCTCATTTGTATATTCTTTGGAGGAATGTCAATTCCAGTCCTTTTTTTTTTTTTTCCATTTTTTAATCAGGCTGATTGTTTTTTTTTATTGTTGATTTGTAGGATGTGTGTGTATTTTTAGCACAAAGTAAGTCATTCTGCACCCTGATTTTTTCTCTTATCAGTTTATCTTGGTGATTATTCTTTTAGTATATAAGGATCTTTTTCATGTCATTATATGATGAGTTATAATATATTGAAGTAATCTTCTATTAATGGATAGATATTTAAGTTGTTTTTAGGCCCTCTATAATAATACATGTTGCAGAGACTGTTTGGGCCCCTGCTTTTAGTTCTTTTGAAAGTATACACAGAAGTGGAACTGTGGGGTAATGTGATAGTTCTCTTTGATTTTTTGGATACTAACTTGGTATGCATGTCATTTTACAATAGTGAGAATTTTTCTCTAGGATAAATTTTTGGAAGTATGTCAAAGTGCATATGTATTTGGTACATGTTGCTATCTTGATACTCTAGTCTCTCATATGAGGTTCCCTGTTTTCTCCTCTCCCTCTTAAGCAAAGTTTAATTACTAAACTTTGGGATTTTTGCCAATTTTACTATTAAAAAAATAGAAACAGTGTTAATTTTCATTTTTTGAACTATGAACCTCTATTTTTTGGGGGGTTATATAGGGGGTTGAACTCAGGGGCACTTGACCACGAGTCACATCCCCAGCCCTATTTTTTGTATTTTATTTGGAGACAGGGTCTTACTGAGTTGCTTAGCACTTCGAAGTTGCTGAGGCTGGCTTTGAACTCATGATCTCTTGCCTCAGGGTCGACTGAGCCTCTTGATTACAGGCATGTGTCATGGTGCCCAGTATGTACCTCTTTTATATCTCTAATTTTTTTTTGTCTTAACAAGTAGTTTATGATCTTTGCTCATTTTCCCGTTGAATTATTTACCTTTTTATGTATTTAAGTTATTTGTGATATATATTATCTATACTTTCACTCTATTTTTGTTTTCTGGTTTGCAGAAATTTAAAAAATAGAACACACACCTTTTGAGTATGAATTTAATTTTAAAAAACAAACTCAAAAGTGTTTTAGAGTAGCTTTTGAAAAACTGAGCCTTCTGAGATTCTGGGATTTGTTTTTTGATTATTTTCTTTCTTTGGGGATTGAACCTAGGGCTCCCACATGCTAGGTTCTACATCCCTAGCCCTGAGAGTGGTAGTTTTTTAAAAATTAGTGCTTTATAGTTGGGTGTGGTGGCACATGCCTGTAATCCCAGCAGCTCGGGAGGCTGAGGCAGGAGGATCACAAATTCACAGCCAGCCTCAGCAACTGTGAGGCACTAAGCAACTCAGTGAAACCCTGTCTCTAAATAAAATTCTTTCTTTTTCATTTGTGACAATTTATACTAGAAGTCAGTGTTAGTAGCTAGCTCTATTATTGATTTTCTATATTGTATCTTCTTTTTATTTCATTAAAGAAATGAAATAAATATTGAGGCTTAAGCAATATTGCTTAAGCCTCAAGAGTATTAAGAGTATCAAAAAATACAGATGAATTTTGGAAAGTGTTATAAGGTTATTATCAACTTGCATTTTTTTTTAACATTCCATTCTAGTCAATTTCAGAACAAATTGATACTCAAGGATTTGGTGCACTAAAATGATACAGGGTCCAATTTTGGAAAAGAAGTGTTCATCTTTTTCCTATTCCCAGCCATATCCATCTGTCCCATATCTATGCTTCAGTGCCTTTGCAAAGTGGCTGTTCTTTTAGTATTCCAAAATATTTTGTTTACTTTATACCTGTGCTATGTATAGGAGATTTTTTCCCCTAATATTTTCTTACTCTTTTGACCAAAGTTTTGCATTCTTGCAACCCCAAGTATCCTCTTGCTAATATGGTAAGCCTCCTTTTTAAAAAAAAAATTAAGTTGTCAATAGATTAAGGTTTATTCATACAGTGACAGTACACACATATGAATGAATATGAATGAATTGAATACTGAATTAGACTATATTGTGTAACTTGGATAAATCTCATAACAACTCTAAGTTAAAAAAGTTACAAAAGGGGCTGGGGTTGTGGCTCAGTAGTAGAGTGTTTGCCTAGTATACATGAGGCCCTAGGTTTGATTCTCAGCACCACATACAAATAAATAAAATAAAGGTCCATAACAACTAAAAAATGTTTTAAAAAATCAACATAAGAAATAGTATATTTTTAAAAAAATTACAAAAGAAATCAAACACTATGGTACCATATCTGTAAATTTTAAACACACAAAATAATTGTATATATTGTTTATGATATAAAGACATCCGAGGAAATTATAAACATTGTGTTCTCAAAATGGTGGTTGCCTTTGAAGATGGAGGGAAAAGGGATGCGGAATGGGACTCCAACTGTTTCTGTAGTGTTTTGTTATCAGGGGAAAATATCTGAACAAGTATGTGGTAAAATTTTAATATCTGTTAAATCTTGGTATTGGATATATGCCTGTCAAATTTTTTCCTGTAATTTCTCGGAAATATTTCACAATTACTCTTGTCTCTTCACTAGTTCACTTTGCATTTGTTTTGTAAAAATTTGGATAGCTTATTATAAAGCCCTTTTGATGAACTGTAATTAAAGAAAAGAGCCTCTTAAAGAAGGTTTAAAAATCATCACAAATCTTACTTCTTGAAATAATAATTGTCATTAGATAGCTGTTGTTACAGACCTGTGTAATAGGATAAATGGATGGAAGGGTAGGGAGTTAATAATTAAGGAAAGAAGAAGAAGGAAAGAAGGGGGAAAGAAAGAAATTATGGAAGAAAAAAGTCTAGAATATAATTTCCATGAAGGCAGGATTTTCTCTTTTGTTCAGTGCTGTATCTCAGCACCTAGAACTGTTTTTGGCATGTAGTAGGTGCCCAGTAATGAATGAAGATAGTATTCATATAAAAATAAGATCACAATAGTCAAGCTTTCTAAAAGTAAAAAAGTATTTACTTGAATTAACAAAAGAAAAATTAATTTATATTGAAGAAATTGTATAATCTCAATGTTTATAGTAGGAGACATTATTTGTTAAAGGTCAAAAATATTGTGAAAAACATTAAGAAGCTGTAGTCTTTGTGTTTTTAAAATTATGTTTCAGATATAAAATGTGTCAGTTAAGCTGGGCTCAGTGGCACACACCTATAATCCCAGCAGCTCAGGAGGCTGAGGTAGGAGGATCACAAGTTCAAAGCCAGCCTCAGCAAAAGTGAGGTGCTAATCAACTCAGTGAGACCCTGTCTCTAAATAAAATACAAAAATAGGGTTGGGGACGTAACTCCGTGGTCAAGTGCCCCTGAGTTCAATCCCCCATACCAAAAAAAAAAAAAAGTGTCAGTATTTTGCTCTGAAGGATAAGGAAATTAGTACTTTCACAATTTCTTCCACCCACCCTTATCTTAGATATGTTGTTATTTTTACACTTACAAGGTAGAATATTCATGCTTTGTTTAGTTTCACATAATCTTTTAGTGTATTTTTGCATATTTTAATGGAAGTACAGGTACTTACTATTTTCCTGTTCTTTTTTTAAAAATATATATATTTTAGTTGTTGATAGACCTTTATTTTACTTATTTTTATGTGGTGCTGAGGATTGAACCCAATGCCTCATGTATGCAAGGCAAGTGCTTTACCACTGAGCTACAGCCCCAGCCCTTCCTGTTCTTTTTGTTTATTTTGTTTTCTGTTCTTATATTCTTTGATTTATTCCTGTTGTCTCTTGTCAATTTGGCCCCCCAGAAAGAGCTCATGGATGTTTTCTCTTGACTTCTTTCATGTTTAAAATGTTTGCTTTGTGCCTGAATATTTTGTATGGGAGTGACCTTTTATAAATTGATACCATTTTTAATGGTTGTGAGGTTTTCCAATGTGTGACTCAACTATACTTAACATACTTTAACATACCTCCTGATTTTGGAAATTTGGGTTGTTTGTAATGTCATGCTGCTGAAACTGGATCTTCTGCTGTTACTTTGCAGTAGGCAGGACCGGACCGGTTTGTTACAGCTCTTTTAGCTCCACCACTGGCAGTGCCTGCTAGTGTTTGGCGGCAGCTAAAGACCACCAGTGATTCCCCTTGGCTTCTTGTCTCTTGAGATCCAAGAGTGAGCTCACAGACAAGGGAGGGTGAGTGCAAAGGAGTAAGATTTATTCAGACGGGAAGAAAAGAAACACAGCTCTTACTAGTGAGAGGATTGCCACCTAAGTCTACTAATCTAGGGGCTTATATAGCTGTTGGATAGGGGCATTGACCAATATTTATGCTAACGAGGTATCAAAAATGCTAAGCCTATTGGTTGGACACTCTTGGAGTGTTGCCTAACTTTTATGATAATTAGGTGTCTGGAAGGTGACTTGTTCATTGGTCACCTGAGACTTGCCTTTTACTTTTAGTCTTTGAGTTTGAAATTATCTGCAGCTTCCACTCAAGTCTGTGCCCGCCCCATTGTTGGACTGTTTGGAATGTGTCTACAAAACAGTCCTTTCTATGGAGCAATCTGCACTTTCCATCGACTTGGAGACGCCTTTTGGGGGGCTTGGGGTATTGCCCTCTCTGGCTATATCTTATTTTCTGATCATCCCACCTATTCACTGCTATAGTTGTGGTAGAGCTAAAATTATTAATGTGGAATTATTAATGTGGAAGTGGTCAAACCCTTATCCCTTTACTGACTGCTAAAAAATATATATTCTGTAAAACCAATCAATTTAATGTTTTTTTGTGGGTGCTTCTTTTTTTTTTTTTTTGTTCTGGGGATGGAACTCAGGGGTGCTTAACCACTGAGCCAAAACCCAGCTCTTTTTTATTTTTTGTTTTGAGACAGGGTCTTGTGTAGGTCCTCACTAACTTTTGAGGCTGGCGTTAATCTTGTGACCCTCCTGCCTTAGCCTCCCAAGCCTCTATAAGCCCAATTTCTTTCTTTGAAAAGAAGATTTTTTTTTCTTGTTGAGAGATAGGTTATATCTTCACAGTTAAGTTCTTTTTTTTTTTTTAATTTTTTTTAGTTCTTGGTAGAACTTTATTTTATTTGTTTATATGTGGTGCTGAGAATTGAACCTAGTGCCTCACACATGCCAGGCAAGTGCACTACTGCTGAGCCCCAGCCCCAGCCACACACACAGTTAAGTTCTGAAAATAAGATGATGGTTGGGCCTAATAATAAACTCATTCTGACTGAGATAGGAAGAAGGGTTTATTAAAGATGAATAAGATTTAAGAGCATACTAGAACTTAAAACAGTCACATGCTATGAAGGGAGTAATCAGGAAAGGGGATTATATTTTAAAAAATATTTTTAATACATGTTCACATGGTTAAAAATTTAACTAAGTACAAAAAAAAGTTCTTCTAACCTCTCTTCACCAGCTACTCAGTTTCTCCTCAAAGAACCAGAAACTAAAGTAATAATTTCCAAGGATCACTTTAGAAATGTTTTATGCATTTATAAGGAAATATATATATATATATTTTTTATATACTTTTTTTTTTTGGTTATTCAGATGGTAGCATACTTTCTTATGCAACTGTTTACTTGGAGTGGAGATAACCTCTGGTGAAGCTTATTTTTACAGCTTCTTGGTAACATTTAGAGGTCTGGGATGGTTGTTGCTGTACAGTTCAAACTTAGGGTAAGTACATAAGTGACCTAAGTTTTAGTGTATTAAAGGGCATTACAAAGGGTATGAGAGCCAGGCATGGTGATGCACACCTGAAATCCCAGCAGCTCAGGAGGCTGAAGGAGGAGAATTGCAAGTTCAAAGCCAGCATCAGAAACTTAGTGAAGCCCTAAGCAACTTAGTAAGACCATGTCTCAAAATAAAAAATAAATATAAAAAGGGCTGGGGATGTGGCTCAGTGGTTGAGTGCTCCTGGGTTTAACCTGTGGTACCAAAACAAACAGACAAAGGGCATGGAGTCTCAGACACCCCAGTAAGCTATGTTCCAGGCTTTTTAGACTGGAGTTGATTAACAGATTGGTGTTGTGGCAGAAAAATAACACTTGGACTCAGTTGGTCCTGTTCAGTACACTTAATTGACTTTTTTTGATAAGAAAACAGTTTCTGATATCAAGCTCCTTGATCCATTTTGAATTAACTTTTGTGCATGGCGAGAGAAAGGGATTCAGTTTCAATTTGTTGCATATGGATTTCCAGTTTTCCCAGCACCATTTGTTGAAGATGCTATCCTTCCTCCATTGCATGCTTTTAGCCCCTTTATCAAATATAAGATAGTTGTAGTTTTGTGGATTGGTTTCTGTGTCCTCTATTCTGTACCATTGGTCCACCCGCCTGTTTTGGTACCAGTACCATGCTGTTTTTGTTACTATTGCTCTGTAGTATAGTTTGAAGTCTGGTATCGCTATACCGCCTGATTCACACTTCCTGCTTAGCATTGTTTTTGCTATTCTAGGTCTTTTATTTTTCCATATGAATTTCATGATTGCTTTCTCTATTTCTACAAGAAATGCCTTTGGGATTTTGATTGGCATTGCATTAAACCTATAGAGAACTTTTGGTAATATCGCCATTTTGATGATGTTAGTTCTGCCTATCCATGAACAGGGTATATTTTTCCATCTTCTAAGATCTTCTTCTATTTCTCTCTTTAGGGTTCTGTAGTTTTCATTGTATAAGTCTTTCACCTCTTTTGTTAGGTTGATTCCCAAGTATTTTATTTTTTTTGAAGATATTGTGAATGGAGTGGTTGTCCTCATTTCCATTTCAGAGGATTTGTCGCTGATATACAGGAATGCCTTAGATTTATGCGTGTTGATTTTATATCCTGCCACTTTGCTGAATTCATTTATTAGCTCTAATAGTTTCTTTGTAGAGCCTTTTGGGTCTGCTAGGTATAGAATCATATCATCTGCAAATAGTGATAATTTAAGTTCTTCTTTTCCTATTTTTATGCCTTTAATTTATCAAATCAGAGACACGCCGTCTGATAGAAGAAAAAGTTGGCTACGATCTACAGTCGGTGGGGTCGGGCTCCAAATTCCTCAATAGGACACCCATAGCACAAAAGTTAATAACTAGAATCAACAAATGGGACTTACTCAAACTAAAAAGTTTTTTCTCAGCTAAAGAAACAATAAGAGAGGTAAATAGAGAGCCTACATCCTGGGAACAAATCTTTACTCCTCACACTTCAGACAGAGCCCTAATATCCAGAGTATACAAAGAACTCCAAAAATTAGACAATAAGATAACTAACAACCCAATCAACAAATGGGCCAAGGACCTGAACAGACACTTCTCAGAGGAGGACATACAATCAATCAACAAGTACATGAAAAAATGCTCACCATCTCTAGCAGTCAGAGAAATGCAAATCAAAACCACCCTAAGATACCATCTCACTCCAGTAAGATTGGCAGCCATCATGAAGTCAAACAACAACAAGTGCTGGCGAGGATGTGGGGAAAAGGGTACACTTGTACATTGCTGGTGGGACTGCAAATTGGTGCAGCCAATTTGGAAAGCAGTATGGAGATTTCTTGGAAAGCTGGGAATGGAGCCACCATTTGACCCAGCTATTCCCCTTCTTGGTCTATTCCCTAAAGACCTAAAAAGAGCATGCTACAGGGACACTGCTACATCGATGTTCATAGCAGCTCAATTCACAATAGCAAGACTTTGGAACCAACCCAGATGCCCTTCAATAGACGAATGGATTAAAAAAATGTGGCATTTATACACAATGGAGTATTACTCTGCATTAAAAAATGACAAAATCATAGAATTTACAGGGAAATGGATGGCACTAGAGCAGATTATGCTAAGTGAAGCTAGCCAATCCCTAAAAAGCAAATGCCAAATGTCTCCTTTGATATAAGGAGAGTAACTAAGAACAGAGTAGGGACGAAGAGCATGAGAAGAAGATTAACATTAAACAGAGATGAGAGGTGGGAGGGAAAGGGAGAGAAAAGGGAAATTGCATGGAAATGGAAGGAGACCCTCAGGGTTATACAAAAGAACATACAAGAGGAAATGAGGGGAAAGGGAAAAATAATACAAGGGGGAGAAATGAAGGTCAATAGGGGGGGTAGAGAGAGAAGAAGGGTGGGGAGGGGAGGGGAGGGGGGATAGTAGAGGATAGGAAAGGTAGCAGAACATGACAGTCACAAGTATGGCAATATGTAAATCAATGGATGTGTAATTGATGTGATTCTGCAATCTGTATATGGGCTAAAAATGGGAGTTCATAACTCACTTGAAGCAAAGTGTGAAAGATGATATATCAAGAACTATGTAATGTTTTGAACAACCAACAATTAAAAAAAAAAAAAATATGCAAAACAAAAAAAAAAAAAAAAAAAAAAAAAAAACAGTTTCTGTATTTGATATCTTTGTAGGCCAGCCTTTGTTGATTCTGAGTTATAGGTAACTGTCTGTTGTACTCATTGTCTAGATCAAGCACAGTTTGTTGTATGGCTATAAAAATGGGAGCCAGAGGCTGAGGATTGGTGGTCTCAGGGAGTGTACTTCCTGGGGCCTCTGGGTATATAATTCCGGTGGCCTTTGGGTGTGTACCCTCTGTGGCTTCCCCGTCCCTACTTCCTATAGCCTCAAGCTATTCTCCTTAACATAGGAAATATAATATTAGATCCACTTGTAACTATAAGCCCTATTAAGTGTGGAAGATTTGAAGCAAATGCAGAACAGAGAACAGATTATGGTAGGATCTTCATTAGCTTTTAAAGGTAGAGAGGACATAAAGCAAAAATTCATTGTTGAGAGCCACAGCCGAAGGGGCCCCAGCAAACTTCCAGCTGCCAGCAAACTTCCAGCTGCCGGCTGATGATTGGCTCACAGCGGCCCCAGCAACATCTAGCTGATTGGCTCCTCTGCGGTGATGCTCATTGGGCTGTTTCCCTGCCCTTTCAGACCACGGAGCTGCTCATTGGGGGACTTTTTTGGCTCCGCCCACGTGACCCAGCCAATCGGCCTCAAGAGCAGGAGGATTGTGGGAGATGGAGAGAAGCTTGTGGGGGAGAGAGAGGCTTGTGGAAAGCCGGTGGTGGCAGTTGAGGCTCTGAGGGTTTTTCCTGAGAGGCTGTTTTGTTTGGCGTGTGTGGTTCTAAAAATAAAGTTAGTTTCTTTTGACAAGTGGCTCCTGATTGTGCCCAGCCAGACTGCGGCAATTCATTATGCGTACTCAGATGGCCTAAGGCATGTTTGGAAACCTGGCTCTCTTTCATCATTTTGTCGGTCTTGCTCTTTCAGGTTGCATGGGACCAAATAATCCTTATATTAGTGCATATTTATTCTAAGGATCTACTTGGAAAATAAGCAATACAAAGAGTAATTATTTCTTATATGGATGATAAAAAGTGAAAAACTCAATGTAGTGATACTCAAGTTCTTATACACTGAAATGACACTTGCCATGAAGGGAATATAGGTGTTCTAGTGTTTCAAGTCACTGGTAACTCCACATCAACTGTAGTTGCTTAACATGCTGATGACTCTACTCTGCCTCTTTTCCCTGTCTCCCAAATTCTTCTACTTTGCTACTGACTGATTTACACTCCACTGTGTCTCTTAGCCCTTTGTTTCTGCTTCCTCAGGGCTTCTGATGCCTTATGATTCTGCTTACTGACTTCTTTCTCCGTGTGTTATTCCTCCTTCATCTCCCTTCCATCTGTATCTCTCTCTGTATGTCCTGCTTTAAAATTCCCAAGAAGGAAGTAAGAAAAGTCTGTTGTAATCATTTGTTAATCTTCAGTAGAGAGTACCTCTGTTGAGCAGAACTCTTGTGATAGACAGCTTCATAGGTCCTTCTTGTTGAGAGATGACATATTTTGGTTAAGTAACACCTAACCCTACCCTAGGGAGCCAGATCTAACTGTATAGAACGTAACAATCTATACATCAAAAAACTATTAGAAAGGTACTGTGGATTTGGCAGGGACCATAGTGCCTATTTGACGCATACTTTCAAATCCTGCTAGGGTAGCCTATGCCTAATACTATGCCATTTCAACACAGTTTCTAAGCCAGCAGTTGGAACTTTGGCAAACTTATTGGTTTTTTATAACCCCCTCCCTGGCAGTGCTAATGACTTATGTCATGGTGCTTGTTGTGTAGAGACTGGGTGGTCTGTAGGTCTATAGGTACACTGTAATTCCCAGACTTCCTTCCAGATAGAGGGGGATTGGAGATCATGATTGAGCTAGACCATATAACTGAGTTTTTGCCAGTGGAATGTGGGTAGAGGTGTGATGTGTGCCACTTCTAGGCCTGTTACATGGAAACCTCCCATGTGCGATCCTTCAGACTTTTCCCCTTAGAGCTTGATACATACAGCAGAGTGACTCTAGAAACCTTATGCTGAAAACAGTGGAACCACAAGATGAAAGGAGCTCATCCTCTGATGATTTATTTGGAGGAAAGCCACCCACTGATCAAGAAAATCCATTTTGGATTTAATATAAGCCACTTCTATGACTCTTGTGTTAAGCCACTGGAGGCTGGAGTTTGTTATAGCAGTGATCATAATCCTCACATAATTGCATTCTTGAATTTGCTCTACAGGCACCCAAGGAACATGTTGGTGAACTCTGGCTGAAGTTAGTTAATGGAGGGCCCTTTCAGAGAGTTGCCATCACTATTTTACTATTCCTGTCAAGCATGGATAGATGAAGAATGTCTTCTGTAGGCTTTATACAGAAATCACAAGCTATGGCTATTAGATACATTTGTACAAAGTGGCATAAGAAAGTCCAGGAGTTTAAAAAAATTTCCCCCATATTTATGAAAGAGGAGGGGAGAAGGAATTTAGAGATTAGTATCTATACCACCTTGTACACTAAGCACCCATCTTCACTATAGTCAACTGTAGCAATAGAATTCAGTGTTCTATATGCTCTAAATAGAGAGGGTGACAGAAACTTCATCTATTTCATCTATATATAGCAAGGCAAGAAATTCTAAATCTGTTCTTTGCCTGGGGGAAGGTGAGAAAGACAGGACTTGTGTGGATGCTATTCAAGTGGCTGTGAAGGGAGAAGATTAGGTACTGTAGTAGTGTCTCAAGTAGCATGGGAAATCCTTATTTTTGTCTTTGAAAGAATTAGAAACATGGTATAGAGGTGCCACTGTATAATGCAGTAATGAAACCAGTCCAGAAGCCAGGCTTCAAGTGCTATAATTCAAGTAAGCTTTTGGTTAATATAAAGGCACGGATGCAATACTGGCCAGCTCCTAGCCCATAGCAGTCTTCTGTTTTGTTTTTCTTTTTGGTGGTGCTGGATATTGAACCTTAGGGCATTGTACATGCTAGTCAAGTGTTCTACCACAGAGCTACATCCCCAGCACTCATTTTCTGAGAAATCTATTCTTTCTAAAAAATACTGAGTGCATTTTGTAGTAGTTTCCAGTCTTCCACTGAGAGCTCATTTTAGGCTGTCTGTCCTTTGCTCACCCCATTCCAAGAGTTCTTATGTTTTTAAGCTTATGTTTTTGTCTCTCCAGACTTACAAACTTACTGAAGATAAATTGTATTTAATATTTGGGTTCTTTGTCTATATACAGTGCCCATAATATTAACTTAGGATAGGTAACTAGTTTTGTGAAGTTATTAGGAAATGAATGTGTAAAGGTGAACCAAAGGCCATTTGGTGAATAATATTGTTTGCTTTGCCTAATGTTCCTGGATTTTAGTATATAAACAGTACAAATCCATAAATGAAGACAAGTGGTAAGATGATTTGGATTTTTATGGGGGAAAAAAACAAAAACAAACCTGGCTGTAGGATGAGAGACTTGTTGGCATGTGATCAAGGGCAATGGGTGCACATTAGACTCACCTGGGCAGCTTTTAACACAAACTACCCATCCCTGCCTTACCGTTGCCAACATAACAAGCTGAGCAAAGGACTTGAATATGAACTTGAGGGACAAACTAAAGTAATATGAGGGCTGCCAATAGCTGGTATAATCTACTCAAAGGAATTTAATTTTAGAGGTTAGAGGAAAAGTTAGATAACTTTGTCTGTAAGATGGCCTTACAGAGCTGCTCCATAGCCCAGATAAGTCCAGAACTGCTTGCAAAAGAGCAATCTAGAGGGCTGGGTTTGTAGCTCAGTGATATAGTACTTGCCTAGTATGCACAAGGTCCTGGGTTTCATTCTGTGTACTGGAAGGGTGAGTAAGGGAGGCACAGAACTGGCACACACAGCTCTACAACCTGATAGGATCTAATGACTTTCCCAAATCCACAACCTAAAACCAGACAATGGATGTCTGCACAGGTGTAGGCATGGATAGCACAAGTGCCTGAACCACACCTTCACACTTCCCTTTTAATCACTAAGTGTTCCTTGACACACATCCTGGTATGTGTATTCTTCTGAGTTATCCTCTCCTTGAGACAGTGAACACATTTACTCTAGCCACTTAGGTTGAGCAATGAGTATAAAGAGTTGTGGATAGAAATGACTCCATTATTATTTCAAAATATCCCATCCACAAATGTCTTCCATATTAATAAAACAACAAGATAACAAAAAACTTCTACCCACCCACTAAAGCTCACAGCTAAATGCCCTTTCATTGTCTTTCTCATCATGACTAAGCATCTCAAAAAGGAGTTTGTTCTTACTGACAACCTTCAGCCTGTTCCTTTTTGAACATGCAATTTGTGACTTGACCTCTATTTTCCTGTCCAAGCTTATTTTTTTTTTGAGGTTGTTCCTTATCTTATTTTCTGTGATATTTCTTTTTGTTTTCATCCAACATCTCTGATTCCTCCTTTTCAGCCTCCTTTTTGGGGACAATTATTTCTCTGTTTGGCCTGTTAAGTTTGCTAAGTCAAACCTCTCTCACTCTCTCTCTCTCTCTTTTTAATATTTATTTTTTAGTTTTCGGCGGACACAACATCTTTATTTTATTTTTATGTGGTGCTGAGGATGGAACCCAGCGCCACCCGCATGCCAGGCGAGCGTGCTACCGCTTGAGCCACATCCCCAGCCCTCTTTCTCTCTTTTAATTTTATACCCTGTTCTGGGATATCTCTCTTATCTATACCCAAATCTGGACCTCAATGCAGAAAATGTTTTTAAAAGTCTATTAAATAAACAACTCCTAGGTCAAAGTTGAAATCTTGGGACAATTAAATTGAAACCTTCTAGAAAATAACAATATTGGAAATAAGGTTTGAAAATGGAAATGACATCAGAATCTATGAGATACAACCAAATTAAGATTCATTTAATACCTATGAAAGCATAAAGAAATAAACAAAAATTAATAGACTATCCAACTCAAAATGCTAGGGGAAAAGGATAAATTGAAAGAAAGCAGAAGAGAGAAATTAGTGAAGATAAGTATGGGATTAATGGGGCTGGAAAACAGGCAAATGGTAGACACTCCTAAATAAAATGAAAAGTTGGTTTTGTTTTGTTGCTGGAGATTGAACCCAGGGCCTTGCCCCATGCCAAGCATATGTTCTACTCCTGAGCTATACCCCAGCCCTATATGGATGTGTGTGTGTGTACAAATATGTATTTATATAGTTTTGTTTTTTGGAGAAAGCACAAGTGGCTTGCAGAAATAATCATCAAAACAGGAAAATTTAAAATGTAAGGCAAGTTGTTTGTGCAATTCTGTGTAGGCAAATTGAAAAATCTAGTTGAAATAGGCAACTTTCTAGTAAAATATAATTTGTCAAAACTGATTCCTAGTCAGTGTACATGGAATGGAAGATTTAATATTGTTAAGATGGCAGTAATCCCCCAAATAGAAGAACAGATTCAATGAAGAACCTGTGAAAATCCCAGATGCCAGCTGGGTGCTGTGGCACATGTCTATAATCCCAGTGGTTAGAGAGGCTAAGGCAGGAGGATTGCAAGTTCAAAGTCAGCCTTAGTGAGACCCCATCAAAATATAAAAAGGGCTGGGGTTGTGGTTTAGTGGTTAAGTGTCCCTGGGGTTCAATTCCTAGTATCAAAAACAAACAAACAATAACAAAAGCAACCCAGATTATTGTTATCATTATTATTATTTTTTAGTGCTGGAGATAGAATCCAGGAATTTGTTGATGCTAGACATATTTTCCACTCTTGAACTATCCCTTGGATCCCTTCCTCTTTTTTTTTTTTCCAATCCAGAAACTGATAAACTGACTCTAAAATTCATATTGAATTGCAAGAATCTTGGAATAGGCAAAACAAACTTGAAAAAAAGAGAGCAAAGTTGGACTCATTCCCAATTTCAAAATTTACTTCGGAGTTACATTAATCGAGGCTGTGTGAAACTTGCATAATGATATAAAGCTAGACTTGTAGATCAATGGAGAAGAATTGGGAGTCTAGAAATAGACTCTTCATGTTTATGTTCAATTGATGTTCCACTAAGGTGGTCACACAATTCAATAAAATTGAAAAGAATAGTTTTTTCAACAAATTGTGCTGGGATGCTGGTTATCCACATGCAAGTGAGTGAAGTTGGAGACCTATCACATTCCATGTATCAAAATTAATTCAAAATAGATAAAAGAACAACATAGGGAGCTAAAACTATAGGATTCTTAGAAGAAAACATGTGAAAATCTTTGTGACTTTGGATTAGGCAGTGGTTCCTTATATATAAACCTGAAAACACAAGCAAACCAAGGGCGGTGGGGAGATAAATTGGATTTCACCAAAATTAAAAGCTTTTGTGTTTCAAAGGACATTATCAAGAAAGTAAAAAGACTAGCCACAGAGTTGAAGAAAATATCTGCAAATCATGTGCCTGATAAGGGTTCAGTATTCAAAGTATATAAGAATTTTTCCAACTCAACAAATGAAAAAAATAACCCAGTTAAAAAGTGGGCAAAAAGAATAGACATGCCTCTAAAGAAGATATTTAATGGCTGAAAAGCACATGAAAACACACTTAAAATCATTAGTCATTAGGGAAATGCAAATCAAAACCACAATAGATACTACTTCAGATTCACTAGCCTACTTCAGATTCACTAGTTTATTATTTATTTATTTTTATTTTTATTATTTCTTTTAAATATATTTTTTAGTTGTTGATGGACCTTTATTTTATTGATTTATTTAAATGTGGCGCTGAGAATTGAACCCAGTGCCTCACACATGATAGTCAAGGACTCTACCACTGAGCCACAACCCCAGCCCTTATTATTTCTTTCTTAACTTTTTTTTTTTTTTTTTGGTTTTGATACTAGGGATTGAACTCAGGGGCACTTGACCACTGAGCCACATCTCCAGCCCTACTTTGTATTTTTTAGTATTTATTTAGTTGTAGATGAACTCACAGTATCTATTTATTTTTATGTGGTGCTAAGGATCTAACCCGGTGCCTCATACATGTGAGGCAAGCACTTTACCACTGAGCTATAGCCCCAGCCCTGCCTACTTTGTATTTTGTTTAGAGACAGGGTCTCACTGAGTTGCTTAGTGCCTCGCAGGTTGCTGAGGCTGACTCTGAACTCTCAATCCTCCTCCCTCAGCCTCCTGAGCTGCTGGGATTACAGGCATGCACCACTGCACCCAGCTATTTCTTCCTTCTTTCCTTTCCTCCCCTTCCCCTTCCCCTTCCCCTCCCCTCCCCCTTCCCCTCCCCCTTCCCCTTCCCCTTCCCCTTCCCCTCCCCTCCCCCTCCCCCTCCCCCTTCCCCTCCCCTCCCCCTCCCCCTCCCCCTTCCCCTTCCCTCCCCCCCCCCCTCTCCCTTCCCTCCCCCCCCCCCACCCCCTCCCCTTCCCCTCCCCTCCCCTCCCCTTCCCTTCCCTTCTTCAATCAGTGTGATTGAAACCAGGCCATTACACATACTAGGTAATGCTCTGCTATTTGAGGATATTAACTGGTAATACTCTCCAGTTCCAATGATGATTATAATTTAAAAAGTGAAAAACAACAAATGTTGTTGAGGATGTGGAGAAATTCGACCTCTCATACTTTTGTTAAGAATATAAAATAATGCAGCCACTTTAGAAAAAAGTTTGGTAGTTCTTCATATAATTGAACGAAGAGTTATCATTATGATCTAGCATTTTCATTCTTAAGTGTATAACCAAGAGAAATTAAAAAATATATTTAAAAACCTCTTGTACAGGGCTGGAGTTGTGGCTCAGTGGAAGAGCACTTGCCTAGCATGTGTGAGGTACTGGGTTTGATCCTCAGCCCCGCATAAAAATAAGCAAATAAAATAAAGGTATTGTTTCCATCTACAATTTAAAAATTTTAAAAACACCTTGTACATGAATGCTCATAGCAGCATTAGTTGTAATAGCCAAAAAAGTGAAGCAAATCAAATGTCAGCTAATTGGTAAACAAAATGTTATATTCATATAATGGAATATTATTCAGCCACAAAAGGAAGTTCTGATAAATGCTACAATATGGATGATCTTAAAAACATTATGTAAAGTGAACGAAGCTAGACATAAAATACCACATGCTTTATGAGGACATTTATATTAAATATCCAGAATAGGCATATCTATGGAGACAGAAAATAGATTGGTGGTAAAGGGAGAGAGAAATGGGAAGTGATTACTAACAGGTATGAGACTTCTTTATGGGATGATAAATGTGTTCTAGAATTAGATAGTGGTGATTGTTATATAACCTTATGGATATGCAAAAACCCCACTAAATTAAGCACTTAAAATTAAGTTGACAAAAAAGCAAAATATACTAATCTCAGTAAAAATAGAACATCTAGACACATTAAATTTCCTAAAATCAATAGGCAAATTTTCAAAGAGCTCTCTCACCAAAAATCTTAAATCTAGACTGTTTCATAGGAGAATTCTATTAAATTTAAAAGATATTTAATACTAACGGTACTTAATCTCTTTCAGAAAAAAAGAAAACTTCTAAATTATTTTTGTTAAGTGAGAGTATAATGTTGATAATCAATAAAGATTGCATAAAAACCTCTATAGAACAATTTTAACTATTAATACTTATATAACAATTGTAGATAAAATATTAGAACAAAATACAGTAGCACATTAAGCAAACTGGAGTTTATTCCAGGAATGTAAAAATAGTTTTATGTTTGAAAATTTGTTCATATAATTTATATTAATAGATGTGACAAAAAAATCACAGGATCATCTTTATACAGTCTTATAAAGCCTCTTTTTATGCTAAGAGACTTGACAGAATTCAACACACATTCATAATTTTATTTATTTATTTTTTATTTTTTAATTTTTAAATTAGAACCCTTTATTGAGAATAAGGCAAACAATGAGTTGACTAATAAGAGTCCAAGGAGGCTGAGGAAACCAAAATGAAGAGCAGAGAGTCAAAGACATTTTAAATTATTGTTGATCACATTCACAATTTTAAAGATTCAATCAAGTAGAGACTGAGGAAATTTACTTCCTTAGCATGAAATATGTATGTCAGTCTGAAATCCAGTTTCTTGCTTAATAAGGAGGCATAAGCAGCATTTCTGTTAAAATTAGGAATAAGATAAGGATATCTATATTTGCCATTGTTATTTAGTATTAAGAAGAGGCATTAACCAACACAATAAGACAAGTGATAACATAGACATAGATATTGGATATGAAATGGTAAAAGTTAGAAAAGGTAGAAGAAAGAACAACTATCTGTATTATCAGATGTATGATTATATATTTAGAAAACTCAAGAGAGTCAATGGAAGAACTCCTTCACAGAAAAAGAAAATTTAGTAAAGTAGTAGATAATAAAATTAATATACAGAAATGAGATGCCTTCAGTTATGCAAAGAGTTCCCAATTAGATGATGTAATAGAAGATAAGACCCATTTATAACAGCAACAAAAAAAGCTAAAGTTTATAGGCAAAAATGTAAAAAAAATATATAAATGCTATTTTAGGAAGCTCTGAAACATTAAAAATAGACTTGAACAAACGGAAAGAAACCATATTTTTTTTTTAGATAAGAAGACTTGAATAATAAAGATGTCAAGTACTCCTAAATTAACTTATAAACTTAACACAAATTCAATTAAAATACCAATGTATCTTTTCTGGAACTTGAATTTTAATGTTCATATGAAAAAGCATATAGGCAAGAATAGCCAAGAAAACTGATAAAGAGGAGCAAGAGGATGAGTTTAGCTTCATTTGATAGTAAAACATATAAATCCTCTATGGTTAAAAGAGTGTGGCGTTAACAGATCAGTGAAATAGAATTAAAAATCAGAAATAGCCTCAAATTTATATGGAAAGTTATTATAGGATATAGGTGGCATCACCAGGAAGTGGGGAAAGGATAGATTTAACTGGATAGTTATTTGGAAAAATACAAAATTGGATCTGAACTTCAAGTTGCATGCCAAGATTAAGTTTTATGTGCATTAGATATCTAGATGTAAAACAACATCTTAAAAGTGTTAAAAAATATATGAGTGAATTCTTTTATAAAATTTGAGTAGGGAACATGTGTATTGGTTTCAAAATCCAAAAAGAAAAACATCGTTAAAATCAGCCATGTAAAAAAATTTCAAACCCTGTCCCCAAAACTGCATTAAAAAAAAAAATCAAGAGATAAATGACAACTTGAGAAAAATCTTAAATTGCTAGTGGTCCGTATTCCTAAATATATAAAAGTGGCAACTCTTTTAAAAATATCAGGTTATCCAGACATCTCCATTACTGGATCACAGAGAAAAAAGTTAGTATACCTTTATGTTGGTTCATTTGTTTGGTACTGAGGATTGAACTCAGCCTCACACATGCTAGCAAATGCTCTCCCACTCAATTACATTCCCAGCCCTAAAATGCCATTTATTTATTTATTTATTAAAATATTTTTTCCTTTAGTTGTAGTTGGACACAATATCTTTGTTTCCTTCATCTGCTTTTATGTAGTGCTGAGGATTGAACCCACACACATGCTAGCTAGGCATGTGCTCTACCACTGAGCCACAACCTCAGCTCAATGCCATTGTAAAATTCATTTTTTTCAGTGCTTTTAAACACATTTTATTTTGAAATAATTTTAGAGTTACAGAAATTCAAAATATTGTACTTAGAGTCCTTGTATATACTTTACCCAGCTTTCCCTGAGTACAATTATCAAAACCAAGAAGTTAGCATTGGGTTGATATCATGAACTGGACTATAGGTCTTGTTGGACTTTCACTTTTTAAACTAATATATCTTCTCTTCCGGGATCCAATGCAAATTCCTGTGTTACATTTAGTTATTTCTTTTATTCTCCAAACTGAAAGTTTCTCATTCTTTTTGTCCTTCATGACTTGATATTTTTGAAAAGTCTTCCTCAGTTATTTTTTAGTGTGTCCCTTGGTATCTCATTATTAGATTGAGATAATGTATTTTGGGGAAGAATACCACAAGAGAGTGTTTGTACCCTTCTCAGGAAGTACTGTGAAGAGCATATATAATATTGGTATGTCTTAATACTGATTTTTAACTTTGATCATTTGGTGAGGTAGTGTCTGTGTGAAGTTCCTCCACTAAGTATTTTTTGGTACCAGAGATTGAACCCAGGGTGCTTAACCACCAAGCCACATCCCCAACCCTTTTTTATATTTTATTAAAGACAGGGTCTCATTGAGTTGCTCAGGGCCTCACTAAGTTGCTGAGGCTGTCTTTGAACTAGTCATCCTCCTGCCTCTCAGGCTCTCAAGTCGCTGGGATTACAGGCGTGTACCACCGTGCCTGGCCTCCACTATAAGTTTTTAATTTATGAAATTACTAAAATTTCTTGGGGGAGATAACTTTGAGACTAGATACAAATAACTATCCTGTTTGCCCACAAGTTCATTTTCTGTTGGTCCATCTTGTCTGTGACAAGTACTACTGTTGTGTTGCCAAATGGTGTTTCAAGTATTATTTTCAAAAGGAAACTTTAAGACAGTGGAATTGTTTTGTTTTGTTTGGACAGTGTTGAATTTGGGATTATTGAGGCCTTTTGCCACATATGTGGTTTAGCCAATTAATTCAGTAAGCATTGATTAAACCCATGTTATGACCAAAGCATCTCTGAAACATGCAAAAAGCATAGTGGTCTAGACTGTTTGAATCTCTTTCTGTGCTGCTACTTTAACCTCACACTAACCACCATGATTTGATCTAAGAAGATGATATTGCAAAAAAACGCTGAGGGACAGAATCTTAAGAGTGAGAGGACAGAGACCAATACTGATTTTCTCTACACTTGCTATGTTACTAGTGGGGTAAGTCAAACAACTTCTCTAAGGAAACAACTAGTTTCCTTATTGTTCAAAATAGGGAGTATAATATAGATTGATGTGAGAATTGAATGAAGTTATATGAAAGTGCTTTTCAGTTGAAAGGTATTATTCCATCTGTAAAATATTTAACAATGTCATTTGTTATTCAATAAATATTATTTTTACATTGAAAATATGTTTTATTTATTTATTTATTTTTGTGTCAGGGCTTGAACTCAGGGGCACTTGACCATTGAGTCACATCCCCAGCCCTATTTTGTATTTTATTTGGAGACAGGGTCTCACTGAGTTGCTTAGTACCTCACTTTTGCTGAGGCTGAATTTGAACTTGTGATCCTCCTGCCTCAGCCTCCTAAGTCACTGGGATTATAGGCATACTCCACTGTTCCTGACTCCTGTTTTTATTTTTAAATGACAGAGTAATTGTACATATTTATGGGGTACAGTGTAACATTTCGGTACATGTATACAGCATGTAATGATAAGATCTGGGTAATTGGTACATCCAACCCCTCTGAAATTTACCATTTATTTAAAATGATAAACATTCAAAATCCTCTCTGCTAGTTTTTTGAATTATTCTGTCGTTGTCAACCATAGTTATCAGAAGTTATTCCTTCTATCCAACTGCACCCCTGTACCAGTTCCTCTCTCCACCCCCTACTCTTTCACACCCTTCCAATGTGGTAAGCGCTATTCTCTCCTAAAAATGTTTTTTGAGTTCCTATTATGTGTGAGCTCCTTCTTAAGTGTAGGAATACTGCATTGATAGATACAGAAAAGGCCTCTATCTATGCTCATGGAACTTAATGTTTTAGAGAAAAGATAGAGAAAAGAGATGGGTACTATTCAAGTAAACAAGTACTAAGTAAATATAATTTCAGATAGTAATAAGTGTTATAAAACAAAACAGGATGAGGTAATAAAAATATTTTATATTATAAAGATAAAATAGGAGGGTACATTAGAGAATAAGGGATGGTTAGGCAGATGGAATAGGTTAGGTGTTCTCATCAGGGAAGCTTCTCTGGAGGTAACTTTTGAGTTAAGATCTTTAATATTAGAAGGAACCAGGGGATGTAGCTCAGTGGCCTTGGGCTTGATCCCCAGTAACCCTACTCCTACCCAAAAGCGGATTGATTTGAATGACTGGGGGTGTAGCTCAGTTATGTGAAGAATTGAGGGAGAGTTAATATAAAAATCCCATGAAGGGGAAGCAGTTTAGAATGTTAGAGAAAAGCAAAGAGGGGAGTGTAGTCGCTATGTAGTTAGTAATATAATACCAAATTAAAAATGTTGACAGGGCCATATGTAGAGCCTTATAGATCATGGAAAGGAGTTTATATCAGTGAGATGATCAGCCATTGGAGAGTTTTAAGTAGGGGAGTTACATGCTGTGATGCTTATTTTAGAAAATTGTTTTGGTTGCTGTGAGGAGAATGAATTGAGGTAGTTGTTTACTGCAGAAACAGAATAACATTGTGAGGGTTATTGGCAGTGGTCTAGGCAATAGACCTATCTCAAAATAAAAAATAAAAATAAAGGGTTGGGGATGTAGCCCAGTAGTAGAGTGCACCTGAGTTCAATCTCCAGTATTGTAGAATACTAATGATTGTACATATTTATGGGGTACAGTGTGATAACTTGGTAGATGTATTATTGATCAAATCAGAATGATTAACATTTCCATCTTGTTAACCATTTATCTTTTCTTTGTGCTTGGAGGCTTCAAACTCTTTTCTTCTAGATCTTCATAAAATATATAACAGGTTGTTACAAACAATAGTCACCCTACTGTGTTGTAAAACATTAGAACTTATTCCTCTTATGAAACTGTATTTGGTACCTGATAACCAATTTTCCTCTATCGCCCTTCCCTTCCCTTCTCTTCCCATCCTTTAGCAATTACTATTATAACTCTCTTCTTCTGTAAGATATACATATATCTATATCTATCTATCTATATCTATATCTATATCTATCTATCTATCTGTCTATCTATCTATCTATCTATCTATATATCATCTCCATATAAACGTCTCCATTTCTTTTCTTTCTTTTTGGCCTGGCTTATTTCATTTAACATAATGTCCTTCAGTTTCATCCGTTTTGCTGCAAATGACAGGATTTTATCCTTTTGTATCACTAAATAACACTCCATTGTGCACATTTTCTTTTATCCATTCATCTGCTATTGGAGACAACTCAGTTGATTCCACATGTTGGCTATTGTAAATAGTGCTGCAATAAACATGGGTGTGCAGGTATCTCTTTTATATGCTGATTTCACTTCCCTTTGAATATATTCCCACAAGTGGGATAGTTGGATCACATAGTAGTTCTATTTTTAGTTTTTAAAGGAACTACTGTTCTCTGTAATGGTTGTACTAATTTACATTCCCATCACTAGCATATAAAAGACCCCTGTCCCCCAGTCTTCAGCATTTGTTATTTTTGCTTTTTTGATAGAAGTCATTCTGTCTGGAGTGAATTGGTGTATCTCATTGTTGTTTTGATTTGCATTTCCTAATGAGTAGTGTGATAGTGAACATTTTTTCATATACTTGTAGGACATTCGTGTATCTTGTTTTTAGAAATGTCCGTCAGATCATTTAACCATTTTAAAAACCATTTTTTCCTTATTGTTGAGTTCATCATATTTTCTAGCTGTTAATCCCTAGTAAGATATATAAAGTTGGCAGATATTTTCTCCTAGCCTGATGGTTTTCTCTTCACTCTGTTGGTTTTTTTCCTTCACTGTGCAGAAACTTCTTAGTTTGATGTAATTTGTTTGTCTGTTACTGCTTTTGTTGGCTGTGCTTTTGGGGTCTTGTTTTTTAAAAAAATTCATTGCCTATATTGCTGTCTTGAAGTGTTTGCCCTTGGGTTATTAATATACATATATATATTGTAGTCATAGATAGACACCATGCCTTTATTTTATTTGCTTGTTTTTTTGTGTGGTGCAAATGGATCGAACTCAGTGCCTCACACATGCTAGGCAAATGCTCTGCCACTGAACTACAGCCCCAGCCCCTGGTGTGTTTTGAAGTCTTGATTCCCAGGACCTCAGAATGTAACTTTAATTGGAGATAAAGTCTTTAAGAGGCAATTAAGTTTAAAATGATGCTGTTAAGGTAGATCCCAATCCAATCTGACTGGTTCTTTATATATAAGAAGAGGGAGTTTGGATACATAGACACTAAGGATGGTGATGTGCAGAGGAATGATCATGTGAGGACACAGAGAAAGCAGTGCCCTCTCAAGTTAAGCAGAGAGGCCTTCAAAAAAAAAAAAAAAAAACCAAAGCTGCTGACACCTTGATTTCAGACTTCCAGTCATCAGAATTATGAGAAAACAAATTGCTTTTGTTTAAACCATTCAGTGTGTGTGATTTTGTTATGGCAGTCCAAGCAAACAAATACAGTTATGAAAATAATGGTGATGGTGGTGATTTCTTCATAGCATATGTTACTGCCTAAAGTTAGCTCATATTTTTTTATGTTCATGCTTTTTCCCACCTAATTGTAAGTTTCATGGTTAGAGCAAGGACCTTGTCTTTTTCTTTCTTTCTTTCTTTTTTTTTTTAATATTTTTAGTTACAGATGGACAGAATACCTTTATTTTATTTATTTATATGTGGTTCTGAGATTGAACCCAGAGTTTCACACATGCTAGGCAAGCACTCTACCACTCTACCACAATCCCAGCCCAGTTTGGGACCTTATCTTTCTAGTGTATCATGGTAATCATAATGTGTAGGGAAGTGCCTGAGCCATAGTAGGTTTAAAAGTAGTTATGCCATTAAATTATTTATTGTTTTACTCTGCAATTCCTAGTATTTTACTTTTTTTTTTATGATGCATGGGAGTTCCTGAGTTCTGTGTTTGAGGACTATGGACTATAGCACATAGGCGTATATAAGAAATAGCATTGCAGTAAGTTAGAAACAAAAGACTTTGGGGAAATACACACACACACACACACACACACGTATTTATTTTTTAATGATCTTCACTTGATTTGAGGTTCCTTGGAAAAAAAGACCTTTTATGAATAGAATAGTTCTGCTGAATAGATTTTGCCATATTTTAGCTTCATTTCATTATTTGGTTTCAAAATAAGGTTGATCTATGAAAAATGCTTCAAAGAAAATAAGTGCAAGGTCTTTTTGTTGTTGTTGTTCTCTACTGTAAATACTACTCATCATATAGTGTAGAGCTCCGTAAATATTTGTTAAATGAATGAAAATCATTTTCAAATTCTGCTTTGTTCCTGGAAATTGAATTGTTTAAATATTCTTTCATACTTAGCATGATATATCAGCTAGTTCATAGAAATAAAATGTTTTGCCTATTCTTTTGCCCCTTAGGATTGCATCAGATGTCCTGAATCAGGTCTTTGCTTCCGGATGTTTTTGACCTTAGACCGCCCTTAACTGAACACTCACAGTCTAGCTTCATGGCACTGGCTCCACCTTGTGTCAAGAACGTGATACTACTACACCCTTGAATGCCTGTAAAAAAACCAGCTTTCACTAGGTCAAACATTTTAAGTGATCCAAATGCTGTGTTTTAGGTGATCCAGATTAAGTGATGATGCCACTTCTGGGCCATTAATGTGACTCATTTGTTTTGAAATAATTTTACTTTTATGTTTACTACTCTCTGTGTGGTGCAAGTGCATAAACATATACTTAATTATAAAGGCTTTTGGTGTTAATTTGTACCTCTTATCAGTTTATGGCATCTCCATACTTTGCCAAAGACAAATAGTACCCATCTGCATATTTAAAAACCTTTGAAAACAATAAAAATCTTTGTATGAGACAGTCATTTTCTCCATAAACCCTATCAAAATCGACATGTTGGTAATTTATTTAAAATCCTATAAAATTGATTTAAAAAGGAGGAAGATAATATTTTAAAGCCCCCCCCCCCGCCAAAAAAAGAGTTGTATTTAATTTCTGTTTTGTATCTATGGTAGAATATTAACTTGTATAGAGGCGGGGGTGTGGGGGAGAGTGTCAGGAGTGTGCTGGAGGCAAATCATGCTGACTTGTACCAATCATAAGAACTGAGTGCTAAATTTTCAGGAATTCTCCAAGCCATTGTTAAAAATTAGTTTATGTTTTTCAAGTTATAAAAACTTAATTAAAATGTATTAAAAACAAGGGTGCTCACTTTGGTAGCACTTATACTAAAATTGGAATAACATGGAGATTAGCATGTCCCCTATACAGTGATTACACACTAACTCATGAAGTGCCCCGTATTTTTTTCAGGTTATTCTGGATAAAATGTAAAATAAATGTTTTTGTTAAGAATGAAAAAACCCAAAGTTTATAAAAACTCAAAATTTACCATTTCCCAATTACCTTACTACAGTTTACTCTTATTTATGCAGTTGAGGTCATGTATGTCTGGTGTATGCTTGGTGAACATACTTTACAGTGGAATGCTACTTATGCATTTCTCCCAGATGCCACCTTGAGTGACTTTCAAGTTGATGGTCAATAGCTTGGAACTGGGTATGGTGGGCATATTTACATGGTTCAAATCAACACTGTTCAAATCAATGCCACAAGTCAGGACTGTTTTCTTGTGAGGAGCCAGTCAATGACCAGCAGGCTACTGCCTGCAGATGAGTTTATTTATACCATTTCTCTCTACTTTCTTCCAAAAGCCTGACAAAAAAGAAGGAATTATTAAACTTGAAAAAAAAATTTAATTTTATTTTATTACACTGGCTTCACTTTTTAAAGAAGTTGTTTTAAAAGGTTACATTAGGAATTTTTAAATACTTTAATAATAATAAAATCATTTAAAAAGCTTATTTTAAAATAATTTGCAATAAATTCACTCGATTCAAAATCTCATTAAGTAAAATAGATAAATCAACTGCAATATTATATATGACTATGAATTGCTTTTTTATTTTTGCTTCACTTTTTTTTTTTTTTTGGTACCAGGAACTGAACTCAGTGGCACTTAACCAGTGAGCCACATCCCCAGCCTTTTTATGTATGTTTATTTTTAGAGACAGGGTCTCACTGACTTGCTTAGGGGCCTTGCTAAGTCGCTGAAGCTGGCTTTGAACTTGTAATCCTCCTGCCTCAGCCTTCCCAGCTGCTGGGATTTCAGGCATGTGCCACTGAACCCGGCTTTTGCTTTGTTTTCTAGTTATTCTCAATTATCTTTTTTTTTTCCCTTCTTATGAACTTTTTTCTTTTTCGTTTTCTCTTTCTTTCTTTTGCTGGAGATTGAACCCAGGGTCTTGTGCATACTAGGCAGGCTTTCTGCCACTGGCTATACATACCCTTAGCCCCTGAACTTCTTTCTTTACTTTCATCATTAAGCATTGACATTTCTTGTCCCTGTCTCCTGAAACTATATTTTTATCTCTTTCAACATTTTCCCTTCCAGTTTTCTCTCTTTGCAAACCTCTAACTCTTTTTCATAACTAGTGGCCTGAACTTCTTCTGGCTGCTGTTCTTTATTGCCTTTCTCTTTTTTCCTTAGCTCACCTCTGGGAGTCTTACTACTCCTAAGGCTGAGCTGTGAACCCTAATTCCCTCTACAGTGGCCAGCATCCCAGCTCACCCAGATACCATTTGGAGTATCATCTGGAGTTTTTCAGGGCCTACCTGGTCCCTTAGGCTGCTTTTCCATGTTCTTGGCACCAGAATTATGATGTAAGAGTGGCTCAGAGGATCATTCGTTCTTCCTTGCCTCTAGCCTTATATTTCAGTTCATGGGAGAACAAACAAGGGAAGCTCTGAGTCATCTTTGCTTCTGCTATAATTGCCCTTTACTCTCATCTCAAGGACTCAGGAACTTAGGAGTTCCATTGCTGGGGATGGAACCCAGAGCCTTGAAAACACCAAGCAGATACTCTACCAATGAACTTCACCCTAGCTCTTTGGAGGATTCTTGAAATAAATTCATTGCACTTTATTGTATCTGAAGAAACAGATGTTCAAGAATAAGGGACTTCTTAGTGTTTAAACATTACCTCCTTGCCCCTACTTCATTTGCCCTTATATTTTTTTCTTCTCAGTCTCCCTCTACCCTGCTTTTACTGAGTAATCAACTGGTTGCCTCTAAAGGTACTTGCCTGGTGAGCTGCCTTCTAGGCTAGAGGTCAGTCTGACCGGTTCAGCTAGGAACTGCTGCTCATCCTCAGAAAGCTTGGCATTTCTGCTTCTGATGACTTGAACCCCATGTTCCATAAAAGCCAAACATAAAACCAGCTCTTATCATATAGCATCAGGTAACAGTTCACATTACTGCCTCTATCAGTGGCTCCTTCTTTTCTATGCACTTTTATCTCCAAGGCATGGTAGACTAGTATCCAGCCTGATCTCAACTTTTACTTCATTATAAGTATTTTAGATACTTTAGAGATGGGCCTAGTAGGAGGAAGTTAGGTCACTGGGGGCATGTCCTAGAAGGGATATTGGGGTCCTGGCTCATTATTTTTATTTTTTTGCTTCTTAGCCACCATGATGTGAACAGACCTCCTCCACAGTTTGCTCCTGGTTGGCCTTTTGGTTTCGGGCTATAGACTGAAACCTCTGAAACTCTGAGTCAAAATAAACCTTTCCTATTTTTAAATTGATTAACTTGGATATTTTATTACAGTTACAGAAAGCTGAGACAAACACAAACAAACATAAACCCTATGGCTTATAAGAAAATGTTCTTGGTCTTGGAAGATCTACACTAGAATATTTCAGGAAACTGTTATAATGTCTACAATTTACTCTCCCAACAGTCCAGCAAAATGATGGTAATAATGATAATAAAATGTATAAGTGGTGAATCTAGGTGAAAGCATGCAGTTCAATATGCCATTCTTACAATTTATTAGATTGAAATTTTTGAAATAGAAATCTTTTTTCTAAAAAACCAAAAATATTCACATTTTATTCTCAGCAATCCAAACCAAAGTGATAAATGATAACAAACATCTTAATGTAAACTATAACATAATTTGTTCTTTTGTGTTATACAAACTGTATCACTTTGGCTTATTAAAGATGTCTTAATCCTAATTCAATTATTAATTTCAACATTTAATATGTAATTAAAACATTAATTGTGGGGCTGGTGTTGTGGCTCAGCAGTAGAGTGCTTGTCTAGCACATGCAAAGTCACTGGGTTCAAACCTTAGCACCACATAAAACTAAATAAATAAATGTCCAACTATAACTAAAAAACAAACAAACAAACAAAAAACCATTAATTGCAACATTTTTACTCTGTACTTCAGAATTGAAAATCAAAAACTTGGCAACACTGGAATGTTCTAGTGTAGTTCTTCCAAGATCAAGAACATTTTCTTATAAGCCAGGTTTATGTTTATGTGTGTTTGTCTCAGCTTTCTGTAACTGTAATAAAATATCCAAGTTAATCAATTTAAAAATAGGAAAGGTTTATTTTGACTCAAGAGTTTCAGAGGTTTCAGTCTATAGCCCGAAACCAAAAGGCCAACCAAGAGCAAACCGTGGAGGAGGCCTATTCACATCATGGTGGCTAAGAAGCAAAAAAATAAAAATAACGAGCCAGGACCCCAATATCCCTTCTAGGACATGCCCCCAGTGACCTGACTTCCTCCTACTAGGCCCCATCTCTTAAGCTTCCACTACCTAATATGTTGACCAGGATTTCAACACATGGGTCTTTGGGGAACACTTATCCAAATTATAGCAATGTTCTTTAAAATAATGTTGGAATCAGAGCACTTGGAGAGAGTCTTAAGAGGTCATTTGGTTCATTCCCTGGCTTCTTGTAGGTAAATTCTTACATAGTACAAAACTAGTATTTTTCAGGATTAATAAACGCAGATTCTTATGGGGGCCAGTCTAGAAATGTATGAATCAGAAAGAATACAGGATAGTATTTACAACATGTGTGTATGTTCCAAACAAACAGGCTGGGATTGTAGCTTGGTAGTAGAGCACGTGATTACCATTCATAAGGGCCTGGGTTCAATCCCCAATACCAAGAAACAAAAACAAAATCATAAACGAACCCTATGTTAAGAAAAACATCATCTGAGGGCCAAATTTGTCCTTCAGGTCATCAGTTTGTGGCCCTTGGATCTATCTTCAAAGCTCCTATGGTGTGGTATCTCCAGATTTCTCTTTGGAACCACTTTGTTATAGTCATTATCGTCAAGAAGTTCTGCTTTAGTTGAATTTGTACACCTAATGTGTGAAATCCTAGCTACTCGGGAGGCTGAGGCAGTAGGATCACAAGTTTGAGGCCAGTCTCAGTAACTTAGTATGACCCTATCTCAAAATAAAAAGGGCTGGATAGCTGGGTGTGGTGGCACATGCCTGTAATCCTATTGATTTTTGGAGGCTGAGGGACGATTGAGACTTCAAAGCCAGCCTCAGGAACAGTGAGGCACTAAAGCAACTCAGTGAAACCCTGTCTCTAAATAAAAATAGTGCTGGAGTTGTGGCTCAGTGGTCAAGAGCCCCTGAGTTCAATCCCTGGTCCTCGCCCCCAAAATAAAAAAGCCGGGACTGGAATGTAGCTCCCTGGTAGAGCACTGAGGGTTCAATTCCTAGTACCCCTTCCCCCTACAAGGTTCTTTTAAGTCGAATTAAATACTTTATTGAGCTTTTTAAAATTGAACGTTTGAGAGATAGCAGTTGCATGGTGAATCTCACAGATTGTAGGCTGTGTGTGTTTGAATTCCATTTCCACTGTTTCCTAGTGATCTTGGATGAATTGCTTGACCTCTCTGTGGTTCAGTTTTCCTCCTCTGTAAAACAATACTACCTGCTCAGGGAGCTGCTGTGAGGAGTTAGTGAATAAGAATATTTAAAGCACTTTAAAACAGAGGCTGATATACATGGTTAAACGCCGTATGATTGTATTTCACTAATACTAACCTGACAGCCAGAAGGTATTTTTTTCTCACATCCACACAGATCATGATCCTGGCAAAAGAGATATGAGAGAGGTGTGAGAATTTTTTTTTTCTAGACTTGGAGGAAGTGTCCATTCCTAACTCAGAAAGCTAATTAATCTACCTTTCTCACATGATGAAAGTTTTTGTTTGTTCTCATCCCCATTCCTCTGTTAGATTTCACAGCTTTCATCAAGATTTCCCTAGTTCTTAGGAGTTGAATATGTTGACAATATATGATCCTATTCAAGTTATTGAGTGTCTTTGAGCTTAAGTTTCCACCTTTGTAAAATGAAGATAATTGTAGGACCTCCTTTACGGGGTTTTGTGTGGTTCAGTGAATTAGTACATGCACTGCGTTAGAACTGTACCTACCACATGGTGCAACAATAGTTGGTTGTGGTGTGCAGTCCCCTGCCCCCATACTGGGGATTGAGCAGGGGTGGTCTGTTACTGAGCTATATCCCTAGCCCTTTTTATTTTTTATTTTGAGACAGGGTTTTGCTAAGTTGCTGAGACTTGAATTTACAATCCTCCTTCCTTAGCCTCCCAGGTTACTGGGATTACAGGCATGTACCAATATGCCCAGCATGCATTCTGTTTAAATAGCCATGTTCTTCAATTGCTTATTCTGTCACTGGGATCTAATTTTCTTGCCAACAGTACTCTTTGGAATTTTTCTTCCCTTCTTCACTGCAAGTGTTTTTATTAAGGCCACCAGTGATCTTTTTTTTTTTAATATTTATTTTTTAGTTGTAGATGGATACAGTATCTTTATTTTATTTTATGTGGTGCTGAGGATTGAACCCAGGGCCTCACATGTGCTAGGCGAGCACTCTACCGTTGAGCCACAACCCCAGCCCCACCAGTGATCTTTTTTTCTAAATCTATTATACTGCTTATTCTGTAATATTTTAAATAATCAAGGTAATCTTGCAACCAGGGGTTCAGGGGCAGGGGGCTGCAGGTGGCTTTGAGAGGAAGAATGGGAGACAGGAATGTGGAAGAAAGGAATGGTGAGAAGGAGGGAGAAAAGATAAAGAAGGAGAGAAATAGGTAAGAGAGAATGGTCTAACTTTGGAGTAGTGATGTCAGGATTCTGCAAAGGTTAGGTGTGGATTAAATGTGTGGGGCATGGAGTTGGCAGTTAAAAGAGAAGTCATTTCTGGCTGGGGATAGAGTGATAGAGGCTCACTTAGCATATGCAAGGCCCTGGGTTCAATCACATTTAAAAGGAGAGAGAGAGAGAGAGGGAAATAATTTAGAAGAAGTATTAGTATTGATATTGTTGAAAGGAATCAGGGAAGTAGAATGATTAGGAGTGGTAAAGCATGCATCAAAATATTTTTTCAAGGTAAGGAAGACATCAATATTTAATGCAAAAGAGGAAACAACTGATTTATTCCTTTAGGAAAGAATGAAGATACTGAGAGGTGGAGGAAGGTTTGTCAGGAACACACTTGAGCCAAAAGTGAAGCTAACAACCCCCAAGAGGGTTTATTGTTTCATTCATTTCAAGGATTTCTGTTTGTTTGGGGTTTTTTTTCGAACCTCAATCTCCTTTTGCTTACTGTATTTGCTTATGTAGTTCTTTATCGAAATGATCTATTGCTGCTGTATTTGCTCTCTTATATCATCCTTTAATTCACAGAACATTTTAATTATATACATTCTGAACTTCTTCTCTGTCATTTCTTCTGTTGTGTTAGCCATGGATTCTTGGTTTGTTTGGGGCACTTTCTTCCCTTGTTTTTTCATGTTGTTCATGTGTTTTCCCTTCTAGCACTGCAGATCCAAGGTGTTACAGTTTTTATCCTATAAACTTATAGTGTCCCTGTAGTGTTCCAATACCTCTCCTTTAGGGGGAAGAACAATATTAATAGATCCAAATACAAACAATATACAGCCTTAAACCAAGTAGCTACTATTAAGATGTTTACGGTTTTTGTCACAAGATACAGAAATGGTAAGCTCAGTTATTATCTACAATATAAACAGTAGGTTTGCAATAGGGTCTATCTACAGTTTCTGGTGGTGGACCAAAAACCCAGGTGAGGTGTCGGATGAGATGTTGAGGGGGGTAGGAGGTGAGGATATAGAGTTAGTAGATCTTAGGAAGGTTGAAAGAGGAACCTAAAGAAGTTGGTTAGTAGCAAGAGGAGAGAGAGAAAGTGATTTGGGGGAGACAAGTAAGTGGGAAGACAGTAGACTACAGAAAACAAACAAACATAAAAATTAAGAAAAATAAAAAGTGTAAAAATAGGAGGTGAAAGAATGTACAACACCACTATAAATACTGTTCAAACATTCCAGTCCTCAGTAGCCTAATTCATGAAAAGTTCTTGGTTTCACAAATGTTGGGGATGTGAGGGCGGGAGAGGGTGGGGGGGAGGGAGGGAAATCTCAAGGAAGATTCAAGTCTTGTTTTTATTGGATATCAGTGTCTTTCCTGTTTCCATTCTCATCCAATGGGTGGTGTTGTCTGTTGTTTGCTTGTATCTCCACCCTCAAGATGGTGAAGGTTATTTGGGTGGGAAGGTTGGTCTTGTAGGTGGAGCTCCTGGAGGTGGGGTATAGCACTTGCCTTCCCTGATGGGATACTGCACCCCAAGGATCTCCTTTGGGGCCTGCTTGTGTGATGTGGGCACCTGGTCTTGTTAAGACCACATCTTCCTTCCCATTCACTCTCAGCAATTCCTTATATCCCCTGTGGACCTCACAATTCCTGGTCCAAAGACAGTGACTGTAAAGGGGGTATGGAGTTCATAGTGATACCAGGGATGGTGCAGTTTACATCTATTCAGTAATGAAGATGATAGACCTTCTGCTGAGGGGAACAGAGGAGTGCTTTGGAGCTTGAGGCAGAGATGATGGAGAATAGGTATTGTGAGGGAGTTTACTAGGAATCAACAGAGATGAATAGAAGAATTGTTAGGCACCATCTAAGATACATTTGGTGTTGGATAGAATGAATTTGTGGTGGGCCATGTTTTTTTCTGTTAAATGTTTTCTTCCAGCAGTGCTTTGTAGGAACAAAGCAAGTGAAAATTAGAGTGGTTCAGGGTTATGTGTTTACAGAGCAGGCAGGATGGAAGGTGAAGGGGCCCAGAGTTCAGGATGGTGAAATGGAAAATTTGAAGGGCTGACTGTGGAACATTGAGAACCATGTATAGATTAATTAACTGCTAAACACAGGTTCATGAGTGAGCCCAGGCAAAACCAGTTGAGAAACCACCTAGCCAACCCACAACTGTGAAAAATAATAAAGCGTTGTTTATGAAGCCAGTTATATTTTGGGCAGCTTGTTATTCAGTAATAGAAGACTGCAGTGCTCTGCCTCTGTTGACTAAGCATGGCAGGAAACCTGAGGCAAGACAGCTGGATACAAAAAGACAAAGAAATAGGTCCTGGGGAAACTTGGAGGGGTGGAGAATAATGGAGAGGGATTCTAGAGGGGCACACAGAAAAAATGCAAAAATGCAGTTCATCCAGTTAAGTTCAGGCTGTAGAATGTGAGAGCAAGGCCAGGACTTGGTGTTCTGAGATGTGGGGCCCTGTGGAGGCAAGTAGTGTTGAGTGAATGACAAATCTTGGCTTCTTTCTTCTTTCCCATTCACTCTCAGCAAAGATCTTGCCTCGTACTACTTAGAAGAAAGAGTCTTCATGTGGGAATTTCCTAATCATTCCATTTCTAAACCACAAATGAATACAGATAGGAATTGTATGATAACAATTTGAAGGCAACAGATAAGTCACGTCTCTTCATTTTTATAAGCCCAATCAAAATTTATTCCCCTACTTGCCAAGACCAGTAAAAAGTTCAATATTAATTAATAGATTTTGTGCCTCCTTCTCTTCTTTTCCTGTATTGCACTGGGATGCCAAGGCCAGTGCAGCATGTCTTGAGGAGAAATGGGAGAAAGGAAAACTATTGTGCTGATGAGATCTTAGGCCAGAAACAGGGACAGCACAGGGGACCTCACTGAAGCTTCCAGAGCATACGTGAAGATATTTCCTTCTTGCAGGAGGAGGGGAACCTTGGTCAGTAGAGAAAGGAAAAAAAAAAAAAAGATGACAGACCTAGTGGGTCAGTGTGCTGGTGGACAGAAAAAGTTCTTGAGAGAATTGTATTGTTCTTCAGCCTATTGTGGGCTCATCAGCAAAAGGATTTTGCCTTTCCCCCCTTATATCAGTCAGGCCTTTTTGTTTTCAGACTAGAGAGAAAGAAGATAGTGTTTTCTGTGGTCCACCTAGGCAAAGATAACCACTCTTGCTAGATTAGCTCATAAGAGAAGAGGATAGCAACAAATTCTTTTTAAAAAAGTGTTTTTTTAAATTGATGCATAATCCAACATAATAGTTGGATTAATTGTGACATATTTGTTCATATATATAATTTGATCAATTTCATTCTACAGTACCTCCTGTTGACTTCCTCTCCTCCCTCCCTATGATTCCTTTCCTTTACCCTATTGTCTTCCCTTCTGTTTTCACAAGATCCTTTTCTTTTCATTTCTTTTCTCTTCCTTCCTTCTTTTCTTTCCTCCCTCTAGTTTTTCATATGAGAGAAAAAATATGACCCTTGACTTTCTGGGTCTGTCTTATATGGCTTAACGTAATGCTCTCCAGTTCTGTCCATTTTCCTGCAAATGACATAATTGCATTTTTCTTTATGGCTGAGTGAAACTCCATTATACATATCACATTTTCTTTATTCATTCATCAGTTGATGGACACCTGATTCCATAACTTGGCCATAGTATGTTGACTTTAATTCTCTTGGATAAACATTGAGGAGTGGTATAGTTGGGTCACATGGTAGTTTCATTCCTAGTTTTTTAAGGAACCCCGTACTGATTTCCATAGTGGTTGTACTAGTTACAGTCCCACCAAAAGTGTGTAAAAGTGTCTTTTCCCTCACATACTCACAAGCATTTATTGTTATTTGTATTCTTCTTTTTTGGTACCGGGGATTGAAGTCAAGGGCACGCGACCACTGAGCCACATCCCCAGCTCTATGTTGTATTTTATTTAGAGACAGGGTCTCACTGAGTTGCTTAGTGCTTTGCTTTTGCTGAGGCTGGCTTTGAACTCGTGATCCTTTTGCTTCAGCCTGCTGAGCCGCTGGGATTACAAGCTTGCGCCACCATTTGTATTCTTGATGACTCTCATTCTAATTGGAGTGAGATGGAATCTCAGTCTAACATTTCCCAGATTGCTAAACATGTTAAATATTTTTTTCATACATTTGCTGACCATTTGGACTTCTTTTGAGAAATATGTTTAATTCATTTACCCATTTATTAATTGGATTTTTATGTTGTTTTGAATTCTTTATATAGTCCAGATATTAATCCTTTGTCAGAAGAGTAACTGGCAAAGATTTTCTCCCATTCCCTAGGCTCTTTCTTTATACTCTTATTTCTTTTTCTGTGCAAAATCTTTAATTTGAGGCATCCCACCTCAATTATTAATATTAGTTCTTGAACTTGAGGGGTTCTATTGAGAAAGTCATTGCCTGCATTTATATGTTGGAGTATTGGCCTTTTTTTTTTCCCTAACAGTGGCAAAGTTTTTGGTTTAATTCCTAGGTGTTTGATCCATTCTGAGTTGGCTTTTATGTAGAGTAAGAGATAGGGATCTACTTTCATTCTTTTATATATGGATATCCAGTTTTGCCAGCACCATTTGTTGGAAAGGGTTTTTTTTTTTTTCCTTCTCTGTATGTTTTTGGTACCTTTGGGTGATGGGTTCTTTAAAGAGAGGCAGAAGGAGGGAGACTGAATTTTCATAAGATTATAAGGAAGACCCTGCCATCTCTCTCCTGTAGCAACTTGCAGGTGGCAGGTCTTAGGATGGGGGTGGCCTTGTAGACACCCAACACTAAGCACCTGGCCCAGACCTTGCCCTTCCTCAGTGAGACCACTCACTCTGTGAATTGCCTCCTGTGCACTGGCTTATTCTCACTAGTATTAAGACATGCTCACATCTCTCAGGTCCTAAAGTTTTAAAATATATTCTTTGGCGTAACACTCCCAGGTCAGTGACAAAGGACCTCATCATGGTGGGCATAGCAGGGGACATGAGCTTAATCTTATGGGTGTCAGTTACCCTTGCCCTCAGAGTTCTGCAGTGATGGACCCAGATGGATGCTTGTACAAAAAATGGGTAGCATTGTAGAAAGCAATACTGAGCTTAGGGAATCATCTGCTTTTATAGCAAGCAGTAAACAGGCCTGCTGTTTATACTGGCAGGAAGATGTTATCTTATCCTTCACGATTGCTCATGGCAAATAAAACTCTGAAACATGGTCAGAGCTTGGCAACCAGCAAGAATGTGCATATTGGAGCTACAGCAAAGGAAGGGGAATAAGCGGGGAGGGTGTTGGATATCATGAAGATAGATGTAAGGTCAGTGGGATAGAAAAAGGAGATTGGGAAAAGAAAAGGGAGGATATGAGGAATGAACTTGACAAAATTATGCTGTGTACATGTATAACTCTATGACAGTGAATTCCACCTTTATGTATTTGTAAAGCAGTAATTAAAAATAAATAGATCAATAAATGGAAGGTAGACCAATAGTACAGAGGAAGAGGAGTAGGGAGAAGGAGGAGGTGAAGGAAAGTGGGGAAACCAGGGACTGAAATAGAGTAAATTAAATCCCATGCATGTATGGTTATGTCAAAATGAATTCAACTATTATGTACAACTATAATGCACTAATAGAAGCAAAAATATATATGCATGTTTAGAAATTCAACATATCCAGAATGGAACTCACCTCCTTCTTTCCTAAATTTGTTTCTCACCTTTTTTCTAACACATTACCAATTCACCCTTACCTCTTTTATGATCTTCTTCCTTTCTTATATTCAGTAGTTCATGAGGTTTGATGGATTTCTACTATCTGGGCTTTTTATTTACTCTTCTTGTCCTTCATTACTGCCCTTTGGTCAGACCAACTGTACTTGTCTTTCTTGGTTAAGGCAGCAGTTTTATGTCTTGCAACTAGGATATTCATCTTATTTTATTAAGTTATTTAATTTAAGAATTATTTATTCATTTGTTTGAAATTCAGAAGGTTCAAAAAGTATACTGTAAAGTTTCCTCCAGCCTTTGCTTTGCCACCAACTCTCCCCAAGGCATTACCTACTTTCCAGGTAATGTTACTTACTCCTTGTGCAGACTGCCAGACTGGAGATACATTTCTTCTTTCCTTTGTTTTTCTTTTAAATAGTAATGGGATTGGGCATGTAGCTCTATTGGAAAGCACTTGCCTAGCATGTGTGAGCCCCTGAGCTCCATCTCTAGCATAGAGAAAAACCCTACAAATGGTAACAAATTTTTTTGCACTTTACCCTGTTTACATAATAACGTGTCTGGGGCATTATTTCAAGTCTGAATATAAAGAATATCTTTTGTTTTCAGAATGTTATCCCATTGTATAGATAAAACATAACTTATTTAATCAGTCTATTATTGGACATTTGGTTTGTTTTAGCCTATAAAAATAATTACAAATAATGCTGTAGTGAAAAACTTTGAACATACATCATTTCTCACATGTATGACTACGTCATTACTTCAGTCTAATCATGTCACCATGATACCTAAAAATCCTTCAATGTTACTCTGTAGCATTAGAAATTAAACTCTTTAGCATGGTTTTCAAGGTCCCATGTAATCTGGCCACTTGTCAGGACTCTGATTTACTTTTTGTTGTTGTTGTTGTTTGCTGCAGTCTGGCTGGGCACAATTCAGGAGCCACTTGTCAAAAGAAACAAACTTTATTTTTAGAACCACACACGCCAAACAAAACAGCTCCTCAGGAAAAACCTTCAGAGCCCAACTGCCACCACCGGCTTCCCACAAGCCTCTCCACCTCCCCCACTCCTCCTGCTCTTGAGGCTGATTGGCTGGGTCGCGTGGGTAGAGCCAAAAAAAGTCCCCCAATGAGCAGCTCCATGGTCTGAAAGGGCGGGGAAACAGCCCAATGAGCATCACCGCAGAGGAGCCAATCAGTTGGCAGCTAGAAGTTTGCTGGGGCCACTGTGAGCCAATCATCAACTGGCAGCTGGAAGTTTGCTGGGGCCCCTTTGGCTGTGGCTCTCAACATCTCCCCCTCTCTGTTTAAACAACAAGCATGTGGCTTAGGGACCGTGCCTGCCTTAGGTTGTCCAATAGTACATATGGTTCTTACCCGTTATTGGATGAGCTGACCTCAAGGCGTCAGCCTCCTGTCTTAGGTTGGTACCATTGCAATTGGATCTTACCCGTCACTTACTACTGGTCCAGTATACAGCCACACCTGTGGATAGGTCTTTGTACCAGCTGGGGGGTGAGGTTCTTTGCCTCACCTCTGTTGGCCCCCAAATTTTAGCTGAACGACCATGACAAGCAGAACGGAGGAAGATACACCAAGCCAGTTGATGGCTCCTTTTGGAAAAATTGTACCACCGATGACATCATCAGCAAAAATACCCCAACACTACCACAAGTCGCTGCACCAACAGATAGTTCACAATGCATACAAGTGATTCATAGTCCAGGCAAGTTCTGCAAGCAGTTCAGTGATGGCTCCTTTTGGAAAAATTGTACCACCGATGACACCATCAGCATAAATACCCCAACACTATCACAAGTTGCTGCACCAACAGATAGTTCACAATGCATACAAGTGAGTTCACAATGCATACAAGTGATACATAGTCCAGGCAAGTTCTGCAAGCAGTTCAGTGATGGCTATTGCAGAAGCTGTAGATTGGTTTTATCTTTGTCTTCACCGGCACTGGGATGAAGATAGGAATTCTGGCAATAATGGCTAAAGAAAAAATTATATAACATTCCAGAAGGCACTAAAAGAAAACAATTTTCTTTTTTTTTTTTTAGAAAACAATTTTCTTAACAATGTACCTTATCTTCAACAGAATTATTAAATATAATGAAAAGGAAAGGTGAAAGTAAACAAACAGATCTGTTAACCTCCTTTTTTGTTCATATATTAAAACAATCCTCAACAGCTGTTTACCTAATTTAAATTAAACCATTTAAATCACGTGGAAAAAAAATATTTGGATCCATTTTTTCATGAGCACTCATCATATATGATATATGGATATACGTACATTCAAACATATAACACAAAACACAAGTGTGCACACATAATATAATACATACAACACATAATAGTAAAGGCCTTATAACTTTTTACAGGTGAAATCTCCATTGCAATGTTTAAAAACTCTATAGTCAAAAAATAGAACTGATCAGCAAAACATTAACCTAGGTCTGTATGAGTTCAAAAAAACAAAATAGAACTTCATGATGTGGGAAAGGGCAATAATAAAATAGATATTGAAAAAAGCATCCTGGTTCTGTCGCAGATGTAAGGGTAGCCAAACTGGAGTTCTGGATATCAGCTGTTATGGATTTGAGCCAAATCATCTTATTTTTGGTCTGTAGAAATCGCTTTAGTTAATCTCTCTGGAATCCAAATCGGCTGCTGTTCTCCCTGTGGAAACACACAAACAGACCCCCGACTCCAGACAATTACTGGGTCAGGACCTTTCCATTGTCCTGTTAGAATATCCTTCCAAAGTACCTTGGGCTTATGCACATTTTTTGGACACATATGCCTTTCTGCAGCACTAAGTCCTGATAAATCGAAATTTAAAAAGCTTAGAGTAAAAAGGGTTATTTTAAGTTTATCTTTGGGGACTATATACCCCTTCCCAATTCCCTCTTTTTGCTTTAATAAGTACATTTTAATAGTTTGATGAGCTCTTTCAACTATGCCTTGTCCCTGTGGATTGTATGGGATTCCTGTTATATGAGTAATGCCAAATGATGAGCAAAATTGTTTAAAAGAGGTAGAAGTATAACCAGGGGCATTATCTGTTTTTAACTGTTTTGGAACGCCCACAGTGGCAAAATTTTGTAAGCAATGAGCTATAATATCTTTAGTTTTTTTCTCCGGTATGAAGGGAGCCCATCAAAAATCCAGAAGAAGTATCAACTGTAACATGCAAATATTTTAATTTTCCAAATTCTGGCAAGTGTGTGACGTCAGTCCTCTAGGATTGACTCCAAGATTAACTGTGGTAAAAAGGTCACACAATTTTAACATTGTTTTATTATTTGTCTAGCTTGTTCCTTAGTTATTTTAAAATGCTTTTGTAAAGTATTAGCATTGACATGGAACTTTTTATGAAAATTTGTAGCTTCTTCTAGTGTAGAGAAAATATGTATGTCATGTGTAGTTTTATCTGCTAAATCATTGCCCAAACTAAGGGCTCCAGGCAATTCTGTATGTGCCCTGATATGTCCTATAAAGAATGGATCTTTTCTGTCCCAGATTAGACTTTGTATAGTGGAAAGCAAAGAGAAAACAGTAGAGGAAGGGGAAATCCTACCAGCATCTTCAAGGGATACTATAGCATTAACTATATACTGACTATCGGAAAATAAATTAAATACAGAATCTTTAAACATCACAAAAGCTTGTAATACTGCATTAAGCTCTACCTTTTGAGCTGATTGTTTGGGTACTAAAAATGTAAAAGTTTGATCAGGTGTAACTATTGCTGCTGTACCATTATTTGACCCATCAGTGAATATATTTGGAGCACTCATAATAGGTGTTTTTCTTGTCATTTTTGGAAAAATTACAGGATGTAATGACCAAAAAGACAATAAAGGATTAGATGGTAAGTGGTTATCAAATGAAACATTAGATTTGCACATGATTATTGCCCAAGTATTTAACTCATTAGCTAACTCATCAATTTGATTCATAGTATATGTAGTAATAATTTTATTGGGAGAAATTCCAAACACTCCCTTTGCTGCTTTTATTCCTTTGAGTATTAATTGTCCTACAGCCTCAGGATACCTAGTAAGAATAGTGTTAGGAGAATAAGATAAATGTATCCATAATAATGGACCTTCTTGCCAAAGTACTCCTGTAGGAATATTTTTTGTTGGTAGTACAATAAATAATAAAGGCAAACTTATATCAATTCTATCCAAATGCATATTTTCCATGTATGTTTCAATGATTTTTAATGCATTTCTTGCTTCAGGCGTTAACATGCGGGGTGAATTTGGATCTGATGGACCTTTTAGGATATCAAATAAAGGTCCCAACTCTCCTGTTGGTATTCCTAGATAAGGCCTTGTCCAATTTATGTCTCCTAATAACTTTTGAAAGTCGTTAAGTGATTTGAGTTGATCTACTCGTATTTGAATTTTTGGTGGATGGACCATGGTTGAGGATAATAGAACTCCTAAATAATTAACTGGAAAATTTAATTGTACTTTATCTATTGCTATCTCTAGATTATAACTTTTTAATAAGTTTGTAAGTGTGGCATAACATTCTAGCAATGTGTTTTTTATCTTTGTGTGCTAATAATACGTCATCCGTATAGTGAAATATTTGTAGTTCAGGATTTTGATTTCTAAGTGGCTGGATTACTTTGTTAACATAAATTTGACACATAGTTGGGCTGTTAGCCATCCCTTGAGGGAATACTTTCCATTCATATCTCTGATCAGGACCTTCATGATTCAGTGCAGGGATAGTAAATGCAAAACGTGGACTATCCTCAGGATGAATTGGAATTGAAAAAAAACAATCTTTAATATCTATAGCTAAAACATACCAAGTTTTTGGCAAAGCAGACAATTGAGGAATCCCCGACTGAGCAGGTCCCATAATAACCATCTCATTATTAATGGCTCTTAAATCTTGCAGTAATCTCCATTTACCAGATTTCTTTTTGATGACAAAAATGGGAGTATTATGGGGAGATACAGAAGGTTGTATATGTCTTTCCGCTAATTGTTGTTTGACCATGTCATGGGCTGCTTGTATCTTTTCTTTAGTCAGGGGCCACTGAGGAACCCATACTGGTCTTTCTGATTTCCAAGTAATTTTGATTGTCTCAGTGGCCCTTTCTGAAAATCCAACCCATGTCTGTCTGTTCCTTGATCTATTTGTATTGGTGCTGCTATACCTTGTTCTTGTTTTTCTAATCTTTTTCCTTTCCTAAAACCTTGTCTAGTTATAATAGTGGGTGCATTTTGGTTGATGTTATTTGTTAATGTCAAACCTAATTGATCTAGGATATCTCGTCCCCATAAATTTATGGGAAGATGATCCAATACATATGGCTGTATAGTTCCTTCACATCCTTCAGGATCCTTCCAATCTAATACCATTGCACTTCTATGGGGATTAGTCGCCACTCCTAGGCCTCGAAGCGTTTGAGTGGCTTGTTGTAATGGCCAGTGTTTTGGCCATTCTTGACGAGAGATGATGCTAAGGTCTGCACCTGTATCCAGTAGCCCATTAAATTCATGTCCTTGAATATTTAGTTTTAGCATGGGGCGAGAATCTAAATTTAAAGAAAGCATAGCCCAATTTACACCTGTGGAGCCTAATCCCTTGGAACCTCTTTCTACAGTACGACTGGAAAATTTATCATGTAGGCTGGGTATTATTAGTAACTGTGCTATTCTATCTCCTGGTGAAATTACTGATATACCCTTTGGAGAACTGGCTATAATTTTTATTTCACCTTCATAATCGGGATCAATTACCCCAGGACTTATCATATGTCCTTTTAGAGTAGAAGAGCTGCGTCCCAATAATAGCCTACTGTTCCTTTGGGAAGAGGTCCTTTTACCCCTGTGGGAATGATTTGAACTCCCATCTCTAGAGTTAGTACTGCTCTGGCGGAGGCGCAGATGTCCAACCCTGCGCTCCCTCTGGTTTGTCTGATGAGGGATCTGATGGACAATGTGTCCTGGGCACTACCCTGATGGGGTTGCTGGGTTCCTCCGGTGCTCCGTATATTTGTGGTTTTGGGCCCCGGAGCATTGGGCCCCCCTGTCCATTTTTTGGCAATGGAGCCCGATGCCTTTCTCCACGATATCGTGGGTAAACACCTGGTCCTTGTTGGTTTTTTGATAATGGAGTACCCTCTATGGTGGTTTGAGGACGGCATTCATTAGCCCAATGTCACCCTCTATGGCATCGTGGGCAAATACCCAGTATTCTACTCCTTTGATACATAGTTTTGTTAAACCCTCCTCCTATGGGGCAATTCCTTTTAAAATGTCCTGTTTGTTCACAATTGTAGCATGTTCTTGGCCTGGCATCTAAAGCCTGTTTTACTGCAGCTGCCACGACTTGCCCTTGTTCTAAAGCCTGTTTGCTGGCAGCTGGAAGTTTGCTGGGGCCCCTTTGGCTGTGGCTCTCAACATTTGTTCTAGGTGGACGCAATATTTATAATTTTATTTGGTGCTAAGGATCAAACACAGTGCTTCATGCATGCTAGGCGAGCACTTGACCAGTGAGCCACAACCCCAGCCCTGGTTTACTTTCTTGTTCTTCCCTGTCTTAAACCTTATATTCCAGCCACGTTGAACTTCTTTTGATCCTTGAATGGCAAGTGATCTCAGTGAACTTAGGGCCTGTAAGTATGCTGTCTCCTTTGCTTGAAACATTTCTTTTCCTATTTATGCTTTTAAGTAGTTCAAAAGTCAATTCTGATGGAAGCTACTCTTGGGATCTACAATCCCAGTCTAGGTTAGGAGCCTTCTCTGCATGCCCATGATACCCTTTACCAACCACTGCCCTTTGCCCAGTTTGTTTTTTTTTAGTATAATTGCCTGTTTGTCAGTTTTCTCCATTAGAACATAAATTCCATGAGAGCAAGGATAATTTTTATCTTATTCATTTCTGTATCCCTAGCACCTAGCCTAGTCTCTGGCACATAGTAGGTACTCATATTCATTATGTTGAATGAATATTATCTGGAATTACTAAAAATGCTTTTTAACTTTAATGTTGCTACTCGCTAGCTATGTAACCATGGTTAAATCATTTATACTTAATTGTAATCTCTTTATCTGTAAATTGAGATAATATTCTTAGATACCTAGGATGGAGAAGAAGTGACTGCAGATCAGGTAAGATGGTATATGTGAAAGTACTTTCCAAATATTATACAAATCATATATTAAGAAAATATTGGGGCTGGACTTGTAGCTTAGTGGTAGAGTGCTTGCCTAGCATGTGTGAGGCACTGGGTTTGAATCTCAGCACCACATATAAATAAATAAATAAAATAAAGGTCCATCAATAACTAAAAGAATATTTTAAAAAAGAGAAAATATTAGTTGTTAAAGTATGGAAATTTGTGTTATAATCTCATATATAGTACTTAACTTGCATATAGAATGGCCATGTTGAGTTCACTATATGAATATATTAGAAAGAAATATATTAGAAAGAAATCACAGTCCAGTATACAAAAAGCATTAAAAACAATTTAAATTTTAAAAAAAATTATCAAAATTTTTAGTTGACATAGAGCCAGGTACAGTAGTATGTACTTGTGTTTCCAGCTACTCAGGAGACTGAAACAGGAGGATCACTTGAGGAGTTCGAGATCACCCTATGCAACAAAACTAGGTTTTATCTTAAATTAAAAAAAAAATGTTGTTGTTGTGCTGGAGATTGAACCTAGGGCCTGTGCATGCAAGGCAAGCTCTCTACTGACTGAGCTATATCCCCAGCCCCACAAAAAACAAATTTTAATTGACAAATAATAATTATACATATTTATAGGATACAGTGTGATATTTCAACACACGTGTACAATGTATAGTGATCAGATGGAGGTAATTGGTATATATACAACCTCAAATATCACTTTTTCATGTTGGGAACATTCAGAACCCTCTCTAGTAGCTGTTTGGAAATATACAATCAATTATTATCAACTGTAGTTACACTACTTAGAAATTTTATTCCACTCCTTCCATGGACAATTAAAATATTGGTTAAAGTTTCTCAGAGAGGCACAAGGTGGATTATGTTGTTACACAGCATACACAGCATGATGTTATTATAATTTTCTCTTTATCACTCTTCTCAAAGTCTAGTTCGGGATGACAGCTATTCCCTAGAAAAGCACTATTCAAAAGGAGTACTACACATTGAATTTTAAATTTGCTAATAGCAATTTTTTTAAAAAAATTTAAAAAAGAAATAGGCACAGTTAATTTAACAGTATGTCTAGTTTAACCTAATAGGTCTAAGATTTGAATGTCTAAAATGTCATTTTAGTATTGTAATCACTATTAAATATTAATGAAATATTTTACATTGTCTTTTTATACAACCTTGCATGTGACTGAGTTAACTCCCCTGTGCGATGTGGCATCAGGCACCTATGCTGCTAGACTGCCCCGCTCTTCTAGAGTTCGAGTTACTGTGTCTTTGTGCTTGGGCGTGGCTTCCTACAGCGCCATGGGTGGAGCTATGCTCACCTGTTCCTTTGTAATATTACCCCTTGCCCTATTTAGGATAGAATGTTCCATGGAAGTTCCTTGTGTGTGTCCCCTTCTCTTACTGTGCCCTTGGGTGTGGCCTACCCAGATGTCAGGCAACCTGCTGATAGTGGACATCAAGAAGATAGACTCAGGGCTGGGGATGTGGCTCAAGTGGTAGCGCACTCACCTGGCATGCGTGCGGCCCGGGTTCGATCCTCAGCACCACATACAAACAAAGATGTTGTGTCTGCCAATAACTAAAAAACAAATATTTAAAAAATTCTCTCTCCCTCTCTCTCTCTCTCTCACTCTCTCTTAAAAAAAAAGAAGATAGACTCAGCCCCTTGAAACCTGACCCCTTGCCTCATTTGAATAGCTTCTCCTCAAATAAAGGGGTTAGCGCGTGCTTCTCTCTCTCTTCCTGCGGACCCTTAAGGTCAGAGGAGCTGTCACAGCGACCCCAAAGGAAAAGGTATTTGTGTCTCTTAGGTAGTTATTTTGCCGCAGTCCAGTCAGCCTAGTTCAACTGGAGTGACCCCTGAGTGTTTTAGTCACCAACAGAAACCCGGCAATTGGTGCCCAATGTGGGGCAAAAGGTCTGAGTCTTTAAGCTGCTGGGACAAAAGGGACAAAATAATGGTGGCCCGTATGGGATCTCCAGTATAAAAATTAAAGAAATTTAGTGAAGTTGAAAGTTCTCTCCACAAGTTAAGCATGCTTAGGATTTCAGAGTATTATGGGTGGAATTTTAGAAAGTAAGTGAATTAGACAGAAGGAAAATCTGTGACGTTAAAATTTTTAATATTGGGGTATAATTCTAGAGACTCTAAATAAATGTAAAGAGTTATTAAGATGATTAATGGGCTGTGTTGTTGAGTTGAGTCCTCTCCCATGGAAAGAGCACTTTAATGAAATTTTATTTTATTATTTTTATGAACCTTTATAAAAGATATTTTGGGCTTTATGTTCTAGACGTTTGCGCTAGGAGAGTGAGAAAAAGGGAGAGAAAATGTTATGATGTTTACCTGGAGAGAAGCAAATTTCAATTTTCTGTTTTTTTTTTTTTTTTGTGAATACTCAGAAAGTTTGTACTGACTTCTTTTGCTACATTCTTGTCTTACTGAATCAAAATGGCTAGAACTCAGCTGCTGGGGACAAAAGACTTTAGTCGCTACTCCCTATGGGATCTGTAACTAGACCTGTGGGGCTAGCAGTGCCCTTTAACCTTTTTAAACCTTTTGACTTGACCTGAATGCCGAATGCAGATTGGCTTAATATCTGATGGTAATGCTGGCGTCTGCCACTAAAACTTTTAAAGCACCCATGTGCTATGAGGAAAAGTAGAAAATATAAGAGGATACAGGCTGCAACTGCAGGTCGCAAAGACAAAGCAAGCTGCTACCAGCTGTAGGATCTTGACCAGGCGTGGGGAATGCAGACAAAACCAAAGGAAATGCAGTTGGCTAGGAAAACTCAGGGAACTTTTGCCTGATAATGGGCAATGTATTCCATGTTATTTGCATCTCTATGGTAACCACGTGATGCCTGTCTGGAGGAGCAGGCTTCCTGGTCCTGCCTTCTGCATTTTCGTGGGCTTCCCATTGGTTCTTCCACTGTCACTCAGATAGGACTTCTGGTCCTGCCTTCCAGCTGCTAATCTGTTCTTCCTGTTTCAGACCTGCTGGAGCCTGCATTTTTAAGAATGCTTACCTATAAATGCTAACAAAAGATATCTTTTTCAGACAAAATTTGATTCCACAGGTTTCTACTTTGCAGCCCTAAATTTAAGTTAGTTTTGAGTTAAATAACCTTATTTTTCTCTATAGTTGTGTTACTAAATAATGTTCTATTGATGAGAGATATCAAACATGCTTCTTTGTATTTTACTTTTAATTTTGGAGGTTATGGGGATGCATTTGCTCGCCACAGGAACAAAAGCCGGCAATGTTCCTGTGATGAACAAAAAATCCTTATTCTAATTCCTGACTGTATAATTACAAGAAATAAATATGTTTGCATAAGGATCTTATTTCAGTTACATCAAGTGACGTCACATAGAAGAGTGCTCTCCTAGTTAAAAATAAATTAAAATGGATCCAAATATTTTAAGAACCACATGGTTACATAAAGTTAAAACAATTATAAATTATGCTCTAGGCATTTAGATAACCTATAGTGTTAATCTATAAAATAATTAGGACATATGTCTAATTGTTTAGTTAATATATATTTGTCTAATAGTTTTTCTTCAACATAAAACCCATAATTTATATGTTTTATATGTACATTTATCTGATACACTGCTTTTTAGTTACAGATATTTGAGATAAATGTATTTACTATAAATTTGCTTTTAAGAGAAAATAAAACCTTCAAATAGTTTCTAATTCTCAAGTTATTGTACAAATTTATAAGATGATAAACAAAAATAATTCTGTCTGCATAAATATCTAAGGATTTTAACTATATTTTCATTGATATTTCTTATCAAAGTACAATAATTTATTTATAGATTCTAAGGTTTTCAGAAATTGTTCCAAAGTATAACTAGGAAAAATTCTAGAAGATAAAGATGCTTCAACAGAGAGGAAGCACACATTGGAGATCCAAAAAAGAAGAAGAAGAAGAAAAAAATCATATCTGGGTAAAACAAAAAGGTCTTTATATTCTAAATTTTAATGATAAAAATATTTTTCTAAATAGAAAGATCTTTATATTGTTATCTAACCAGATGATATAAAAACTTAGAACAGAAACCAAAAAAAATTAGAACAAATGAAAAAGAGATTTACATGTACAGGACTAACTATAAAAATTTTAAATGATTAATTCAAGGATATTTCAGGCTATTTTCCTAATTTGACTATACTGATGTGAGCTAAGATTTTGTCCATATTTTGACATGATAAAAACGTATTAAAATGTTAAGTTTATTTCCTTAAAGAAAGGTCTTTATTGCCTACTGATTCTTATTGTTTAAGACAAAGATTATTTCTGGTAAATAAATTCACATCCGTAATTAAACACTAAGTATGTTAAACTGCTAATTTAGATCCCAATTTTGACAATTGTCCTTTGAGACTAAATTTGATTGATTCAAAGACACTGAGACACTGTTGATTCTTTCATTTTTGTTTGTTGGGACTGAGGTTCTCCAAATTAAAGTCATATGTTACTTTTGAGCAATAAAGGTTACAAACTTTAAAAATTCATTAATATTATATAAATTCTAACTGGATCTCTTATCCATAAAAAATATGATAAGATTTATATGCTGCTCCCTACACTGGGAAATAACCTTAATCATATTTTTTAAAAGACAATTGAGAGGGCTGGGATTGTGGCTCAGCACGGGTGGGACCCAGGTTCGATCCTCAGCACCACATAAAAATAAAGGCATTGTGTTGTGTCCATCTACACCTAAAAAAAAAAAATTAAGAGACACCTAATTAATAAGTAATATTCTAAAATATAGAGAGATTTTGAGACCTTCTCAAAAAGAGATTGAGAGTTCTTAGCTAAATTATTAGGATGGATCAACTAGTCTATATTAAAAAATTATAATAATCAATAAAAGGTAAATCTATTCTTATCATTTAAATACTTGTACTATTATCTATAACTTAAACTAATGATGCTATAACTTATGCCAAGCCTTTACTCAATTTTATTAAATAAAAAAAGGGGGAATACAGGACCCCAGAGACACACTAGATCTTACAAAATATTTCAAATTTTTTCTTAAACTGTAATATTGAGAGTCTTAATGTTATTAAACATGATTCAGTAAATTAAGTCAGATATCAAAAGAGAGTTTAAACTAGTCATCATGATAATGACTGAGAAACCTGGCACAATATTAATGTTTGTCTGTGGCCTTTCTCCTTCCTTCCTGAACACAGCCTCACCAACCCAGTGCTGTGAGCTGGGCCCTCCACAAAGAAGAAACCTGAGTTTTTCGATCTTAAGGTAAATGCTGGTGTGGAGGCCATGGAGGCACTATTTATCAAGGAGACAGAGAGCCCTCTCGGGGATAATGCCTTGCACACTCCACATTACCCTGTTTGGTCCTGGAGGATGGCTGGTTAGTCAAAGATGGGTAAGATTCCTCAAGGGAGGAACAACCTAAGACAGGCACAGCCGCAGAGGGGCCATCAGGAGAAAACTTGTGGGCCAACAGAGGTGAGGCACAGAATCTCACTCCCCCACCTGTGCAAAGGCCTAATTCTTTATCCCTTCTGAGAGAGGTCTCCTGCCCCCTGGCTGCTTTGCTCCCCACGTCCAGCTCAGATCGGAACCCAAGTGACAGAGACCTAGTCAACAGCAACTGCCTGCTCACCACAGCAGGAAACAACTGCAGCTTCAGGAATGGGCCATGTCTGGATGTTTCCTCTTTTCTCTTTCTTGGTTCTTATCTCTTTTTTCTATGCTTTTCCCTTTTCCTTTCTTTCATCATGGTTATCCTTTGGCAACAAATTTAATAAAAGGGAAGGAAATGGTAGAATAACTTTTAGTTGCAACTAGCAGCTATGAGCATCTTGGAGTACTTGAGGAATCCACATTCCTTCAGGCCTGACAGGAACACCTGCAAGATGGGGTGCTCTGCTCTAGCGAGCCATCAATGAAACCACATCCTCAGCACTTGTGGTTAGCATTGCCAAACTACTGGTCCAGGAAACTGAGAGTCAAGAGCTTCAGGGCATGAAATTCCTGACTCAGTAAGCCCCCTCCCTTAGGGACAAAGACTCTTCCAGATTGCTTTCCACCACGACAGCAATAGAGTTTCCTCACATGTGGTTACATTAGGCAGAAGATGATTGGCTTATGGATATTATCTTGCTTATGTATGATGGACGGGCACACCCAACTCGGAACCCTATAGCAGTTGTGTGCATTCCAAAAAGAGACTGAGCTACTGGACCAGCCAGTTCTAACCAGCTCCCGTAGTCTGTGTGTTGATCCCGCATCTCTACTCCCCGTGACTGAGATAGTCTAGTAACTAATTGACCACACCAGTGACAGGAACGTATGCAAGGCAGCATATGAAAGACCTAAACCAGCCAATTATGCTGGTCTTTAATGATTAACACTATATATGGACAATTGTCAGAAAGATTATTAAAATAGATTTTCCAAGGGTATTTACATTACTGACAGACCTAATAGACTCTTTAAATGTGAGAATTAAGAGAAAAGATGATAAATATCCTGTAACCTATAAGAATACAACTTACTGTATCATTAGTTATTGCCAGCTAATATTTCAGAGCTATAATATGCTGAGGTTAATATTCAGGCTTTAAAACAGGTGTATGTCAATTAACCAGACCTAAGCAAGCTGCTGGTCTCATAATCCCTAAAATGACTACTTTAAATATTATTCCTTTTTTTTTTTAAATTGCAGCCTTTGTGGCTATGTCTTAAAACTTACAATGTATGGATTTTCTTTTTTTTTAATTTTTTTAAATGTTTATTTTTTAGTTTTTTAGGTGAACACAATATATTTATTTTGTTTTTATGTGGTGCTGAGGATCGAACCCAGTGCCTCACGCATGCCAGGCGAGCACGCTACCACTTGAGCCACATCCCAAGCCCCAGTATGGATTTTCTTAATGTTTGACTTAAATTACTTCCAAAATCCTTCATGGTCAGATAAGTGCTGATGGAAGGATGAGAACTAAGTAATAATGCTCTACAAGACAATGTAATGAATAATGTGAATGAGCCCTCTGCTCTGTGGTTTATGGAGAGGCCTAAATGCCATGCCAATGAAAATGTCTATGTTACTATGGCCAAATGCAATGCTTCCCAATAAAATTGGGAAAAGATTAAGAATCTTCTGATGAGTGTTTGGCAAAGTAATAATAATAACCTGGATCTTCCAAGTTGGTTGTGTTATTAAAATGATATGTTTTCTACTAATTCCTTTTGTGTTTCAATAGCAGATCATGATAACCTCGGACCAAGAATCCAGTGACTGAAAGATAATTTCCCAGTTGTTTTTTTTTTTTTTTAATTTTAAGAAAGGGGGAATATGTGGGAGACCAACCTCGCACATGACTGAGTTAACTCCCCTCTGGGCGATGTGGAATCAGGCACCCATGCTGCTAGACTTCCCCGCTCTTCTAGGATTCGAGTGACTGTGTCTTCGTGCCTGGGCGTGCCTTCCTACATCCCCATGGGTGGAGCTATGCTCACCTGTTCCTTTGTAATATAACCCCTTGCCCCGTTTAGGACAGAATGTTTCATGGAAGTGCTTTGTGTGTCTCCCCTTTTCTTACTGTGCCCTTGGATGTGGTCTACCTAGATGTCAGTCAACCTGCTGACAGCGGACATCAAGAAGATAGACTCAGCCCCCCTGAAATCTGACCTCTTGCCTCATTTGAATAGCTTCTCCTCAATAAAAGGGGTCAGCGCGTGCTCTCTCTCTCTCTCCCTGTGGATCCTTAAGGTCAGAGGAGCTGTCACAGCGACCCCAAAGAAAAAAGTATTTGTGTCTCTTGTGTGGTTATTTTGTGCAGCCCAATCAGTGCAGTTCAACTGGAGTGACCCGTGAGCCTTTTAGAAACCCGGCATTATATTACCTTTGAAATCTGTGCACATTTTCTACTTCTGGTACATCTCACTTTGGACTAGTCACATTTCAAATGCTAAATAGCCAGATACAGTTTAGTGGCTAGTATTTGGAAAGCACAGGCCTAGAACTTTTTTTCTTTCTTTTTTTTTAAATGTTTATTTTTTAGCTTCAGGTGGACACAATATCTTTATTTTATTTTTTTATGTGGTACTGAGTATCGAACCCAGTGCCTCAAGCATGCCAGGCGAGCGCGCTACTACTTGAGCCATATCCCCAGCCCCTAGAACTTTTTTTCTTCCATTTACCTCTTTCAAAATTCTTGCCTGCAAGGCCTATCAGGTCTCTTTCCCACCTACCTTTCCTGTCCTCCCTTTTGTTGTGTAAGTTAACACAGCTTTAGCTTGTCCCTCTGACTCTGAAGTTTTAAGCAGTTCTCTAAGTCAATGTGCTAAGAGGCCTAGAATGTTGTAAAGGGGAAAGTCTATCCTTACAAAAATCACATTTTTTTGTCCCTGCCTCGTTATCTATGTTTTATCATGTATACAGTGGCCAGTCTGATGTTTCACATAGCATATTTACTTCATTGCTGTTGTCCATTTTCACAGAACACCTCTAGGGATGTATTGAGAGAAAGTGTAATCTTAGAAATATTTTTAGTTTCCAGTAATACCATCATGTTCAGATTCTGCTTAGGTTTGGGATATAGACATAAAAAATAACACAAAAACTATGACTATAGTTACTCATAGGAGGTATGAAATACAGTTGACCTTTATGTTTTGTTTTCCTTTCATTTATTATAAAGGAAAATAGTAATGAAAATAATCCTGTCTTCCATAGTTATTGACTTTAGGTTTTTCTGTTAAGTTTGTACTCATCCTGCAACCTCTTGAAGAATTCAAAAATTCTTACTTAAAATGTTTTCCCAGTAAAATAGGGAGTGAATAAAATTCCACTAAATTTATCCAGAATGATAAAGAAATATTCTATTTAAGGGAAATTGTGTTAAGTTAGTATTCAAATACTATGACCTTAATTTTAATAATTTTTAGTGGAAGTTATTAAATTTGAATACAAATTCTGATCTTTATATCCATAGAGCATTAAATAGAATTTATACTTTTCTTAGATTATTTGTTGCACTGAATTACATTGTATACAACAATGTAAGGGAGGGGAAAAGGAGTAATTTTTTGCATGGCTACTCTCCCAAGAGCTGTGTTTCATGTTATAGTAGTTATTGCATAAATATATTATTATATAATAGTATTATATATACTATATTGTATGTATTATATAATATATATTACAAATATGGTTATATAGTATTATATTTGATTCTTAGTGTGTCTTCAGTTCAGTTCTAAGTGTTTGGAGAAAGATGCAGTGTTCTACCTACTAGGAGACGTAATCGGGTACCCACCTGCTCCGGCAGGTTGTAGAACTAGGATTTGACTCCTGGCAGTGTGGCACTACAGACCCTCCTTTAAAATATTCCTCCATTTTACTCCTGTCACTAATGTAAACTTCACCACAAACTTCTGAGGGTAGATATCAGCATCCTAATTTTACAGATGTGAAAACTCAGGACCAAAGAGTTAAGTAAGTAACAATTAAAATCAGCTGGCAAGATGTGGGCATTTCTTATTCTTGCTCTCCCTCTTTCTCTTTTTATTCCTTTTCTAGGACTTTTTAATTTTGGCCCAGGAAAGGTTTGCATAAGCCAGTCAGTGAAAACATTTCTTTCATCTCTCTTTGGTTCATTTGTTTGCCTTTTCCTTTCCCCAGAAAATATCTTTTATAACCATGAGTGTTGGGGGCCGCCCTGGACAGGAGCTGTGCGCATACCTTTAAGTCCAGAGTAAAGAGGTACTGGACTGGTATCACACCTATTGCAATGCAAGTGGACTTGCCTCTGCTTGGATTGAAAGGTGCAGCTCTGGGAGTTGGTGTTGCCCAACTGGAGTGGGCTGCCTCCTTGTCCATTTGTAATCCTACCCTTTGCCCTTTTTTGGATAGAATGTTTCATGGAAACTTCCCTAGTGTGTCCCCTATATAAGAATAAAGAATTCCTGTGGCTCTTTCTCTTTCTATGAACCCCTAAGGTCACAGAGCCATCCCTGGATTTTGAAAAGGTAACTCTGTGTGCTTTTTTCGTAGTTTTCTTAAGTTATTGAAGTAGTCAGATTTTGTGAACCCAGCATAGGTTGTCAGTTTGGATGGATGGCAATAAATGGAGGCCCCATTTGAGAGTGATTTGGTTTTCTATGCTACCTATGATCTGGAATCATTGAGATAATTATTTAACTGGGTAATTTATACAATACTTTCCTTTTAAGAGTTTATTCTCAAACTATTGACTGTTTTTTTTTCCCCCCCAGAGAAATTGGGACAATTATCAGGTCATTAGGATGCTGCCCTAGTGAAGGAGAGCTGCATGATCTGCTTGCAGAGGTAGGTGGGACTGAGAAAATCTTGCCCAACCTCCTAGGCTCTGACTCCTAACTTTTTTTTGTAATCCTTACTTGAATTAAAAATTATTTAAACTACTGAATGTGTTCTTTGAAAATAATAGGGCAGCTGTGTATATCAACCAGCTGACCTAAAAAACTTAAATCATATATTGAAGAAATGACTATTATCAAGTAACATAATTAATCTAATAAAATCCACTTTAATATTATCCTCTTTTTAAAATTAGGTGAGGAAAGGCCAATAGATACAATGTACTGACCATATGCAGAAAGACCAATGACAAATGAAAGGCATATAGTAAATAAATAAATAGAAGCAGAAAAAGAAGCTGAGTTTAAGGAATTTATAATTATTAGAGGAAATTAAAAAAACTTTCAGAACAACAATTAGTAACAGAATAATAAGTTTATTTTTTATATTGACTTTATTTATATATAAATAAAGATATATATTTATATTTATATATCCTGACTTTATATTGACCATTATTTGAAATACTGATGTAAAAAAAAATCACAACAAATTTAAAGATCTTGATTGGTTTTATTTTGTGATCCTAAACTGAAAAACACTTCATTCCATAAAGTAGACTAAGCATATGAACTGAGCAGAGGAGTTGATTTTATAGAGAAAAGCCAAAGAAAGCAGAAGCAAAGAACAAAGACTATTAGTTATTTTACTTTCTTATAAGGCAGGCATAGGAAGACAGAACAACAGTAAAATAACTGGTTGATTATCACCAGGTTGTGTGTGTGTGTGTGTTGTGGGGGTGGGGGGGGGGTTAAACATTTAGAACTTCATTATTATGCCAATCCAAAATGGTCTATTTGAAATATTTGGTTATTCTGTGTCTCTTGATTGCTGGCAAAAGAAGATAACAATTTAATTTTGGTTTGATGATCTTGAACTTTAGTATGACTCCATTTTGATTTTTAGCCTGGTCTTTTGGAGCCCAATAGAGGAGCTTAATCCAAAACCATAGCCTCCTATAGCTAAGTCTCTGGAGAGTTAAAGCAACAGATGAGCAACCCAAGACCAGAGACCTTTCATGTCCTGTTTGGCTTTCCTGTTTTGTTTCTGTTTGGCTTTTTTTTGTCTACTATCTTCCCCTCCCTCCATCCTTCCCTCTTCTTCTTTCTTCTTTTCTTTTCCTTTTCCCTTCCTCCCTCCTACCCTTTTTCTTCCTTTGAAACCAGGGGCCCTGTGCATGATAGGCATGCGCTTTATTTATTTTATTAGGGCCAAACCTTCAGCCCTAATCTAATTTTAAGTGCAGCTTTCAGTTCAACAAAGCACAGACCTTAGGGGAATAAAGCTACCTGAGCCACAGCAGGAGAAGAAGCTTTTCAGAATTGCTTATCTAAGTTTGTGAGTTTTGGCAGAGGCCAGGGATTAATAAAGAGGATAAGAGAGAAAGGCAAAGAAGTGAAATTTTATTTACCTTCTTTTTCTGCATACCTAGCACATTCCTTGCTTATTCATTGTTTTGTTGAAGAGAAGGAATTGTGATCTGGACAAGACAGTTTTCTCTATAGTAATACTTCAAAATTTGCTTCAAAGTAAATGGAGTAAGTTAAATGGTGAGTGGCATATGTCCTGTAATCCCAGCATCAAGGGAGCCTGAGGCAGGAGATTCACAAGTTTGAGGCCAGCCTCAGTGATTTAGCAAGACTGTCCCAAATAAAAAAATAAAAAGGGTGGGGATGTAGTTCAGTGGTAGAGCACCGCTGGTTTTAATCCTCAGTCCCACCCCATCCCCCCCAAAACGAATGATATCTGGGGCTGGGATTGGGCTCAGCGGTAGAGCGCTTGCCTAGCACGGGCGAGACCCGGGTTCAATCCTCAACACCACATAAAAATAAAGGCATTGTGTTGTGTCCATCTACACCTAAAAAAAATAAATGCATATATATAAAAAAAGAATGATATCTAACAAGACATGTTTTGAATCCTGGAGAAATATATATAATTAAGTCATGGAAGATTACAAAGATGACACTGTTGCACAGATATTAGCACCTTGGAAAATAGAAAGCAGTATCAAGTTTTCATTAACATTTAAAAATATTCAGTGAGGATATTGAAAATTTTAAGAATGCATTCTTTTTCCATTCTGAGATTCCAAAAAGGTATTTTTACTGAGAGTAGGAGGAAAAAAAAACCATTTTTCCTGTATTGGTATTCACATTAAAAGGAAGAAAAGAAAAGAAAGATACCTTAAAGTGTTTATCCAAAAAATAAAAAATAAAAATAAAAGGAATTGGTGTTAGAGAGAGGCAGCCCAGCATACTAGGGCAGAGTTAGAAATCGGAAGATGAATATATGATGTCATAATAATTGTTGAGTGTTCAGTAGAATAAATAGAGCAGAAATGAAAAATAACTCTGAAGGTCAGAAAAGGAGAATCTTTAGAGTGTAGACCCTTAGTAATTTTTAATGTATATTAATGTTTTAATGTATATTAGGATTGGCAAGCCATAACACTGGCCAAATTGATTTCTTCCCACCACTTATATTTGTATATGAATTTTTATGGAACATTGGTTAAATCCATTTATTAACATGTTATCTATAACTGTTTTCTTATCACAAGGTTGTAGTGTGGACAGAGACTCTGCAGCTTGCAAAACCTGAAATATTTATTGTCTGGCTTTTTACAAGAAAGGTTTGCCAACGTAGAACAAATACTACAGCTAGTATCAGAAGATCTGGATTAAATCTATAGTCTCTGCCTATAACTATGTGCAGAGAGCTGCTTGGCTTTTCAAAACCTAGTTCCACTTTTGCCAAAGAAGTATAATAATAATAAATGTTTTTCTGAGGATTAAATTTAATAGCTGTAAGAAGTCACCTGTTACTTGGTGGACATTTGGTGCTTATTTGGGTTTGCTTGCTGTGCAGGTGACTCTCTACCATAAACTGTCTAACTGATTTGGGCACTTAGCCACAGTGGACTTAGGTCTCAAGTTCTTGTTTTCATTTGTATTTATTTATTTATTTTTGGTATTGGGGATTGAAACCATGGGTGCTTTCCCACCAAACTACATCCCCAGCCCTTTTTATTTTTTATTTTGAGAAAGTGTCTCACTAAGTTGCTGAGACTGGCCTTAAACTTGTAAATCTCCTCAGCCTCTTGAGTTGCTGGGTTTACAAGAATATGCCACTGCTCTAGTCCAAAGTTTTATTTTGCCTTTACCTTTTTCATAGGCACATCAACATGGCCTTTGAAAATTACAAAATGTTTAAAAAAGTTATGGATCAATGGGGATCAGTAACCTATCTGTGTTTTTCTGTATTTGTATAACACTACAGTTTATTCTAGCTAAATTTTAGTAATGTACTTAAAATAGCTTTCACTATCCTTTTTGAACTTTCCCAAATAAACAAGGGGAAAACACACATATTTATCAAATGTCTATAGGAAATTGAAGCTTTTAATAAACATCTAAGGGAACATGTCATATTGCTAAATGTTCTATTTTAATCTATTTGTGTATATGCTTTAAAATTATTCTATAAAAAGTTGAAATCTGTGTTCACTTCCATAGTTGTCGTCCACTTGAATGTTGTGTAGAAACCCACTTCTCTCTCTTTTTTTTCTTTTTATTTATTTATTTTTTAATTTTTATTGTTGGTTGTTCAAAACATTACATAGTTCTTGATATATCATATTTCACACTTTGATTCAAGTGGGCCACTTCTCTCTTTAATTTCTACAGTTTCAACTCTTTGCTTCCCAAAGATCAACTTGAAATCTTATGTTTCTCTTTAAATAGATCATTGAAAAAAATCACTTATTATAGACCATTTAAAAAATCACTATCATCATCCATGCAATATTCTATATTTAGTTACTTGCTTTTCTTCCTGTTTGTGATATTCTAAAAACTGGCAGCTATGAGAGGGGTCAGTAGAAATCTTGTTGACATATAGTTTACCTAACAGTCCTTCCTTTGATATTAAGTTTCTCGGATTTACAGCATGTGGTAACCAGAAGGACATAATAGCATTTTAATACAAGTAGAAAGAATATTTAGAGGTTTATATCCTTTGAAGTTCAAATCTAAGTGGAATTATGGAGGATTTAAATTAATTTTAAAGGAGAACTAAAAGATTTTGACAAATAAGACCTGTGTAGGTAAAGTTATTAACTGAGGCTTAGGAACTAAGTAAGCATTGTGCCTTTTATCGGGGTGACCATCCTCAGCCTCCTGTGCTCTTCCATTCTTGACCTTTCTTGGTTTTAGATGTTAAGAAGCATCCTTGTTGGCTATCCATCTATTTTACTTCTCACTCACTGTTCTATTAAGCATCTCTGCAATTTCCCTTAGCTCCCTCTTCCACCTTACTGGTCATGATATGAGACCTCTTAGCTTCTGTGGTTTAGCAATTCTTATCTGGTTTCTGTTACCAGGGTTTCAGGGAGTTGGCTGGCAAATCATTCCATAGGTATTAACAAATCCAGATTTATGACTGCCTAATCTTGTCAACTCAGGCCTGCGGAGGGGACCACGGCAGAACTTAGTAATGCTATTGCCTTTTCACCAGCATGTTCATGGGGTTCTTAATGAGCAGTACATTGTCCATTCTACTCTCTTCCCATGGAATATAATCTTCAGGTGGGTTTTCTGACTCATACATGATATATCCATTCCAGCCTGCCCACCTATTAGCTGACCTTTCTATTTTACTCACTGTTTGGCCATCACTTGATTTAGGTCCGTAAGGGCCATCCTGGCAGCAAATTTGCCCTATCTCTTGGTTCCTTGCCAATGTGTTAGGTCCTATGTCCTGAGAAAGGACCTAAAGCATTCTTACTTATCTTGTGTTGTATTCCAGCCTTCTTGGTCAGCTGTGGGTAACTCACTTTCATCCTATCTCAGAGATACTTAGCTAGCTTCTTCCACTTCATGCTAATTTCTTTTGCTATTTCAGTGTATAGCCTCATTCTTCCAGTATCAGGCCAGGTTATGCTGGGATTTAACTCACGTTTTATCAATCTGTCTGCTAGGAGAGGAGGTGGGGCAGCTCCAGACAAGGGTCCTGGTGAGTCTTCTGCAGCACAGCAGAAGTGCCACCACGTGCTTGGGTAAAGATGCATGTCCAGAGTGTCCAAGAGATCTACCCAACCACCATCCTCAGGGGCCTCCATCTGGATTGCTGCATCCCACATGTCAGCATGCCAGGGTTTTGCAATCAGGACCTTGACCTTAAATACCTTTGTTGGCTAAGCATTTAAACACCTTTGGATATACTGAGTTGTTATGTTTTCTATTTCAGGGATGTCAAATCAAAACCCACAGGCCAAATCCTTCCCACAGCCTGTTTTGTATAGGCTGAGCTAAGGATGGTTTTAACATTTTTATTTATTTATTTTTATGTGGTGCTGAGGATCGAACCCAGTGCCTCATGCTTTCGAGGCAAGCGCTCTACCACTGAGCTATAACCAACCCCAGCCCAGTTTTAACATTTATTAAAGTATTCTAAAAACAAACAAGAAAAATATGCAACAAAGATATTATATTGCCTACAAAGCCTAAAATAATTATCTTATCCTTCATAGAAATTTATCCCTTCTGTTTTATATGTTGCATAACTGAGCCTGTTCTTTCACTGCAGGAGATAAGAGTTTCTTTGTAAACTACCGAAGAGCCCTTATGGCTTTCAATCTATCCTTTGTCTGTTGACAGTGGCCCTCCGTTTCTCATTATTCCTCAACAGGGCATCAGTGTAAACTACAGCCAACTCTGTTGCTTTGTAGGCACTGTTCCTCCCTTATAGTTCAAATGCTTGAATTGTGGCACCTACAAGGACATTCCTCTTCATGGCATTTTCGGAGGTCACCTTTGCTGAAATCTTTAGCAATCAATTGCCAGAGGCTGTCAGTGGTCTAATTGCCACTTAGGACATCATCCTTTTTAGCTACACAGCAGAGAAAAATCCTGGCTTGGATCTCCTTCTCACTGCTTGTGTTCTTATACTACTTCTGGCACCACTTGCGATGCTTTGGGTACTGTAAGAAGCAAACAATAAACATGACATGTGTAAGAAATTTATTGGAGAGAATACCCATGAAGGGGATGTCAGAGCCAGTAGAAGCTGGGTAAGTGTCAGAATGCAGGGTGGTCTGATCCCTGTGATGGAGAGATGAAGGAAGGAAGGAAGGTTAATTAGGAAGAGAGCTAGACATCTGGCAGCAGTTCTAGAAAACAAGGCTTAACAGGTAGTCCTCAGTCTGACTTGCCCTGCAGAAGAGTCTCCCTTTGCAGGCATGGGACTTTTTTAGTGTCCCTGCCACACTATTATTGTCTGGGAACAGCCCATGGGAAGTGTGGCTTTGGCTCAAATATGATGTCTGGGGCATCATTCGATTATATTTCCTTCAAGTGGAGATTAAAGAGGTGCATTTTCATGGCTGCCATAGCTGTCATCAGAAAGAGCTGTAATGTGAACCAGGTGTTGAATGTTCCATAGAAAATAACCCAAAGGAATTAGCTGCTCTGTGTTTTTTATTTTTAAGTTCACCATGATCTGCTAGTTTTTAGAATTAGGTTAAAGTAAAAAGTTACTTAGGACTGAATTGGAAGTTCTCATCAGGGCCAAGGAGTGAGGCATAGAAACTGAGCAAGAACTACCAACCAGCACATAATAACAATAGGTCAGTGATCCAAAAGAACTGGGCCAGGTTTTCCTGGAATTCTGTTGGGTAAAAATAGGATGCCATAACAAGGAGATTTTAGTACTGATAGTCCTTAATTTAGCTATCTCTTTGCTCAAACAACTTTAATAGGGAATGGTTAACCCCTATACCTGTGCACTTGTCATTCTGGGAGTCCTATGATATTCCTGGGAATTTTCATTTTCCCTCTTCAGAGTTGGATTTCTTTATATCCCAGATTTCTCTTTCCAGTTCCTGTATCATTTGTGCACATGCTTTGATAGCTTCTTGGAAAAGAGTGCATTGAAAGTAAAATTTTCAGACTTTGTATGTTTGAAAATGACTCAGCTAGTGGGGATAGAATTACACATTCAAGGTCTTTATTAAGAGTTTTGAAACTATTCCACCAGCTGGACAATCTGTTTTTCTCCAGTGTTTGAAATTTCACAATGATTTACCTTGGGTTGATCCATTTCCATCTGTGTTAGATACTTGGTGGATAGTTTCAAACTTTGGGGGACTTACATAATTTAGCTCCAGGAAATTTTATTGTGATTTTTTAAAAATGATTTTTAACTACCCATTCATTTTCTTTGTTATCTCTTTTGGGACTCCTACTATTCATTTGTGTGCTTCTGGGCTACTCTTCTAGATTTCTTATTTTTTTATTTTTATTTGTTTACCATGCTGCATTCTTATTTTTTACTTTTGTTTCTGTCTCTTTTTGTTAGATTTCTTGAACTTTCTGTCTCTGGTAGATTTCTTGAACTTTCTCTTACAATATTTTTATTGAGTTTCTCATTTCTGCTGTTTTTAATTTTCAGTAGCTTGTTTTTGTTCTTAAGAGTCCCTTTTTTTCAATAGCTTCTTTTTCAGAGGTTTCATCTCTGAAATATTAGTGATAGCTTATTTAAAATTTTCTTCTCTTTGTATAATCTCTTCAAGTTGATATTCATATTTATTTTCATCTTTCTTTCTATTAGTAGGTTTTTTCATGTGTCAGAGCTTTCAGCTCAATTAACAAATTGAGCATGAAGCTGGTCAAGTTTAAATTTCATCATTGGGTATTTTGGGACTCACCAACATCAGAATCTGTGAATTTTCTCTTTTGCAGTCTTGATTTCTCAGAATAGAATCTTCTAGTCTTCTGCCTGGGAAGCAAAAGTACCTAGCTGCCAGTTAAGGCACCTTCTGTTTTATACTCTGCAGAGGATTTGTCTCTAGACTCCTGCTAGGTCAGAGAGAGAGGTAGTTACCTAGGGAGAAACTGAGAGGGGATTTATGGGTTCATTTTTCAAACAGATTTTATGCTAGTGCTCCTAATTTTAGAACCTACTTAGTCACCTCCGGTTCTTGAAGCAACCCATGCTTTGTGAGAATTCTTTACCCACTGCTGGCTTGAGGTTTCCTTTTTCTGATTCTAGTAGATCACTGCCACTCATCCATCTGCTTTCTAGCTTCCAAAATCTTATTTTCATTGCATCATTTTCTATTCTCCCTTAGTAAGTTTAAGAAAATATTTATTTACTGGACTGGGAATACAGCTCAATGATAGAGTGCATGCCTAGCATGCTAGTTTTGATCCCCAACTCTGCAAAGAGAAAGTAAATAAATAAATACATAAATTCATTTACTGAAATTTTAGTGAGGTTTGAAAGAAAGTGAAGTAGATGTATATGTGCAACTTGCCTCTTTAACTCTGAAATTCTATTGATATTTGATTAATGAATCAGAAAATAGCAATATTAATACTCTGGAGAAAAATAACATAAATCTATGTGAGATATCAGTAAATAATCTGTGTGTGTGTGTGTGTTTTGTTTATTTGTTTTGCAGTGCTGGGGTTTGAATCCAGGGCCTTATATGTGTTGTGTGTGCACCTGTCAGCTACATTCCCAATTTTTAATCTTTTAATCTTTTTAAAAGGGAGCATTACTAAATATTAGAAGTAACTCACTGGGCAACTATAGTATGTAAGATACATGTTTTAAATATCAAGGTTAACTACAATAGAGTACAAATTATATGTATACCTTGCAAGTTGATATAGAGAATAAAAGAGTTAGAGAACCTTTGGTGAATCCAAAGATAGCAGAAAATAAATGCAACTAGACTAAACTTGATAGTTAAAAGAGAAATTAGAAAGTTAGATTTTTAAAAAAAAATCCAGTGTATGATATATCAGCAATTTCCGACATCTACTACCTTCAAATTATAAATCTGACCTCATATCACCACTTCTATATCCATCATCTGAGTTCAAGCCATTGTCATTTCTTCATGAACTACTAAAGTAGACTTTAAAGTGCGTCCTGTGCTCCCACTCTGGCCCCTGCAGTTCACTCTTCACATTGCAGTCAAGGAGGCATCCTTTAAAAAAGGTAAAGTGAGACATGTCACTCCACTGCTTAGAACTCTACTTCTAAGGCTCCTAATTCACTTAGAAAAAAAAAAATACAAAGTACTTTTACTTTCTATGGCTTCCCAGATCCTAATTGATCAGGCCTGTCATTACTACCATTGGCTTCCTTGCTGTTTCTAGAATATATGAACATATTCCTATTTATACCCTTTGTTCTTGTTCTTACCAATAATTTGGGTGTTCTTCCTCTAAGTACTCATGTAATTGGAGACTTTGTAAGTTAAATTTGGGTCAAAACACATCCTAATGTGGCAAGAAAGAATCTTAGAAACAGTGTTGGCATCCTGAACTTCTCCATGTTTCATCTGTACTTGTGTGCACATATATCCTTGAAATTATAAATAACTTTTGATACTGAGTAGTAGCCTAGATTCTGGTAAGTCTGGATTGGCAGTCCAATCCTTTGTGTTAGTTTTTTTTTTTTTTTTTTTTGGTATTCAACACAATCAGAAATTATCTTTTTTGTCTGTTTGTCCATCCCTGGCCTGTGAAATACAAACTCCCAGAAGGCAAAAATGTTATCTGTTTTGCATACCATTAAATCCTTAGCATCTAGAACAAAACCTAACATTCTGGTTCATGAACCTGCTATACTGCTTCTTATATGCCTTATCATATTCTGGTTGCAATTCTATTTCTTGCATGTTTTCTTTACACGTTTAACACAAGTATTAGTGCCTGCTTGTAAGACTTGGTATTATACCTAGCAGCAAATGTGGAAATTCAGGCTTGCAAAGGACTACAGAGACATTTGATGAAAAATTTTTATAATAGGTCTGATTAACAGACTCAAAAATTGCAAATTTTCATGAGTGAGATTAATTTAAAATTGTGAGGTAGTCTTCATTAATTCAGCAAATAATTATTGAGCATTTACCATGTAGAAGACATTAGGGATACTGAAGCAAGAAAACTGAAAAAAAAATCCCATCTTAATTTGGCTCAAGATAATTTTAAACATTGTAACAAAAGTGACAATTAAAAATTTAAATACATGTACATTTAAATATTTGAGGTTGTATTCAGTCCTTACTCATTTAGTTAAATGAGAAAACCCACAAAATGTTCAGAAGTATAGTGATTTAATGTAAAATTTATAATGTTGAGAATCTTATGATGTCAAAATGTGATAGATACTCCTTACTAACTAGTTAAAAAGTGTAATGACTTTACTGAATCACCTCCTATACTTTTCCATCTTGAATGAAAAATAATTTATCATACAAGATGTACCTCAAAATCCAAGAAGTTAAAAATCACAGTTTATCTTCATTTTTAATTGGTTAAGTATCCGAGATTTTTTGTTTTTTGTTTGGTTTGGCACTTCAGAACTGAACTTTTGGTTAGTAAAATGAGATCAATGTAATCCACATCCCTGTGAAGTAAGAATTTCCATCAGCCTGACTCTAAATTATATCATTCTTGTTCCCAATGAGCCTTATGGTTTCATGTCATTCAGTGTTAGATTGTACCAACCTTCTCAGGGAATAGGAAAGGAAGGGGTATCAAAGGAAGGGGTATCTTACTAGTTGGTGGTATGAAATATTTTGCTATTGTTCCTATACATCTTTACATTGGGAAAGGTGGGAGAATGGACTAGATCTGCTCTAATTTTTGTTAATGTTAGATAATATAATTAAAGAATTATAGATTGCAGGGACTTTGGAGACATCTAGTAAAGGTTCCTAGCCATTCCTTCTGAGTGGAAATAGGCAAATTTAGGGGAATGAGAGGGACATGTTATAAAAGAATATACTGCAAGTATTGCTTATTTGTAGTTAGAAGAAAAACATTAAATGATGCTAACGCATTAATCATCAGCAGCAGATAAACAGGGCCCTGAGAAATATATAAAAACCGATTTTTCCTCTTTTAAATGAAGGAAATGTATTTCATATGTAACAAAAATCATGATAATAGACTGATACAGTTTTTTGTTTAAAAATTTTTGTCATAATATTTATATACAGAAATTTAAATAAGTAGAAAAATATCCGTTCCAACAATTTCATGACTTTAATATAATCATTGTTAGTATTTTGGTGCACTTCCTTCCTTATAATTTTTCTGTACCTGTTTTTAACATGACTGTAATCTTCTAATACAATTCAGTGCATAAAATTCTATATCTTGCTTTTTTTGCCTAATTATATCATAACCCATTCTTCATACTATTATAAAGTTTTCGTTATTAAAATACATGCTTATTAAATTGAACAAGAAAAAAGTAGGGGAATATTCTTTCTTGAATCCATCACTTAAAATACAACCAGAATATTCTATCTTTTCCACTCAGTATTACATCAAGGTGATTCTTCTATGCTGTGATTTAGTTTTTAAAACTAATATTTTAAGAAGGAAATATTGTTGTATACTATGACATGGGAGATCACTTTTTATTCAACACTGTATTAGCTTGCTTTCCATTACTATAACAAAATACTTGTGGGTAAGGTATTTATAAATGAAAGAGGTTTATTTAGTTCAAAGTTTTAGAGGCTGAAAATTCAGAGAACATAGTCCTGGTCAGTTTCTCTTGGTAGCATCATTTGAAAGTGAATGCACCACAATGACAGGAGCATGTAAAGAAGGAGAGATCACATAATGTGAAAGGAAGCCAGAGTAAGGGATGATGCCCACCCCTCAACATCACCACATTGGGGACCACAATCCCAACACATGAATGCACCCTTGGGGGACACACTCAAACCATAGCAAACACTATTATCAGGTACTTATTACTTTTCTTTTGCTTAATCTGAATCTCAACCCAGTATAAAGTTTTTTCTTTAATTTTATTGTAACACAGTTTTTTTTCCCTTATGACCTGTGCTTTTATTAACTTCTTAATCTTAGAACCAACCTTTTCATTTATCAATATCCCATCACTTTAAGCTATCTTAGATATAGTGTTCCTGCTTATAAGTATCAAAACTCATACTGAACAATGAGTTCTGGGTTGCACTTGTCTACAAGTCTTTGTCCATAAGTTAAACAATAATACACACAAGTGCTATCACAGTTTTAAATAACTACTTTCTGTATAAATGGTTTTGAAGAGTATCATAGCAGGACAATTGTTGAGTACCTGTGGACTCTGTCAAATAGAAGGCAACTCTAGTGGGGTTGGAAGGATCACTGACCCCCAGGTGGAGAGAAGGGGAAGGGGATGGGAATAAAACAATATAGTGGGGGCCCTTGAGCCTCATCCTCAGGTGATAAATAGGGAAATTAATGGCCCAGCAATCTCTGATCAACCTTTTCCATCACTTCCAAGTTGTAGGCATTCACAGTTGAAATGGTTCTTACCATTTACCTGGTCTAGCCACCAGCTGATTCAGGGAATCTCCCATGGTTCAACAAAGAGATGATTCAATGTATTTTAATACTTTCAGTAATAGAAAAATAATTTATAACCCAAAAGAATCACATATCCTGCTGGGTACAATGGTGCATGTCTGTAATCCCAGTAGCTTGGGAGGCTGAGGCAGGAGTATGGCAAGCTCAAAGCCAGTCTCAGCAACTTAGTGAGGCTCTAAGCAACTTAGCAAGACCTTGTCTCAAAATAAAAAATAAAAAGGATTGGGGATGTGGTTCAGGGGTTAAAGGCCCCTGGGTTCAATATCTGGGAGGAGGGGGGGGGGAGAGGGAGGGGGAGGGGGGAGGAGGGAGGGGGAGAATCTCATACCCTCATTTTTGTTCAATGGCCTCTAGAATCTTTAGAGTAAATAATTTTTCTAAACACTTTCATTTCTAGGCTGGGTATGTAACTCAGTATTAGAACACTAGTCTACTGTGCATAAGGGACAACACCACCACCACATACATAAAGAGATAGAATAATATTTTTCACTTGGTATAAAGATAATACTTTTGGTTAATGCCAATCAGTTTTTATTGTTTTGGTCTATTCAAGATAGAAAAAAAATATATTCTAAATTTTATTTATGTTTTGGTTTTGAAACATAACTTATATCTAAATTTATACATATACTGCTAAGAGTCTTAACTTGAACTGGGCATGCATGGTGTCATGCACCTGTAATCCCAGTGACTTCAGAGGCTGAAGTAGAGGATTGCATGTTCAAGGCTAGCCTGGTCAACTTAGCAAGACCCTGTCTCAAAAAAAATAAAAACAGGGGCTGGGGTTTGTAGCTTAGTGGTTGAGCACTTGCCTTGCATGTGAGACACTAGGTTTGATCCCCAGCACCAAAATAAATAAATAAATAAACCAACAAATAAATAATAAAGATATTGTGTCCATCTACAATTAAAAAATAAATAAAAAAGATATAAAAGGGTGGGGATGTCAGTCAGGGTTAGAGCATCCCTGGGTTCAATCCCTAGTACCACAAAATAAACAGACAAAAAACCCTAAGAGTCTAACTTAAAATAGCTCCTAGTTTTAAAAAATATTTTTACTATAAGTAGTTTTTAAAAATTCATATGTGTATCTTGTTTGGTGACCTGAAACTAGTTGAAATATAGGTGCTTTATAAATTGTCTTAACTACTCATATTATCTTGTTTTTTTGTGAAGCATGAAATAAGTTCAATTTATTGACTCCCTGTTAGGTCACTGGGGAGAAATGAATTTTTACTGTGTGTTTTATTGTGCCTATTCATTGAGTTTGGCACTAAAATAAATAATGCCATAATGAGAAAAGAGATGGCCTGATGATTTCACTATGGAGATGAAAGTAAAGAATTCTAGGCTGTGATCCTGTCAAAACACCTGACTGACTTTGTGGCTCTCAGACAGGTACTTAACCTGTCAGTGCCTGTGTTTCCTCAAATGGAAACTTGTCTAAGAAAACTGACATACAACAAAGTGGGATGAAAAATGGTACTGGCTGCATGTTTTGTGACTTTGAATATTGATATCTTTGAAAATCCCAAAGTGTTTATATACTTACTGAGATGTCTCTATGGTAGGAAAAAAGATTCAGAGACCAGAAGAGCCTGAAGGTCCCGTGGTACCTTGGAAGGTGGGGCCTTTTCATGCGGCTTTGGAAATTGTTTATTTTTTTAAGGTCACCTTGTCCATCATAACTGTTTGGAGGACAAGAAGCCAGGCAGATCAGGACCTCGATCAGGGCCTTCTGGGAAAACAGCTGCCAGCACACTATTAAATAAAATTTACTAGAAATGGTCCATTTTTAGAAGGCTACAGCTGGGGACCATCCTGTAGGGAAATTTTATTACCTTTACATGAAAAAAATGCTGCCTGGGTTACTTTTCAGCACAATGGCCCACCTCTTAGATGAAGCAAATAGATTATAACTTACTTTGCTTCGTTCACATTTGTAGTAACAGGATATATTTATTTGTTTTTGTCTTTTGAAAAGGAGGGATGTGAAGTTTGGTGGATGTCTGTTAGTCTTCTCCTTTTAAAGAGGTTTGTAAGTAAACAGTAGAGGTGGACGCAGCACTGCTAACCACATATCCTATCTTCCAGGGCAAGGGACAAGTTATTAAATATGCCTAGCAATTTAATGCATTATCTCATTTAGTTGCCACATTTCACATGGCATTTTACAGATAGGAGGAAGGGCCTAACTTCTGAAGAAACATGTCCATAGGGTGGTGGGTCAGTGAGGGAGTGCCTGAAATTTCAGCATCAGAGATGGATTCTTTTAGGAATAAGTGTCACTGCATGTCATAGAACCAGAAAGATTTACACTACTATTGAAAGTCATAATCATCATCATAGACTCATAGTTCACAAAGCACCATCATGTCATATCTCATGTAACTTTTAAGATCACCTTAATAGGTAGACATAACTGATCTTGTGTCAGAAATGAGGATGTTGAAGCTAGAGATTGGATTTGAGTAAGAATATTTTAAACTATTCTTTTCCTTAGTGACTATATTGTGATTATTATTATATTTTTTAATATTGAGGATGGAACCTAGAGCATTACACAAGCTAGGTAGTACCACTGAGCTATACTCCCAGACCCTATTATAACATTTTTAAAACTGAGAAACACAATGTCTATATTTTAAGTATTTATTTATTTATTCAATTTGTTATATATGACAGCAGAGTGCATTTCAATTCATAGTACAAACATAGAGCACAATTTTTCATTTAGCATAATATTCTTCAACTTCATCCATTTAACTGCAAATGCCATGATTTTATTCTCTTTTAATGCTGAATAATATTCCATTGTTATATATACCATATTTTCTTTATCTCTAGGTTGGTTCCACAGTTTAGCTATTGTGAATTGTGCTGCTGTAAACATTGATGTGGGTGTGTCCCTGTCGTATGCTGTTTTTAAGTCCTTTGGGTATAAACCCAGGAGTGGGATAGCTGGATCAAATGGTGGTTCATTCCAATTTTTCCAAAAGGATTCTCCATATTGCTTTCCTATTGGCTACACCTATTTGCAGTCCCACCAGCAATGTGTGAGTGTGCTTTTCTCCTCACATCCTCGCCAACACTTATTGTTGTTTGTATTCTTAATAGCTGCCATTCTGACTGGAATGAGATGAAATCTTAGTGGTTTTTTTTTTTGCATTTCTATAATTGCTAGAGGTGTTGAACATTTTTTCATGTATTTGTTGATTGATTGTGTATCCTCTTCTGAGAAGTGTCTGTTCAGTTCCTTGGCCCATTTATTGATTGGGCTATTTGGTTTTTTTTTTTTTTTTTTTGGTGTTAAGATTTTTGAGTGCTTTATGCATCCGAGAGATTAGTGCTCTATCTGATGTGCTTGTGGTAAAGATTTGCTCCCATTCTGTAGGTTCTCTTCTCACCTCACTGATTGTTTCTTTTGCTGAGAAGAAGCTTTTTAGTTTGAATCCATCCCTTTTATTGATTCTTGGTTTTATTTCTTGTGCTATAGGAATCTTATTAAGGAAGTTGGGGCCTAATCTGACATGATGAAGATTTGGGCTTACTTTTTCTTCTATTAGGCGTTGGGTCTCTGGTTTAATTCCTAGGTCTTTATCCATTTTGAGTTGAGTTTTGTGCATGATGAGTGATAAGGGCTTAATTTCATTTTGTTGTGTATGGGTTTCCAGTTTTCCCAGCACCATTTGTTGAAGGAGGTTATCCTTTCTCCAATATATGTTTTTGGTGCTTTTGTCTAATATGAGATAACTGTAATTATGTGGGTTTGTCTCTATGTCCTCTGTTCTGGTACCATTGGTCAACAAGTCTGTTTTGGTGCCAATACCATGCTGTTTTTGTTACTATTGCTCTGTAGTATAGTTTCAGGTCTGGTATAGTGATGCCACCTGCTTCACTCTTCTTGCTAAGGATTGCTTTATGTATTCTGGGTCTCTTATTTTTCTAAGTAATTTTCATGATTGCTTTTTCTATGTTTTATGAGGACTGTCATTGGGATTTTGATTGAAGTTGCATTGAATCTGTATAGTGCTTTTGGTAATATGGTTATTTTGACAATATTAATTCTGCCTATCCAAGAACAAGGAAGATCTTTCCATCTTCTAAGGTCTTCTTTAATTTCTTACTTTAGTGTTCTGTAGTTTTCATTGTAGAGGTCTTTCACCTCTTTCATTAAATTGATTCCCAAGCATTTAATTTTTTTTTTGAGGCTATTCTCAATGGGGTAGTTTTCCTAGTTTCTCTTTCAGAGGATTTGTCACTGATGTACAGAAATGCCTTTGATTTATGGGTGTTGATTTTATATCCTGCTACTTTTCTGAATTTGCTTGTTAGTTATAGAAGATTTTGGTGGAATTTTTTGGACCTTCTAGGTATAGAATCATATTGTCTGCCAATCATGATAATTTGAGTTCTTCTTTTCCTATCCATGTCCCTTTAATTTTTTTTCATCTATCTAATTGCTCTGGCTAGAATTTCCATGACTATGTTAAATGGAAGTGGTGAAAGAGGGTATTCCTGTCTTGTTCCAGTTTTTAGAGGGAATGTTTTCAATTTTTCTCCATTTAAAATGATGTTGGCCTGGGCTTAGCATAGATAGCTTTTACAGTGTTGAGATATGTTCCTGTTATCCTTAGTTTTTCTAGTGTTTTAGCATGAAGGGGTACTGTGTTTTGTTGAATGCTTTTTCTGCATCTATTGAGATGATCATATGATTCTTATTTTTAAGTCTGTTGATGTGATGAATTACATTTATTGATTTCCATATGTTAAACCCACCTTGCATCCATGGAATGAACTCCACTTGATCATAGTATATTATCTTTTTGATATGTTATTATATTTTATTTGCCAGAATTTTATTTCATTAGAGATATTGGTCTGAAGTTTTCTTTTTTTGTGTGTCTTTGTCTGGTTTTGGAATCAGGAAGATATTGGCCTCATAGAATGTGTTTGAAAGTGTTTCCTCTTTTTCTATTTCATGAAATAATTTAGGAGTTTGTATTAGTTCTTCTTTAAAGGTCTTGTAGATCTCAGCTGTGTATCCATCTTGTCCTGGGCTTTTCTTGGTTGGTAAGCTTCTGATGGCATCTTCTATTTCATTGCTTGAAATTGATCTGTTTAACTTGTGTATATTATCTTTCAGTTTGGGCAAATCATATGCCTCTAGAAATTTGTCTATGCCTTCAATATTTTCTATTTTATTGGAGTACAAATTTTCAAAATAATTTCTATCCGTCATGATGTTTCCTTTTTTATCACGGATGTTAGTAGTTTGAGTTTTCTCTCTCCTTCTCTTCATTAGCATGACTAAGGGTTTATCAATTTTGTTTATTTTTTCAAAAACCAACTTTCTGTTTTGACAATTTTTTCAATTTTTTTCTTTTGTTTTAATTTCATTGATTTTTAGCTCTGATTTTAATTATTTTCGGTCTTCTACCACTTTTGGTGTTGATTTGTTTTTCTGTTTCTAGGACTTTAAGATGTAATATTACGTCATTTATTTGTTGACTTTTTCCTTCTTTTAAGAAATGAACTCCATTCAATGAACTTTCCTCTTAGTACTACCTTCATAGTGTCCTAGAGATTTTGATATGTTGTATCAGTGTTCTCATTTACCTCTAAGAATTTTTTAATCTTCTCTTTGATGTCTTTTGCAACCCATTGTTCATTCAGTTGCATATTATTTAGTCTCCAGGTGTTGAAGTAGCTTCTGTTTTTTTATTTTATCATTGATTTCTGATTTCATTACTTTATGATGCAGGATAGTATCTGTTTTTTGTTTTTTTTTTTTTTGTATCTGCTAAGAGTTGCTTTGTGGTTTAATATATGGCCTATTTTAAAGAAGGATCCATGAGCAGCTGAAAAGAAAGTGTATTCACTTGTTGATGGATGAAATATTCTTTATATGTCTGTTAAGTCTAAGTTATTGATTGTATTATTGAGTTCTATACTTTCTTTGTTTAGCTTTTGTTTGGATGATCTATCCAGTGGTGAAAGAGGTGTGTTAAAGTCACCCAGAATTATTGTGTTGTGATTCTCTTGAACATGAGAAGACTTTGTTTGATGAACATAGATACTCCATTATTTGGGGCATATATATTTATAATTGTTAAGTCTTATTGATATATGGTTCCCTTAAGCAGTATGAAATGTCCTTCTTTATCCCTTTTGATTAACTTTAGTTTGAAGTCTACTTTATTTGATATGAGGATGGAAACCCCTGTTTGTTTCCATAATCCATGTGAATGGTATGTTTTTTTCCCAACCTTTCATCTTCAGTCTGTAGATATCTTTTCCTATGAGATGAGTCTCTTAAATGCAGCATATTGTTGGGTCTTTTTAAAAAATCCAATCTGCCAGTCTATGTCTTTTGAATTGTAAGTATAGGTCATTAACATTCAGGGTTATTATTGATATCTAATTTGTATTACTAGTCATATTTGTTTATTTTTGGCATTTAACTTGACTTGATTTCTCCATTGATTAGTATTTCCTTTAGTATAATACCTCCCTTTGCTGATTTTCATTGTGTTTTTCATTTTCTCCTCATGGAATATTTTGCTGAGGATGTTCTGTAGTGCAGACTTTCTAGCTGTAAATTCTTTGAAGGTTTTTTATTTCATCATCAAAGCTAAAGCTTAATTTTTCTGGACATAAGATTCTTGTTTGGCATCCATTTTCTTTCAGAGCTTGGTATGTACTGTTCCACGATCTTCTAGCTTTCAGGGTCTGGGTTGAAAAATCTGCAGAGATCCTTATTGGTTTCCCCCTATCTGTAATCTGATTTCTTTCTCTTGAGACTTTTAACAGTCTCTCATTGTTCTGTATGTTAGGCATTTTCATTATAATGTGCCTTGGTGTGGATCTGTTGTGATTTTCTGCATTTGGTGTCCTGTAAGCCTCTTGTATTTGATTTTCCAATTCATTCTTCATATTAGGAAAATTTTCTGCTATTATTTCATTGAATATAGATTTTTTATTCCTTTGGTTTGGAACTCTATGCCTTACTCTATCCCAATAACTCTTAAGTTTGGTCTTTTTATGTTATCCCATAATTCTTGAATGTTCTGCTCTTGGTTTCTTACCATCTTCACTGTGTAGTCAACATTCTTTTTCAAGATTATATATTTAATTTAAAAAAAGATTATGTATTTTGTCTTCATTGTCTGAGGTCCTGTCTTCCAAGTGATCTAATCTGTTGGTGATGCTTTCTATTGAGCCTTTAAGTTGGTTTATTGTTTCTTTCATTTCAAGGATTTCTGTTTGTTTGTTTTCAGAACCTCTCTCTCCTTATTGAAGTAATCTTTTGCTTTCTGTTTTTGTTTATGTAGCTCTTTATCAAAATGATCTTTTGCTGCCTGTGTTTGTTTCCTTATATCATCCTTTAATTCACAGAACATTTTATTTATGTACATCCTGAACTCCTTCACTGTCATTTCTTCTGTTGTATAATATCTTCATTCGTTTAGGGGTACTTTCTTGCCTTGTTTTTTCATGTTGTTCATGTGTCTTCCTTTCTAACACTGTGGATCCAAGGCATTACAGTTTTTACCCTATAGGCTTACAGTGTTCCTGCAGGGTTCCAATACCTCTCCTTTAAGGGGAAGAACAATATTAACAGATCCAAATACAAAAAATATACAGCCTTAAACCAGATAGCTACTATTAAGACGTTTACGGTTTTTGTCACAAGATACAGAAATGGTAAGTTCAGTTGTTATCTACAGTAAAAACGGTAGGTTTGCAATAGGGTCTACAGTTTCTGATGATGGACCAAAAACCCAGGTGAGGTGTCGGATGAGATGTTGAGGGGATAGGAGGTAAGGATATAGAGTTAGTAGATCTTAGGAAGGAGGTTGAAAGAGGAATCTAAAGAAGTTGGTTAGTAGCCGGAGAAAAGAGTGAAAGTGATTTGGGGGAGACAAGTGGGAAGACAGTAGACTACAGAAAACAAACATAAAAATTAAGAAAAATAAAAAGTGTAAAAATAGGAGGTGAAAGAATATACAACACCACTGTAAATACTGTTCAGACATCCCAGTCCTCAGTAGCCTAATTCATGAAAAGTACTTGGTTTCACAAATGTTGGGGATGTGAGGGTGGGAGTGGAGGGGGAGAGAGAGAGAAAAAAAATCTTGAAGGAAGAAACACTGCTTGTTTTTGTTGGAGATCAGTGTCTTTCCTGCTTCCATTCTCATCCAATTGGTGGAGTTGTCTATTGTTGGCTGGTATCTCCACTCAGGATGGCTCCATTGGGGCCCGCTCATGTGATGGGGGTGCCTGGTCTTATCTCCTTATATCGCCTGTAGACCTCATAATTCCTGGTCTCTAATTTAGACTCTAAAATGTATCTCGCTTACCCCCTCCTTTTCTCCTTCCCAATCAGGAGCCTTCTCTCCAGAAGTCTTGTGGGCTGTGCTCTAGGGGCTGTGCACCTGTCGTAGAGAGCTGTTTTATATTGAGCAATTCAGGACCTGGTTTAGTGACTTTTCTAGCTGCGGTTGGGCCGCATAGCTACAGGCACTGTGCTGGGTTAGCGGCTGCTGGGGAAAGGAGGGAGGTGGGACTTTAGGGACCTTGATATTGCTTCTAAACCCCAGCCAGTGTTTCAACCTAGGAGTTACCCCAACTAAAGATGGTGTGTAGGCTACCGTGTGTGTGTAAGGGACTGTGGCAGTAGTTGCAGTGCCCCAAAATGGAAGTGACCTGAGGAGCCCCACATTGGTAGATGGGGGTTTACATGGAACTGGTGGCCAGGAGTCCTATGTGGGTGCTAATACTGGTGGTACTACTCGGGCACCTGGAGGACCTATATGGACAACACATGTTTTGTGTTGTGTTTTTATTTTTTAAAGACCCTAATTAATACAGAAAGAAGCCAAATTGATTTTCCCACTATGGTTTCATGAAGAAGTAGCAATCACTCGTAGTCTTTTTCAACATATCTTCTATAATTTAGGGAATCTTTCTTGAATTTATTTCATTTTAAGTTGATTAATTGACTTTTTTCCTGGAGAAAGTAGGTCTGAACTATACTATTTTTTTTCCTATAACAATTCTACAACAGTTCTGAATTTTTAATGTCTGTTAGGCTAAATTTGTCTTTGTAGATGTAGGTATTTATATCTGATGACAGGGATTCAAGGTTTTTGGATAAATACATGTCATACATATTTAATATATACAAAGGATGCTTATGTGTTTGCTAGAGCCTTAGTGACATTGTAACCCAAACTGAGTAGCTTCAATTTTAGCAATTTATTCTCATAGTTCTGAAGGCTTGAAGATCTCAGATCATCAAAATATCAGAAGGGGGCTAGGGTTGTGGCTCAGTGTAAAGTACTTGCCTCGCATGCATGGAACACTGGGTTCAATCCTCAGTACCACAAAAATAAATAAAATAAACATATTGTGTCCATCTACAACTAAAGAAAAATAATTTAAATCAGACAAAAAAAAAAGATATCAGCAGGGTTGGTTCCTTCTGAGGACCATGAGGGAAGGATCTGTTTCAGGCTTCTCTCCTTTTTTTGGGGGTAGGGTATGGGTAGGTTGAGGGTGCTGAGAATTGAACCCAGGGCCTTGCACATGCTAGGCAAGCTCTCTACCATTGAGTGACATCTCCAGTTCTCTCATTGGCTTATAGATGGTCATCTTCATTTAGCATTCTCTCTGCGTATATATGTATCCCCACATTTCCCCTTTGTATAAGGAAACACATTGTGTTGATTTAGGACCCACCCTGAATACTTCATTCTAACTTGACCTAAGCTGTAAATACCCTGACTCCCAATAAGTTCACATTCTATGGTGAGGGATTATGATTTCAACATAAGAATTTGGAATAGGGGTACACAACCCATCTCTGTCTTTTCCCTCTCATCCCTCCTCCTCCTCCTCCTCTTCCTCCTCCTCCTCATCCTTTTCTCTTTCTCCCCCTTTTCTACACACACACACACACACACACACACATTAGAAGAGAGTTCAGTAATTGATACATCTTTATTACTCTCACAGGCATTTTAATCCATGGATTTAAATATTCATGAAGCCATCATTGCATCACATTTCTAGAAAGTAGTATTCCTATCTTATCCTACCAAAGGCTTCACAAAGTTAACTGGTTTGTCCCACCCTAGAGATAATAGAACCACCTCCTATCCTCTCCACTCTCTACCTGTTTCCAGATTCCTAGAAATAGTATTCCATCCTATTCATTTTGCTTCTCTTTTATAATAGAGGAATATGACATATTTTAAAATGCATTTCAGAAAAAAACAATGAAATCCAAAAGAAGTTTGAAATTTAGTGAATAATAATGTATATTGAATATTGGTTCATAGTGATCATACCATAATGACATAAGAGTTAACAATAGAGGAATCATTACAAGTTATATTAAAAAGCAATAGTAATAAAAGAAGTGTGGTAGAAAAACAGAAATATAGACCATTAGGACAGAATAGATATCCCAGAAATAAATCTGTTCATATATGGTCAACTAATTTTCACAAGAGCTCCAAGAATACACAATCGGGATAGGTCAGACCTTCAATAAATGGTGTTAGAAAAAATCAAGATACATGAAAAGGAAACAATCACCAAATGAAAAGACAATCAACAGGGTGAGGGAAAATACTGGCAAATCATGTATCTACTCAGTTTCTGAGTTCACCTTTTTAGATTCCACATGTAAAGGAGAACATGCAGTATTTACTTTTCTGTGTTTGGATTATTTCACTTAGCAAAATTTCCTCCAGGTTCACCCATATTGTCCAAAAGGACAGGATTTTCTTCTTTTTAAGGCTGAATAATATTTCATTACATACACACACACACACACATATGCACATGTATCTCATCTAAGATAGATAAGGAACTCATGCAACTCAGTAAGAAACAAAATCAAATAACCCAATTAAAAAATAGGCAAAAGACCCAAATGGACATTTTTCTAGAGAAGATATACATATGGCCAACAGGTATATGAAAAAGTTTTCAACATCACTATCATCAGGGAAATGCAAATCCAAACCATAATGAGATATCATTTCAAACTTGTTAGAGTGAGTCAAATGATACTAAGAATTGGTGAGGATGCAGAGAAAAAGGAACCCTTCTAAATTATTGATGTGAATTGATCTAGCTGTTATGAAACACTTATTTAATTTTCCTCAAAAAATTAAAAATAGAATTGCCATGATACCCACTTCTGTGTGTGTGTGTGTGTCTCTGTGTGTGTGTGTGTGTGTGTCTGTGTGTGTGTAATGGTTATGTATATTCTGGAGAAAATGAAATTAGAATTTAAAAAAGTTATCTGCATCACCATGCTCAATGCACCATTATTCACAATAGCCAACATATGGAAACAACTTATGTCAGTGGATGAAAGTACATAGAAAATGTGGGATGTGTGTGTGTGTGTGTGTATGTAATGAAATATTATTCAGCCTTAAAAAAAAGAAAATCCTGTCCTGTTGGACAATATGGGTGAACCTAGAGGAAATTTTGCTAAGTGAAATAATCTAGACACAGAAAAGTAAATATTGGTGTGTCCTTTATATGTGGAATCTAAAAAAAGGTGAACTCAGAAACTGAGTAGAAGGGAGATTATCAGGGGCAGGGATTGGTCAAAATGTACAAACTTTCAGTTATGAGTAATTTCTGGAGATCTAATGCACAGCATGATGTCTATAGTTAATAATAGTATATACTTAAAATCTAAGAATATATCTTTTTTCATTTCATACAAAAAGATAATTAAGTGATAGATATGTTAATTTAATTGTGGTGATAATTTCACAGTCTATCAAAGCATCACACTGTTAAAATATTAAAATTGTATAAATATATACAATTTTAATATGTCAATCTTACTTCAATAAAGCTTGGAAAAATAAAAAAGGCTCAGGTTGTGGCTCAGTGGTAGAGCACTCGCCTAGCACATGCAATGTGCTGTGTTAAATCCTCAGCACCACATAAAAATAAATAAATAAAATAAAGGTATTGTGTCCAACTACAACTAAAAAATTAAAAAAAAAAAGAAAAACAACAGAGAAAACTGAGTGAGGTATATATGAGAATTCTTTGTATTATCTTTGTAGCTTTTCTGTAAACCTAAAACTAAAACTCTTCTAATAATAAAAAGGTTATTTAAGTAGGAAATTTATAATATAAAACAGTGTCTGGTACATATTAAACATTTCATGAATGTTGTGTTTAGAATAGTCGTATAAAATATATTGTTTTTAAATGTCATTGCTTATACATTTTTGTATAAAAGAACAGATTAGATATGGCCTCTAGAGGACAGTGTTGGGTCATAGAAAGATTTTTTAATATCTGCCCAGGGACTTAGCATTTTCTTCCTACTCTTTAACCAGAAGCCCTCTGTTTATATTCATTGTCCCTCTTTTATTTTTTTCTTTTCTTTGTATGGTACTAGGGATTGAACCCAGGAATGATTTACCAATGAACTATATCCCCAGTCCTTTTTAGTTTTTATTTTGAGACGTGGTCTTGCTAAATTGCCCAGGTTAGCCTTGAACTTGCGATCTTCCTGCCTCAGCCTCCCAAGTTGCTGGAATTGCAAGTGTGCACCATCCTACCCAGCTTCATTGTCCCTCTTTTTATAAAAGCTAAATGAAATGTATGCTTCTGTGCTACTCAGATTAATTGCAGATCTTCTTTTAAGTTAATATTTTTAATTAATTTTGGCTCCAAAAAAATCTATTAGGCAAGAATGACATGCAGAAGTTTCACTTTTGTGTTCAAATCACTGAGGGCTTGTTGTGAGAGAACCCAGGGAAGCAATATAAAGATATATTATGTGTCTTTTGTGAGTTCTCACATGATTGAGACAGAGTTATAGAAAAAGTAAAAATATTTTGTAAAATGACAAAGATAAATAAGAGTTTTAGTTTTGTGAAGGTTGAGATTCCCTGCTACACAGTGGTTTCTTAGGGGTTGGGGGGAAAGGAGGGACGTCATTGCTCTAGCTTTTGGAGCAAATTTCTGGTTAGAAGCTCAACATTATAACTTTAAGATTATTGCTCTGTAGGTAATCCCATGAGATTGACATTTTGTCTTTAAGAAGCTCCTGTGGCTGGGAGTTGCAGAGTGCTACTCAAGCACATCAGAGCCATATGAACACTAATTTACACAATGCTCACCTTGGTCCTATAGGCAGCTGAAGATAATTATTTATGTATTGATGGACTGAGAAATTCTGAAACATTGTCATTAGATGGGTTAAATTTTTACTGTTAGTGGAGTCTGAGGGCTTTACTCACACTAGGTGCAAATCTAGTATAAAAATTTAAAAAATAGTTGTCATTTGAATGACAGTGTGTTCTACTTAGCATCAACATATAGATTTCTTATTTTTTGCTCAAACGGTAAATTGTGAAAAGTCTCATCTGCTGTGGGGTCTATGAGCCTTTTAATAGGATTTTTGAAAGGGAGTGGAAAATTTATAGCTCCTCATAAATAGCCTGACATGAAAGTTAAAGTCACTCAGTGCTTTGTTTAGCCACTCCATCAGAGTTGAATCCATGAGCAGGGATCTGTTTCCTTCTCATCTAATCATGCTTGGTACCCAAAAATTCTTTCTCAAGAATAGTATTCTCATAATTTAGTTCTGTTAATCATGTAGGGATCTAGTAAATATAATGATTTAAGATGTGATTGTGTTCTTGAGGTAATTATTGGCCCCTAATCTGGTCCCTTATTCCATTCCTTGTCTCAGGGAAAGGCAACACTTTATCCCACTTGTGCAGGCCGGAATCCAGGGATTCATTCTGGACTCCTCTCTTTTTCTTATCCTTAGCCATATGGGTGCAGCACCAGGCCTATCACTTTTATTTCTTGCATTTCTTGTAACCATCCACTTCTCTCTGTATGGCCACCACTCTAATCTCAACCTTCATTGTATCTGCTTAAATCAACTAAAGAAGCCACCTCACCTATAACCAGTGTGATCTTTCAGAACACATCTATGAGGACTTCAGTGATTTTTCATTGTTCCTAGGACATTCCTGAATGATAAGGCACTGCAAGGTCTGGTCCCTGTATCTCTTACCAGCCTCACCTTGAAACATCCTCCTTGCTGCTCCCTGTGCTCAGCCTTATGGCTTCTGATGCATCACCACAAGAGTCACAAGAGTCCCAGAGCCTCCAGTTTTTTTGTTTTTTGCATGGTGTTTCTTTCCTGCTGTCTTTGAATTCTCATGAATGACTTCCCTGATTCCCTGGTCTAGAAAATTTCCTTTCTTATATGTTCCTATAGACCTGAGTTGCTTTACATCATTGTGCTTTAATGTATTTATAATTAGGCACTCATCATGTGGGTTTTTTGATTAATATATGTCTCCCCTAGTAGAATACTAGCTCTTATATATATATATATAAGATTTCTTATTTTTTGCTCAAACAGTAAATTGTGAAGTCTCATCATATCCAAAACCCTAGCACTTGGGCAAGAGTAGTTGCTCACTACATTTGTTGAATTAATAAATGTTTATATTGTTACTGCATGTTAGTAGAAGAAGAAATAAATATCTATATTGTTACTGCATGCTAGGTAGAAGAAGAAGAACCCACTGGATATATTCGATATGAAAAATTTCTTCCAGTGATGACCAAAGTACTTCTGGAAAGAAGGTAAGAAAGTAAAAACAATTTTAAGGCAAGGTAATGATTAGAATTACATTAATTTCAGAATACGTGGCTGTTTTATATTTTTCTCAACCAAAGTATCTCAGGGTAGCTTCCTTCTAACCTTTCAGTATAATTCTGAATGAACAGTTTGTTTGTGCTTAGAAATATCAACCACCATAATATTATTTGAAGCAAAGTATAAACAAAGGGCAAAGAGGCTATAAAAATCATAAATTGATATTCTAATTATCTTCTGTTTTGAATAATCGATCATAAATAAGAATTAATCCTGATTATTTTTAGCAAAATTTAACATAATGTAAAACTTACAAAGTTGGTTGATTTGTAGAAGTTTTGTTTCTAGGGAAATTGAATTCCATAATGATTAAACAAACAAACAAACTGATAGATAACACCAGACATGTCAGTGATTTTGAGCTAAGTATTTCCTGTCAGGGTAAAGTACTGGACACTTTCATACCCAGAAATCCAAGAAGGTTTCAGTGAGGGAAGTTTTATTATCCCAGTATGTTAGCAACTTTCATTTTGTTTCATGTGGTAATTTATTATGTAGAGACGAGACAAACAATCTGGCATTAACTCATTTTTATGGCATAATTATAGATATAGACCAATTCCAGAAGATGTCCTTCTTCGAGCTTTTGAGGTGTGTAAGCTCTAGATTATTCATATATAAATATGAAAATTTTGTCATGTAGAACTTATTCATACATATAAAATCTACCATTTCCCCTAGGTTTTAGATTCTGCTAAACGTGGGTTTCTTACTAAGGAAGAACTCATCAAATATATGACTGAAGAAGGTAAGATTGTTTTATTACTTATAACATGATTTATGTAAGGGATTAATAATTTTTAACAGTTATGCAAAAGTTATAGGGGATACTTTAAAATCAGTCATTCTGGTTAGAAAGAGTTTACTATTCCCATTATTTTGATTTTTGGAATGGTTTTTATTTTATTTTATTGGGTGTTAAGAGAACAAAGGTAAGGTAAGGTGAGATGGATGTTGCCTCAGAGGATTTTGTATAACCTCTATAAATTGTAATCACTTCACTCAGTATTTTGAGAATAAAAGGTATGTCACCTGGAAAACTTAACTGTCTGTCACTATAAATCAGTGCCTTTACTGATAGAAGATTTGAATTGAAGTATATAAAAATTCTTTTTTCAAGAGCTTTTCTAGAGGCTGGGGTTGTGGCTCAGCAGTAGATAGCTCACCTAGCAACAGCAGGGTGCTAGGTTCGATCCTTAGCACCACCTAAAAATAAAATAAAGGGATTGTAATAATGGGCTTTGAACATAGACTACACACATATACACAAAAAATAATTTGTTTAGAATGTCTCTCTGCCAGTGTGTAAATTGGTTTCCCATGAATGTCAACAGCCTGATAGACAGTCTCTGGAAACGATTGTCATATTGCTTGCCTCCCCTGCTCCCACATAAAGCTAAGAGTTTTGTCTCCTTTGTTCAGTTCACTGGTTCACAGATAAGTCCTGAATGATTCAGAGTCATTAATCACTTGAGACAAGATCAAAAGTAGGAGTAATTTTGAGTAGGGAAGACTAAGACACTGTCTACATGCACAACTGGTTTGACCATTTTGACTTGATCCACCATTAGGTAAGAATACAGGAAGTAAGAGTAAGAATAACATGAAAATCACAGCTGCCATTCAAGAACTCCTATGACATTGCTAAAATCATCTTAGGGATTAACTTTGATGAGAATGTTGTGACTTTCAAAGCATTAGCCTCTTAATCCTAAGGATTAAAGGAAGTAAATCCTACATTATATTAGGCAACATGAATTTAGTCAGAATGGCCAAAACAGTTCAATTTAAATAATATCCTGTGTCTATTATATGTTCAGTATTATTAAGTGCAGTGAGGGGTAATGATACTAAAAGGATATTAGTATGATTCTCAAGGATATTACAATCTTATTGGGGAAACAAAGCTAACTTATTAAGTCACAATATAAGATAGTAGGAAAATATCAGAAGATCAATACAGTCTAGAACAGTCTAGAAAACTTGGCTTGAGAAGATTTAAAGAGAAAATAAGTTCCTTGAGAAGGTAGAATTTACATGGATGAGTTGTTGAGGCCAGGGATAAAATCTTATGTATTATAGTACCCTCACATATAGTAGGTCTCAAATTAATTATAAAAAATTAACTATGAATTAATGAATGAATGAGTAATTGAATAAAAATAGATGAAGGCTGATGAGAGGGAAACATTATCAGCAAAATATGGAGCAAAAACTGGGAGGCAAGAATGCACGTGGCATTTGTAAGCCTGAGAAAGGACAGGCTGAGCTGGCCCAAAGGGTCTTGTTGGAAAACAATAGGAGATTAATTTAGATTGATTGGCTGGGACTAAATCATAGAGGTCTGGGTTTAGAAGTTTGGGATTTATCCTGTGGGAAATTGCAGAAGTGTTCTGGGGTTTTGAGGAGATGAGTCATATAGTGCAAGAGCCATTGTGGGAAAGTTATTCTGGTGCTGGTAGGTTTGTTAGATAAGTGAGAAAGAGGTTAGACTAGGAAGATCAGTTAGAGAACTATTTTGGTATTTTGAAGGTCCCCAAATAAGTGCCTGACTTGACAATGGGAATAGAAAGAAGGAATAGGTGCAATGCAGTAGGCCTATCTACAGCAGGATCCATGGGTCATGATGAATAACAAAAGACAGGGGACCAAGATGGGAACTAAGTAAAAAATAAAAAGATTTTGACCTGGGTGATGGTTGTTAAGGTAATACTACTGACTGAAATAGGGAAATCAGGAACAGCAATGTATACAGACACAGTGCAATTGTGTGGTTTACTTGGGTGGATAATAGCATGCTTTCGAACCTCTGGACTGTCATGATGTACTGATGTGGCTCCAGGGAAAATAACTGTGACATGGGGTGGGGTTACTCCATGGCAAAATTAAACTGGCTAGTAGAGAGAAAAAGAAATAAGACAATTGTGAATAAATTTCCCTTCTTGTCTCTTTCAGGTGAGCCTTTCTCCCAAGAAGAAATGGAAGAAATGTTGTCTGCTGCAATCGATCCAGATTCAAATTCAATTAATTACAAGGAGTATATAGCAATGATGGTGATAGACGAAAATTAAATGTTTTAAAACCTTAATTTCTAATTGAAAAGATAGTTTGAAAATGGCTTGTCCTAATTAATTTTGCATTTTATTTTGTAATTCTTTTATCTGATATCAATGCCTGTGACATGATTATTTCAACATATTTTGTTTTCTAAAGATGATCATAACAAAAATTCTTTTTTAGTACTGGGAATGGAATCCACTGAGCTTCATCCCTAACTCTTTTTACATTTTTCATTTTGAGACAGGGACTCACCAACAGGCTGGCCTCAAACTTGCAATTGTCTTGCCTCAGACTTCTGAGTAGCTGGGATCATAGGTGTGCCCTGCTCACCTGGATGATCATAATAATGTTAAATTAAACATGTCCAGACTTATGGAATGACATACTACTAATTACTTAAAAACTAATCTTAAGACAGTTTAACATTAAAATAGATTATTGTTAATTTTCTATAATAAACATGTTACCTTTTAATTAACTAAACTGAGAAAATTAATAATAACTATAATGAGCCAAGGTTTGGCATATAAAGATCTTGAGAGAGGGCAGAATGACCACAAATTGAAAATGAGTATCAGTGTGATGAAGGCTTCTTTTTAAAGAACAATAAACACTTCAGTAATCTGAATGTGAAAGGTGACTTATTGAAATCACTATTAATAATTGATTCTTTTTTTTATTAAATTATTTATTCTGATTTGTTTTATATGACGGCAGAATGTAATTCATTTCATATTACATATATAGAGCACAATTTTTCAAGTCACTGGTTTTACACAAAGTATTTTCACACCATTCATGTCTTCATACATGTACTTAGGGTAATGATGTCTAACTCATTCCACCATCTTTCCTACCCCCATGCCCCCTCTTTTCCCCTCCCTCCCCTTTGTTCTATCTAAAGTTCCTCCATTCCTCCCATGCTCCCTCCACCATCACCATTATGGGTCAGCATCCTCATATCAAAGAAAACATTTGGCCTTTGGTTTTTTGGGATTGGCTTACTTCACTTAGCATTTTATTCTCTAACTCCATCCATTATCTGAAAATGCCATGATTTTATTCGCTTTTAATGCTGAGTAACATTCCATTATTATATATACCAAAGTTTCCCTATTCATTTATCTACTGAAGGCATCTGGGTTGGTTCCACAGTTTAGCTATTGTGAATTGTGCTGCTGTAAACAATGATGTGGGTGTGTCCCTGTCCTATGCTGTTTTTTTAAGTCCTTTGGGTGTAAACTGAGGAGTGGGATAGCTGGGTCAAATGGTGGTTCCATTCCAAGTTTTCGAAGGATTCTCCATATTGCTTTCCTATTGGCTACACCTATTTGCAGTCCCACCAACAATGTGTGAATGTGCTTTTCTCCCCACATCCTCTCCAACACTTATTGTTGTTTGTATTCTTAATAGCTGCCATTCTGACTGGAGTGAGATGAAATCTTAGAGTAGTTTTTTTTTTTTTTTTTTGCATTTCTCTAATTGCTAGAGGTGTTGAACATTTTTCATGTATTTGTTGATTGATTGTGTATCCTCTTCTGAGAAGTGTCTGTTCAGTTCCTTGGCCCATTTATTGATTGGGCTATTTGGTTTTTTTTTTTTTTGGTGTTAAGATTTTTGAGTGCTTTATGCATCCGAGAGATTAGTGCTCTATCTGATGTGCTTGTGGTAAAGATTTGCTCCCATTCTGTAGGTTCTCTTCTCACCTCACTGATTGTTTCTTTTGCTGAGAAGAAGCTTTTTAGTTTGAATCCATCCCTTTTATTGATTCTTGGTTTTATTTCTTGTGCTATAGGAATCTTATTAAGGAAGTTGGGGCCTAATCTGACATGATGAAGATTTGGGCTTACTTTTTCTTCTATTAGGCGTTGGGTCTCTGGTTTAATTCCTAGGTCTTTATCCATTTTGAGTTGAGTTTTGTGCATGATGAGTGATAAGGGCTTAATTTCATTTTGTTGTGTATGGGTTTCCAGTTTTCCCAGCACCATTTGTTGAAGGAGGTTATCCTTTCTCCAATATATGTTTTTGGTGCTTTTGTCTAATATGAGATAACTGTAATTATGTGGGTTTGTCTCTATGTCCTCTGTTCTGGTACCATTGGTCAACAAGTCTGTTTTGGTGCCAATACCATGCTGTTTTTGTTACTATTGCTCTGTAGTATAGTTTCAGGTCTGGTATAGTGATGCCACCTGCTTCACTCTTCTTGCTAAGGATTGCTTTATGTATTCTGGGTCTCTTATTTTTCTAAGTAATTTTCATGATTGCTTTTTCTATGTTTTATGAGGACTGTCATTGGGATTTTGATTGAAGTTGCATTGAATCTGTATAGTGCTTTTGGTAATATGGTTATTTTGACAATATTAATTCTGCCTATCCAAGAACAAGGAAGATCTTTCCATCTTCTAAGGTCTTCTTTAATTTCTTACTTTAGTGTTCTGTAGTTTTCATTGTAGAGGTCTTTCACCTCTTTCGTTAAATTGATTCCCAAGTATTTAATTTTTTTTTTGAGGCTATTCTTGTTTTTTTTTAATAAACCATATTTTTTATTGGTTGTTCAAAACATTACAAAACTCTTGACATATCATATTTCATACATTTGATTCAAGTGGGTTATGAACTCCCATTTTTACCCCTTATACAGATTGCAGAGTCACATCGGTTACACATCCACGTTTCTATATATTGCCTTACTAGTGATTGTTGTATTCTGCTACCTTTCCTATCCTCTACTATCCCCCCTCCCCTCCCCTCCAATCTTCTCTCTCTACCCCATCTACTGTAATTCATTTCTCTCCCTTGTTTTTTTATTTTTTTCCCTTTCCCCTCACATCCTCTTATATGTAATTTTGTATAACAATGAAGGTCTCCTTCCATTTCCATGCAATTTCCCTTCTCTCTCCCTTTCCCTCCCACCTCTCGTCCCTGTTTAATGTTAATCTTTTTCTCATGCTCTTCCTCCCTGCTCTGTTCTTAGTTGCTCTCCTTATATCAAAAAAGACATTTGGCACTTGTTTTTTAGGGATTGGCTAGCTTCACTTAGCATAATCTGCTCTAATGCCATCCATTTCCCTGCAAATGCCATGATTTTGTCATTTTTTAGTGCTGAGTAATACTCCATTGTGTATAAATGCCACATTTTTTTATCCATTCATCTATTGAAGGGCATCTAGGTTGGTTCCACAGTCTAGCTATTGTGAATTGTGCTGCTATGAACATCGATGTAGCAGTATCCCTATAGTACGCTCTTTTAAGGTCTTCAGGGAATAGTCCGAGAAGGGGAATAGCTGGGTCAAATGGTGGTTCCATTCCCAGCTTTCCCAGGAATCTCCATACTGCTTTCCAAATTGGCCGCACCAATTTGCAGTCCCACCAGCAATGTACAAGTGTACCCTTTTCTCCACATCCTTGCCAGCACTTGTTGTTGTTTGACTTCGTAATGGCTGCCAATCTTACTGGAGTGAGATGGTATCTTAGGATGGTTTTGATTTGCATTTCTCTGACTGCTAGAGATGGTGAGCATTTTTTCATGTACTTGTTGATTGATTGTAGGTCCTCCTCTGAGAAGTATCTGTTCAGGTCCTTGGCCCATTTGTTGATTGGGTTATTTGTTTTCTTATTGTTTAATTTTTTTAGTTCTTTGTATACTCTGGATATTAGGGCTCTATCTGAAGTGTGAGGAGTAAAGATTTGTTCCCAGGATATAGGCTCCCTATTTACCTCTCTTATTGTTTCTCTTGCTGCGAGAAAACTTTTTAGTTTGAGTAAGTCCCATTTGTTGATTCTTGTTTTTAACTCTTGTGCTGTGGGTGTCCTATTAAGGAATTTGGAGCCCGACCCCACAATATGTAGATCAGAGCCAACTTTTTCTTCTGTCAGACGCAGAGTCTCTGATTTGGTATCAAGCTCTTTGATGCATTTTGAGTTAACTTTTGTGCATGGCGAGAAAAAGGGATTCAGTTTCATTTTGTTGCATATGGATTTCCAGTTTTCCCAGCACCATTTGTTGAAGGTGCTATCCTTCCTCCATTGCATGCTTTTAGCCCCTTTATCGAATATAAGATAGTTCTAATTTTGTGGATTGGTCTCTGTGTCCTCTATTCTGTACCATTGGTCCACCCGCCTGTTTTGGTACCAGTACCATGCTGTTTTTGTTACTATTGCTCTGTAGTACAGTTTGAAATCTGGTATCACTATACCTCCTGATTCACACTTCCTGCTTAGAATTGCTTTTGCTATTCTGCGTCTTTTATTTTTCCATATGAATTTCATGATTGCTTTATCCATTTCTACAAGAAATGCCTTTGGGATTTTGATTGGCATTGCATTGAACCTATAGAGAATTTTTGGTAATATCGCCATTTTGATGATGTTAGTTCTGCCTATCCATGAACAGGGTATATTTTTCCATCTTCTAAGATCTTCTTCTATTTCTCTCTTTAGGGTTCTGTAGTTTTCATTGTATAAATCTATCACCTCATTTGTTAGGTTGATTCCCAAGTATTTTTTTTTTTTTGAGGATATTGTGAATGGGGTGGTTTTCCTCATTTCCATTTCAGAAGATTTGCCGCTGATATACAGGAATGCCTTTGATTTATGCGTGTTGATTTTATACCCTGCCACTTTGCTGAATTCATTTATTAGCTCTAGTAGTTTCTTTGTAGACCCTTTTGGGTCTTGTAGGTATAGGATCATATCATCCGCAAATAGTGATAATTTAAGTTCTTCTTTTCCTATCTTAATGCCTTTAATTTCTTTTGTCTGTCTAATTGCTCTGGTCAGTATTTCGAGAACTATATTGAATAGAAGTGGTGAGAGAGGGCATCCCTGTCTTGTTCCAGATTTTAGAGGGAATGCCTTCAGTTTTTCTCCATTTAGAATGATGCTAGCCTGAGGCTTAGCATAGATAGCTTTTACAATGTTGAGGTAAGTTCCTGTTATCCCTAGTTTTTCTAGTGTTTTGAACATAAAGGGATGCTGTACTTTGTCGAATGCTTTTTATGTGTCTATCAAGATGATCATATGGTTCTTATCTTTAAGTCTATTGATGTGGTGAATAACGTTTATTGATTTCCATATATTGAACCAGACTTGCATCCCAGGGATGAATCCTACTTGATCATGGTGCATGATCTTTTTGATATGTTTTTGTATCCGATTTGCCAGACTTTTATTGAGGATTTTTTCATCTAAATTCATTAGGGATATTGATCTGTAGTTTTCTTTCTTTGAGGTGTCTTTATCTGGTTTGGGAATCAGGGTGATATTGGCCTCATAGAATGAATTTAGAAGTTCTCCTTCTTTTTCTATCTCCTGAAATAGATTGTAGAGTATTGGTATTAGTTCGTCTTTAAAGTTCTTGTAAAACTCTGCTGTATATCCATCTGGTCCTGGGCTTTTCTTGGTTGGTAGTCTTTTGATGGCTTCTTCTATTTCCTTACTTGATATTGGTCTGTTTAGGTTGTTTATATCATCCTGACTCAATCTGGGTAACTCATATGTCTTAAGGAATTTATCAATGCCTTCACTATCATCTATTTTATTAGAGTATAGGGTTTCAAAATAATTTCTAATTATCTTCTGTATTTCTGAATTGTCTGTTGTGATGTTGCCTTTTTCATCCTGTAAGCTAGTAATTTGGGTTCTCTCTCTACTTCTCTTTGTTAGCGTGGCTAGTGGTCTATCAATCTTATTTATTTTTTCAAAGAACCAACTTTTAGTTTTGTCAATTTTTTCGATTGTTTCTTTTGTTTCGATTTCATTGATTTCAGCTCTGATTTTAATTATTTCTTGCCTTCTACTGTATTTGCTGCTGATTTGTTCTTCTTTTTCTAAGGCTTCGAGGTGTAGTGTGAGGTCATTTATTTGTTGGCTTTTCCTTCTTTTAAGGAATGAACTCCATGAAATGAATTTTCCTCTTAGTACTGCTTTCATAGTGTCCCAGAGATTTTGATATGTTGTGTCTGAGTTTTCATTTACCTCTAAGAATTTTTTAATTTCCTCTTTGATGTCTTCTGTAACCCTTTGTTCATTCAGTAGCATATTGTTTAATCTCCATGTGATGTAGGATTTTTTCTTTCTCATTTTATTATTGATTTCCAATTTCATTCCATTATGATCAGATAAAATGCATGGTAGTATCTCTACTCCTTTGTAATTGCTAAGATTTGCCCTGTGACATAATATATGGTCTATTTTTGAGAAGGATCCATGTGCTGCTGAGAAGAAAGTGTATCCGCTTGATGTTGGGTGGTATATTCTATATATATCAATGAAGTCTAAGTTATTAATTGTATTATTGAGCTCTATGGTTTCTTTATTCAACTTTTGTTTGGAAGATCTGTCCAGTGGTGAGAGAAGTGTGTTAAAATCTCCCATGATTATTGTGTTGTGGTCTATTTGACTCTTGAACTTGAGAAGAGTTTGTTTGATGAACATAGCTGCACCATTGTTTGGGGCATATATATTAATGATCGTCAAGTCTTGTTGTTGTATGGTTCCCTTGAACACTATGTAGTGTCCTTGTTTATCCCTTTTGATTAACTTTGGCTTGAAATCTATTTTATTTGATACAAGTATGGACACCCCTGCTTGCTTCCGGGGTCCATATGAGTGGTATGATTTTTTCCCAACCTTTCACCTTCAGTCTGTGTATGTCTTTTCCTGTCAGATGAGTCTCCTGTAGGCAGATATTGTTGGATCTTTTTTTTTTTAATCCATTCTACTAGCCTATGTCTTTTGATTGGTGCATTTAAGCCATTAACATTTAGGGTTACTATTGAGATATGGTTTGTATTTCCAGCCTTATTTGATTATGTATGTTACTTAACATGATTTGTTTTTCCTCTATGATTAGTTTTTCCTTTATAGTACTACCTCTCGCTATTGGTTTTCATTGTTATTTTTCATTTCCTCTTCCTGTAATGTTTTGCCAAGGATGTTTTGAAGAGTTGGTTTTCTAGCTGCAAATTCTTTTAACTTTTGTTTATCGTGGAAGATTTTTATTTCATCTTCAAACCTGAAGCTTAATTTTGCTGGATACATGATTCTTGGTTGGAACCCTTTTTCTTTCAGCATTTGAAATATGTTGTTCCAGGATCTTCTAGCTTTCAGAGTCTATGTTGAAAGATCAGCAGTTATCCTGATTGGTTTACCCCTAAATGTAATCTGCTTCCTCTCTCTTGTGGCTTTTAAGATTCTCTCCTTATTCTGTATGTTGGGCATCCTCATTATTATGTGTCTTGGTGTGGATCTCTTATGATTTTGTACATTCGATGTCCTGTAGGCTTCTAGTATTTGGATTTCTTTTTCATTCTTTAAGTCTGGGAAGTTTTCTAGTATTATTTCATTGAATAGATTGCTCATTCCCTTGGTTTGCACCTCTATACCCTCTTGTATCCCAATAACTCTTAAGTTTGGTTTCTCTATGTTATCCCATAATTCTTGGATGTTCTGCTCATGATTTCTTAACATTCTTGCTGAGCTGTCTATGTTCTTTTCAAGTTGGAAAACTTTGTCTTCGTTGTCTGAAGTTCTATCTTCTAAATGTTCTACTCTGCTGGTAATACTCTCATTTGAGTTTTTAATTTGGTTTATTGTTTCCTGCATTTCCAGGAGTTCTGTTTGTTTTTTATATCCTCTATCTCCCTATAGAGTTGATCTTTTGCTTCTTGGATTTGTTTATGTAATTCATTGTCAAGGTGATCTTTCATTGTCTGAATTTGCTGTATAATGTCTTCCTTGAGACTCCAGATCATCTGAAGCATGTATATCCTGAACTCTTTGTCTGACATTCCATCAGCTGCAGATATTACCTCATCTAATGTTGAATTGACCTGTATTGTTTGTGGTCCTTTCTTTCCTTGTCTTTTCATACTGCTCATGATTCTTTCTAGCTTTGTGAAACTGTTGTGTTAATGGTTTTCCCCTTATGTATTTGTATTGTTCTTGTATAGCTCCAAAATCCCTCTTTTGTGGAGAAAGACAATGTTAACAGTTCCCAATATCAACAGTACATCATCTAAGCACAAGTTTTCATTATTAATACATTTATAGTTAGATTCTAAGTTTATAGATATTGGTTTTAATTATTGTTTAAGAATATAGTCATTAGTTTCATAAAAGGCATACCATATCTGGTGGCATATAGAAAACTTAATTTCAGACGAAGGATGTTATACTTAGAGGGAAAGGAGTGAGGGTATGAGTTTAAACTAACTTAGCACCTTTGGAGAACTCTAACCAATAGACTGGTAATTTATGGAAGAATGTATAGACTCAACCTCCTATCTGTATTTAGATAGTTACCCTATGTATAGATAGCAAAAGTTAGGAGATTGAAAGTGGAATAGAGGGAATATGAATGAAGAAAAGAAAAAAAAAACAAGGAAGAAAAGAGAAATAAGAGAGAAGGAAAAGGAAAGTAAGATAGAAATAAAGAAAAAAATGGGGGGAAGTGGAGTATATGCAATTCCTCTATATTATATTACTTTGGTGATTCAGTTGTTCATGCACAGTTCTTGGTTTCACATATGTTGAAGTTGTGGAAAACAGAGAAGAAAAGAGAGAAAGAAAAAAAAAAGTCTCTCAGAACACTGTTTTCCTTGCTTCCAGTAGGTGGCGTTGTCTATTCCTAGCTTGAGCCTCTGTTTTCAGGGTGGTGGGTATAGCCAGTGTGAAAGGACATGAGCTTCCACCTGTATCTTCCCTACTCTAGTCTCTGAGGTAGAAACCAGGTGCCTGTACAGTTGTTGTTTTGCGTTGATAGCAACAACCCCCAAAAGCTTGTGGGAAATATTTTGAGTTATCGAAGCTAAGGGTGGGGGAGTTGGAAACCGGGTACCTGGATCAGCCGCAGAACCGTGCTGGTAGCCACACCCCCTTTGATGGGTTTTAAGGGTTGATGGGCTTCCTCCGGACTAGCAGGCAGGGCGGGGCCGGGCCGGGCTTCCTCCTCCGGTCTGGGCGTGGCGCCAGGCTTCCCCCTACCGCTGGGCTGGGCTGGCGCCGGGCTTCCTCCTCCCGTCTGGGCTGGGCTGGCGTCGGGCTCGAGACACACTTCTCAAGTACTTGGTGCACGCTGGTGCAGAATGACTTGCTACTGCAGGTCAAGGGCACAGGCGCCACCGGCTCCTTCAAGCTCCATCGCCAAAAGCTGGCGCCAGCTAATGGTGCGCCCCTTTTCCTAGCCTGCCCTGCACAAACCCAAGAAGCCGGCAGCACAGCGCCACGCGGACCCCTGACCCACCAAGGGCACCGCAGGCGACAAGCACGCGCCCCGAAGGCCGCTGCCACTGAGGACAAGGGCAGCAACAGCAGTAGCAGCAAGGCCAAGAAGGCAGCAGTTGGGAGCAAGAAGTTGAAGAAGGTAGCCAAGCCCAGTGTCCCCAAGGTGCCCAAGGGCTGCCGAGGCTATTCTTAATGGGGTAGTTTTCCTAGTTTCTCTTTGAGAGGATTTGTCACTGATGTACAGAAATGCCTTTGATTTATGGGTGTTGATTTTATATCCTGCTACTTTTCTGAATTCACTTATTAGTTCTAGAGGATTTCTGGTGGAATTTTTGGGGCTTTCTAGGTATAGAATCATATCGTCTGCCAATTGTGATAATTTGAGTTCTTCTTTTCCTATTCATATCCCTTTAATTTCTTTCATCTAATTGCTTTGTCTAAAATTTCCATGACTATGTTTAATAGAAATGGCTAAAGAGAGCATCCCTCTCTTATTCCAGTTTTTAGAGGGAATGCTTTCAATTTTTCTCTATTTAGAATGATGTTGGCCCGGGGTTTAGCATAGATAGCTTTTATAGTGTTGAAACAAAAGAAACAATTGAAAAAATTGACAAAACAAAAAGTTGATTATTTGAAAAAATAAATAAAATTGAGAAACCATTAGCCATGCTAATGAAGAGAAGGAGAGAGAAAACTCAAATTACTAACATCCGTAATGAAAAAGGAAATATCATGATGGAACACTATAGAAATACAGAAAATAATTAGAAATTAATTTGAAAATTTTTACTCCAATAAAATAGAAGATATCAAAGACATTGACAAATTTCTAGAGGCATATGATATGGCCAAAATAAATCAGGGTGATATACACATTTTAAACAGATCAATTCAAGCAAGGAAATAGAGGATGCCATTAGAAGCCTACCAACCAAGAAAAGCCCAGGACCGGATGGATACACAGCTGAGTTCTACAAGACCTTTAAAGAAGAACTAACACCAATATTCCTCAAACTATTTCATGAAATAGAAAAAGAGGGAACACTTTCAAAGACATTCTATGATGCCATTATCACCCTGATTCCAAAACCAGACAAAGACACATCAAAGAAAGAAAACTTCAGATCAATATCTCTAATGAACATAGATGCAAAAATTCTCAATAAAATTCTGACAAATCAAATACAAAAACATATGAAAATGATACTACACCATGATCAATTGGGGTTCATTCCAGGGATGCGAGGTTGATTCAACATATGGAAATCAATATGTGTAATTCATTACATCAATAGACTTAAATAAAAATTATATGTTCATCTCAATAGATGGGGAGTAAACATTTGACAAAATACAGCACCCCTTGATGTTCAAAACACTAGAAAAACTAGGGATAGGGGCTGGGGTTGTGGCTCAGAGGTAGATCGCTTACCTGGCAAGTGTGAACCACTGGGTTCGATCCTCAGCACCAAGCACCACATAAATATAAAATAAAAATATTGTGTCCCCCTATAACTAAAAAATAAATATTAGAAAACTGGGGGATATTAGGAACATATCTCAACATTGTAATAATTGATTCTTTATGACTACCAATTTCAAATCTCACTTGAGATTATGATAATTTGTGTGGAAATTTAAATTTGTTCACCCAGCATTGTTACCATTTATAGAATAGCTCAAGGAGTTGAATTAATTCAATCTATAGAAGACTAGATGCAAAGTGATAATGTAAGGTAGAAGCAATTTCTCCCTTGGTCTTTAGAATTCTCAACTATACAAAGTATGTGTCATGGGACTATTGTTCTGAATGCTGAATGTATTAGTCAACTTTTTGTTACAATAACAAAATACCTGAGAAAGAGTAACTGTGTAAGAAAGAGGTTTATTTTAGCTCACAGTTTTAGAGGTTCAAAGTCCCAAGTAACATTGCACAGGTTCAGCAAGGGCCAGCACTTGGATGCATTGCTGTGATGATGCAGATAGCAGGGACAAGAGTACATATTGGAGAAAGCAGTATATCTCAAACCAAGAGCAGAGAGAGAAAGAGGGTCCAGGCTTGCACCTTGTATAACAACCCTTTCACAAGAACTACCTTCGAAGAGCAGAACCTCCTGCAAGGCCTCACTTCCTAAGGGCTCCATCACCTCCCTATAGCATCACCCTGGGGACCAAACTGCCAATACATGAACCCTTGGGTGTGGGGGGACATATACAATGAAACCATATCCAAGCCATACTACTGAATAAGAATATTGAGAAATTTTATGATGTGCAAGAGGTATAATGTTAAAACAGCAGAATAAAGTTATCTGAGCACAAGAAGTCACAATGGAAAAACACACAGGGATTTACAAGTAAAGAAGAAAATAAGATAAAGGAAAATGAATGATACTCCACAATCTATGTGTTCTTTCATAATAATAACAATTAGACACACAGGACTGTCCATTTAAAGATGGCTTCACCACTGCTATAGTTTGGATCTGGAATGTTTCCCAAAGGCCCATGTGTTAAAGCCCCAGAGTGGTGCTATTGGAAGATGATTGAACCTTTAGAGGAAGTAGATCCTAGTGGGAGGTCTCAGGTCACTGAGGGTGTAGTAGGAGACAGAATCTATCCCCTTCCCCTTCTTTTTTTCTCAGCTGCCACAGGATGAGAAGCTTCCTCTGTCATGTTCTGCCACCATGTTGTGCAACCTCACCACTGGCTCAAAAGCAATAGGGCCAACTGACCACAGACTGAAAAACCATGAGCCAGAATGAAGTTTTCCTCTTTTTATCAGATATTTTGTTACAGTGACAGAAAGCTGACTAATGCAACCACTACTTTTGTGTTTATGCATATAAATATGCAAGGTTGTTTATGATTTGTCTGTTTTTTTAAAGACCACCAAAAAGTGTGATACAGGCATCCCTTAGAAATTGCATTTTATCTCCCAGTTGCAGAATGAACATACCATATTTGCAAAGGGAATGTGTTGCTGGGGATGGAACCCTGGGCCTGGCATATGAGAGGCAGATGCTGTACCATTAAGCAACACTTCCACTGAACGGTTTGTTTAAATACTCAGATCATTTCAATGTGTATTTTACTTCTTAATTTACCTACCTTGCCCGCAGCATCCAATTTAAACCATGTGGCATTTTCCTGGTAGGAAGAGCACTGGGGCTTCTATGCAGGAAGTTTGCTTAAGTTGCCACTTCTGGCTTCTATAGAGTCAGCCGTATACAGCAGCCCCATGGCTTTGCGGAAAGCCGGCTCTGTTCCCACACTTCTGAGCTGGGGAAGCTACATGACTCAGAGCCTAGGAGTCTGGTGATCTTGCACTCTGATCTTGATTTACCTGTGACTCACCTGGGCCAGACGTTTCACCTTCGTTGCACCTCTGTGTGGAAAACGAAGAGCCCAGTCTAGTCCTTGTTTTGCCTCCAGAAACAACCCAAACATTCAGTTCCCTTTGCAGATGCAAAATTTCCCCCGGGTTGATACCTAAAAGGTCCACAGAAGAGTGTCCAAGATAGCAGGCTAGTGGGAAGGGTAAACAGTAGTTAAGGGCAGAGTTTTCCCTGTGGAATGCAATATGTTTGGATCTTTCTCTCCTTCCTTCTTATCCCTTTTCTAACTGCTTTCATATAAGAAAGTACCATGTTTTTAGAAGCAATTCCTTGAAGATTGATGTTAAATACAAAGCTTCATGCTCACATATGCTCCCATCTTATGCAAGGCATGATGGCTGTCTCTTAGTATTTCTGAAAGTGTGGTTTCCAGTCATCTGCTTCAGAAGCACCTGGGAGGGGGGGTTTATTAGAAATCCAGACACCCATGCCCCATTCCAGACCTCTAAAATAGAATCTCTTGAAGTAGGATCCAGAAACTTATATATTTTTAGTGGATGTTCTCAGGGAAGCCTTGGCACACTACTATCTGGTGCAGTATTGTGAAAGTGTGGGATTTGGAGTTGGGCTTTGTCACATACAGATTAACATGTTTGTTACAGATTTCATGTTTGACATTTAATATTGCTAAGGTTCTGCACCTTAATGTGTAAAGAGCACCTACTTTCCAGGGCTGGTATGAAGCCTAAAATCATAAAAGTAAAAATTATCTAAAAGTTATAAATTATGACACAAATTATTATTTATAGAAAACCAGCTAGGGAGAGAAGGAGAGAAAAAGAGGGAGGGACAGAGGTGGAGCTCTGCTGCTTGGATATGGACAATCAGAGAGTGTGGGAAAGTAGGTAACAGAAAATCTGTGGGATGAGGGTGGTGAGCCTACTTGGGATGCTGATGGAGAGATACCAAAAGATTTTATGTCATGGTGCTATTAATTATAAGGTGTTAAGTTTATTCATAGAATGTGAAATTAGGAGGTTTTAGGAGGTTGATTTTGTTTTTTTCTACTTCAGATTGAACCCAAGGGTACTGAGCTACATCCCCAGCCCTTTTTATTTTTTTATTTTGAGACAGAGTCTTACTAGATTGCAGAGGCTGTGCTTGAACTTGTGATCCTGCTGCCTCTGCCTCTCAAGTAACTGGGGTTACAGGTGTGAGCCTGATGCCTGATGCAAAGTTCTCTTTAGCTAAAAAAAAAAAAAAATCACAAGTTGAAATTTTGGGGCCAGCCCTAGTTCTTTGGTGAAGGAGATTAGATAAAATAGCATATTATGAAAATCAGGACATATGACTGGCTGGTTAAAATTTAAATATGTCTTGCTGTTTCCCTATTAAGTCTTCAGCTATTCAATAAGAAGTCTTGAAAGGGGCTTCTAACCATTTATTGCTCTTCAAAATTTATTTGTCTTGTTTAAGTATCAAATGACTTTAAATAATAGCTTTAAATGATGTCAGGGTTTGTTTTTATGTTTCAAGTGCTTCGTTTTTAAATGCCTGGCTAGCTGTGATGGTGCTATTCCAACCCTGGTTATCAGCTCCAGGTCTAATATTCACTTAGATAAAGGTTACTGTTAACTTCATACTAGAAGTAAATCTATTTCCCAATTAGTTTTCTTGATGATTTCCAAGACTTTTTAGTTACTCCTTCTCAAATCTAATTAGACCATCACTGTTTTTACCTTTGTTACATTACTAAAAGTGCATACTGGGAGTAGAATTAGCTCTGCCGTTTTGGGGAAGGGTGTTGGGGATCAAACCAGGTTCTTGTGCATGCTAAGTTATGTACTCTACCTCTGAGCTATACCCTCAGACCACTCTGCCATATTCTTGAAGCTTAACTGCACTTACAGAATAAGTATTATCTTCAATTCAAACTTTCTTTCCAGGAAACTTTTTAAGCCTCTTACTCATTTATGAGGGTTAGTTTTATTAAAACTAGATAATACCCATAAGTTCTCCAGTTAACTAGACACCTGT